>NW_026913274.1:617500-1235000 GCF_034315485.1 Pezoporus occidentalis
GTGCTGTGCTTTGGTAGCTGCACTAGGAGCAGGGAGGAGTGGGTAACTGAGATGCCCCACCTAGTCTCTTGTTGAAGATGTTATGGGAGAGTTTGTGGGTCAGGGAAATAACTCACCCCATCTTGCACCCACTTCTGACAATCATCTTTTTTTGCTTGTTTTTAAAGTAAGATTTTACCTCACTTTGATGAATTTCATATTGGACAAAGCAAACGGAAGCATTTGAGCTGAAATTTTACTATCAGTGAAAATATTAGCTGTAACAGATAGCATTCCTGTAGCAGCAATTCTTGAAACATGTTTATCAAAACCATGACCCGTGCCTCTAAATTTTATCCAACCCTTCCTGCAGCCGTTTCAGTGAGGGAAAATGTAAGCAGAGAGTTCAAACTTCTACAGATCCAAGTACATGATATTAAAAACTAAAAAGAAAGGGACATATTAAAATGTTTCCACAGAAAGAAAAAGAGCTCTAAAAACAACTGGAATAGCTCTTGGGAACAGCTCTTGTTTCTTGAGTAAATACTTTGCAATTTAAAGCTTTCTATTAAAAAAAAAAAAAGATACTTTCTTTTTTCTGTCTTTCTTTAAGCTACACACAAGCTTTATGCTGTAAAACAGTTATGAGTCTGAAAAGCCCGAGAATGGGATGTTTGTCTGTGTGTCTGAATATGTGCATTTTGAGACTAGGTTTAAGAAAAATTCATAGAATCATAGAATGGTTTGGGTTGGAAGGGATCTTAAAGACCATGTAGCCCCAACCGCCCTGCCTTGGACAGGAACACCTTCCACAAAGCCCCATCCAACCTGGCCTTGAACACTTCCAGGGGCAACTTCCCTAGGCAACCTGTTCCACTGTCTTATCACTTCATCTGCTAGTTTCCTCAGTACCTGAGGATGCACCTCAACAGGTCCCATGCACCTGTGTACCTTCAGATTCCTTAGGTGACCTTGAACCTGATTTTCTCTGACAGCGAGAGGCTCTCCATTCCCCCAGTCTCTGCCATTGCCTTCTGTAACTTTGGCAGTGTGGCTGGAGCACTTGCTAGTGAAGACTGAGACAAAAATGTTATTGAGAACCCTGGCCTTCTCCATACCCCAGGTCTCCCATTTTGTGGCAGATGGGACCTGCATTTTCTCTTGTTTTCATTTTATCACCCATGTACCTTCAGAACCTTTTATTGTTGCTGTTGACGTCCCTGGCAAGATTTAATTCTGTCAGAACTTTAGCTTTCCTAACCTGATCCCTGGCTGCTCAAATGATTTCTCTGTATTCCTCCCAGGCTACCTGTCCTTGCTTCAACCCTCTGTAGTCTTCTTTTTTGCATTTGAATTTGTCCAGGACTTCCTTGCTCATCCATGCAGGCCTCTAGGCTTTTCTTTCTGTCTTCCTCTTTGTCAGGATACATCAGTCCTGAACTTGGAGAAGGTGATCCTTGAATATTAATCAGCTTTTTTGGGTCCCTCTTCCCTCGAGGGTTTCATCCCATGGTACTTCACCAAGCAGATAACTCAGGAGGCCAAAGTTTACTCTCCTGAAGAAGGTAGTGAGCTGGCTGCACACTCTCCTCAATGTCCTAAAGAGCTCAAACTCCACCATTTCGTGGTCACTGAAACCAAGGCTGCCCTCAAGGTTCAGATTCTACACCAGCTCTTTCCTGTGGGTGAGGATAAGGATCAGCATAGCCCCTCTCCTTGTTTGCTCCTCTGTCACCTAGACAAAGAAGTTATCAACAGTGCATTCCAGGAACCTCCCGGGTTGCTTATGCCCTGCTGCATTGTCCCTCCAACAGTTATTGGGGTGATTGAAGTCCCCTATGAGGCCCAGGGCTTGTGAACATGAAGTTGCTCTTACCTGTCAATAGGGGCTTCATCTACCTGTGCCACACGGTGAGACTGCCCCTGCTCTAAATGTTTTCATGCATGCCTACAGTTCAAGGACTGCATGAGATGCATGCCTTGGAGCATCATAGATGAAAGAAACCAGTGGAAGGCAGAACTGCAGGAACATCAAGAGACACTTATATCATCTGCATTAAACTTAAATACCTACTTTTTCTCCCTCTGTTCTCCGCTTACACCTTCCTCCTTCTTCCCCACTGCACTGTGGTCTCCACACTCAAAGGTGTCTCTAGTTTTTGCAACATTCACAGTTCACTGAATTTTTTCCAAACAATCCTTTTTGCTTGCCAATAAGTATTTCATTACAAAAATAATATTCATGTGAACACTGTAGGAAGGGTTATTATTGCTTTAAAAAATTAAATAAATTTAAGGAAGCTGATTTTGAGGAAGACAGGCAGTGGTCAACTCAGAACAGAATAGCCCAATGGTCTCACATGACTAACAACTCTCTTATCAGGGTGATCTCTCTTTATAGACCTGCCAATGAACAGGTTTGTTGACTTATGTCTTACTCAGCTGTCTCAAACAGCCTTACCCCAACTTGTCACAGCATGAGAATTATCCAAAAACCAAAGTGCAGTGCAAAATTTGGAAAAGTTTAAAAGAACATCAGAGATTTTGATTTGTTCTTTTGATGAAATAGGATGTGACACACTTATAAATGGTCCTTTATGTTCCTGAAGTGCCTGACCAATACAGTAAAAGAGCAAAGTGATTAGCTCCTACTGTTACATAGAGTAAGTGATAAGATGTTGAAGTCTTGCAGGCAGAATATCCACGTGAACAACAGAAATTGCTTAGTAAAAGGCAATCTCTAAAGAAAAATGTACACTTCCAGGGACCTAATCTAGGGCAAACAAGGATATTTAATATCCAAGCTATTACTGATCTTCTGTTATAGCATGTAACTTATCCTGTGATGCAGTTTTCCCATCCTGGAAACAAGGTTAATATATTTTTGTTTAAAATTCACAGTAAAGTTATGTGGACACAACCCACTAGAATTTTCTAAGAACTGTGGTTGAATTTCTGAAAAAAATAAAAAATAAAGAATCACCAACAACTTTTATTCTGATTTTTAAATATTTTTATATATCTTTATTCTCTTTAAATACACTGAACTCTACAAAGACTATCATTCTTGCTTCTTTTACCAACACAATAATGTATATTTTTAAAGAAAAAATAAATTTTACATAGTACTTCCTGGCATATGCCTCTAAGTGTTGCATAAAATTAATAATATAGGTTCTGAATTGCAAACCAGAGAAATAAATTCTAAATAAAAGCATAATTAAAAATGTTGAAAGACAGAATTAGGCTATGAGAATTCTACTACAAGAGGAGGAGAACTGAGTCCAAATCTCAGATAGAAACCTGACCACTGAGCCATAAAACAAAACTCAAATTTATCAAACCATAAAATGAATCCTGGTCTAGTGGAAGGTGTCCCTGTCCATGGAAGGCGGTAGGAAGCAGTGATCTTTAAGGTCCCTTCCAACTCAAACCATTCTATGATTCTAAGAATATATTTATTTCAGACTCTATAGGTTACAACAAGGATAAATGTGCACTACTAAGTCTGCCATTTTTCCCTAACAAAAGATAGGAAGAATAATTAGGAAGTGGTTCACTTGCACAGTAGCAGAGGAAGGCACCAAGCTACATAGCTAACTTCATGAGAGGACTATACTTAAATGGTTACTTGAATGCAGCAGAATCAGGTAATTTAACAGCAGTGTCTCAGTGGGTAAAACCTTCATCAGTCCATAACGCAGTTTAAAAGCACCTTGCTCTGAAAGCCAGTGGTACTTAGCTATATGATACAGGCTTTAAATGTGCCCCTAAGTTTCTGTCCCTTCCTTCTGGCAAGGGACCTCCAACCCCCATGATGGCATCCCAGCATTGCATAGGCAGCACACCCTGCTCTTCATGAGAGATTTACAGCTGTGTGAGACTAAAGTAGGCTGGCTGAGAGCAGCCACACAACAGAATATTTATCGTGCATCACTTAGGAGATGCAGAATATTGCTTGGACACTTTAATAGATGCATCAGTGTTAACTGATTTGCTCTGAGGCACCATATGCTAATCAAATGGTGTGCGATGCATAATGTCACATTAATGTCGTAATAAAGGAAATCTCTATGTGTTCCATAATGTCTTTATGATTACCTTTAATTTTAGATAGCTAGTGAAGGAATGTGTGTTCAATACCTGGATCTGCTGTCTAATTACCTAGGATATAACAAGAACCAAATGTACGATAAAAGGCCAGGGTTTTTATTGGAGATCACTGGTGACAACATAAACCATAAATAAGTCTTACAATTTGCAGAAGCCTGTAACACCATGGTCTGATTGGTGTGTGAGACTGTTTTAGGCATATTTCGATTTCTTTTCATCTTTAGTTACCAACCTGGAAAAAGAAAATATGTAAACACAGAGGGATATAGCTTCAAAGCCGCTCCCAGGAGGATTAAATACATGGGTCCAACAGATGTTTTACATTTACTTCTACAAATAAACATACAGTTCTGTCATTAAATTCAAGCCACCCCTCATGCTTATGACGGTCTTTTAGGTAAAGTCACCTTAAGCCTGCTCATCTTTTTCATAAATGCTTGTATTAGTTCCTTGCTTAGCACACACACGCACAAATACACCTGCTACTTTGAATTAGCTTCTGAGAGTTTTAAGCAATAAACAGACTAATCTCTTATTAACAGCATTTGGGTTTCAGGTTTTTCTGTTTATGTAATTTGCCTGATCCTCAATGTATTCTGTTTGGGAGAATGGTAACTGTTCCCCTTTTGTAACAGGAGAAACTGAGGCACACAGTTACAATAACCTGATTTGTGTTACAGTGGTTTGAAGATGGGATTAGGTGTCAAGGTCTCACAACTTCTAAATCAGCGTCTGAGCAAATAACAGAGTGCCTCACATCAAATAGCATGCAGTAGAAGAAAATTTTGGTTGTGCCAGGTAGGAGAGGGATAAGGAGTCTTCCACAATAGAGGAATTGATTAAAGTCATAACCCTGTTATCAAGATTTTCACCCAAAATCTGGTGCATTTTGAAATGCACAAATCACTTTTTTACCCTTCTTTTGTAGCACAATCTTTTAAATCAGAGGAAAGGTTTTGCAGCTGAGGTGATGAGATTGAGAACAGAACACCGCTGAAAATTTATGGAGGAGTGTTTCCAACCAGACCTGCTCGATGGTGACATTAAGTCACACAGACAGGCTCCAAGGTGGCTCCCCCCAGGATATATTCAACAGGTGTACATGAACAGATTATTTTAGGCTGATGTTAATTAAGTTAAAATCAGTATCTGGCCAGCATGACTGAAATGGAGAGGGAGGATAGGAAAGAGTGAATTCCAGATCTCTGAGTTAATCTGCTTCACTAGTATATATCAGAGAAAAGAATCTGCAGGCCAGTGGAGTCACACCAGAGTACAAGTAGTATAAAACCAGATGAAAACCAGGCCCAGGAATTAGAGAAGCAATGTTGCCTGGGCCCTAAGAGACAGCCAGAAACCCTTTGATAGAGCAAAATCCTGATATGCTGCAAGAAACAACCTGGAAGTGTGTTCCCTACCAGCATCATTAATGCATTTCCCAAAGCAGAAATCAGTAGGCTCTTTCTAGAGGAGCAAAGCTGTAGAAAGAGGCTCCCTGTTTAATGACACCAGTGAATGTTTTGCCTGATGTGGATAGAGAGAAATTGGCTCCTGCTGACTTGTGTATCAACACAGATTTGAACTGACCTGAAATTCATGACCAAGATGAGTGTGAGGAAGAGCAAGAAGGCGTAAGGAGGAACCATGTAAGTCCTGGGCCAACTAGAGAGTGGTTTTAGAATTTATGATCCCTTCTAGCCCTTTGGCTTTCTGGAACATGAGACTCACTTTTATTATAATTTCTTCTTCTGTCTTCTGGACTGATGGAAAAATGTGGAGGAGAATTAAAATCAAACACCCATGGAAACGGTCTCAGCCTCAGAAGAGGAAGGGATTTGAACTCTAAACTTAGGCTAAAAGTCACGTTTTCAGCTGTTACAGGATTTTAAATCTGGACTTGTTTCCAGCCCTGCTCAAAAAGCATAATGCTGTTACTAGGTACAGAAGATTTCCTTCTCCTCCTTTTCTTCTTCAAAGTTTAGTGTCAAATCCGTGCTTCTGTTTCCAAACCTAGTGAACAAATCTGTGAGGAAGCCCAGAAGATCAGGTAAACTGAAATGCAAGATTAACTTCCAATCATTCATCATCTTCACAACCTTTACAGACTGAGACAACACAACAACCTTAAGCAACATCCTTGTACCTAATATCTTTGCTGGACAGTTCCACATGATGATAGCCTTCTGCAGCTCTTTTTCTGTGTATTGAAACTTACTATTCCCAGTAGCATCTGTAAACCATCCATACACAGTAGTTAGCTGACTCCATAGAAGTACATCTAACTTCTATGCTACAGAGACCAACAGTCTTTCTCTGTCATCCTTACTTTTTTCTAGTCCTTAACTCTACCCTTATGTTTAATGATTCTGCTTTCCCCCATCTGACTAATGTAACTTGTACAATTTGCATGGGATGCTCTGATTCTTGACCTCTGTGCACTTCCTCTGTGCTGGATACAAAGATATTGGGTTTATCATCTAAGTCAGGTGGATGTTCAAGAAGGAATGTGTCACTGGTACACCTGAACTCCTCAACGTTAACACTGGCTGGTGAGTGATTTTGAGATAATCTGGAGATAATCAACAATAGAAATGAAAGATCCTGGAAGAAACCAGAGACACAGACAAGAAAGAGGGATTATAAAAATATTCAGTGTTATGACTAGTAACTAGTAGTTAGTTTATTTTTTTTTTTTCCTGATACAACGCTGAAAAAACAGTGGTTAATCTAGATACAGCAGTTTCTGTTTATCCTACAAATATTGCTGCACCAGAGTGAAAAATTAAAATAGTACTTCAACCCAACTCCAGATGAAACTTAAGGTGAACCTGGATATTTCTGGGTTTGCCTAACCTGTATTTCTAATGTTGATTGTTCTAGATCAGCAAGCCCTGGTTTCTACAGGGAATATTTGAACTGAAGTCCTAATCCACATGAACAACAGCAAGAACACGTAAGAGAGGGAAATGTAGATTTAAAGCCTTTTATTTTATTTTTCATTGCCTGCTAGTTCCATAGCTCTAAGCATTGTGGCTTCCACAGAGGGTAGCAGTTCATTGCCATCAGCATACCTAATTAATTCCTCCTTGCCTGTTCCATGTGGCTTCCTCACCCTCAATCTAGCTGACCTATTGCTTCTCAAGATAGGCTATATTAATAAAAATGAAACTAAGGAAGAAGTGAATTATTTAACTCCAGAAAGTATCAAAGTTTACATGAACCCAGCATTGACTAGGCCAGAAGGATCAGTCCATGCCCTTGGGATTGTTTTTCTGGGCTCCTTTCTGTCTTCTCATCAAAATCAATGGGTATTTAGCCTGGTCTTCAGTGGGTGACCTTTTGATTCTCAAGAGGTATATAACACTTGGCATTTACTCTGTGTAGTGTCTTTCATGAGAAGGGCTCAAAATATCTTTCTACACCAAGTCTCACAATATCCTCAAGGGGAAAGTAAGCATTATCCTCATTTAATTAAAGCATTGCCAAAGGCTAAACTACAGACTAAAGGAGACTCAACTTTCAAGGTACACCACTTGCTTCTATTCTGGTGGAGTTGGTGGGGAGCTGAACACAGCATCAAACAGGATTAGCCTCCAAGACCAAGTCAGTTTTTTGGATCAGAAATTCAGGTCCAGCATGCTTCATCCAATGTTTTAATCAATATTAAGCCTACACCCACTACTGCATGGATACCCAAACGACAAAACTAACAAGATATATTTTAAATTAATATGTTTGCGGAGGTAACAATGCATACACAAGCTAGACAATCCTGAAGTGAGTTGCAGAAGCACATAAACCAATATGGCTCCTTTGTCCTGTCAATCAGCATAGCACAGAAAGCATAAAAGCTCTCTAGGAAGCCACCAACCTTCAAAGGACTTGGATTCCATTCCTGCACTGGCCAGGGTTTGGCATATGGCCCTGGGGTAAGTCACCACTCTCAGATCCTCTCTTCAACTCCAATCAATCACCATCACTTTGAAGGTGAAGATGAGTACCTTACTGACAGCAATGTGCTGCCTAAAAGCAAGTAAGAGGGAAGGGGAACTGAGACACAGACAAGCCAAGTAATTTCTAAACTCATATAGGATGTATGCTGTAGCCAGGTGGTTCAACAGAATTGACACAAGTCTTTGTGGAATTAAAGTTTTCTCTGTTGGGCTACAAGGGAAGTAGAAAAATGTCAACCTCCCTTTGCTTATTCCCATCTGACACCTACTGTTTCCCTCTTCCTTTTTGGTCACAAAGCTTCTTATTTTCACTACATCCTAAAGTGCTTTCTCTGTATTTGAAGTAAACTAGATGGCTTGATTGAGACTAATAAACATGTCAGCAAGCAAATCCCTAAATTAGCTAAAGAATACTGCTATGCACATGTTTATAAGAAAAAAAGGGGTCAATGTGGGGAAAGAAAACTTCAGCATGGTACAGACCAAACGTCAAATGCCCAGAGTTTTACTGAAACACAGCATCATTTTTTCTGCATAGCATCAGTAAAACAGAATTAAGTTAGTATGTTACTGAAAATAGGAACTCTTCTTTGGGGGATAATGCCTACCATCATCTCAGAGCAATTTGCTGTTCCATATTAGAAGAACTCCCAAGTTTCTACAATAGGTAGTCTAATTGCAAACATTTGGTGTTAATGCTTGATGACTAGAAACACAGAATAGCCAAGGTGCATTTCAAAGCAGTGTATGTGCCTCCTTTGCTTCAGGGCCAGGATAAGACATCCATTAGAAGGTGATGAGCTAACTGCAATCTTCTTGGAAGTTTTTATGACTCTACCAGTATTGAAAGAGGTGTTACTAAATGCACTTCAAATAGGCCCGGGTGTGAGACCAAGCCACATATAAGTAATCTGGCAGAGTCGCTTTAAAGCGGGGAGCAAGGATTTCAGGATCTGAAGCAAAATAAACAGGGCAATGAAGAGGTGGAACAGTCCAGTAAGTCAAATGCCAGTCATAAAACCACCGAGCATGGTGTATGCTGTAGGGGATTGCTATCAACCAGTTTTACTGAACTAGCCTAAATTTGTTCAGCACAGTCCTGAAAATGTTCATTTTGGAGAACATGATGGAGGAAAAAAAAATAAAATCCTAAAGATGTCAGGTTGATTAATGCCAAAAAGTTTCTTCAAAACTTAATTCTCCAGTTGTGTGTTTCTTGTTTTTCTGACCACAACTTCTGTTGCCAGCAGAATACAGGTTCTGTTACAACAAATTTCAGCTGCAAGAACTTGAATGTTCTGCAGAATATTTATGAAAACTTAAAATTCAGAGTTTCTGGATTTTTTTTTTTTAATTAAAGCAATTAAAATATCTCTGTATAACTTGGTAATGAAAGCTATTAAAGCAAACACAAATAAAATATATTTATCTTTTGATCAGGTTACCATGTTAGTACATGCTTAATGCTTATAAAAGAAAAGGACTAATGCAAATCTTCTGGCAGGGCACTTTCTTTGATTGTTAGTTTAGTATTCCTTAGTGCGTGCTCCAAACAAGTGCCACTGTTACAAACCTATAAACAATCCGACCCATAAAAATTCTACACTAGCTTCTAGTTATATATTGTTACTTACTATTTTCTTTATTATATTAGACATCTCTCATGCTCCAGGTATTTTACAGCTCTTAGGATAGTTAGTGAAATTTAAATATATATAGTGGCTGTGCTGAGTTCTTACTTGCGAAAGGAACTGTAATCTATCAGCAAAAAGGCTAATTGCAATTTATCCCATTGATTTATTTCTCCCCAAGCCTCCCCTCCCAAATTTTTGTTAAGTATTACAAACCTTAGGTTGTAATTTTGATATATGCTGCTAGATAAATTAAATACCAACTAATACTCATATAAAACGGGTAGTTTGATCAATATGGTTAAAGTTTCATTCTTCACATATGTATTTCTCAGTTTTAGAGCTATCAATTTTAATCTCATATGCTGGGATTAGGTAATAAAAGGGCCAAGAATTCAGATCCTCTGAATTCAACAAAACTTCCATTCTGCAGTCAGAAAAGCATAGTTGATCCTTCTCTGGCATGAGAAAGATGGACTGGATAACCTCAGCAGGTTCCGTCCAAAGCTACATTCTACTCTTCTACGGTTGAATTGCCTTCCTCATTCTCCGTCTACTCCCTCTCTAAGAAGTTACCTCCTAGAAAAAGATGAGAGAAAACACCCAAACTGAGTTAGAAAAGGCAATTTCTGACATTATTTTTTTTTCCCAGAATGGAAACAGAATAGGAGGCTGTGGAAAATCCACCAGGGTTTGCCCTCACGTTCTGCAAGGAGCTGAGTAAATCTGTTTTGCCCTTCCTGTACAATACAAATGAATTTCTTGCCGAAGTGAGTCATTTCATTTCCCAGATAGCCCCTATGTCCTTCTTATGAAGGAGGGCACAAGAGAGAAGGGAAAAAACAATAAATAAAAATTGCTTGGACTCAGCAGCAATGGGTGTGATGTGGGAACCCGATTAGAATGCCATAATGTAACCCTGATGTAGGAAGCTATACAGAATACAGTAAGCAGCCTACAAAGCTTTTGCTTTCAAATAACATTTATTACCACCAAAAAAAAAAAAAAAGAAAAAAAGAAAAGGAAATAAAAAAAGACAGCAAAGCAACAGAGCTGGTGCTGGATCTCTAAAAGGTTTTCTACAATAAATTTGAAGAAGGTCATGTGGAGAAGAGAGGAAACTGAAGCCCTTTCCCTCCACAGAGAAAAATAAATGGGTGACACTATGCTAATGAAGACAATTCACTCCCAGAATGAGTCATTCAGCAGAGCAAGGTCTCTGTCCTGCCTGTTGATTCATATTCTTTTCCCTCTAGCATCTAGAAGTTGTCCTAAAAGGGTTGTCTGGGTGACCTACCCACTAACAAGTTTGGGTTTGATTTTGTTATTTATTTGGTATTAGCATAGTGTCACCCCCAGGAGATTTTCCCTTCAGTGATGGAATATCCTCTGGGTTATCTGCTGTGGGATGGGACAGAGAGAAGCTTGAAGCAAGATATGATGCCAGAAGAGCTACAGCAGAAACAAGACATGAGCTGGCAACATGTCTCTTGATGGGAAGGTCAGCTTGGCCTCCACCTTGCAGTGCAAAAATTAAGATAGGATTTTTCTTCCACTTGAAATCTCATTGTCGCTGTATGCATAATTCCTAACAGTTCTATTATTTCTCTGCTTTGACACACAGGAGCTTTTAAACAGATCAGCTCCTCAGATGCGAGAGCACAGTGATGGGATATAGGTGCAATTATGCAAAGCTTCCTCGAGCAAAATTGTTTAAAAATCAAAATAAAATTAAGATGTCCACAATGCTTCTTATAACAAGAATATCAGCTGCACAAGGACTCTACATCTGACCTGACTGACTGCAGTGGAAAAAAATTATAAACATTGTCCTTCAGAACTAGAGCACTTTATTTTCATTCAATGACAACTATGATGGTCTTTTTAAGCAGCAAGCAAAAATTAAAGTACTATTTTTAAGTGTGTATTTTTTAAATTTATCACTTTATAGAGATATTACTAACCAGATAGCTGGTATAAACTGTCATATTTCTAGTGGCTGAAGGCAGCTGAATCAATACTTCAAACTAGGTTCAATATTTGAATGCAGCAGTAAGGAAGGTAGTGTAATCCACTGTTAGATAACATATCAATCCTAAATTGCACATTACAGAACAACTTTTAGTTAGAGAGATTTTTCTGCTAAAGATAGCTTTTCTTTTCTGAAT
Source organism: Pezoporus occidentalis (assembly GCF_034315485.1). Classification (NCBI taxonomy): domain Eukaryota; kingdom Metazoa; phylum Chordata; class Aves; order Psittaciformes; family Psittacidae; genus Pezoporus; species Pezoporus occidentalis. The sequence continues at coordinate 629,345 of NW_026913274.1, forward strand.
AGTAAATATTCTTTGTACTAAGTCATTTAGTCCAAGTTTGCCTTGGTGTCGTACAATGCAGAATTTGTCTCCTACATCTATCACATTGCCAATAACACCCAATAAAACATCAAATTAATTATGAAAAAGTATTTAAGATCAAAATCTTTGATTGCCTGTAATGAGATGTCCAATGATGCTAATCGCAGAAAAAGGGTCTATTTAGAACTAATCATCAGAAGCACATTTCAACGTGAAATAAGCAATGATCAGTATGACAAAATACTAATTAAAAAAAAAGAATCAATTGCACATATATTAAACAAAGGCTTTTGTACATTAAATATTCATTCTATGCATCACATTAGCACCTATAACTTAGTAAATAAATTTTAGTATTTATTGAGATTTCTTAACTTTCAGCAATGATATTTTGAAAGGAAAACAAAAATCTGTTAAGAAAACTCTTTGAAAAGATGACTTTCAGTTCCATAATTCAGATGAATACTTTTCCTCAAAGTTGTAAGAACACTGATAAGAAGAAATACATCTTCATGTTTTACTCTTTTTTCTGGCTTAAAAGGTTGATTTTCTATAATCCAGGGCCCCAATTCTATACTCCACGAAATTAAAGGTAAAATTCCCTTTCATTTCAACAGGAGAAAAAGAGAAACTCGAATTCATGATCTTTTCCCTGCCCAGAGAGGCTGATGCTATATTGCTTGGACAGAGAATTAAGGGACAAAGAGGCACCCATACTCCTGTGAGATGTTTTTTCACCTTTTGCTCTAACCAGTGAGAATCCCAAGTAACTAAATGAAAGCTCAGCTGTACTACACCACATTTACCAAGTCCCGATGGCAGCAGTTCCTGGCTCTGATGTTACGTATGAAGCCACTGGCATAGACAGATCATTTGGGATGGGCAGAGCCTAGGTGAGCTTTGGAAACTTCCCTCCTCTCTCATATTTGAATAGCAGAGGCTGTGCTTGCCCAGAGCTGCTACAGTAGCAACTTGTGGATTGCACTGCATAATCATTATTAGCCTGAAACAACACATGATCCACATTTCAATTTTCCAGTAAGGACTGGATGGATGGCTCTGTTGAAGGCAGCTATATCCTGGCAACTCTGCTGCCGCAGCAGAGAAAGATACCATGTGCTCAAGTTGGATCAGCATATCTGCTCTCTGCGAAGGTTTAAGATGCAGGAGGTCCAGGAAAGCTATTTTATTGTTTGGATAAGGGCACATTGAGTACATGGGACCTCACTAAACTGTGTTCAAGTTAAAAGTACAAGCTTGTCCCCTTTATGGGTAGGTGCATCGTGTCTCCACAAGTTCCCCCATTCACAGCTTTGAGTGGGCTCCTTGGCCTCTGTCTTACACCTCTGTGCAGAGTTGGGTGCTGGTCTCACACTCCACTGCAGAGTCAGCTCCTGTGAGAAACACTCTTGCAACTACTCTCAAGTCAGCAAGAGAGCCCCCATTTATTTAAAAAAGGGGAAAATTATTTCATATAAAGCTCTAGTAGTATTTTTCTGTACCAATAAATAGCTTGCTCCTGCTCTCCATCTCATGGAGCCCTGACAGTTTTGAGGAAAGATGCAGTGACATGCCCTGGTAGAAATGTTTGCATAAAGCCCTGGTTTGAAACCACTTTGTGAGGTTTGCTAGGTCAAACTGGACATCCAGGTGAAAAGTACAAGATTCTGTCTGTAATCAGTATACAGTTCTTTTACTCATTTCTCTCCATGGCATTCTTTTTTAATTTATTATTTATCTTAATAATATTGCATCTCTAAAAGGGCGGACTGCTGGAAATTATTCAAGTAAGTGCAAAAATAATAGAACCAATGAACATTAATTTTCACAGCCTTCCTTCCAGTTTGGATTCCCTGGTTTCAAAATAATGTACTTAATCCCAACTGAGACTTTACACTCAGCTGGAATTAGGCTTTCCATCCTCTATCTGCTGTCTTATTTTCATTAAATTTGTAGGAACCGAATGCCTTCAAGAAGGTTTATTCCAAGCTCAACTTGGTCACTCATTTCAACAGTTTGAAAGAAGACGGTAGTGCAAAGTAGAGCTACAATACAAAGTTTAAAACTTTTGGTCTTAGAAATCTAGGTTTAAGAAAGAATCAAAAAGTATTCTGGTGATTTCAAAGGTGTAGCTTATTGACCTACTTACTACTAATAATATCGGCTCTCATTTTTTTCACTTGATTAAAAAAATTTGAAATATAGAAAGCAAACAGATTAAAACAATGGCAAGAAAAATGTATAATCAGTTCAAATAAAAAAGCTGTTTAACTGGTTGACTGGTTAAACTACATTGCACTGTTATATCCTGAATCTTGACACTGAAGTCTTCTGTGTCTTAAGCCCTCTCTTGTGTAGTTGTCCACCTTTCTCATTATGGTACATGCTGATCTTCTAGGTCTGGCATACTTTCTAACAGCTTGGAAGTGTTGAGCCTTCGTTGCAACCACTGGCAATGTTATAGGTAACCATGGCTATTTCTACGTTTAATTGTGAAAGGCTGGGAAACGGTATAAGGAGTGCAGATGCAGCAATAAGGGAAGTCAAAGCATCACTAAAGCAAGGAGATCTGAGTCCTGGCTAGGATGAAAAAGGCTCTGTATGCCTAAGATGGAAATCGAGCTCTTTTCAAGACAGAAAAGCCTCTGGCCATACACAGTGAGTTAAAAGTACAGACTTGCCACGCCAGAGTTTAACTTGTGGAAGGAAGCTTATTCACAGTTTCTGTGGGAACATGCTGGGGAAACACTGAGCCCATAGGTGTTTCACAAAAAACTGGAAATGAAAAACATTGTTTCTAGCCTAGCACATAGAGAAATAAAAATTTTCTGTACCTATCTTCTCTTGGTAAAACTCTTCAAGTAAAACACTCTTTTCCTGTGCAGTCTAACAAAAATGACAGCAGCCTCAAAAGTTGTAATTTGTCACTATCCGTGACATCTCCTGTCTGCTCAATAATTCAGTGACCCAAGGGACCAAGCTTAGACTGGTCTTGTTAAAATGTTCATGGTCAAAGACAACACTTTTATGCACAGGTAGTAGAACAGCAAAGTTTTTGTTGAGAGAGAGGCCACCTAGTGCTAAAACAACCTGATATTCTGAAAGATGGACACCCTAGTACCAGGCTGAGGTCTCCCAGGAATTGTGGGGAGAGACTGACAATTAAAAAGAAACTAAAAATGTAGATATTATTTTAGACCCTTCTGTTGAAACAAAATTACTTATTTTGATTCCACCAGGAATATGAAACATTGACTTATTTTCAGATTCTCTTGTAATTTTAACACTTTTAAAAGATGAAAAATAATGTTTCTGAAAAGAAAATGATAAAATTAACTTTATAAATTTGCAATCATTTTGTCACCTTCAAAGTGAAGCTTTTTATCATATTTCACACCATGTTATTACCCAGAATGGTTATCAAATTAGTTAAGCCTCACACACTTGTTGAGCTAAAGATTTAACAGAAATGTCCAACTCTGCCCTAAAATCACTGGGAAATGGGAAAATCTTGGCTTTATCATTAGCTTTCTGTGAATGAGGAAATTTATTGTTCATCATATATTAGCTTGTCCAGCCCTCTGGCTCATTCTGGAACCCCATTATGCAAGCACACTCACAATCCCTGGACAGTTTACAATTTGATTTCAGGATACAACAGCAGAAGATAAACAGGAAGGAAAAACAATGAGACAATACCAAAAGATTGTCTCTGGCAATAATAAGAAAAAAAGAAAAGAAAAAAGAAAAGAAAAAGGAAAGGGAAAGGGAAAGAAAAAGGAAAGGGAAAGGGAAAGGGAAGGGAAGGGAAGGGAAGGGAAGGGAAGGGAAGGGAAGGGAAGGGAAGGGAAGGAAAAAGAGAAAAGAAAAGAAAAAAAATAAAAGAAAAGAAAAAGAAGAAAAGAAAAGAAAAGAAAAAAGAGAAAAAAGAAAAGAAAAAAGAAAGAAAAGAAAAGAGAAAAGAAAAAAAAGAAAAGAAAAAAAAGAAAAGAAAAGAAAAGAAAAGAAAAGAAAAGAAAAGAAAAGAAAAGAAAAGAAAAGAAAAGAAAAGAAAAGAAAAGAAAAGAAAAGAAAAGAAAAGAAAGGAAAAGAAAAAAGAAAAGAAAAGAAAAGAAAAGAAAAGAAAAGAAAAGAAAAGAAAAGAAAAGAAAAGAAAAGAAAAGAAAAGAAAAGAAAAGAAAAGAAAAAAAAAGAAAAGAAGAAAAGAAAAGAAAAGAAAAGAAAAGAAAAAAGAAATAAAAGAGAAAAGAAGAAAGAAAAGAAAAGAAGAAAGAAAAGAAAAGAAGAAAAGGCTTAAGAGCAGACATTGTGGCTTACCGAACCACAAGCGCAACAGATCACGACCTAAGCAATACAGGTGGTTTCAGCTCCTGACAGTGAGACCTTTGAAAATATATATCTGTTTCTAGATTTTGTAGATTCTGGAAAATACACAAAGTATTATGCATCATAACAGTAAAGGTACAAGCTTTAAACACAGCAGGTAGACTTCTTACCCCACCATTCTTTATATGCTGCAAAAAGAGTAGCTGTTTTGTGCTGGGCATCTAATTTTTGTGTTCTGTAAATGTTTTAGGGATGTTTAGCTCTTCATCTCAGTTCTCTGTCACACCTAAGCTGCGCTCTTGCACTGGACAGTATGAATCCCTAAATATGCTCTTTAGTGTAAAAAAGACATTTCTCTTTAAGGGAAAACTAAGCTACTTTCACTCTGCCAGAGTGACCATATTGCTAGGCGGGGCAGAACAGATGAAGGTCAAAAATTTGCCCAGGGCTAGGATGGCTGATGTACCTAAGCATCTGTAGCCAGCAGCACAGTAGGCAGTGGCTACCGCAACGTCCAGGCACAGGGTAGACACAGGACATGTAAATTCATGCACTTCTTTTGCATACATTAAATAATATTTTTAGACAACTTATTAACTCATTACTTTACTTTTTTAGTTACAATATATTCCTGTAAGCAGTCAACAAATTTCTTTAGAGTTGTTCTTAAAAGGTATTTTTCACTTATGCCTGCCTCTTTTGTTTTTAAGTCTATGCAACTGCTACTGGAGGTAAGCAGCAAATTTCTAATCAACACATTTAATCACACTGTCTCTTCGGAGAGGTCACTGTAGTGTTCACATAATCACATTTGTGTGGGTTCCTGGAAATTACTTGGAAGAACAATGGTGTGCAGTTGCAGATGTGCTGCAGGTTGAACATGGAAAAGAGGTGCCCCAACCTCTTTCTCAGCTCCAGCATTTCTCCTTCAATTTACAAAATGCAGAGGATCCAATTAACAGCGTTGAGTTGGGTTTCCAGAGTTATTGATGTGGCTCTGCATGGAGCTCCACCCAGGTAGAGAAGCAGCATATTGAATCCAAAATACAACCCATACTACTAACACTTTTATAATGTATTGGCTGACTGGTGTCAGAGTGAAGTCACCATCACTGTTGCTTAGGATTTGTCATGTGAGCACATCAAATACATGTTGGAGATTTCAATGGGCAAAACTGATAGCAACTGAAAGAGGCACCAACTGTTCAATTTATTTCATTAACTTCAGGCTCATAAGTAACCTGTCCCTCAGAAACACCTCTACAGATTTCATTGCCTGCACAGTGAAGGAGATTAGCGCCTAACTTGACACTTCAGCAGGAGTGAATCAGAGAGCAGCATTCAAAGACACAAGACTGTATTATCAGTTCTCTTCACAGTTGTACTGCTGGTTACTCGTGAACAAACCTTCTTTTACCCTGCTTCTCTGCCATCTCTCCCTGCTCCTTCCCTAGACTGGAAAGCTCCCAAAGGCAAAAGATATCTGTGTGCATTTGTGAGACACTAAACCCTGTAGTGTCCCAACATTCAATGAGGCCTGCAGCAATTATTGGCACATAACTTTACAATCTGAATTACTACGTTATCAGCAGAACTCATTTTGACAAGGCAACAGTACACATTAAAAAAAAACATCCCACGAATTAGATGATTCTAATGGAAGTACAATCTTTTACATCTGAGTAGAATATTAATGTGGAATTGGAAACAGCATCTTAATAATAGGAGCCCAGTCCTAAGTTCAGTATATATTGAATGAACAGAGACTGGCATAGCCAGATGGCAATTCAAATCCTAGGTAGGCAGAATTGACCCCTGGAAGTGTCTGTGAATATTAACAGTTCTTCTCAACAATTTGGAAAGCACGTCTTAATTTACATTGAAACCTCTAGTGTATTTCTTTTCTTTCCCACCCTCCTCACAAAATGTTGACATAGAAGTCACCAAACCAGAAAATCCCAAAAAAAATCTCCCAAAGATTTCCTTGTATCTTTTTCTTTTTGGAGCTGTCTATGCAACAGATTGTTTTAACCCATTTAGTTGCACTCTCTAGACTAAAACAGCATTGCAAAGTAACGTTTCATAATTCTAGATTTCAAGTAATAGATCAAAATATATTTAGGTGCCACACAGCGCAACAAAAGGGCAAATTCTGCATTCATTGACACAAATGTCAAAGGTCTCATTCTTTAGCAGGTTTCATCTTTAAATGGTAGGCTGCTACAGCAGTATCATCAGATTTGGGCTACTGTAAATGATGTTTTTTTGAAAAAAAAGAAAACCAACATGAAATGAAGTTTCTCTTCAACCGATTATCATTTTTTCCTGTTTCCACAGAGTACAACAGTTGAAGAGGGGAAATCTGGACATAGGCCTATTCAGATGAACAGCTGCTCCTGCTAATTACCTGTCGGTTTCTAAACTCCTCATCAGAAGGCAAGGGAACAGCATTCCCACCACTGGAACTATTAAAAGATCATCTGTTTCTATCATCAGACCAGAAATGGAGATTCACCCCAGCAGGATGCTTAGTAAGGAAATTTAGGAGGGAACTGTAGCAGACAAGGATTCATTTATCTCAAACTCTGCCACTGTATTTCTGCCTAAGACCTTTTCTGTTTCCACCTGCTACAGTCAGAGATTCTGCTCTGAGAATACCACGACTGAGGTCCCACTAGGGGCTGCACAGCCACAGGTAGCATAGAAAGGCAACAAGGCAGGACCATACATGAATGACCAGAGACATAAAAAAATGAGATGGGAATAGCACTTTCTAAGAGGGGAGCACAGTTCTCAGTTGGAAACTTGCCTGGAAATCTTTATCACTACTCCCTTCATGTGAGTTTCAGACTGGGAAGGAAAACCCCAGGCCACTTGCTTTCATGGGCCATTCATAGTTCTTTGAAGCCTCTGCCATAACTGATTGTAGGTGCCAAGTACGCAGGGAGATAAGAGTAGAAACACAAGGCAAAATGCAACAAGACCAAAAACTTGAAGAAAATCTATTGGGGCCAAATAGATTATTTTCCTAGGAGACTCCTAACAAACCATGGAGGAGCTGTTTGGATCTTCCAAAAGCATCTTGGGGATTAAAAAAAAAAAAAAAAAGTGTGGTCTGGATCAAATCCATTGAAGGTAATAATAGGATTCCTGCTAACAACAGTGAGATTTGGAGCAGCTGCTCACTAGGCACTTGCACCAATGGCTTGTTAAGACCCTATGTTAGGCAATAATTTAATGTACCCACAAAGTCCAAGGGATTTAAGGAGATACTTCAGTCATCTTCTGGCTCAATCTTTAGAATATATCCAGTCTCATCCAGTTTATGTAAAGAGCCCACATCATGAAAAATGTAATCAGCTCAGGAAAAGCTTAGTATTAGCCACTGTTGAAAGCCCATAACACTTTTGTTCATTATCAACATATAATATCAAATCTGACAGAGGAAAAGATTGGTGGATACTGCATACAGTATGGATTTTTCATGCTGCCAACAATTAATTTCTCCCACAAATGAAACACCTTTCATATTATTTTGTCAGGGAAATACCAACTTGCCATCAACTAAGGTCTTTTGGCAGTGTAATTTCTACATACTTTTTACCCATCTGTTAACATTAAGGCTTTCTGTTGTTTTGGAGATGCAGGGTTTTTATGTACCCTCTTCCAATTCTCCTTGAAAATTGAAAGGGATTTGGTTAGGATTAGGATAGTGTTTTAAGTGAAAAGTCACAAAGATGGATGAAGACACTTTCAAAGAGATAATACACTGGAGATTCCTCACTACCAATTGTCCCTAGGTGGGAGGATTTTCCATATTTAATTTCTTTAAGCCTTCATATAGTTTATCGTAATTTTTTGCTGCTTCTGTCAAAGTAAACTGGTCGAGCTACCACTTAGCTTCATTTCCTGAGACCTGACCAAGGGTCAGCAATTACCTTGAACTGATGTCTGACATTAGCAAATAGACAATCTCTTCTTGTTCCCCTCTTGGTGAATCAGCAGTCCCCATGCTAATCGTGTCAACAGATTTTGCTAAAGCAGAGGAAGAGGAATTCCAGGTTGACAAATAGGTCCCTGGGGAAATGCACCTGTCAGTTACAGGAGAGCCTACATGGCACCACAGAGGCAAAAGCAACAGGATGGATCCATGCCACTGAAAGTGATATTCACAGGGTCATGTCTACAGCGAGCTATGCTGATGCACACAGTTTACTGGGGCTGCATGCAACCAGTAAGCATTATCAACCACAGACCCCAGAAAGAAAAAACAAAGCAATGCTTCATTTCAAAGCACAGCAGTGCAGAAACAGGAGATGCAGTGGTCAACTGACCTTTGGCTCTTTTGTTGTTTCTTGCTGTATCGTTATCAAACACACATATACCATGAACATCCTAATACCCTTTAGCTCCCTGTTACCCCAAAAGATTCCTCCACCCAGTTATCCCAGAGAAAAATACTAAACCTTCTAAAACTTGTTACCCTTCTACAAGGTTTCTTTTAGAAATATTTGAGAAAGAGGCTCTCCACCATCACTACCACTCTCTCTCCTAATAGGGTCATTGCTTCCTCTCCCATAGTGAACACAAAACCACTCTTGGGCCATATCCTGAACCAGAATCAACTACAGCTTTTGAGGCTTTAGTCTTGCAAGTAGGAAATTTGGAACTAATACACCATTCATGGAAAGAAAAATACAACTACCTTTGTGACCTGTTGTGGAAAAGGTGATTCTAAAAGCAGCAAAATTTATGGAAACAAAGTGAGAAGATTGGAGATGGGCAGAAAGTGGCTGGGTCATGGGTTAAGGTCTCTCTTTTCTCTTCCTCCCTGCTCTCAATAACCCCCTCTCCCTCTGTCACACCAGGGCAAGCCAGGAGACCTGGCTACACTCAGTTGACTTCATGCCACACTGGGAGCTGCAGCACTGAATGTACAAAATTAGTCTGCTCAGAAATCTCCATTAAGTCCCCAGTTCTGCTGCAGCTGTGGTACTGTAGCACCTTGTTAAGGAAAATGAGTACCACCATGAACTGGAGAGACCATCCCCCAAACACCTCCTTCTCCCCACAGAACAGAAGGGCTGTACAGTTCCACAACTAGGACATAGCAGAATAAGGCAGAGTGAATCACAAAATTAACAGCACCAATATTGCTATTATCACATTAGTACAGGCTGCACATCCTTTTGAATTACAAGATCAGCCTGGGATCAGCCTTCTGAAACAAGTCATGGAAAAGCAGGGAATATATGTCTCCCTGCCTGTCAACTTGTGCTCTTCTCTAAAGCAGAATTAATTTTTGCTTTTAAAGAAGTGAAAAAAAAAAAAAGGGAAGCTAGCATTTCTGTTTTAATAATGAAATATACATCAATCTAATTTTCCTCATCAAGAACAGAGTCTTTAAGAGTGCCCTGAATTTCCAGTATTCAGGTGGCCGCTGATGCCCAAATTAGCTCTGTTTCACAGCTGTTATTAGTAGTGCTTTGTTCCTGCTTCACAACTAACAAAACAGTTTTATATTAACACAGGGACCTAAATAGATTTGTCCATTAAACGCTAGTACATTAGACCCAAGGTGTCCCTTACAAGTATCCCAGTGGAGTTTTCTAAACAATCTTGGCTAGAACAACCTTGGGAGGCGAGTTTGCTGAGAAACATCACTATTAATAATAACCCTTCCAGGGCTGAATCCAGGGTCTAATGCAGAGCTGTTCTGGAAGTGTGACTAAACCTGTGTCATCCTAGTGGGAAGTGGGAAAATTAAAATTGTTAAAAGTAACAAAGAAAAAATATATCTCAGCAGAGGATAATGTGATCAAAGATTCAGATTCAAAATCAGTTACATTGAGTAAGACCTCCCCCTTCCACCCCCACATTGACAATTATATTGCAATAGCAACAAAAGTACATTCTTGACAGATCAAAATAAGATTTTTATCTCTAGAGGGGAAAGACTTGTTAATTTCTTGGTGGGCTGGGCAAAGCAATGAGACTCACATTGTTGTAATTATTCAGTGCACTTCAGTAAAGTGTGAAATCTCTGGGTACTTTACCTATTGGCTACATTTTTTTGTATTTCTAGTAAAGATATTTAATGTCTCATCCTCTCAGAGGAAAGAAATCTGAATGGAATTTAAGATGCATAATCACAGCTAGCAAAATAAGCAGAGACAGAGAGAAAAAATTAAAGCTCTGATAGTTCAGACTGCTCAGGAACACCAGAGGAAAATGTTTTCTGCAATGCCAATTTGTACTTATTTAGGTAGACTCTTTATCCTGATCAAAGCCATTTTTCGCCACTTTGGTTGAGCCAATGAACAGATATTGTCTGTATGAAACCAAATACATTCTCTAGAAAGAGATAGTCTTTCAAGATATTCTTTCTTTACCTAGATGTAGGGCACGCACATAAATGTATCCAGCCTGAGTACAAACACGCATGTACATGATTTCTTCCCACAATTCTATTCTGAAAAGCAGCCACTACTAGCTTTGATTCCTGCTAAGTTGCACAAGGATAAGGACTTTGTTCTCCGTCTTCCTGAGAAAGCTGTATTGTTGCAGCCAGGGAGTGTAGGTTGGACAAAGAAAGGAAAGCTGGAAGCCTCCATCACTATCTCTCTCTGCTTCACTCCAGGAAGCAAGCCTGATGCAGTCCCCTTTTCCTCCAGCTGTGACCTGCTGTGGCAAATTGTGGGAGGATGGGACCATTATGGAAGGTCTGGGATCAGTAGAACCAGTTGTTTGGGAAGCACACTGGGCAAGGAGACCATACTGCAGCAATGCCTACATCCCTCCATTTCCTGGACATACTCAAGAAAGAGGCCACAAGGAGGTGAATTCAGACTCCTCTCATCCAAAGCTAGTGCTAGCCTATAGAGGATAAACATATCATACTAGGCGACACCACTAAATGGCAGTTTGAAACTTGAAACTTTCAGCAAACATTTGAAAAATTCTCAAGTTGCAATTAAAGAATTTGTCCACCCCTAAATTATATATATATTTTTTTTTTAGTGTATTAAAAATGCCAAGATGATTGTGCTGTGGGACAAGCCAAAAGGGTTTTCCTTTAATATTTTCTTTTTTTTTTTTCCTCCTTTCTTCTTTTTGCTTGCTCAGTGGTATTCATAAAGCATTACCACCTAGGGACAGGTTGCAAGGGGTTCAAATGTGATGATAGTTTCCATATCAGTGCTTCAGACTAGGAGAGGCCAAGGGGGAGCGTACTTCCTACCAAACTTAATATTTTCAAGGAACAATGCCCGTTACAAACCCACAGTGCCTCTGGGCCCCAAATTCTCCTTTTATTAAGAATCAGTCAATGCAGCTCCACCTTGGGAAAAACCAGTCTCCAAGCCTCAGCCACGAGTCTCTCTCAGAAAAGGAGGCTCTTGCCATGCCTTTTTGGTTCCCTCCTTTGGCCTCACTGCAGCAGACCAGGATGTTAATTGGAAAAGCAAGGCTAATTAAAACCAGAGAATCAAAAGAAACTGGGGGGGGGGGGGGGAGCAGAGGTGGAAAGGGAGAAAAAAAGAAGGTAAATCCAAGCACATAATAAGAACATTTTTTGCCCTGCTGTTCCTAGGAGGGATCTCATAACAGTGGTGCAACAGCCCAGAGGCTACAAGGAAAAAAATTAAGCTACTGTGTATAACAATGAAAACATCAAACCCTTTGTGTACCATCAAAATGGAAACCAAGAAATAAAGTTAAGATGCTAAACATGTGTTTGAGGAGCACTGAAGCATGCGGCATGTATTTGACTTCCACCTTCTGGGGAGTGCAGGGAAGCATGACTGAGATCTATTAAATCCAGTGATGGCCGAATGCTCTGCAGGTGCATACAGCTCCAGTCAGGGCACAGACCCTGAAGTTCAGACACACAGATTTTGAAGGGTCATGCCACCAGGCAAACACACTGCTTCCCTCTCCCCTTGAGAGAAGTATCCATCATAAGGTGTTATAAACTTTCTTAGGGAGGATGTTTAGAAATGCTACGTGCGCTCATCCTTCCACTAGACACATTTACCTCTCACTGTGGGACCACCCACCACAGCTGGGAAGTGCCTTTGATTGTAAGGAAGTCACATAAGACCTGAAGTTTGTAAAGAAACCTTTCCTCACAAATGTGATGTCCCAGCTCCTCATCACTTCTAAAACACTGGTGTATCCTCTCTAATTAAAAAAGACCTTTTTTGTGCTTAACTTCTTCAAGAAGGCTTAATCTCAAGTAGTGTATGAACTTTCTTGTTTTGCCCAGCAAGTCAAAGGGTGGAAAGAGGTGATAAGGGGGCCAAGACTGACTCATTTCCCTCCTTGCACATCCTTTTCTCCCTTTCCTGCCAGGGAGCTCCAGATCCCCAAGTGTCCCTAGTGCTGTTAATCCCTTTGCTGTCTCCATACAGAGCACACTGTGTTTCCTGCAGTTCACTGGATTCTTCATGTCCCAGCCTGCACACATGAAGGAAGAGCTTGTGGCAGTGAATATGGACAAGATCATACTCCAAACAACTTCTATTTCAGCAGCCTAGAGGTAACTGCCTCCTTCAGTAATTACAGCTTGAGACTCATTTTAAGGCCAGTCAGACACAAGGAAATTTAAAATTCCTGACTAACTCCAAAGTCCATAGGAATATATTCAGGTCTCTATAAACATGAAGGAAGGACTGTTTTTCCCCTACTAGACCGCTTTCATTTCAGCTGAGAAAAAGACCTGAATGTTCAAAACACACACAAAATTCCAAAATGAAAATGTAACATATAGTTCACTTTCCTTCCCTCCTCTCAAGATAACTTTTGTTATTAGCTCAAAAAATTCCCTCATTAATTGCCCGTGAGGAACATGGCTCACAACACATTTAACTACTGCAGGTAGGAAGGAAAATTAAAAATAGAGAGAAAAAGAAAGAAATATATAATGAGAGTTTGAACACTAGTTGATGTTACCACAGACTTGACGGTGGGAGGGTACATTAACTTTTACTATGTGTCCTGTCCTGTCCCCCTGATGCAGTCAAATCACCCTTCCTGAACTGCTTCACCAGCTTAGAAAGAGTTCCTGTTTCTAAGGCATTTTGACCTCACTCACTTTCCTTCCTCATCAGGATCACAGTAAGTGTGATAGGACCTTAAGGACAAGGAGCGGAAAATAAATAAAAGCAGGCAAGGACAATTGCAGAGCGGCCAGTGTTAATGTCACCATATAAAGGGTCTGTCAGCATTTCCATTAGAAACTCCTATTTTCAAAGGTTTATAACTTGGCCATAAAAATTCACTCTGAGCAGCAGCTGGAAACTTGGCAAACAAAATCTCGCTCTGCTTCGATTGATTTTTCTTTTTCTTTCTTTCCCTCTGTTCCCCATCCTCCTCCATTCTCTGTCTCCCCTCTTCCCCACCCCCCACTTCTTTTCTCCTTCTTCTAGACAGTAAGTTTGGGTTGATTTAATTGAAGGAGTGCAGGCATCCTGCCCCACATGATCAGATGCACTAACACTGCTCACATTTTGCTTTTTCTGTTTCCTACTGCTTTGTTTATAAGGCCTGCAATACTTTGGGGGTTTTGCTTTTCTTCCAGGTATTTGGAATAACACGTTCTCCAGAATCTTCAGGACAGAGCTCTACTTTGGGCTGACTGCAAGTACCATGTGCCAATAAATCAAAACCCCACCACTTCTTTGAAGAGAAATAATTCATTAAAAAGAGAGACGCACACATCATGAAAGTGCATGTTGCAGTCAGTCCTTTGTGTCATTGAAGCCCAGTCAGAAATGTCAGGATAGCTCAGTTAGAAACAGGAAATGCTGTGTCTCCTGGTCTGTGCTGGTTTCGACCCACCAAATCTTTTCTGCTGTCATACGAAGGGCTCATCTACATGGGATGTTTAAGTGAAAATGACAGCGGCCATCTTGGCTGACACTTGAGACTAAACTGAAGACTCCAAGCATGACGCTGAGCAACCTGAATTAAATTGCCAAGGCGGACGGACCAGGCACAAAGAGGGGATGAATAACATATGCTGAGCAGCAGGAAGGCAGCTTTGTAGGTGTAAGGAGTGACTTGAATTAAATGCAGTCTGCCCTGGTACAAGTCACTCCCCCAACAGCAGCTCTGAGTATTCACAAATAAAGACAGGGAGAGGAAGGAGGGAAAGAAAGTAGGTGCATCACTGTCACTGGACAGGGAGATTTAAAAAGAAGTTAATGTAGGCTTTTAAGCTGATGCCAAGCAAACAAACTGTGAAAGCAGAGCAAGGAGACTGAAAATTGAGGCACAAAATGCTTAGAGTTCAGGTTCAGAAACATCTTGGTGTTTGAGAGGCTTCTCTGAACTGCCTAAGTCAGCAAAAAGGAGATGATGTTGGGGAGGCAGTGGCCTCTAGCATGAGATTTTCCATTCCAGTTTGCATTGGCAAGAGCATAAACTCATACACAGAGTATAATAAAAAGATATACTAAACGAGGAGCTAAAAAAGACAAAATAACGATGGTCTGAATTTTGGGTCATCACACACTGGGAGGTGTGTGGGATTATATTTATGCCTGCACACTGGGTGTTGAATCCTACTGAAGGCTTCTTTTTTTTCCATACCATGTGTCACAGTAGAATTCAAGCTGGACAAAATAAGGTGACAAGACCAAAATAGCCGCAGTGTGTATTATGGAACCCCTGAAATATTCAATATACTCTTTCTATTTTTACATTAATCAAAGAAAAACAAACAATTACATTAGAAAGGCATAAGGAAATTACATCAGTATGGAAGTAGCCTCCTTATATCATGATCTCATTTTTCAGACTCTGAACATAGCATCAACTTTAGAGTGAGACATCTCCTTCTGCTTTCTGTTTTGTACATACTAAACTGCCTAAGAAGAAATCTAGGACAGTGTCTTGGGCTTCCTTCAAGTATTTTATATTTCTGCATCTGTTAGACATGAGAATTGAGTTTAGATTTGCAGAGTTCAAATTTTAATTCAAAATTCATATACATGAGTTTTTTAATACAAATTCCATAAAATCATGTTTGATCAATGACCTAGGATGTAAGCCTACTTGCACAGTGGCTTAGAGTTTGTCCAATAGAACATATGAACTCATCTAGCTGCAACTTGTATGTCTCAATTACCTTACACGAAACTGATAACAATACCTATCTATCCTTTGGAAGAAATGCTACAAAAACTGGCACTTTAAAGAGAACAAAAAAATCAAATTAAACAAGCAGGCAAATTTAGTTAGAACTCACATTTCTTTCAGATATGTAAGCTCAGCAAATGCTTGTTTTCCCTTATTAGAGTAGTGGTGTCCCCTAGCAGTGAAAGAAAGGGCAAGCAAATAAAATGTCAGGAGAGAATTGGGGCTGCAAGGAAGCTCACAGAGAAAAGAAGGAACACAGTAATTAGGAGAAAGACTTAGGGAAACAGTTACACCATCCCATGGAGTAAGAGATCAAGTGGAAAGGAGAGGAACCAGGAGAGACTTTGTTTTTGATGTTTTTAATTGATGCAATGCATGGCTGATGCCTGAAGATTTGCTACCAGTTTTGTTATTCTAATTAGTGAAGTGTACAGACAGGCAAACCAACATCAAAACCCTGATCCATCGAGGCAGACCTCAGGCAGCTTCAGCAGCAACTGAGGAGATGCGTAAAGCACTGTGACACCAAACACCTACACAATGTAAAAAAGAGATTTATGGGCTAGTGCGCAAGACTGGCAGGGAGGCTGTCCATTACTGTTGCATGGAAGCACCTTTGGTGAGCGGTAGCTGCAGCAGCAAAGTAAGGCTGAGCATTAAAACACAGACACAGGGCTAATAGCTAAAGCCTGCACTTGAGGGGGGAGAGGGGGTTTGCTTCCCCCCCCTCCCCCTTTTTTTTGACAGAAGTTCATGAATATGTTTGATATAGAGATATAGATTCATATCAGTTAAGACAGGCTAAGTAAAGTTACTGGATAAGAGAGGCTAAGGAAGTGTATGGTTAGGGATTAGAGTGCGATGATAAATGACAATATGCTTTCGTAATTAAGGCAAACCTTATGCTAAAAAGGACTGGAGCCTGTTTGACTGGTAGATAGGGGTTTGGGTCTATTTACAGTCCAAAGGCACATTTAAACTGCTGAATCTCCCAGTTCCAAGTAGATCCTTCGACTGTGTGATGAACCTGTTCTTCATTTTCTTACTGACTTCTCTCCTTATTCAGGGCACATTCTTGTTTCTGAAGGATGAGGCTTTTCTTTGTGATTGCTATCCAGAAGTTAAGCTTGGAAAATGTGACCTAGTTCTGTAAATATTTGACCTTTCTATCCCTTGCACATCCCATCCTCACCTTCCTCTGTCTGCCCACCCAACCTGCCATTGAAACACTTTCCTGATGTTGTCATCTCTTGTGGGGCAGGACAAGGGTGAAATAAAACCAAAAATTGCACACAAAAAGTAGTGTTGCTGATGATTTCCTTTAAGGGTATTTGTTTTACAGTTCACAAAATGGCTACCCAGCTATAAAAACATCAGTGAGGAATTTAAGTGCATCATACATATCTATCAAGACAAAATAAACTTGGATATAACTGGGTATATCCCAGTCCCAAGTAAATGACTCAAAGCATTGCAGCTACGTAGGAAGCTAATCTTGGTATATGATCTCAATTGGCAGTTTATTATTTCTTCTGCTTCCATTCAGACGTGGATTTTCCAGTCTGATAAAGCATATGCCAACTTGAAATTAGGAATTGGTGTTATTCAGATGTAAAAGCTGGACCTGAAAATTATTCTTTATATTTTGAGTTCGGAATTATTTTAACCAAAAATTAACCCTGTTTTCATAATCAGGTTTTAGTTTTGTTGTTTGTTTTGGTTGCTTGTTTTTGAGGTCTTTTTTGGGGGGCAGTATGTTGATTATACCCACACAAACGAAACAAATGACTCTAACAGTGATCTCCACCCTCCACAGAGATTTCCTACCCTATGTCACCCCAATCTTCCCACCATTTTACTTTTTTTTTTCCCCTAAATAACTCCAGGAAATTCCATTTGGTGGTTTTGGTTTTGTTTTTTGTTTTTTTTCAGTACTTCATATAAATACCAGGAAATGCTGAACAACTTTCTCTCTAAGGAGTCCTTTAAACCATTGTTAGAGGCACATAATGGCATTTGGGTGGTTTTAGTTTCTTTGGATTCAGGCTGACGTGTGGCTCACTATTCTGGAGACCAGTAACAAGTGGTGTCCCTCAGGGATCGGTGTTGGGACCAGTCTTGTTTAGCATCTCCGTTGCTGACATGGCCAGTGGGGTTGAGTGCGCCCTCAGCAAGTTTGCCGATGACACCAAGCTGTGTGGTTCGGATGATACACTGGAGGGAAGGAATGCCATCCAGAGGGACCTTGACACACTTGTGAGGTGGGCTGATGCCAACCTCATGAAGTTTAACCATACCAAGTGCAAGGTCTTACACCTGGGTCAGAGCAATCCCAGGCACAGCTACAGGTTGGGCAGAGAATTGATTCAGAGCAGCCCTGTGGAGAAGGACTTGGGGATGTTGGTTGATGAGAAAATGAACATGAGCCGGCTTCAGTGTGTGCTCGCAGCCCAGAAAGCCAACCGTATCCTGGGCTGCATCAAAAGGAGCGTGACCAGCAGGTCGAAGGAGGTGATCCTGCCCCTCTACTCTGCTCTCCTGAGACCTCAGCTGGAGTACTGTGTGAAGTTCTGGTGCCCTCAACATAAAAAGGACATGGAACTGTTGAACAAGTCCAGAGTAGGGCCACGAGGATGATCAGGGGACTGGAGCACCTCCTGTATGAAGACAGGCTGAGAAAGTTGGGGCTGTTCAGCCTGGAGAAGAGAAGGCTGTGTGGAGACCTCATAGGGGTCTATCTGAAGGGGGCTTATAGGGATGCTGGGAAGGGACTCTTCATTAGGGACTGTAGTGATAGGACAAGGGGTAATGGGTTAAAACTGAAACAGGGGAGGTTTAGATTGGATATAAGGAAGAAGTTCTTTACTGTGAGGGTGGTGAGGCACAGGAATAGGTTGCCAAGGGAGGTTGCAAATGTTCCATCCCTGGCGGTGTTCAAGACCAGGTTGGACGTAACCTTGGGTGATACAGTTTAGTGTGAGGTGTCCCTGCCCATGGCAGGAGGGCTAGAACTAGTTGATCTTAAGATCCTTTCCAACCCTTACCATTCTATGATTCTATGATTCTTAAATTTACCTGTAGCTTTAGCTAGACTGCTATCAGTGCTCAGTGTAGTATACCTGCACTCAGAATGTGGGCACTGTTGTATGCAAGCCTGAGCACAATACCAAGTTACTTATGCTTGTGCATGTACGCACATGTATGCACATAGACTCAACACATTCTTAGTGGATTATTAAGCATCTTTTAATCAGAGTCCCTAATATATTCCTTGCAAGTCTTATGATCACCCCAAAATATCTTCCTATGGAAAGAATGGTTTGCCTGACATAATGTACAATGGAAACAGGAACCAAGACCAGTTGAGTGCAGGACTGAAATATCTAATTTCAGACAAAGCAATTCCAGGTGACTTGCTTTTCAGCAGCCAAGCAGTTTGAAACAGAGCTGCAGAGAATTAGCTGACCTCTGCGAACTGTGTCCTAGACACCGGCCCTTATGGCCATAATCACATACTGCTGGTTTATCTGCCTGAAACCTACAACTACCATGTCCCCAGGCAAAAAGCATCTAGAGACATAACCCCATTCACTTACTCAGGGGAAATTTTGCATTCCCAAAAATGCAGATCGCAATGAGATTCTTTCCCAAACCAGAAAGTTCATAGGGTCCCTTGGCATCTATAATTTTATACACACAAAGGGAAAGAGCAGGAGAACACAGCTGTATTCACCAGCACAGATTATTATAATTTCAAATAAATTAAAAAAAAAATCAAAAACCAAAAAACAACCAAAAAAACAAACAACCCAAAGGCCAGCCAAACACTCTCTGGACATCCACATTTGTATGGTTTATGGCAGGTGGCAAACCTAGAGGCCATTAAATAAAAGTTCAGCTTTTAGAAGACATGTCCAGAGCATACTGACTTTCGAATAACGCTGTCTTCATTACACTGCATTTATTTTTGTGAATCATATTTTCCAAGAGCAGCTCTTCATTTTTAACTCCTCATGTTTCTTCTTTTTCCCATAAATGGGAGGTTTAAGCCCTTGAGCGTTGTTTCCTACCAAAACAAGAGTCATCTGTAGCACTTACTACAAACACCAGGTAAGAATGATATTATGATGTTTTCCATGCTTCACTGCATTACTACAGGCAAACTAACTAACTAACAAAGAGTTAAACTGCTTTTCTAGAAATGATGTGTAACTAAACTTGTGTGGGAGTCTAGTGTATTCACAGCCTCAGACAAGTTATGTGTGGTATCTCACAAAACCCCACGTTCTTTAACAGTCAACCTTGCAGCAAACATGTTTACTTTAAGCACAACCAACTAAACCACAGCATTATTAAGTGATATTTCTGTAACACACATGGACACAATGAAAGGTCTTCACACCATCCCAGCAGACACAGTGCAACTTCTCCAATAGGCAGAGAAAACCAGTTAGTGCAAAAGAGTGATTTCAAAGCTGATAGCAAACATATCTGCTCTGAATAGTTCTCAATAGAGTCCTGTCCCTGTTTACTACCAAAGGACATCAACCACAGACTGGCACCTATATTTGAGTCATTTGAGTATCTATTCACTCAGATCCCATTCCCTGTCCAGTGAACTGACTATCTGCAGTAATTTATGAGTGCTCCTGCCTACTGCACCAAGGACCCTGGCTCTTTACCAGGCAGAGCAACACTGACTTTTCTTCAGATGCAGAAGATCCTCATCCAGCCTCAAGATGTGACACTCCAAGAAGCACTCTGTCAAGACCCACTACAGTACACACTTACTATTCTGAGTCCAGAAGCAATGTGTGTGTGAGGATGGCTGCTAGCAGGAAGAGTAGCCTAAAGGTTAAGTGACTTATTTCAGTGCTCAATGCATTTGCAAGAGACATTTAACACTTGGAAACAGCTCTTATTTCCTCCTTAATAGGAAGAAAAGTTAGTGTCCATCCTTAACCTCAAAAGATGCTGAAAAGTCTAACCCTGGAGAAGGGGTTCCTTTTCTGGCTATGGATGTTTTTGTCCACACTTCATTAAAATGTGTGGTTGTGAAAGGAAAGGCAATAGAGAAGCTCCTGTGCTTCAGCAATCTTCAGAATAGCAAGGACTTTGCATATTGCCACATCCAACTCAATTAACATGGATGTACATAGCGGCAGCAATTTAGGTGTGGGTTTATGTACAGCTAGATACATGCAGATATCCTTATAGTACACTTCCATATAGATATATATTTATCTATGTATGTATATATAAAGTCTTTAAGGCAGATAAAATGCACGCAGCTGTTAGCAGCTGAAGCAGGTCTTAATTACACTCAGGTTGTCATGGTAATGTCTGACAAGCTTTGCCTTCCTGGATGGGAATGTTTTCCCTCTTGGAGTTTCAGTATACCGAGAGAGAGGTTCTAAGGAAAATTAGAATAAAACACACAACTTTCCCTGGCCTTTGTGTCTTCCTGCCAAGGCAAAAGGGCTGGGAAACAGTATTGCTCCACAGGACTAACACATCAGAATAAAATGATACAGGAATTTTAAAAAAATGTTGGCACTTAAAATACTGTTTTTTTTTCTGAGAACTAGAATCCAGCCTAAGATCTCAAAGGATTATCATCATTATTTTTTTAACATATGTAAGGCATCGCTAACGTCAATATGTCTGATACACAAAATCATCAGAGGTAACATCTTTTATTGCTATTAGTCAAGTAAGAAGACTGACGGGAGAAGCATGTTACCCATTTCACACATCATCTTGTATCAAACCAGTAACACAGACAGTAAGGGAACTTAAGTCTGTTCTAACTACAAGTCCATATTCTCTGGTTAAGGGCAGCTGGTTTAATATGCATTCATCTATGTCTCACAGCTTTTCTGAATAAATTCTGCCATTCATTGGAATAACATTGGAAAACACTCAGAGCTAAGAACAAAAAAAAAAACCCAAAACCAAATAGTTATGGATCTGATTCAGGAAAAGACAAGAAGCCATTTGGACTGTTTATTTCAGCAGGAGATTGCTAAGAAAATACTAAATAGTAGGGACAAAACCCTTTGGAGCAGAGACCTAGAAAGAAAGTCACAAAGCAAAACTCTTGCGTTTCCCTGTGTCAGAATTAAACAATTATTTGCTTTCCCTTCAACTGCTTTGCAAACAATAATTCCTATGAATAAGATGTTCAACAAGCTTCCCCTTCCTTCCTTCCCATATCTTAAAAATGAAAAAAATAACCCAAACATCAGAAAATCGCATATCTAAACCATCACACACTAAGACTACTTTAGTTCTTCTGGATCACATACACATTTTCCTGAAAAGACAGCAAAAAGCAGCACCATGGTGTGCCACCCCGGTGGTAAACATCCAGCTCATGAGAATGGTTTCAATACATCTGGGATCCACAGAATGGGAGCCAATGATCTGAACTTTGACCTCAAGTTTGAGTTAGTCAACTTAGCCTTTTCTTATAGGCAATGAAGATGAAGGGGCACAAAGAAAATGTGGTTCTGAAGGTGTCTGTCCCTTTCCTGGTTATAAAGTGGGCCCCCAGGAGAGTCCACTTAGGGATGGGCTTTCAGATATCAGAGACTGGGCAAGATCAGTCTCTTACAACAGCTTTACAAAAGCCTAAAAAAATACCACAGGTGAGCACCTCAATGGCGGTTCTGCTTAAATCATGCTAACATGGCTCAACAGCCTTACTTCACTCTTGCACAAAAGGATGCTAGTGATGCAGAATTCATGTGTTGTGCAGCAGGCCTCCAAAAACTACTGTAATACATCTAAGAAAGAAGAACTGAAGATCCTAATGAAAGCATATTTGCATACAAATGAAAGTTATTTTTGCATGCACTATTCCACACCTCCAGTTTCATTCTCTTCTCAGAACCTCAAGGATGCATAAGACACAAGGAATTACTGCTGGACAGAAACATTGTTTCCATTTCCCACAAGGAGAAGAAACAGCAAAATTTCTCACAAAACATACTTGGCTATCTCTATGCATTGATGAGTTTACATAAAAGGGGGACAAAAAGATCTTTTTTTTTTTTTTTTTGTAACTTAAAAAAGGGGATGAATAATGAAGTAGAAATGAGAAAAGACATAATCGCTCTGGGCCTCCCCCCAACTTGCAGAGGCCACAATGCTCTAAAAGGTTTTATTGCAAGATGATATTTTAATATTAAAACCTCTGTTTAAAAAAAAAAAAAAGAAAAAAATTATTATTCTTTTTTACTGAGCACTGAATGTGTGTTATTTTGTCTCTGAAGGCTTCTCACATATTAACTTAGAGATTTTTGTATCATCCCTTCCTAGGAACCTATGTTTCTAACTTCCACTTTTCTCCCTCCTCCACCCCCTCCCCTTAAATTTTATTATTATTTTTTTCTTTCATTTCATAAGCTCTCAGCTTTTTAATATGAGAGCCTTTTATTTCTATAAAACTGCAGCTGCTTTCATTTAGTTTTATGGATTTAATGTATTTAGAGGTTCCAAGAGAAGCTTGGAGCTGGCAGTATTATCCAGACGTTTGCTGCTTAGTGCCTTTTCTAATGACAAGACTTATCTGATTCAGAACATTTCATATCTGTAGAAAAATTAATTCTCTCTCCCTTTGTCTTTAGGCCTCAAGATTTAATTTGTTCAGGGGATTCTTTCAAGCACTTTTTTTTCCCCTTGCAGATACTCTGATGACTTACTTCCAATGCTGAAGTTGTTCTTCCTGCTGGCATTTGAGTCTGAACCATTTGCAACTTGGTACTTATGTGGCTTGACATCACCATGGCATTTGAGCTGCTTTCAGTATTTAATGTATTTTGTCTTCTTGCTTTGGGATGTAGAGGTTGCTATTCTCACCCTTTTACATACACGAAAATGAAGCAAAGAGGGAACTAGAGCTCATATCTACAATTGATCCATATTGATTTCAATATGAGCTACACATCTAAAATACTCTTCTGAATGTAACCCCAAGTGATTTACTCAAGGTCAAACAGGAAGTTTGCTGAAGGAGTAAAAGTGAACCTGGGCATGGTATTTAAGGTCACTATCCTTTCTACCAAAATACATCCAATCTGTGGTATGGTTTCCTGGTGGCACTGTGTGTGGCAAGCCAAAGAAACACATCCATCGGAGAAAACTGGCCAATGAATGGTTGAAATTTTTTTGGACATTGACCTCAATATTGAGAAACCGAGTAAGACAAGTTGTGTAATTTATGGAAGGTCTGAAGATGAAGCTAGATGAACTAAAACTGTCCTGTGCTAGCTGCACGTGAACAGCATATGAGACAGTCTATCAGCATTCACAAAAAAACCCAGGTTCTTTTCATGAGTTTGAACGTTAGACGAGTATATTCAATTTAAGACTACTTTGTCCTCCCGTCAGAGAAACCCAAGGACAGCAGCAGGATGCTAAGGCATGTACGAAGACTTTGCAATTACTGAAACACCATTTTAGTTATCACTTGCTATTACTCTGTCACCTCTGTAGCACAAGAGAAAACTGCACCTGTTCAGAAGCACAGTTATTATCCATATCTATTTTCTCTATTTCATCTCTCTACTTTTTGTCCTCTGCAATAACTCCTGAGGACCTTTAGAAGCCCTCATACTAGCCTTCCTCTTCACCCCATCTATTAACCTGATCAGCAATGAAAAAGTTCATTGCAATATTCATCCATCATTTTTAGGCTTTATGGTTAATATCCTTTAATACATTTATGGGGAATTCACGCCTTGCAGAAGTACCATTTCTAATCACCTAAGACAGTTCACTGCCTTTCTTGGTTAAACTCTTCCTGCATTTTTCTTGCAATATTAAAAACTAAACTGGTGACAATTGAGATTCCTTGTGAAACATTCTAAAGATATTTCACCCACCCTACTAAAAAATAAATAAAATCACCATATGCACATTTAAACGTTATTGGTTTTGCAATCTAAACCTGAAAATGTGTATATTAAAAATTGACAATAAAAGCAGTTGTAATTAGATCTGAATTTAAATTTCTGAAGCTGTGAAATATTTGCAAAAGCAATACCCAGAAAAAAAAAAAAAAATCAACCTTAGAACCAGACAATAAACTTTCTTCAAGTTTATAAAAAATTTTCTTTGTGTCTTTCAAGTAAGATACTTGTGTTTCCTCCTTTTCAGGAAAACTAAAACCATAACAGGATTTGAATTTGGGAATGGCTGGGACAGTGACTGGCTCTAGAGGTCAGAAGAGAGAAAGCAACAGAAACAGTAAAATAAATTTCTGTGCCACTTTTCCCCTTCTTCCCCTTAAATCTTAAATGGGAATATAAACTTTAAAGTACTAAGAAGAGAAGTCTGGCTGAGAAGAAAATACGCTCTTATGTTTTTGTTTCCATTTGTTTAAAGATCTGGGGTTAAAAACCTCAAACCCCAATATGTCAAATCCCTATCATCTCTGCTGCTTTAAAAGCTTACATCTATGAGGCATTTCAATACAATGAAGAGGAAAAGATTTGATACTTTGCTAAAGACCAAAATCAGAAAAAATACCTTCAGGTATACATACCACAAGGAAGCTGAAGGGCACCCCTCTAACCCTGTTATATGCATTCCCATGAACCTACTTTCAAGACTCTTGATGGAAAAACTCATAAAATGGTTGTATGCTATCAGTCGATAGAGGCAAGCCAGTTATAACTGCATGTGCCAGCACCCCTGAAACAGGAGAAAAGACTAGAGATAGGTATGAGGCTGGCTTTGTATTTCCCATCGACGTCCCTCAAGACTGTTAAATATGTGTGTTAAATGCCTCACTGACCACTGAAGAAAGATTGTGCTAGGTGCTGCACAGAGGCAGACGGCATCTTTTAGAGCTTACAACCCAAAGAGGTAAGATGGCAAGAAGAGGTGACAGCAAGCGGCTTTTCCAGGATCACAGCCAAAAGGTCAAACAAAAGATGAAGTGGAAACAAAAGCCAACTTGTCAGCCTAAGGGAGTCCTTGAGTAAGGTGGAGAGAGAGAAAGCATCTTTCAAGTTGCTTGCTCCACACACAGGCACCTTCCCTGAATGCACATATCTGGGGAGAACCTGGGCGGGCAAGTGCTTCCCCTCGCACTCTGGGGACACAAACAACAGAGGACTTTCTCCAGCTTCAGCATGAAACAGATGCATCCTCCCTGGAAACCCACCCAACTGACACAACTGTCACTCTTCAAGCCAGTGCAGTCCAGAAGACAGCGAGCTTTTTTCCTTTAGGGAGAAGGCAATACTGCTGGGAATAGAGGGGGTTACAGCAGTGAGTATTCAGGCACACTGCAGTTCCCCAGCTCCTCTGCAAACGCATTCTTCCTTGTTTAACATCCCAACAGAGCTGCACACGTAGCTGGACTCCATACACTCCATTTCATATCCCTTCCCTTATAAACCTTTATTAAGGCTTTATGTTACACAACTATCACCGATACAAAACTATTGCATTTAGGCTTCCAGGCGACTGAGTGCATTAAAACTCCTTGCGTAGAATGGCAGGAACCAATTCCTCATTTTTACTGGCTGGGAACTGAACCTTAATAGGCCACAGAGCACAAAACTCATAAACCACTGGAGTAAGGGGAGGAGGGGAGAGGGGGAATGAGGAGGGAGGAGGGGGAGAAGTTTGTTGCTGAGGTTATGAAATTATAAAAGATAACAAAAGATGTGAAGCAGTGCGCAGTGAGGAATTCTCTCCAAGCATGGCAGAGTTAACCTTGCCACCAATGCCCAGCAGCTGGAGGGGAAACAAATAAAGCAGGACCATGCTCTTAACAAAAGAAAGCATTGCTCCTTGACACTGGAATAGCAGCAACCTTCATCTCCAGCCCTTGTGCTCCTCGGGAGAGGCTGGGGATTGCTGGCTCAGGCATGAGTTGCCTTTGCCTAGCAACCAGCGCAAAGTCCGTCTGTCGGCTTGGCCTACAGTCACTTCATCCTGCCTTTCCCCCCTTCTCCATGCACAGTGCAAGGTCTCCAAGCTCATTTGTCAGACTTCAGATCCATCCACCTTTAAGCCCATTGGAAGAATACACTGCTCCCATACTGACTGCAGGTAGCACGATGGTTTGCACCTTTAGGTAGTTCACCCCGTCCCCCTGCATCTTATTCTGCTTTTGCAGCCCCTCATTGGGAAGCTTTCAGAGGAGGGACCAACTGTTTTGAGAAGATACTTAACCCAATGCATTCACCTATGAGGCAGTACTGGACACTCCTGAAAGTACACACATCTCTTTCTGCCTGTCTGTGATGTTAAAACGTCTGTTTCTGCTGATGGAAACACATTCTGACTAAAAGAATGTTTTAAATGCAAGGACAAAGCAAAAAAAAAGTGCAATTAGAAGCTACTGTCTAAGGACTGCCCCCCCCAATATACATCATGTACTGGAAATGTAGAAACTTCAGCAGACTGGAAAGGAAAAGTCAGATCTACAACTCTGAACATTTCTCAGGTAAATTGGATTCTACAGACGTTTATTGTGATGCTGAAAGTTACTGGTGGGATCCCTCCATGCTGTGTCACTTTGACCTGAACCACAACAGGCCAGGGATGATACTGCTTCCTGGCATAGTAAGAATTCCTTTCACTCCCTTGCCCAAGAAAGGAACTTATTAGGAAATTAAACAAGCCAAAATGCACAAGACAAGCCCACCAAACACAATTTTGCTCCAGTCAGCATCAGAAGGGCTGGCTGGTCTCCAGAACTTAGTCCCTGCATCAGGATTTCTTCAAATCAGAATAAAAGATAATCACCTATTTCAGGCACCAGAGGGATATTTACTTGGTGTGTTCTGGCTTTGAAAATGGGAAATTACAAGAAATATGGCACCAGTTACCTTCCAGAGCTTAAAGTTATCATAATGCCATTCTTTTAATTACAAATCGGACTCTTAAGAGCAAGAACCAAAAGGAGCATGGTTCCAGGTAAGAGAAGTGTGTATTAGGTGAGCTGACTTCCCTGGTATCACATCCCAGCTCACCATCAGGAATCCCCACCCCCTCACCATCAGGCTCCTCTTTCAGCGCATTTTTAAAACTTACAGGAGACAATTTTAAACTACAAAGTCTGTGTGGACAGAGGAGGAACATCTGAAACCAAGGAGGGATTTTTATTGTTGTATGATTTGAGGTTTTTTTCCCCTTCCCTCTAGATATATTTTTCATTTGAAAATAAGATGTCTTTTACTTCTGAGAGGGAAGTTTTAGCAATACAGGGAGGTTGTTGTTCAGGTTGGTGCTGGGTATATACCAGCCCCTGGGAAATTACACCCATAACCCAGTCTACTGGACAGCCTAAACAGAATGCTACAAGATGCTGAATTCAGCCATGCTAAACCTTGACCAGCATTGTCAGGAGTGAGGCAGACAGTCATTCTCACCCTGCTGGGTTGCTAGAACAGCACCAAATTTTCTCATCAAAAAGCTTTTTCCTATAAAAAGGTAGAAAGGATATTGGTTGTCAGGGTTTTTTTTTTACATTTTTAATGTTATCAAATTCAATTGAAATGAGCCACTTTGTCATCATGGCTTGTTATCGATTGCAAACTGAACATTCTCGGCAAAACTAGGATGAGGAAGAGTAAATCTTACATAAAAAGCACAGTTCTATTGATCACAGCAGCTGCCACTGGCCCTCCACTGAAGCAACAACCAGCTACTTTAATAAAAATGTAATCCTCCAGTAGAGAGGAACCCATCTGCCTTCCGATCCACTCTGCATCATGCTCTCCCAAACGCTCTTGAGAGAGAAAGCAGACCAGTCCATCCCCCTGATAAAACACTATTACTATGCAGTGACACCACCACACTTGATTTAAGTGCATCTGGCATTTTCAGGTGTAATGCCTGAAGCAATAATACTAAAAACCCAGAACAACCCTAGTTACGCCCTCTGGGAGTTGTGTGTATGTGAACTAAGTAACTTATAGAGTTCCTATTTCCATAGTATCAAGCTCTTTACATTCTGTAATGTATTTATCCTGCTACTACCCAGGGGACGGGGAGGTCGGTTCTGTTCCTCTTCCTTTCCCAGTGCTTACTTATATCTTTATTTTCACCTGAATCTTGCCGTGGGAGTAGTTCTACAAGGCTTGGTTGTGGGTCATGCGGGAAGACATTGCTGGGGCTGACAGCTGGCTTTGACACCAGTCACAAGTCAGACTCCAGGTTCTGCTGGAAACCATTTGGTGAAACCAAGTGTGGTAATTGTAGCAGGTGTCTGGACTTCTATCTCCACTGTTAAGAAATGAAGCCCAGCTCCAGAGACACTGTTGTACATGCTTCCCTTACACCACTCATATTTTTAGGCTAAAACTGTGAAAAAGGAGGCCCAGAGCCTCCTGCTCTCATGCTGAACCCCATGAGATGTCCCTTGCCCTGTCTGTCTTCTTCTCTTCCAGGGTTTAGGCTGAGACCTAGTAGTTTCTGCCTTCAAAAGATGCTTGGGGAGGAACTGTGGTGACCCTCTCTCATTCGCCATCCTTCTCACACTCTACAGCCCAGTCTTTATGCTCACTGGGCCCATTTCAAAGCAAGGGTTAGGACAGCAGGCACACATACGGTTTCAAGCTTCCTTTTTCACACAGTACGTGGGCAGTTCAGATTCAATAAGCAGAAGAGGTTCAGGAGATAACTGGGGATGCATGGAAACAAAGAGCTGGATTTTGATCTCACATAGAGCAAGCACGCAGGGAGACCCGCAGACCAATGGGAGTCCACAGGGACAAATGATTGTGCAAGGTCATAGATGGAAAAGGAGGAACATCTGCCCTGCAACTGTGACTTAAAAACAAGCCTGACTCCCTTCTCCTGGTGTCACTCAGGAATGCTCCCTGCCAAAGAGATGGCACCGCTGCTCCAGAGGAAAAGGGATGAGGAGAAAGAGGAGAAAGAAGAATTCCTTTCTGTCACAAGCTGGACCCTCGCACAACAAAGGACACACGTAGCTCCTGTGTGGCCATGTGATGCTGGGGACTACAGAGCCCCTGCTCAGCAAGCCGAGGAGTTAATAGAAGCAAAACAAATCCCCCTTATTTGCTTCAGGGTTAAGGGTCAGTGTAAGTAAATCATTAATTAACACGCTGGTTCCTCAGTGCTATTGACAGGGTTTTGTGTACACAGTGGGACTGTGGCACCCCCTGCAATTAAGCAGGCAGTGAACTTTCCTCCTCCTGCTGTCTCTTGCTTGGCTCAGGCAGGCTCACTTACTCCCTGTCCTCATTGGAGACTACTCTCTGTTCTTCCTCTCAGCATGGGGTACCAGCCACCCCCATCCTCATGCTTCTTACCTGCCCAGCAGAACTCTCTTCAGAAACCAAGCCTCCTCATTTTGTTGCTTTCCAGCTTTATACAGCACCTGCTGCTTTACAAAGCTCACTGGCTTATGCATCCATCAACATATGCATATATTTTACCTCCCTGCTCAGGTAAAGCCGCACCTACAGCCTCTAAAGAGCTCATAGATGCTTAGTGGTAACTCATCAGGCTTAAGACATTACAGTATGTCAGACAGGGAAAAGATATTCTTTACACCTTAGATCCTGGAGTTTAATAAAAATATGAGATCCTAATACCTTACTAATGGCACCTGGGGTTTTGTTTTGTTTTGTTTTCTAATTCTCATCAAAACAGGTCTGTTGGCAGCCTGATTTCTATGCCAGCTGGGAAACTGCCACATGAAGAGCAGTCATATCAGAGACTCCACAGTCACAGATCCTTTTAACAATCAGGCCCAACAGTGTCAGAGGAGCTTATGAGAAATTGGTTTCACACTTTTATTTGCAGAGGAGTCTGCTTTCTTTTATTTGCTTTGGGTTTCAGAAAGGTCTTGGCCTGCTGTCGGAAGGTCTGAGGTTGATAACAAAGACCAACCAACCTCAGAGCTGCATCATGCTGAGATCAACACTGTTTTTGAAGCTGAACTTTGAGTCTCAGGGAACTTCAGCTGGAAACCCAAGATCAGGGTTCATCATTCCCAAACTTAGAATTAAACATCCTATCAGGGTTATGTGATGGGACAGCCTACGTCCTGCCAGTTCCCAAATTACAAATCAGAGACTGTCCTGGCAAAATCCTAATTTGTATTTGTGTAGTTACTAATCAAAAACTATTACAGATGCTCTGATCTACTTAAACACTTTTGAAATAAAAGCAACTGGACAGCCACTTTCCTCTACTAATTGGATCATATTAGTTTAATGTTGTCTTAAAATCTTTGACATACGTTTCACGTGAGATAGGTATGAAATGATAAACGTGATCTTAACACAGTAAGACCTCCGAGAATCCCCTCCTGCCAACATATACAAATTGCGATCATATTGATCTGATTGCCACAACAGTTTGCCCCCACCTTTTATGTATTTTAGGAAATTCAGGTAAGTGCCCAGTCATTTCTTAATTATACCATTGAAATATTGCTACCTTGGGAAACAGTGCAGTACAAAGCTGACTCTCTTTCCACAGCACTTTCTAGAGGGAGAACAAAAGCAGTCTGTGCAGAGCCCCTTTTCTCCCTGCCAATTGCAGGCACTGGAAGTTCTGATGAAAACTGTGAGGGGGAGGAACATGGATGAGCATCTCCAGAAGCTATGCAAGGTGCTTTGCTCAGATTTGAAGGCACCTCAGCTATGACAGACTAGTATGTCCTCAAGAAGTTAGATAACTCATAAGTCTGCCTCATTTCAAAGCTTAAATGCTAAGATGCCAGTTTTAAAGGTGCCTCCAATGCATTAGAAACAACTAAAATTTCAAGTGTGCTGATGGAACAAGGCTGTCCCAACCTACGCCTCCCTGCTCCTCTTTATATCTCTTTTTGCATTTACAATTTGGGACCAGAAATAGTAATTTTAACTCTATGTTAAGAGATCATCCACATGCTGGCAAAATTTCTCTGTGCAGTGCACTTGTGGATCATTCATCCTGGTACTTCTGGCCAACAGGGCAAAAGTTGAAGGAATCAACACTTTCCTCCTCCTTCAGTGTATTCCACTGGTATTTGCCATCTTTGTCTTTCAGCATCCAGTTCACAGCCCTTTCACTAGTTACATGAAAATGCCACCCTGTACAGTTTCTGAAGCCAATGGATGTTAAAAGCAGAAAGCTGCTAGCAGCCAAATTAACAGCACATAATTAGTCTGATGCATAAACCTCTTAAAAAAGTACAGGGCATTTGGTGTCAAGATTAGACAATTAACTTTGTCAGAGCACAGGAGAACGCGCTGAAGCGCTTACATTTGCAACATAGTATTAAGTCTGCAATTCTCACTGGGACTCGTGTGAGTAAATACTCTAGGTCAAAGCCTTGACAGACTTATTTAGATTTTGCTCACTTAGTGCAGGCTCTGCTCAAGTAAAGACTACTTATAACCCAAGCAAAGACTTGAGAGTTTGGCTCTGTGTTTTGACAGCCTTTAAAAGACCGGCTGGAGTGTAAGCAGGATCAGCAAAAGTAAGTCCTTCCACATACACATCTTGCCTGAAACCAGCGCTGTTTTGCATGCTAGCCAAAACATGACTGTTCAGTGCAGCATATTCTGCAGTGCCCCAGCCAGCCAAGCTTTAAAAATATCCCAAACTGGGGAAGGGCTTCTGCCAACTCCCTTTATGTTGAGATGTGGCATCAACAGAGTGATCCATCAGCAATTCATATCTATGATCAAATGGGCTCCTTCTCTGGGGAGTGGCATACCCAGGGAGATTAGCACCTGTCTCTCTCTCCTGTTAGTCACTGGCAGGTGCTTAAATGAAGCAAGATACCAGCTCTGCTAAAGTGAACAAAGCTCCCAAAAGGTAAGATTGATGTGCCAAGGCCACTGAGAGAATGCTCGCTCAGGAAACAGAGCAAACGAGTTCTCCATCTGTTTCCCAAAGGTGGATTTGTGAGCTGATAGGAGGAACATAGTAATTCATTAATATGGTATTAGGAGCCAGTGCACAGTTACTAGGAAAAAGCCTTCTGCAGCACAAAAAAAAGAAATTTACTGTCCCTTCAAAATCTTGGGTACCTTGGTGACTCTACAGTGTCAGGAGCAGACAGGCAGAAGCTAACTCTGTTCAAGCTAATCGCAGAGCTTAAGATCAAGGGATCCCAAGACAGAGGCATGGATGTAAACCTACTCTGATCAGGAGGCAGTCTGGTCATATTCACACAGCACCTGAGCTAGCAAGCCCTCATTCTTCCCAGATAGCACTCCACGCACCTTAACTCTGTCAGCTTGATAGCTGGATCTCTGTATCATATTCTAATTTGCAACCATCTGGTTTAAATACCAGATAGTAAAACACCTTTTGTAAGTAGAATGTCTATTGCAGGAGTCTCTTCAGTACTGAAGAACTCAGGTGTGTGGAAGCAAGAAAACAAGGTGAGAATTTAGCCAACAGGCTTACTGTTTCATTAAACCATGTAAAAGCTAGAAGGGGATATTGTCATCACCATGTAAGGAATGGAGAAGAAAAAATATCCCCATTCTTTCGGTCTTACTTAAATGTTACCTAGACATCTGCAGGAGCTCTTCTCTTCAAATTACTGGGAGCTTCTTCTCTTCAAATTACTGAGCATATAGCAACAGAGCAGCACAAAAGTTGCACTCATCGAACTGGAAGTGTAAAGTTTGTTCTGTGATGCTGCTCCTTGCACCACTGAAGCCTCAGAGTTTTCACAATTCGGATGCTTTGCAAAAGTTTTAACTCACAAGCACTAAAAGGCTTGCTTCACACAAGAATAGAAATGTCTGCCAAAAGCTCTGACCTAGCATGTTGGTGTCTAACGTCTTTGTAGAATATGGATAATACTTTAACATAGTAAAAGTAGATGTCATTTGGCCTTCTCAGTTTAAGGAAAAATTAGTTCCGTGTGAATTTATTTAATGTAAATAAGCCCTCTATTTATCTTTAATAAATTCATACATAAAGAGGAAATTCTCGATACAAGAAGACCCACTGAGCTATATCATCTCATTTTAAGAGATTTCCTGTTGGTAGAAAACAAAGCAGCCACCTGCAAAGGCCTAGTGCTCAAAAGGATTTAAACAAACAGATAATTAGATGAGTTAACCTTGCAAATTAAAACAAGCACATTGTATTATCTCCAGTTTATCCTAAAAGAAAATATGAAGGTACCTCAGATAAATAGTTTAATACAGACAGTGAAGACCTTATACAACCAGCATAATGCTGTATCTTCTAAGCATGTGGGCTGATAGGATGAAAGCCCACTTTCTGACTAGCTTCATTTTAGAGAACTGGGTACTGGTTTGCACCAGAACAGAGGACCAGATTTAATTCACAAACCATGCTGTCTGAGCAGTTTCACCTAACATCACTCAGACAGCTTAAGCCTTTGGTCCTGGGTCACTATTCAATGGAAAATAATAGGGTGGAATCACTGGCACATTCAACTACTGCTCTCCAAAGGCTGCAGAAGGAAGCCAAATATTTAACCTTCATTAGATTGAAGTTAGGGCAAATGAATCACACCCAATCACAAAATTTCATTTTATGACTCAGGCATCCACTTTGTTTCTGTAAAGTAATAACTGCAGTTGGGGTGAACTCCCTTACACAACCAGAAAACTTGGTGCTGCTCATTAGATACGATACAGAGAAAAAAGTCCAGATTTAGAATTGTTCTAGCAGCTGGGTAACACCAATTATCCATTAACATCAGTATGCCAGCTTGGGTCACAGTAGGTCACCTACCAGCAAAGTTTTCTTTGTGGTCAGCAGCTTAGGTGTGCAGCGCACAAGCTGCACCAACAATTGTCTACCAGCACTAGTGTGCTAGAGATGGTCTGTGTGACCAGCTATAACTAGCTTTGGCTCAAAAAATAACTGCTCCATTTAACAAACATGTCAAGGCTTTGAAGTGCATTTCTCTCCTGTGAAAAGACGGACATTTTAAGAGAAGAAATATGATTGCATATTATCCAGTGATTAGATGTAATTTTAGAGAAGAGTTTTCAACTGTTTTCAGAGCAGGTTTACTTATTATTTTTTAATCCCAGATGCCATCAAAACAGGATAAACAGAACATCTTGGTCAAAATACTGTCGTGGATCTGAGAACAATAAGAAATATGCTGAAAACAATATTGTTTCAGAAAATATTTCAGTGCTTTCCAGGAGAAGTGAAAGGTTTGTTTGCTTATTTTTTCATCTGCTCTGATTGTAAGATTTGACAGCACCTTACGTTTTAGACAGGAGAGGAAATAGCTGCAATCTTAGCAGTGAACTGGACTGTACAAGATTCTGAACACAGGCCACCTCCTGCTCACTGCTGGAAGGAGTAGATGGTTGGTCCTATGGCTAGGAGCTGCTATTCTCTGGCAGTTCTATCACTGCTGTTGATGGTACCTGCTTTTGTGACCAAAATTTCTAACTTATTAAAAACACTTTAAAAAAAAGTATCTCTAAATGACAGGTTTAATACCCTTGTGGTGTTTGTTTGTTTTGTTGTTTGTTTGGTTTGGTCTTTTTTTGTGCTGTTTTGGGTTTGTTTGATTTTTGGTTTTAATTTGTTGGAAAGTGCGTACACATATATATATATATATACATATATACATATCTCCATCCTATACAGAGTCTGATTAGCAAATCTACAGAAAAATAAGCTGGTTTCCTGAATAAAATAGGCATTTAGAGTGAGCACTTTGTGCTGTATCACCTAGTCTCACTGACTGTCACACAGGCCACTGGGGTTTCTAAAGATGCTACAATCTATAGCAGAAATGGGTACCCACACAAGTAGACTTCAGAAAAGTAGACTGGAAAGTGAATACGTCCCAGGGCTGAAGTGATTTTTTTCGTTCAGGGGGCCTCTAGGTTGCACACCAAGCATATGCTGGAATCTCAGTTTGATCTTCAGGTTTGTTTCTGTATACATAATGAAATTCCTAAGTCAAGGCTTGATTACCGGCTGCCCTTGGTTACCAAATTGTTCTGGTTAGCCTAGCATACAAGCCCAAATTTGAATCTGTGTCTCTGCACATAAATCCCCTGGGTTGGCACGGGAGAAGGTCATGGCACTTGGAGTGCATTCCTTAGTGCCACAGGCTGTTCTATGGAGCCCTTTAAAGAAACACAGGGTGCTTGATTACTAGGGCTATCACTACTGCATCTCTTACCGGAACTTAAACATTAAGAAGAAGAAAAAAGAAAAAGTGAAAACCAACAAAACACAACACCAAGTTGAAAATAAATAAACAAATATATAAAATAAAAGAACCAGAAAATAATTTGGCAGCTGCAATGTTAGGAAATGGATCTTCCCTCATTTATTTTAAATGCCTGCTTTTTGCTGCAGATCCAACACACTAGAGTTTCATTTCAGAAAGTAAAGCTGCTAAGCAGCTACCAAATGACCTTTGCCTCTCAGATGAGTATTTATGGCAGGCAACACATACATCAACAACAACAAAATGTTTCCCCAGTAACAAAAATGTTTCTGCCAGCAATGTATCTTTTACAAGCTTGCAAGATGTACCAAGAGTATAATAATCAGATTAAAATCACATCAAACTATGTTGGGAAGTCAAGGTGAAGGCCTTTGGATTGTTCTCATGAATAGCCCTATCCAGACCTATCAGGTGATGATAAATTCGGATTTTTGCTTGGTTGGTGTTTTTCAAATTTGTTTTAAGAGCTTACAGTTTTTAAGAGCCAAGAGGTGGGAAAATAGTTGGTGTTTTAGCAGTTCTTGCCAGTATCTGACAATAGTGAAATGGTCAAGAAAAAAAAAACCATGATTCCTTCTGTGCAGGGTGTGCAGCAGTGCTTGTAATAAATACTTTCTATGCCTCTTTACATAAGACTTCAAGGGCTTTTTCTTCCTTTCACAGGTGGAAGCCCAAGCTTTAGAAAGGCAAAGTGATTTGCCCAATTTAATTCATATTTCTTATAGTTAACCTAGGAACAAACTTGAACCTCAAGGCCCAGGATGGGGTTATATTTTCCTCCAGGATCATGGGGACTCAAATTAGCAGATGGGTTTACTGCTTCTATTTACCACAGAACAGGAACAGAGTTCTAAGTTGCTAAGCACAGGGAGAAATACTGAACTCCCAGTGCTTTATTTCCATCTGCATGAAATTCATGCCTGAAAGTCTGCCTTGAATCTTTCATTTTCAGACGGCATACAGCAGGCTGTGAATAGGCACTTGAAATGGATACTACGTCCATGTTGCTCCCTGCTTTCCCCTCCCCGCAGAAGGCCACCTGGGAAATACAGACAAGCGCTGACAAAAGAAATGCTGTTGTCTGTCAAGGTGGATTATCAAGTGTGAGAACAGGAGTTCGAACTGTTAATATCTGCTCTGCAGATGTAAAGAATAGCAAAAGCCTACCCAAGTGTCTGTGATACCCGAGGTGAGTGGCATCTAGCCAGTTTAGCTACAGCTGAGCATCTAAACTACAAAGCCCTACCCAGTTTACAGCAGAAATGCCACAGTCACCTATGCATCTCTGTGAAGTACATGGAGACAGCATTTTTGCCTTCAGACTCAGATTAACCAGGTTTGTACAAATCAGCAATTTGAAAAGCTTTAACCAGTCAGCTGATTATGTGCAAAGCCAGTTGGGGAACATTCAGGTCAGTTTTCAAAACCAATGAGCAATAATCTCATTTACACTTTCCACTCAAGCCAACCAATAACATATGCCCATAGCCTGTAGGATCACATATCAGGGCTCTCTAGGTTATAAAAGAGTCAGTGAACCATGAGAAAAATCTGATGCTCAATACATACAAGAAACTATAGGATAGCCTTGAGTATCTGTAAGGATGCCTATAATTTACTTTGCCCTCTCTGGCCTGTGACAGCCAAACCAGCTAGTCTAGAGTTAAAGTACTAAATCCCAGGGAGAGCGATTTTGAGAGTGGGAAGGGTAATAGCTGGATAAAGAGGCTGGAATCAGTGAACTCACACAAAAACACTGCAATCCCAGAATATGACACCCACTACAGCTTAATCTGAAAGTCAAATCACATGACTGCATTTTCCAGTTTAACTTGCATGTCTGCCACTACCAAGCCAGCTTCTGAGAGTTCACCTACTCACTGCACAACTCCCACCAGCTTCCCAGTATAAGAACAACAGCTTCCTTGGAAATAGAAGAGTTCTATCATTAGTGAGACTTGAAGAAAGTTCACTAATCCCTGTTCTGCTTCCTCCAATGTGTACTTCGAACGGACCCAAAGCCTACACAAAAGGAGGGATTTATCATGCCATTGACTTAGATCTACTTCCATGAAATCCAGATGAAGTTTTTTCACTGGCTCCAATAGGAAGCAAAACAGAACAGGTACTGAATATATATTTAAGAAAAAAACTACCCACCTATTGCCAGAAAATCCAATCTATTTCATCCATCCCTCAGTACTAAACTGGATTCTCTGCACAGATTTGACTAATCTGCAGAAAGATATTGAGAACAGGAATAGAAAAAGCCTGCAAAGCCTCCTTAGTGTCTTCCCTCTGGAAAAGTAAAATTGCGCTTTAATTCCAAACTTCAGAAAGCTTCTACTTTTTCTACACAATTGCTTAATCTTATGAACCCCTGAGATGACATCAAACAGACACCACATGGAGAGGCGACCTCTCTTAGACACGTGAGTGCTGGTTGCAGAGGCACCAGTGAGTCAGCAGTGAGCAGATATACTACACGTACACACAGGCCATATGCTACTGGATGCATCATCTTTCTGTAGTAGATCTCACAGTCTTCAACATGTTCATAGAGCTCCCCGCCTACCCCAGAGAGAAGTGGTTCCTTGCATCATTAGAGCCTTACCCAAAGCTGATCTCACTACGACACCAAACAGAGGTATCTTAGCCTTCTATCACCCCAATGCCTGTGCTGAACAGGGACCAGTGCTGTGCATTATGAAACAGTTCACTCAGCCCAGCATCCTAAGCTTACTTTTATTTAAGTAAGGAAATTGGCAGCTAGTGAAAGAGATGCTTCAGCAACCTCAAGTGTACAGAGCAGTTTTAGGTCTGACCAGTGGAAAGAGTTGCCTGCGGTGATGAATAAGTATGGTAGCAAGTTATCAGTGCTTCCTGTGCTAGCCCTTTGAGAACTATGCTGAGCTGGTACACACAGTCCTAGTCATAATCTAGAGAGTTTAAATATAATAAGACTTTACCAGTCTCTTCTTCCTAGAGTCTTCCCTTCCATACTGAAAGATGTTTCAGCACTTCCTGATGTACTCCAGTTTAGTGAGTGTCCCCCTTTTCTTTTAAATTACTTTTAAATATTTTTTTTCATAAATTTAAATCTTAATCAGAATTACATCAGTATTTTAATTTAAATGAAGCTGTTTTCATTACATGAAATCGCTCCAGTGTACTTTTGAAGGAGGTTTCTATAATGCTCATTTTCATAGAGAATCTGAACAACTATTCATGCATTCCTTTAAAACAAGTAAAATTTTAACTCCATTTAACCATACCAGATTTCATATTTCTCATGAAACTGTTTTCCTAGGTTTTCTGTTTAATGTATTTCTTTGAGAGCAGGCGAGAAGGTGAGGTCTTGATCCAGAGGTGTCAAGTCATCATAGAATGGATTTCAAAATATGTTAAAATTTAAATAAACTTATTAAAGTTCACATCAGCTCACTCTATGTCTCCAATTGACACGCACATTTCTTCATATTAAAGTGCATATATACACACTACCATTTGTTTTGTGTCACCATGTCATGCCTTGGGAAAGTTCAGACTTTAAGGAATGTAAGTTCCTAAATATTTTAACAATTTTTATTCTGTGCTGCTGCAAGTCTGGCTTACCACATCAGCTATCTGTAATGATCAGTGGGGACTTTTTCTTGTGAAGGAA
This sequence comes from Pezoporus occidentalis, assembly GCF_034315485.1. NCBI lineage: Eukaryota > Metazoa > Chordata > Aves > Psittaciformes > Psittacidae > Pezoporus > Pezoporus occidentalis. The sequence continues at coordinate 668,686 of NW_026913274.1, forward strand.
ACTTAGACTCTAGTGTAGTTTACTTTGCAGGACACAAGAGGAAAGAATTAGAATGAATTAACTGCGAGAGAGAAAGGCTCGCTGGCCTCTTTCTTCAAGTATATGCTGATTAGAAAGCTCTCTCCTGAATGTCTCATCCAACCCAATAAACAAAACAACTCTTCAAAGTGGAGATGAGTACCTCCTCACATCAGAAAAGACAAAAAAAAATACACTTTATGTAGCAAGGAAATTAACAGTTATTTACTCCGCATGCACTCTAGAAGAGCAGCCATTAGGGCCAGCTAGCAAGTACGCGATCCCATAATGAATGATCACAGACTTGAATGGATTCGTGACTTTTACTTCCCGATAAACACTTTTTCAGAGGATATCATCAAATTTTTTTCTTATCTTCTGAGGACCTGTGTACTAACTACTTGTACCCTAAGAAGAGTGGATGCTCAGAATTAGAGAAGAAATACTAGCTAGGAATGAAACTAAGACTCTTCTGGCAAGTAAACAGACTGATGAAGTGGGCATCAAGGGAGGATTTCTAATTTTCTTCTTGAAAGCACTATGTTTCATCTGTATGCCACTTACAAGTAAGTGCTTCCTTCCATCAGTATGTAACAGGATGAATAAGAACAGTACCAAACCCAGTAACACTATGAGTAAACAATAACATCCCTGAACTTCATTATTAAAAAGAGCCTTTTTATTAGTTGATTTTTAATAATAGAATGTGAATTATGGGAAATAAGGATTATTTGTTCAGAAATATTAATCAGTAATTATTTTCCCTAGCAAAAATATATATTTTTCTTACATTAACGTGGAAAGGATATTACTAACTGTTTACACTCCTTACTTTTACATTTTCCTGATTGTATGAAGTGGCAAAGTAAAAATGTTGGGTTTTTTTTCCCAATGTTGGGTTTCTGTCCAAGCAGAATTGTCTTTCAAAATGAATTTTTGAAGTATTTTTACCAAATGTTCTGAAAAAATAATATAAAACAAAGCCCCAAGCAAATAGTGTTTTCAGAGTACTGGAAATTAATGTGAACTTCTACTAACGGGATTTGCAAAATTATTATTTGCATTCAATTTTTAGTGTCTATGTCACTTAAATTTTCAGAAGGCTTTTCAGAAGACCCAAGAGAGAAAATACAAAAGATCCAAGTTAGTCAGAAAGCCATACATTAATACTTATATTTTCAATGCATCTCCTTTGAAGGTTTGGTTGAAGCTGTACGAAGAAAAGACTCATAGGAAATAGTTGCCCATAGTAATTAGTATCTTGTGTTGAAAATCTTTTATCCAACCTTCAAGACATATTCTGCATTCCCTTATTCCTTCAAACAGCAAAGCTCTTACACTGAAGGGCTATCTGAACAGCAAGAATCTTATAGGGAAATGAGGACCACAGATAATAAAACCACCATCAGAATGATGTAACACTCAGGTGAGTTTCTCAGTCATCCTTTTCTTGCTTTTCATATTAAATACATTTATCCTCTACTAAAGTTCTTTGTCTTCTACTTGACACAACAGACTGTACAGCATGAGTAATCTAACTCTCTCCAAAGTTTCAAGAAAGCTGTTCTCCCTTTTCTTTCAGCCAAACTGAGCTTTATTTCCCCCCCTGCCCCTCCTTCTGAAGAGCTGGGGGGAAGGGCAGAAGAGAGTTTCCTTGTGAAATCAAAAGCTACCTTTGAATCAAGTCTGATAGACTGCTGAAAATGCAGCACTGAAACGTGTTTCTGTCAGTGAAAGACCTTGTTTGTAACCACAAGGATTGCATGAGCACGTTGTTTGATCCTGGGAGGACTTTGATCTACACTAGGCACCTCGGATATGGCAAAGGATGTCACTAGGCTTTGGGAAAAAAAGGGAGAGGAAAGAAGGAAAGGGAAGGAAAGTGCAGGTGTGTTGTGCTAAGCAGGTGACTGAATCCTTGATGCACTGGTCAAGTGAAAACAGGTTTCTGACAAGGGAAAGCAGGTGTCACAACTTTTAAAGGAATTTGATTTCATCACCTACACCCAGAGGTGGAGGAATATGATATGCACGTTGTATTATGTCTCATAGAGAAGCAGAGAGAAGTGGGAAATACTTAATACAATGTAGAGATTCAGTACAGTGACAATAGTCTCTATTATTCTTGACATGACCCTAATACAAGCATGAATCTGTTTGTAGGATGCCTCTTTATATTGAAAAGTATATCTGACCCAAAATTTATTACAGATGTCAAATACAGTATGTACAAGTACAGCACGAGTCCAACAGAAATTTTCTTTTCTCAAAAAGAAAAAAACTCAACCCCACAATAGTAAGAATGTCACTCTTCCCTTATTTATTTTCAGGTCAATCATGAGAAAGAAGAAAGAGACAGACCCTTTCTGAAAGAAAGAATCATCCTGAGCCATCACCTTGCACTGGAAGAAAGCTTTTCCCTCCCAATAGTTATCATCCTTTGTCAGCATCACAGGAATGTCTAGGACACTGTAGTCAAAACCAGGACCTGTCACTGCTAAGCACTGTACACAAACACATATCAAAGGAAAAATCCTGCTATGGAGAACTCTAAATGTCTAATAATCAAAAATGTAAGAGTGGAGGAAGGTTAATTATCTCCATTTTGTAGGAAGGATATCAAGGCAGAAGTTGGTTCATAGACTTCTTTCACACAGCAAAGTACTGAGACTAGATTTCTAGGTTCTGTTTCAGCCCTCAAACCCACACTTCAGCAGTATCTTCTCTCTAAACTTTCTCATGGCCTCACTTTCCTGCCTAAAGGAAGACAAAAGAGTTTGTCTTTTGGAAGATCAGTTTTAAGATGGGCAATTAAGGAGCTGCCAACCTCAGAATGAAATCTGAATTCAGCTACAGGAAACAGTCTGTATGCCTGGCTCCCTTTTGTCACAACACGTTGAGACCCTATATATTCTTCTTCAAATCAACAAGGTCAGATATTGTACCTCAGAGATGCATGCAAGAATCTAATCCACTCAAAAAAACCCAACTTGGTATTTCAGGTAAATTGCTTAGTAGTTTCTGTAAAAATAGAGGAGAGAAAAAAACAAAGGTTTTGTCTTCAAATAGCCAAGAATCAGGTGAGTAGGAAACTTAATTCAGGTGGACACAGGAAAGTCAATCTCTGTTCACTTCTTAGTTTGAACTAGGTAAGGCAGGGATTTGTATCAGGGAAGCTCCGTATGTCAAGCAAATGTCATGCTTGCTCGTTTGGGTTGATTTCTGCTTTTATGGCCTTATCATTTGAACAAGAATTTTCTAACAAATCTAAAAACTCAGTCTGAAACAAATGCATGACCAAAACCACCATGATCCCTCAAATGGAAAGGTCTTGAATTGACATTTTCTAGAGACAATACTTTCGTTAAAAAGAAAAAAATCAAACATAGGGCTCTAGCAAGAGTCAGGCACTGCCAAGTAAGTGTGCAGTCTAGACTAGGACGAAGTGGGGGAAAAAGATTAAAAAAAAATAAAAGGAAGAACCAGATCATGAGATGGCAGAGACTAGTAAATCTCTGAGTCAAGACAACAATGCTGTTTTCTTCTAGATGTGTAGAATTAGTATCTAAACATAGCATTTGGGAAGCTTAAACATTGCATATAAGCGTTATAATTGCAAGTGTGAGGGAAGCAGACTCACTTCCACTTAAGACTTCTTAAGGAGCAATAAGGGTCAGATGCTTTATTTGCTTCAGCCAAAGGAGAAATTGTATGAACTCTTCATTCTAGAAATATACCTTTCCTCACAGGTTTAAAAGTCCTTTTAGAATGGACCAACTGATATACATGGTAGCTCCCACTCCAGGTTCAGAAGAGTGAATCCAGGTTTTAGGAAGTGGATAAAATAGCGATTTTAGTTTACATGATAGATACTATAGACCTAGTGGTTTAGGATTTCTGTATATCAGTCACCAGGCCCCTGTTTCAGAAGCTAATCCCACATAGAGAAAAACAGGTTTATTCAAGTGGAACAAGAAGAAAGTTGGAGCACAGCTCTTCTCTAAAAGCTGATAGTGGACACAAAGAAGAGAAATGGATATGCAAGCAGATGAAAGTAGCTATACATTGATTTGATCTGCAACTAGATCGTTGTGCAGTCACTCTATACTGAATGAAGCTGGCTGCTAACTGTTGCTTTAACTGTAACTGTATTAAAGCAAATGTTCCATGCCTAAAGTCTTTACAGGGAGAAAAGACTCCAGCTGTCTTCTCCAATTACCTGAGTTTTGATGAAGATTTTCTGAGGAGTTGTTTGGCATATTTGTGTGTGCACAGGCTAGCAGAAAGAGAATGACAGAAAAGAGAAATATTTCCAGGTAAACAAAATTAAAAAGATAATTTTCTCTGATGGGATAAACGATTCCATTTTTAAACTTTTTTTTTTTTTTTTAACAGTGTTGAGTCCACCTCCTACAGATCTGATTTCATCCCTGTAGATTTAAGTGCTTTAAAAATGAGGTAAGGAAAAAAGGATCATTCACTTTGATTAAAAGGACATTAGCCTAGATTTCAAAAAACTACAGGGTAGCAGCATATCATCTTAGTCTAAGTTCAAGGTTAGAGCTGGTATTAAAAGGTGAAGCAAGTGAAATCAAGAGGGTTGCTGTTAAACTTGGCTCTTACAACAGTGTCGGTTTCTGCTCAGAACTCTCTTGGCCTCTGGACAAGATAGTGCAATTCAATAACAGCTATCAGAGACTTTCTAGGACTCTCAAGGATGTTTTCCGAGATATAAATGGAGAGACCTCCAGTGGCTTTGATCTGTATCACCAGGCCAACATGGATAGGTGCAAGACTTCAAGCAACAGCTCACGACCAGTCCTGGCTGACTGGATGGGTTATGAATAACCATAACATCGATTATAAAGATCATTTTGAATATCAGAGCAAAAGAATAAGGAGCAAAGAGGATAAACATGACAATCTTCAGCTATCTGCATGGGAAAGTATGATTAATAACTACAGAGGCTTACCATAACCTCCTCAGATAACGAGTGAGGTGGCCTTCTCCAAGCCCTGATTATCCTCTTCTAATAGGCTCCATTTATTGTGTAAACTAATAACCAAAGCCTAAGCACTGCACACTCCAGGATCTGCAGGAAAAACACTGGGCCCAAATGTGATTAAGTTGGTAAAGATTGCCCAGCAACAGCGTGTTGCTTTAGCAGGAGGAAGGACCAGGAGGAGGGAAGGAGAAACAAAGAAATGAAGCAGAAAGTAGGAACAATCTGCCTTTTAACATCAGTCTGCTGGTATAAGTCTCCTGCCTTTCAACTGGGATTGCTACGAATTTTCAGCTGGAATTTGTAAAAATTCCAGCTGAAAATTCTGGGAGCCAGAATACGGCCCTAAGCTGCTAATGCCATGAAAGAAAGGCATTGGTAATGAAGGGATCTGATTGCAATGCTACCCATTATGTCAGCAGCAATGCCAGATCTGGAGAGTAACTCAAGTTGTCAGTCAGAGTTTCAGTGCTGGAAAGCAAAGAAGCTCTCAAAGAAAGCTGGATTCCCCAAAGTAAATGAGTTCAGCAACACAACCATGGCCCAGGAAAAAAAAATAATAAAAAAAGAAAAAATGACCTTCCAGCTCCACTGGCTGTATCTCTAAAATGCAAACACAGCTGAAGGGAGGCAGCTTTACAGGGCATCTGGAGAAAGAGGATAAGATTCTCATTTGAGTTGCACTGATGTAAAGAAGCTTAAAATCTGCAAGAGTCCATGCAGTTACTCTGAATTTGCACCCAGCAGAAAAGAGTACAGAATGAGACCTCTGCCTCCATTGGAAAGCATATTTCTTAGCTGCACAAGGAGCATCATATTAGATTATCCAAACTGAAATAATTGTAAATACCTGATTTATCTGGACCGATTTGTGCTGTCTGCTTAATTATTGCACTTCACTCAACAAAGACAATGAAATTAGTTTGGACAGGCTCACTTTAGAGGCATTACCACTGTGCTATGGCAGCTTAGGTTCAGAGTGCTGATGGAAAAGGTTTAAGGCTTAATAGAATAAAAATGAAAGAGAAACACATAGCAATATAGATAAATTTGAGACCTCCACTGAGACATGGGACACTGTCTTTGAAGGGAGTCACATCTTTCTTTTACTTTTTGTGGTGCATCCACATTTGTAGAGCCTGTACTATAGTTTCCAAAAAAAATGTAGAGCCCACAAATATATGGATTTTCTTAGGATCTCCTCAGCAGCAGTCTGCTTGTTGGATGCTACTGACATGTTGTGCATAGCTACCCCAGGAGTGTCTTAACCTCTCCCTTCCCAGGTGAAAATGTATGTAATATCAAGCAATATGAAGGTGCAGTGGTAGAAAAAATAACAAGCTGGCAGCAGCAGGCTACTACCACCAAAACAGTCTGCAATGTTCACCCCCCCCCCCGGTGAATGTACCCCACCTCCCTTCCGCTGCACAGGATAATCATGGGCACAGAAATCAATCCCTAGTCACCCCCCCGTTGCTCTAAGGAAGAACAGGCAAGAGAACACCACATGAACAAACCTTTCCTGGCTGCCTTGTTTCTCTTGGGCAATATGAACATACACTGAAAAGCTCACATGCACCAAACCTCATAATTTCAAGAAACATCAGATTTACAGCAAGCCAACTCTACTATCTATATACGTGTAGTGTCAAAGAATGTGGAAAAGATCTCTCTGTTCGTATAGAAAAAAAAAAAGTATGTGAACTCCCAGGCAGAAGTAGTTTGGAAGTGCTGTGTTCCTCCTTAACAGCTGTAATCTCAACTCATTTCACGAGGCGGGCATTATGTGAGCACAGGGTAATGTTTCCAGCAAATCTACAAGGGAAGTAAGAGATGGCAAGGACAGAAGTGCAGAATGAGATAGAACAGAGGAGAAAAGAAGGAGAAAATGCTGTTCAGACAGACATGAGGCACTGATGTGACTTTATTGAGAAAGGACACCAGGAAGTAATGCAAAAGACAGAAGCAATGTCTCAGAAGTTTACCAAGGAAGATCTTGACAGTACACCAGCCATAAATAAAAAGACCGAGAAAAATCTGATTCCAATTTTACCACCTTGGAAACAAAATACTATTCCACTTATCAAATCTTTAAATGAAATCAGAAACTGATGCCAGCATGTCTTAGAAGTTACATATTTACCATGCAAAGTCACTACAGTGGCATAGAAATGACTGAGGCATTCACAGAATGAGAGAAAAATAAATTCACTCCATCTGTTTGAAAGAGAAACCTGAGCTTGGAACAGATTAGTTATAGCTGGACAAGACTTGCTCTGCCAAAACTTGCCTACAAAGCCAGTGATCAGAACAGTCAATTTTTGCAACATGCTAAAGAAAATATGTACTAGAAAGTAGCAGAAGCTTTGAGGACTGTAGTTTACTGTAGATAAGGGTAAAGGAAGGAAATAACTTCATTCTAGGATTCATTTAATGTTGAAAATGTATGCATATCAAGGTCAAAATATGGTTCAGAATTCAAAGAAATTTGAAAGCACATTTTTTAAGAATTGCATTTTAAAAAGATGAGTTTTGTTGGTTTTTTTAAGGGGTGACATAGTGGGAAAGGCAGGGGAAAAAAAGTACGGGAAACAAGATATAAGAAGTTCTCATTAAAGAGAAAAATGGGAAATGCACGTTTCTTCTTTGAAAAATAGGTTAGGCTTAATTTTGTCCTTGTACTTACAGAAACTAATCAGAGAGATTTGACATTGCTGGGAACTGGCCAACTGCAGCAAGTCGTACATGCAATGCCACTGTAAGTCTCTCACTTCAGCTACTCAACAGAGCAAAGTCACTTCGGATACCTACTTGCCTGCACTGATAGTGCAATCTCATGGTCAGTCATTTCCTACCACTCTCCCCCTGCCAAAGTAAAAGTGCAGCAGAAGCAAAGCACAGAAGCTAAATGGGTTACATCATGTCAGGTCATATCAAAAATTATTCATAACTGTAGAGATGGGATAGTTTTTGCCACTCTCAAAAGCATTCATAGAATCACAGAATAATTAGGGTTGGAAAGGACCTGAATCACAGAATCACAGAATCCTAAGGGTTGGAAGGGACCTCAAAAGATCATCTAGTCCAACCCTCCTGCAAGAGCAGGGTAACCTAGAGTACATCACACAGGAACTTGTCCAGGCAGGCCTTGAATATCTCCAATGTAGGAGACTCCACAACCCCCCTGGGCAACCAGTTCCAGTGCTCTGTCACTCTCACAGTAAAGAAATTTTTCCTGATGTTCACATGGAACCTCCTATGCTCCAGTTTACACCCATTGCTCCTTGTCCTATCACTGGACATCACTGAAAGAAACCTAGCTCCATCATCCTGACACTCACCCTTTACATATTTGTAAACATTGATGAGGTCACCCCTCAGTCTCCTCTTCTCCAAGCTAAAGAGTCCCAGCTCCCTCAGCCTCTCCTCATAAGAGAGATGTTCCACTCCCTTAATCATCTTTGTAGCTCTGCGTTGGACTCTTTCAAGCAATTCCCTGTCCTTCTTGAACTGTGGGGCCCAGAACTGGACACAATAATCCAGATGTGGCCTCACCAAGGCAGAGTAGAGGGGGAGGAGAACCTCTCTTGACCTACTAACCACACCCTTTCTAATGCACCCTAGGATGCCATTGGCCTTTTTGGCCATTGCTGGCCATTGCTGGCTCATGGTCATCCTCCTGTCCACCAGGACCCCCAGGTCCCCTTCCCCTTCACTACTGTCCAACAGGTCAGCCCCCAACCTGTACTGGTACATGGGGTTGTTCTTCCCCAGATGCAAGACTCTACACTTGCCCTTGTTGAATTTCATCAAGTTCCTCTCCGCCCAACTCTCCAGCCTGTCCAGGTCTTGCTGAATGGCAACACAGCCTTCTGGTGTGTCAACCACTCCTCCCAGTTTAGTATCATCAGCGAACTTGCTGAGGGTACATTCAGTTCCCTCATCCAGGTCGTTGATGAAAATATTAAACAGCACTGGTCCCAGCACCGACCCCTGAGGGACTCCACTAGTCACAGACCTCCAGCTAGATTCTGCCCCATTGACCACAACTCTCTGCCTTCTCCCTTCCAACCAGTTCTTGATCCACCTCACTACCTGATCATCAAGCCCACGGTTCCTTAGCTTATCTATGAGGATGCTGTGGGAGACACTATCAAATATCTTACTGAAGATCATCTAGTTCCAACCCCACTGCCGTGGGCAGGGACACCTCACACTAAACCATATCACCCAAGGCCTCATCCAACCTGGTCTTGAACACTGCCAGAAATGGAGCATTCACAGCCTCCCTGGGCAACCTATTCCAGTGCCTCACCACCCTAACAGGAAAGAATTTCCTTCTTATATCCAATCTAAACTTCCCCCGTTTAAGTTTTAACCCATTACCCCTTGTCCTACCACTACAGTCCCTAATGAAGAGTCCCTCTCCAGCATCCCTATAGGCCCCCTTCAGATACTGGAAGGCTGCTATGAGGTCTCCACGCAGCCTTCTCTTCTCCAGGCTGAACAGCCTCAACTTCCTCAGCCTGTCTTCATACAGGAGGTGCTCCAGTCCCCTGATCATCCTTGTGGCCCTTCTCTGGACTTGTTCCAACAGTTCCATGCCCTTTTTATGTTGAGGACACCAGAACTGCACACAATGCTCCAGGTGAGGTCTCACGAGAGCAGAGGGGCAGGATCACCTCCTTCGACCTGTTGGTCACTCTCCTTTTGATGCAGCCCAGGATACAGTTGGCTTTCTGGGCTGCGAGCTCACACTGCTGCCCATGTTCATTTTCTCATCCACCAACACCCCCAAGTCCTTCTCCGCAGGGCTGCTCTGAATCTCTTCTCTGCCCAACCTGCAGCTGTGCCTGGGATTGCTCCGACCCAGGTGTAGGACCTTGCACTTGGCATGGTTAAACTTCATGAGGTTGGCATCAGCCCACCTCCCAAGTGTGTCAAGGTCCCTCTGGATGGCATTCCTTCCTCAGCTAGTTCTTTAGAAGGCATTCTTAACTTCAAGCACAGCTTTAAGCCTATTGCATGAATTGTGATTTTAGACTACTTAATAGGGATACACAGCTTTTTTTTCTTTTTGATCTTTTTTAAGATCTGCAACCAGTGGCTGGATTTCATGTAGTAAAGCTTGCTGTCTGCACTGCAACTGAAAGTCTGTTTTCAAATTCATAGATGTTCCTAACCTATATAGCATAAGTAGCACTAACAGAAATAATGTTTCAGGCAAGATTCAAGTCCTTATTGTGTAATCATCCTCCAGGAACTGGAGTCATGGAATGTAGCTGCTCCATGGCATTAAAGTCTGTGGTTCTGTGTTTCATTGCTACCATACATGCTATTTAAATTAAACTAAACCAAAATGCACCACTATATGTTTCAATGATAATAAATTTGGTGGCAGATATACACACCTGATCCATTACTCCCATGTATGCTCTTCAACCTTTGTACTTTTAAAAGAAAATAAAAATTACTTTTGTCTCACTGAGTAGGCATGTATATACTGCATGAAGAAGCACAGGACAGGCAACTTACACCAATGTAAGCTATGAGTAGTACCATTACCATTTGTAAACTTATGGTATAGGCTGGCATATTGCCACAGATGGAAGTCCAAATCATATAATTATATGGCATCTTCATCTAAGTGCTTTATTGAAAGCTTACATTGCATTACAGATTAAAACCAGCATATGCTTCTCCATAACTACATAATGGAAATACAGGAAGTTGGTGCCTAAGGAAAGGTTAGTCTATGAACAAGGACCCCTGGACTAGGCAATGTCGCACAATATCACCCATAGATCTGAAGAGATGAAAAGTAAATTGCCTGTTATAAGGTGGCTGTTCATCTCTTCCTCTATCTCTCTGTGTCTGAGAACAAGGGATGAGAAATGAAGGCTTGCTGCTTTCAAATTATTTCTGGGTGTACCCCATCACTTGAATCAGTAGGGTAATACAACTGGGAAGCGCACTGTTTAGGATTTGTTAGAGTCTAACACAGTTGAAACACCAAGGCACCAACCGTCTTTAATTGCTACAGTTTGGAGCTAGGACATCTCTCTAGTAAAAACCCAGTGGGAGTTACTGAGTGGCCCAGCAGGCGTCAGGGATGCTCAGCGTTTTATGAGATCAGATATTTGGATGCAAAGATTCTCAGTAGAAATATGTTTCCTCATTTAGAGCTATGGTACTGTTAACGATGACATCATTTCAGCAGTGACAAATATAGCTGAGTCTGCTCTTTCCTACGCCATATAAATCCCTTGACCTCAATCAGATCACTGCTGATTTACACTTGTGTAAATGAAGTCAGAATCAAACCCCTAGCATTCACAAATGTAGGCCAGAGTAAGCATTACTCACAGACAAGAGACAACCCTTCAGAGGAAGGAAAAAAGATCATTTTCATGCAAATATCCTTAATAATAAGCAACAAGAGATAGAAATAAGAGTATGAATGAAATGTAATCAAGAACTGCTCCAAGATCAGATTTGCTTCTAACTTTATGATGCTGCATCAGCTGCTCTTAAAGTAGCTTAACCCCAAAATTTGACCTACCTGAAACTTGTTCTATATAATTTTTCATCAGGGATCTGTGAGCTAACTCAATCCTTAGGCTTGGCTTCAGAGGTAGCTGAAGGTGCTCAGCTGCTTGCAGGATCTGAAAAGATTTGATTGCTGTGTTCTATGAAAATGGAAGCATTTTTTTTTTCCTGGGATCCAGCTTTGCCCTCAAATTGTTACACATTATCTATTTATTTATGCATAAACAGTGGCATTATGGTTTGGAGAACAGGGGCCCTTTCATGGGAGGTAAGCTTGACTAGCCTATGGGAGTTTACTGCTATGCATATAAATGAGGCCATACATACAAATATGTGGAACAGACAAGAGAAAATATACAGCATCTCTTTAAAATGAAATACTTTGATTGCTCCAATCACAAGAAGTTGTAAAACTACCCTGAAGAATTAACAGCCTCAGTACATGCTAACTACATCCATCATAAATTCGTCTTTAGTTTCTGTTATCATACTACTGTCTCCTGGGACCCCCAGTCCTGTCATCATTTGCCCTTTATAATTTATTCAGCTTGTACTTGCCTGAATCCTTTCTACTTATCATTCATCTTTACAGTTGTACATAAAATTAGATTGATCCTCCTATGGCAGAGACGTCAGAGAGAAAAGTTGTCATTGAATAACACATAAAGCAAATGAAGGTCCAGCAAAAGCTTTTGTTGAATAACTTGGAAACCATCTTTTGAGAGCCAAAGGGTTTCAAATTAGAAAAGACAATGCTACTTTTATCATTTATTTATTGCACACTATTTTTCAATTACCACCAAATCTCAAACACAACTGAGAAGCTTTGTTCCCATTTAACATGTCAGGCTAAGCTTGGTTAGCCACCACAATGTGATGAATACACCAGTCTCAGCTGATGTAACAGCATGCATCCAATGCACTGATTCTTTCAGAATGCTTGTACGGTTTCCTTTTCCTCTAAAGCCCTTTGGACTGGGTGACAGAGAGAGAGTTTACTTTGTATTTTAAAGGCTGCTGTATAGGGATACAGAAACTAATCTTTAACTAGTGAAATGGAACTTCAATGTTTACCAAGCAGATAGGACCCAGGTGTTTCATCTCTTCTGGTGAACTGAGCAGCACTGTCAAACTACAGCAGATTTTAGAAAATGAGAAGTGCATACAGTTTCCTCTCCCTCTTTTGTTGCCTCCTTTCCCTAAACCAAGATCCAAAAGTCCTTTTGCTGGCTGGTCAGTTAGGAAGAGAAAACAAGGGGTAAAAAAAAAAAAAAAAAAAAATCTTTTAACCATGACATTGACACCCAAAGATTCTAAAGCACTGGAGATTTTCTACATGACTGGTTTTTGCAAGTCTCTTACCTCAAATCTGGTTTTATTCCTTTTCATCTTCATTTTTAACTTCAGAAAACAGACATGTTTCTCCCAAGGGAACAATTAAATGTGTTTTCTTTCAAAATCTAAAGGGCATGGTGAGCAGGCTGTGTGTTCAGCGGGCTACTTTAATCAATGGAACCCATCCAGCCTGCCAATGCTGACCAAATTGCAATTTACATTGGTAGAGAAAATTTTGGAAATGGGAAGGTGTGGAATATAATACCATTTTTGGAATAACACAGTATGCAGAGTGTTATGTGGTTTAATGGTTTTTGAAAAAGCTTTGTGAAAAAGCTTTGAAACTTTAAAAAAAGACAATAAGACTGCAAATTACAGCAAGATCTGCTTGAACAGGGAAAGACATGCTATATGCACAGGACTTCTGAAGCCCACACGTCTCATCTAAGCTTTATTACAAGGACTCAAGAGGGGCTAGATTTTGCAAGGCACCTTATCCACCCTTTAACCCCCTATGCTCAGTTGTCTTTTCTCATGTATACATAAGAATTTGAGCCAGATGAGACCAATAACATTTAAACCTTTTTTTTTCTTCTTTTTTTAAGCTGAGAACCACTTTAGCTTCATTAGAGATTTTTTTGTTTTTGTTTGTTTAAAACTGGGTTTACTATGAGTTTTATGAGCTCACCTATCTTCTAATGTTAAAGAAGCATATTTTTGCATATGATAAATAAAGCAGAATGCATTTTTTTTCTAGATGGTGGAAGAGACAAAAGATCTCAGAACAGTTAAAAAGAAAACTAATTATTTTACAGACTGAAAAATTTAGCATACCAGTAGTACCACTCTCTTTTTCAAGAGAAATAGATACAGGAAAAAAATGCAGTCTATTTCCCAGCCTGAATAAGCCCTGCAGATTGCTGAGGTTAACAGTTTCTTAGCTACTTAATTTCATAGTTATTCTTTGCAAGTCTTACCGGGAGGTTTTAACATTATGCAAAGAGGCAGTGCCTCCACCAAGTATACATGGACTATTCACTCCCATTGCCTGAGAGAGCCACAAAGAACTAGAGGAAAGAAATGTTGCTGTGCTTATCATACATGAGCTCAGTTTATTTGTGCTATAAATAAAAGTAGATCTTGATAGCGTAATTACATTTCTCAGCATTATCCTCTGCCATTTGCTTCAGAAAGAAAAAAGGAAAGGCAGAAAAAGTTGGCTTCACTATAATTTGTAATCAAAATGACTACACTTAAAACATAATTTTATTTCTCTGATTTCATTTCCTGTGCAGCTTTGTGGGGTAAATAGATAATATTATACCAAATCTGCAGGCAGATAATTCTCACATCCCCTGCACTGTCATTGTCTAGATCACTTTGCCCTCCCTCCCTGTTCTTTCCCCCAAGACTATAGGCTGTGCTTTTGATATTGCATTTTATCACTGAGATATACATCAGAATCAGAAATCCCCAAACTGAATCAACTTTTACTTTTGCTCCTTTTTCTCTCCCACTCCCCCAAATTACTCTTTCTTTTCTTTTTTTTTTTTTTTTTTTGCAATGTTGGATATAAAAAAGGGAAAGGAAATGTATATAAAAAATAAAGTAATGGTGGTTTCCCACTATAAAGGATTAGTGCAGATTATGGTGAGCAGTGTTAATTATAGGTGGAGAAAGAGAATAGTGCATCTCTCCAATCTGCTCTTGATTTCCCCCGTGTCTGTCTGTCTGGTAATAAGCCTCCTTTAATCTGGCAGTCCCCTTGGTGAAATCAGCACCACGGACAGCAATATTGATTGCTTCTGAGAAACCATCACAGCTGCTCAACCAAATTACCTTTGATATGTGACCTTTAATGTAATTACTGCAACATCAAAGCATTTCTATAAATTATTAAAGGACTAATATACTTCATCATCCAAATATTCTATTATATGTAAAATAAACAATCACAAGTAAATGCTAGAATTTGAATTGTCTGACACTCACAAAGTGCTCTTTACTCATAAATACACACCCTGCTATGTTAGCATTCTGTTTTAGGCAAGACAATTTTGAACTGTCCAAACCAGCCTAATTAATTTAGATTAAGAGGATTCAACTAATAATTTTATGGTTTACATTCCATTCTATTTGCTTCGAAACATCTATCATTATTACTTCCCGCCCAAAACCAAAGTGCTGTAAAGACTTTATTAATCAACACATACCTACTTGGAAGTCTTTTGATTATTCCACAAGATGACTTTATGTCCCACATATAACATAGAAATATGTGAAACATATTTCTGTCATCTTACAAAGCACATCCAGAAAGTAATTACTGTAAAATATGTGTATGTAGCCACTCCACTAAAAACAAAGTGATACATAGCTAAGAGGCAAGACATCTGAATCTGGACACAAGCTCCTCATGCCTCACCATTTCCATACATTAGTATTCATGTGCATATTATTAAAAATGATTCAATTCTGTGTTTTATAATACAAAGAACACAAACAGCAATATTGCAAGAGCAGACAAATACAAAGTTACTGGGGGATGGGAAGGTGTCTTGATTCAAAGGCTCAAGGTAGTACTACTTTGTTTTTTCTTATACCAGGCTTGTTAATTATTTCTGATACCTCCTCAGTAGTGCTGTTTGTGTCACAGTCAGTAGAGGGTCAAGACAAGGTGTTATATATGTGTCATTTGTGAACTCATGTGAATGAGGACTTAGACCCCTGACCTTAAGAGTGCTTTTTATTTTATGGTGATGAACTATGCTTGATATTGTTGGTGCATGTTATCAAGAAGAGTCAGGTAAGTCATAAATAATTCTCTGCTACGCACATAGAAACCATAAAACAGTATCCAGGCATGGTAGTTTATCAAGAGACAAGACTGGTTTCCTTAAATAAACTACAGTGACATCATTCAGAAGATGAGTTCAGAAACTTGGCAGAAAGCTCTATGCAGAGCTGGATTGCTGGTGGAAAGTAAACCTTTATCCTGAGACAAATAAAACTGGAAATAAAAAGGATGGGAGAAGTCAGTGCTCAGAACACTAAAAATCCTGGTTGCTATTTTAGACAGAGGATTCACCATCCCCAATTCAATCAGATCCTGATAAGTTACCTCAAAGTGTTAAACAAAACAAAAAAGCCTTTTGAAGTTATCATGGTCGCTATGAGCTCAATGTGATGGAAATTACATAAACCAAAGAAGAAATGTTTTGCCTGTAGTCTAGAATCAGTCAGTATAATGCCTGAAGGAAATCTTGATCCTAACAGAAGAGGTGCTTGGATTTAGCCACTGTCCAAGACAACAGTTTTGACGTCAAGAATTTCTAGATTTAAAAATGCAGACTAAGATTCAGAACTTTGGACATAAAAAGAAGTAATTAAAGAATTGAAAAGAAATCCTAAATCATAATTTGCCCTCCCTCCAAAACTCTGAGTCCTCAGTCTCACTGACCCACTCTCTTCTTGAAGATACTCCCATCATACAACTTCAGGATGAGATTTTAACCTCAAACAGAAGATATGAGCTGCATATGTAAGCGAGCGGTCTGGCTCCTAGTGAGGGTAGTAAACAGTCTCAGTGAAAACAATTGAAATTTCTGTTAATATCTCTTGAATAAAGAACATCCTGTTCATCACAAACATATATCTAGTTTTGACAAGGACATATTTAATTCGAAGCAGATTTCAGAAAATTTCAGGTAAAATGTTATCTGAAACATCCTTACTCAACATATTTTAATTCTTGTACATCCAATTCTATCATTCAGAGGAAAGAGGAGTAAAAGGAAAACATCCTCTACTTGGGGGGAGGGAGAAGAAAAAAAAAAAAAACTAAACACGAACAAGAATCAAGTCACTTTCAATCTGCAGCTAACGAGTTTCTAGAAAAAAAAAAAAGATTCAGAAGGAGTTGTCAGCTGACAGAAATGTATTTTTAGGGAATGAAGTATGTATATATTTACATAAGGTATGGCCTTTAAAGCAGAGATAGATGTAGATGAGCAAGTGTGTGGGCATCTCCATACTGGCAAGGTGGCATAGAGATAGGTAAATAGACCCAAGATGATGAAAACAAGCACAGCAGAATCAACACTTTCTCCAGCAACACAGAGCTACTGATATATCTTATATTTAGTGGAAAGGTAGGTTATGGGATCACAGAACTGAGTCAATCAACACTAATAAAGGCAGACTTGTGGAACAATTTCCTCCTGGTTTAGATGCATCATAAAACCCTTAGGAGCCCATTGGTTATTTGGTTCTTGATCACTGACTTCTGTGTTAGTGTAGAACCAGTGCTTTTCTAGCCACACAAGTACTGCACTCAGCTGTTTCTAACCCATGTACCCTGGCTGAATCTAAAGTCTTTATCTCCCCTCCTCCAGGTTACTGCTAAACTGGAAACCCATCCCAGCACGGCAGGTCTTCCCCACAAAATACTGATTCTATTTTTAGTTCTGCTTGTGTTGTCTGAACCTTAGATCTTGCTCATGTGAATAATTTTCCTCATTATCTTGTGTTCGTCTCTCCTCTCTCTCTTTTCTCCTTGTCTCACCGCCTTTCCAATCTACTACAGCTGCTTGAATACTAAAGTAACTGAGTCAAACCACTTTGTCATCAGGAATATGTTTTCATTCTGTGATAACTCAATAATGTTAGAGATTGTTTCTTGCTTTCTTGCTGCCACACCTTACTTCAGACAAGAAAAATAATCAGAGGTAGCACCTGGTGAGCACTTCTAATATTTCATTTTAGTGGTCAGAATCCTAAAAAAGACATTCCTCAGATAAGTAAGGATGAATCCAGATCACAACCAGTTACTTACTGTTTTCCTGACTCTTGATCAGGAGCAAAAAGCATTTTGTTTTTGCATGGAAACTCTTTGGGTAGTTTGGTGGTATCTTTATTTTATTAGCACAATGCAAATAATGAATCATCCAAGCAATTGGAGACATTATGCCTTCAAACTCAAGAAGAGAACTCCATATGTGATCCATTTTATTTATTTAGAAAAAACAAACAAACAAACAAAACAAAAAAAAAGGAACAAACAAAATTTATCAATCTGGACTCACCCCTGGCAGAGTCTTCTGTTCATGCAGGGCACTCTGGGCCTTTAGAGCAGACTCCCTTTCGCAGTACGTTAGGAAGGCACAGCCTGTAAACAAAAAGGAAATCCTTGGTAAGAGCAGTGCTTCAGAGAGGATCTGTTTAAAATTGAAACACAAAACAAACCACTTTTCTGTCATCATCTCATTCCCAGTAAATCGATCATAAAAATATCTTCTTAGTAGGTTAATAGTGAAGAGTCAAGAAGTGAAGTTATCATCATTGATGAAAAGTAGACCAACACCTTGGCTCCATGTGCTTATTTCTGTCTGAATATTTGCTGAAGTGTCAGAGAGCTGTACAGGATTGGAGATCTCAAAGACCCCACATGGCAACAAGGTGGGGCATGTTATTCCTATCTTTCTCCAGCAACAGTACTGGGAACAGGCCTTTTACTGTCATATCATGGTAAAGGTCTCGTGCTCTTCTTTTGTATCAAATACTTCAAGTAAAAGGCATATAAGGACTTGGGATTCCCTACTGCAGTGGACTATACCTATTGTTTGACCTGACTTGCACACACAAGTAGTATCCCTGTTTGTATTACACCACAAGGCCACCATGCCACAGTAGCTGATGCAAGGTCTCATGGGCTTCCAGACACACAAAAAATATAAACACAGCAAAACCCAATCAATCCATCCAAAACATCCATGATGCTTTGCAGATCATTAGAACTTCAGAGGAGCTCCAACAGATCATGTATTTGATTCTTTCCAAAAATTGTCTTGCCAGCTAAAAGGCTAAAGCCTTGTCATAGTAAGGCAGAGCAAAAAACCCTGCTCTGCCTTTTCTTTCCACCTCCATGCTTGCCTTCTGGTAAAGCTGGTCAATGCTGAAATGTGTTATAGCAATTGTGTGTGTGTCTGATATGATCAGATAATTCCTTCTTACTGCAGTATACTGAAAACCTGCCAGTTCCTGCAGCAAAAGAAGTGCTTGTTATGCAGAAGACATTTTCTCTGAAGCTACTACAGAATGCTGCAACCTCGCCAGCTCCTTGAGATGGAGGTATCACATCTTTCAAGGTTCAGGCAGTATGTCCGTCAAACTGTGGGCATCTTCCAAGAGTAGCACAAGTACAGAGAGACTGCCAAAGAAACAAATGTGTCCCATAACCTTATCTTGACTCACTCACCTTTTCCCCATGAATATAAAATATATTCAACAGGCGAGTAAACAATGGAGTATGAACTTTTTCAGCTCTGATCACCACTATGATTCAATGTTCACAGTTTTATCCAAGCTGGTTCCTTAGACAATATTGTTTTCTTTTTTACAATGTTTTTAATAGATTAGCATGCACAAGAGACTAATGAGATCCTTTTTTTCCTATAAATGTATATTTTATTTTTTTTTTCTTAAAGATTATCTTGTGGAAGTCTCCCTACGCCTACTCCTCTCACAATGAAGCCACAAGATGGATGACTTCCAATCTGGCATGGAAAAAAACTCCTGGGTTTTGCCCTATTTCTTACCCTATATTGCTTTCTGAAGGTCTTATTACTTTCAATTTATTCAAACCAATCACATATATTACCTCTCAGCAATTGAGACTCAGAAGCAGAAGATGACAGTCAAGGAAAGTGACTGAGCAACAGCAAAATTTTGCATACTCTAATTGGAATTATTTAGATTTGTTCCCCTCTAAATAGATGAGGTTTTGGTTAGTCTGCATCTTCAAGAAAAGAGGAAGAAACTAGCAGAGAGTTTATAGCTCTTAGAAGTAATGGATTGAAAAGGATCCTTAAAAGTCACCCATAGTTTGATAGTCAAATGGGAAACTATGCTTAAATTTAATTTCAGTGCTAAATCACAGGCTGAGAGCTCTCTGTTGACTAGACACAATAAGAAACTCTCCCTTTAGTAGCAGACATGGAGCAGCTGATACAGTCTAATTAGGCTCATCATAGTACACTGTTATAGAGATAAACTATGCAGTGTAAAGCTCCCATAATGATAGCTATATTTTTCTCCTCATTGTGATGGTCATGACAACAGTTCAGGGTAACAATGTCCTGCAACTCCTACCATACCACAACTGTAATTCAGACTGAGTAGACAGACTACTCCTCTCTGAGGGAGCAAAGTTTCCTTCCAAGATGCCCATAAAGTGTTTGTGCAGGCAAGCACTCATCAGGGAGATTTCCTTGTTAAGTGCTTTCCAAACATATTTGTGAAAGTGGTAGAAGTACCAAACTCACAGAAACAGTGCTTAGTAGAACGCCTCCTAACATCACTGGCTTCCCAAACAAGGTGTTAAGGACAGAAAGACTTTAAAATGTAAAAGAAGAAATCTAGTCTCTTATACGGTCCAAGAAAGAAACAGGTTTTCAGATACAAAAAATGTCTTGTGAAGATTTCTTTCTTTCTATTGCCATTCATATACCAAGCAGATGAATCACATTGTCCCACTCTCCTTGGCCAAAAAAAGTAATTTGTTTGGAAAAAGAAATTAGTTATTTACTTTAAATAAATCCTGATTGCTTAGAGACATTAAGAAGTTCCATCCCTGCAGTGGCTAGCTGGATTAAATTAGATTAATGTGCATAATGGCCTCAAACCTGAACTTGAAAAGGCCAGTTCATGGTAGGGTTTTTTGTCTTTACAACAGTCACAGTGCTATTTTTCAAAAACATTAGCATGTGGCTTGCAGTAAAATAATACGTTATTCCATCCGTCAAGAATGTCCATATTTCAGCTTCCTGTGCATTAGAACAAAAAGCAATAAGACTTCTCCCCCCTTCCTGAAATACCAAAATACCTGCCCTGTCCTTTGAATTGTGATGCTTAATGAAATGACAACTGTAGTACCTTTTTCAGTTGCTAATTTTTCTAAGCTACAATGGGCACTCATATGACCCCTACAACGGATTTCTCCTTCCTGGAGACAGCTATTTAAACAACAGAGCACTGAACACTCAGGTTAACTCTACAGGACTAAACAACCAAGTCTTGAAATAATGGGTAGAAATCACCTATACTGGATTACACAGAGAGAAAAAAAAAAAAAGGAAATCAAAGTGGGGAAAAAAAGTTGGGGTGGTTCTTTGGCTTTTTTATGTTGGTTTTTTTTTTGGGGGGGGTGTATTTTGCTTTTGTTTTGTTTTTTTCTTTTTTATTTTGATTACTCAATTGCAAAACAATTTCAGAAAAAATCAGTTTTCCCCACTGAAATTTTTGCTGGTGTACAGAACCACATATTTCACAGGAAAAAAAAAAACAACAAAAAAAAACAACAAAAAAGACCACAAAACCAAAACAAAATATTTTGATAGTAAGCTCTCAAGTAGCTCAACAGCCCACTTGCCATTAGCTTTTTGGGCTGGATGTGAATCTGACTTCTGGGTGAAAGGCTTCATACTCCATTACAAATCATTTGCACCATCCAGCCCCATTGAAAAACCTAAGTTTAACAGTATAATGAATATTTCTGAACACACCTTTTAAGGAAAGATTAAGTGAAGGTGATGCATTATTTCTGTCATCTACTTGTATGGGAAATGACTGAGTGAGTGCAGTCCTTGAGAATTATAACTGAATTTGAACAAAAATATCTAATTGACTAATTATTGATGATAAAGGATTTGCTCATAGCTGCTACTAATTTCAATTCCATTTCTCACAAACATGCCAAGTTTTCCAGACATGTGTCAATCAATTAAAAGATGCTTTGTTTAGATTGTGTCTTTCCAGCTGTTCATTTGCTATCAGTGGACAGCTCATTGGGCTAGCATATAAACATCTGGAAACTCCCAGATGGCAATTAACTCTCAACCTATTGAACTGCAGTCTCTTAGAAACATGAGGACATATCAAGTGGTCTCCTGGGAAACAAGGTTGTTAAAGAGAAGGGGGAAACAAAAACAAGAGCTTGAGATGAAAACAAAAAAAAAACCAAACCAAAAAACCTAAAAAAAAAAACAAAACCTATATTTTAATTTTATCTCAAAGGAATTCAATAACATAAATAGTAATTGCACAGAATATAGAAGGATAATGATCTTGCTTATGACAACTTCAACCCCACAGAAAGTTTCTTAAAGATTTTTTGCCTAAGTCTGGGAGGCAAAGCAGTCACTGGACATATTCTGACCTGAACAGAGTAATTCTGGAAACCAAGAGTCAGCTCAAGTTGCAGAAGGCAAAACAGAAACTCAGAGAATGAAGTTCCACCTGCTGTAGAAGATCAGTTTCAAAATCATCTGAGGATCATGGAGGTGCAGAAGTCCATAGGACATGATGAGGTGTATCCACAGGTCTTGAGGAAAATAGCAGATGAAGCAGCTAAGCTACTATCTGTCCTATTTTAAAAGTCCTGGCAGTTCAGAGAAGTTTCCACTGACCAGAAAAAGGGAAACCAAATCCCAACTTTTAAAAAGGGAAAGAAGACCCATGGAACTGCAGGCCAATAAATCTCATGCTGATGCCTGGCAAGATCATAGAGCAGATCTTCCTGGAAACTATGTTAAGGTACATGGACAACAAGGAGGTGATTGATGATAGCAAACATGGCTTTACAAAGGGCAAATCATGACTGACAAATTTGGTGTTCTTTTAAGGCAAGGTTACAGCACTGGTGGGTAAGGGATGAGTGGACGATGTCATCTACCTGGACTTGTGCAAAGCATTTGACACTGTCCTGAACAACATCCTTGTCTCTGAACTGGAGACATATGGATTTAACATATCCTGGGCTGCATCAAAAGGAGCATGAAGCCTCATGTAGGGAACTGCATCCATCTCAGCTGCAGGCTTTGCCTCCAGTTTACATCTTCACATCAGCTTCCACCTCCACCTCTAACCTCCCAGTTACCTTAAGTATATACATTATCTGTATCTTAATTAATGCTTGTTATATTTGGTGGGAAATGAATATGATGCATACTGGAGATCTATTATTAACTGTAATTAAGAGATTTTTTTCCCCTTTCTTTTTTTTTTTTTTTTTTCTGGCAGACAGCCACAGGTATCCTGGCACAGGTTCTCTTTTTTGCCCATTGTTTAGATCAAAGAACAAGCACTTAACGAGTTATGACCCTTTAGTGCTGTGATATTCTTCGGTGACATCTTCTGATTTTACTAGAACTAGATAACCTAACATAAAGCACGCCTTTAGCTTTTCCATACATCTAGTTCTAGATGCACTGTCTAAGAGCTAGACAATAACCATGACCATTTCCAGGTATTTGCTGTCTGCCCAAACAAGGCCATTAAAGATCTGGTATAAATCTAATGAAAATATACTTACAGACTGCAAAAGGCTTTGGGGAAGGGGCCCTTCATCTTTGTAGGCCCGTTTATTCTTTGGCATTATAAGGGAAAATGAAAAAGTTTCTTAGGTGCTTTAAGACTCTTGGATGAAACCCAAAGGTTAAAGCAGATTCTGAGATCAGGGGTGTAAATCCAGTCAAGCGGAGAGGTCGCATGTAACTCAACAGAACTATGCAATTACACCAACATAAAATTAGGTTCATGATTTGACCCATAATCTATTGCTTCTCTGGGAAGAATCCATGGCTCAGACACCGAACTCTGCTCAATTGGTGATAACCCAAAAGAGTTAGGATAATCCTAGGCTTTGAGAAGTCTAGCCTAAGTGGTCTTAAGCCAGTTTTTGACTAAAAGCCAAGGCTTTTGGGTTCTTTTCCTTTGATTTGGTTTGTTTTGGTTGGTTTTTTTTGCCTTTGTTTGAGTCAATGAATGGCACACTTCTAGTTAGAATAACATGCATCATCTTTAACAGTGAGGTTTCCTAAATTGGGCTACCTATAATGTTTCATGTTAGACTTCATGTATAACACATGAACTAGTGAACTTCTGTTAAAAGTTACACGAGAAAGAACCAAGAAATCAATTCATAGCGTCTACTACAGTAGAACCTTTTCATCTATACCACCTAACTTCCCAAAACCCCAAGGCAGAGGAGATAGGGACTTTACTCCAGCACAATGTTACAGAGTTCTAGAAAGCAAACTGCAATTCAAGCACAACTATCCCAGACCTTCATGCTGTATACAGCAAGAAAATGAAAGAGAGCAATAATATTGCATACTTTAGACTACATGCTAAAACAGTCATGCTCCAACTTAAGAATAGCTACAATCTTGTAGAGGAATTGTTCTAAGAAAAAAAAAATAAATAAATCCCTTGCATGTCTGAAAACAGGAACTCTAAATTGGTCACAAGCCTGAGTATTTCATTTGGTGATGCTTCAGTCTGTCCGTGCCCTAATTACCCTCAAAGCATTTAGACCCAAGTGTACAAGTTATCTATGATGGACCAGAGATCTCTCCCACATCTTCCAGGCACTAGGTTTTTTGTTTAAGAGAGCTGTTTGTCTGAAAATAAAATTGTAATTTGCTTCAAGATTCAGGGATCTTTTACGCAGAGAAAGATTGCGGCACTTAAGAAAACTCTTGCCTTAAAATCAACATCTCAGATTACATCTCCCAGCTAGCATTTCAAAGTGAAAAATAAATCTTTTCTTGCTTTGACTATCCTAGGTTTACATGTCTGGTTTTGAAACAATTTTCATTTGCTCTGTCCACAGTGGACTGCCCAAGGTTTAATCACTTGAGGGTTTCAGAGATTGAACTGATTTTTCTTGAGGGGGACATAATCAATAAAGACTTTTGGAGCTGGAAATGTTTTATCCAATTTCTTCATCTCTGTTTTCTCTCTCAGTGATTAACTACCTTCTGACTAAAGTTACCATCTTTGCTGCTAAAGAACATTCACTTGGAAAGAACTTTCTTTTTCTTCATCTCCCCTGCTGCAAAACTACTGAACACTAACAGTTTACAGAAAAAGATAGGAATAAAAATCTTCCCAGATATCAGCTTCCCTGTCAATTATATTGCAAGGCAGATTAACATCCGAAATGCCCTGCTGTGTGGAATGCTAATTTTCTTTTTCCTCTTATGTTATTTTCTGTTAACTATTATGATGCTGTCATTTTCCGACTACAGATAACTTGATGGGGTCTGCATGTAAAAGTCTGCACAAAGCACATTCATAAACCCATGAATCAATATTAAAAATCAAAAAACAACAAACAAACAAAAAAAAATCAGTCCAAATCTGGAAATGCAGATTCTGTCTTTACAGAATATTTGCTCACTTAAAATGTATTTATGATATTTTAAAATGAGACATGGATATGCACAATCCAAACCAGCATCCTTTCTCAGACTGGGCGATGCTTAATTACATTTAGCAGTGCTCAGCCAGACAGCAGTAACAGCATATATAAACATTTCAATAAAACACAGGCAACCATTTCATCTTGATTTTTGATAGCATATAGGCTTTTAATGAAAACACCAGCTTTAAAAAGCCAAAATTTCTCATAGGAAGTTTCAGTGAAATATTTCACCAAGAAGTGTTTCTCAGCCACATGATAAAATTTCTAACCAAAGCCTGTAACAAGAGAAGCTTACTCCAGAACAGCCACTAGTCCAGACTCTCATCTGAATCAGGCAAACAGGATCTTGAATTCAGGGATTCTATGTATCAGAGCAGAGTGCATTGCCACTGGCAGACCCCTGAGGAGCTTTGTTTTTAAGTAACTCTACAGCTACCTTGCTTCCATCCCACTGCAGAACTGGAAAGCTGCTCATTTCTTAAACTTTCTTCCCCAGGATAAGGGAACAGTTTCTGGCTCCTAGCCACACAAGTGTGAGTTTCCCCTGGGGTCCTGAAAGTTCCTTGCAAGTTTCTTTGAACCATCTTTTTGCCAACTGGTGTACTCAAGATACAGAATGAAGCATTGATTTGACATAGCATATACCAGGTCCTGTTTTCCCATAGTTGCCAACATTTTAGCTTTAAATTTCACCCTGAAAATTTCTGAGATACTTTTGATCGTCTGAGCCCATCAACCCAAGATTCACAGCTCAAGTTTCTGCCAGTCTAGCCATCTAGAACATTTTGCTTCCCAGAACAGATGTCTGATTTCCATACACACAGCAAACCATTAGTGAATAGACTCCCAACCGGAGAAATAAAGTGGATTAGTGCTTAAGGTGGTTGTCTGCCAAAGAGAGTGCTGGTGTGCCTAGTACAGCCTGCAAATATTCAGTGTTTTGAATTACAGTAAAAAACTTATTTTTAAACAGACCAGCCTCAGTCCAGATTCTCATTTGTTACCCACTAACTGTGGACTCCATGTTGTAAGGGGAGACACATGCCCTCAGGCCCTATCTATCACAAAACTCGTACATGCTTTTGATTTTAAAGCATAAAAAGGCTGACTTTAAATTGAAACTCATGATCAAGTGGTTTTCCAGACCAAGCAACAGTGTTCCCACTATTTCAGAACTCACTAACTGCTGAAAGTCATGACCCTACTGTAGGCAGCACCAAGTGAGAATAAGTAGATTCCAGCTTCCACTCTGTAAGAAAACATCAAGTTAAAATCCGGTTAGCTCTAGGCTTGGCTCACTTCAACCCATCTATTATGGCAAAGAAAAATCCAACGTATTTGTGTTATCCATGTATTTTGTAGTCTCAGGGGAAAAAAAAATAAATAAACTCATGGAACTTTCAGGACTTCTTTTTCCCACTGTGGCGATAAACAAATTAAATATAAAAAGTTGGAGCTTTTCTTTGCCTTGTGATCCACTTGTGAAAGTCAGAAATATAGCTAGAAACAATCCTGCTATTGAAACACTTCCCCTTGCATTCAGACAGCTATGGGTTAAACCTCCTTAGAGTACATGCATTAATTGGAGTCTGTACCTGCTGTTCTGGGTCCTGCCTTTCAAGTTCTTTCTATTGTTAGCAGCATATGAATAACTCAGTGGATTTTCTAAAACACTTGGCTGCTTCTGAAACTTTATCCCCTCTTCTTCATTTTATTTTGATTTTTGGTTCCATTTCTTTTGGGGAGACTGCATAAATTCTCAACTAGTCTTCAGAGGTTATGCTACTGCTAAACAACATTCACTTTGAATGCCTTGAGTCTTCACAAAATAAAACTAAGACAAAGCCATCCCTAAACAGATTAGACTGTTCTGCCACATCATCTTTCACCTATCTCTATTCCTTAGCGTTGTAACAGGTTACTTCACCTTTTACTGCTTGTCATTTTTTTCCTTCATCCACATAGGGTTGTTTTGCTTTTTGTTTGTTTGGTTTTGTTTTGTTTTTTTTTTTACTACTCATTACTTTTCGCCACAGTGAAGAACAAAAATTTCTTGGAAAACATCATAAACACTGTGTGCAGAAAACGTTTGTACTTAAAGACATAAAAAAGTTGGTATTTTCACCCTTAAAGAGGTGTCAAGACCATGCAGTGAACATGCTGTTGATAGCACCACCAAATGATCAGTTATTTACACTTTTGTCTCAGGAACATGCAAGTCATCTGTTCTAAATACAAACTTGTATGTACTCCAAACAGCCTCATATTCTGTCTTCTCTGTGACAGAACCTGTGTCAATATAGACTTCTGACATTTCCAGCTCAAGGGTCAAAACAAAAGGCACTAAAACAACTGCAGGAAAGATCTATTACTGGACAGCTTTTAGCTCATTCAGAAACAGATTGATGTAATTATCTTTCTAGAGCTGTTGTTCTTACAAAATTTACCAGCCCACGGTTTTGAATCTGAACGCCTTGAATTGGAGAGTGGAACCTTTAAGACAACTTTCAAAATCAACCTCAATACCTTTCTGTTGCTTACGATCAAGTTTTTCTCCTCACCTCCTATGCAAGAACTGTAAATGGGGCAACATTAGAATCTCTTTGATAAGTTCCACAGGTTTTTGTGAAGTTTCAATTCAGGTAAGTGCATTTGAAGATACTTTAGGATTTTTATATTGCAAATCAGATTGAAACCCACAAAGAAGATATCTCCTGATTCCAGATGACATAGAAGTGAAAATCTTTAAGCAGGAGCTGTTCCTGCAAGATAATCTTCCAAAGACTGACTAGAAGTCTCCAGAAACCTGTAAGAGTCACAGTATTAGCCAGCTGATTTCGTGAGATTTTTGGAGAAAAGTTTCATCTGTCAGAAAAAAGTAACATCCAGGATCCCATAATCAGATGCTGTTTTCCATGTCTTGACTTTGGGTAGTTTCTTGTATCCTCCAAGTGATGTTAGGAGCAAACACATATTGTCTCATCTCCTCTTTCTTTCTCCTTACCCTTCTTTTTCAATTTGACTCGTTCATTAACTATAAGCACTAGAAGAGCATGAAGTAAGATCATGTTCTTATGCAAGCAGTAAAAGATGAAGCAATCTCCTTAATCAACAGATTTACACCTACTTAGGGGTAAGGAACATGTGCACTTAAGAGAAAAACCAAGGTGAAATGAGGTGCTCTGGAAGTATGGCAGGAGAAAGACAGCAAAGGCTTCTCAAGGGTCCTATCTTTTGCAACGCTAAGGAAAAGAGATAGGTCCTGAGAACAAGGGCCTCCACTGCTTCCCTGGTAAAATGCTTTAAGTTGAGCTATTGTTGCATTGTACAAGCTTGCTTTAAGAGACTGGTTCAGGAATAAATTGTTTAAGAACAAAAGAAGTCATACAAAGGCTTGAAGAAGGTTTAACTGAGTGTCCAAAGCCTTGAACCAAAACCTCACAAAACTACCCAGAACTGTGAACACTAGCAGACTGCTTTTTTTTAAACATAGACAAATTCCAGCATATACTCACAAATACTTTATGTCCCAAGTAGATTCTCTCAAAGAAAGCAAACAGGAAACACTACTGACATTTGCATCCAGGTGCACTTTCCTGTCCACTATTGTGGACTGAGTTGCTGGGTAAGAAGTTACAAAACAGTATTATGTGAATTTACACCTAAACCTTCCAATTCTCACAAAAGGTATAACGATGTAACCTTTGAAGTGAAAAAAGCAACAGTGAAATTAATTACTAGATCTGTGTTATTTACAAAGCTTCAATGCACTGGGTTTAAAAGGGCCCTTGTCTGAATGAAGTGAAGGAAATACAATTTCCTGATGAACAGAGAACACAAGTTAAAGTGTGTAGTAATCACTACCAGAGAGAGAATTTGATCACTTTATTTTTTGTTGATCAACTTAAATATTAGTGAACACTGCAGATATTGCAATTGTTTCAGTTAAACTTCTGAAATGGCTCCTAGGAGAAGGTTTTGCTTTGAGAACTGAATTCATATTAGATTCAAAGCACTGAGGACTGCAGGAGGAATGTGCATGATAAATGTCAGTTTATGGAAGAGCTATCTAGCAAAGTAGAAGATGTCTTAAATCTAAAGAGCACAGCAATGAAGATTTCACATGTAAAGAGGAATGGAGATTAAATCACAACCAATATTAAGGGTGCTAAACCCCTTAATGATTTGGCCAGTCACCTGAATCCCTGCTGGGGAGGTTTAGCCATGCCTAGCACCTTGCAGTGTTCAGCTCTTAAAATACAGGTAAAGAATAGCTACAGAGGCAAGCTTTGGAATGTTTAACAAGACATATGAAGCTGGAAGGCAGTAATGTCAAAAGACATTTTCTGATGATAGTGGACAATTCCACATACAATAGTGTATATGTTACTTCCAGTTCAAAGACACCTCCTTTCTTTGGTGTCAATAGAAAATCCACATCTAAAGTGATCCTGTCGGCTGTGATCACCTGAAGTAGCTCTGAAACACACAGAGGAGAAAAAAAAAAAAAAGATGCAATACAAAGATGAATAATAGAAACTCTTAATGAGTAGGAAGGACTGGCTTAAGAGGGAATATTAAGAAAACTAAATATGTACAATTTTGGTAAATAATCACTCAGGGGGATAGATGGTAACCAGCTACAAGCCTTGAAGGTGTAAACACAAAGTATGGAAAAAGGTTGTTCAGGGTGATACCAGAGGATAATAACTAGGAGTAACACCATAAAATTCAACAACAGAACATTTAGGCTAAGCATCAGGAATGCTTCCTAACTATTGGGAATATCAGTGTTTGCTCCCTACACAAGGTGGTTTTTGCATCTAACTGATCTGTCAAAATTGTATTTAATTGAATTTTTAGTTAAGTTTTCATGCACAAGTATCATTCATTACCATATAACCTAAGGTTTTCCTGATCCTATATGTTCAGAGGCAGTAGTGGTATAATCCCCTAGAAATAGTTGAGAGGTATTTATGTGTGTGTGTGTGTGTGTGTGTGTGTGTGTGTGTGTGCTGGTGATGGGGCAGTAGAAAAGACAGGGAGAGAAAAGTAGGAAAGAAGAGTTCAATCAACACAGGGAGCCATGGAGGAATGCCTTTCAGTGCAAACTTTTAACTCAGCAATTTTCCAACACCATTGATGTAGTTGTTCCATCTGACAGCTTTTTGTTTCCCTATTCCATTGTGAGGGATAAGGAGTGAGAAATGCTTGCAACCTTAGAAAAAAATCACGACCACAGATCCTTATGAGATTTAGGACAATTGCAAGTTGGAAGATGGAAGTTTATGACCCTACAGAAGGTAAAAGTAAACATAACTAACTGTCTCTCCCACCCATTAGAGCAAATCAGCCCTTCATGGAATTTTTATTACTCAAGTCACTCAAAACTATAAACAAAAGTTAATACTGATCCAAGAGCAAATGCATTCAGAAGACCTTGATTTCCCCCCCCTACTTCCTACGTCTAACTTTTATAATTCTATCCAACAGTTTAACACATTATCTAACCCAAGAAAAAAACCCATTCTTTAAAGATACCAGTTTCAATAAACTTCCTTGGTGAAAACAAATCAGAATGTCAATTCACTGGGATAGAAAGTTGTATTAAAATGCAATCCATCCATGGCCAGCTGGGCAATTGCCTACAGTTTTTAAGGGGTTGGACTGAGCTGAGCAAACAACAAGTTTTTCTGAGTGTTGTATTTTTATTTCATAAAAAGCAATTTCTGGGAAATAAATTAGAGTAATTTGTAAAAAGCAATTATAATTCTACTATTATTTTAAAACATTTATAATGACATCTTGCTTTATAATTTTTTCTTCATTGATTTAATATAGATGAGAGAAGCTCTAAACCAACAATGAATGTAAACACGTCTCCATCAACGCTAGCAATAAACAGTTCCCAATGGGAAAGTATTCAGACTGTAGTGCAGTCTCCTCAAAAGAGACTAGTAGAAGCCATTTTGCCCAGTTCCTTAAAGATGGATGAAAAAATCTTTCTAGGATACCTCCTGAATACAGTGACCTGCCAAAACTTTCCCTGTTATCAGTCTATGAATCACTGGCTAGTGGATGCCTGGAAACAAACACACATTAATGGTGTGGTTTCACTTTATTATTTTTTCCCATCAGGAAAGCTAAAAATAGTGAACCAGCTGCTGAGCATCTCTGGGAAGCTGAAACTCACTGGAGAATCCCTGCTGATGTCAGAAAGTAGGAGAGTAGAGTTTAATGAGTTTAAAAAAACCCAAACAACAGATAGGGTTGTCTTCAAAAGGAGTGGATTAGAACATTACATAAGGATGACAGTACTAGGTCAGACAAAGTCCATCTCATACAAAGCCATGTCTCCAAGTATGGCCAGAAGCAGATGTCCAAAAGGGGTATAAGAGGATGTGCATGTCTCCTCCAGGAATCCTCAGTCTCCAGCCTTGTGGCTCAGGGACTTCTGGGCCAAATGCCATCTCTGTGTATACAGTAATTAATTCTGAAACTGAATCTTGCATTTTGCACAGCCATCTATTGCATTTTTAACATTTCAGTTGTTTTCCCTGTAAACAGATTTAAGCAGGTTTCTTTGTTCGTTTTGTGGGATTTTGTCGATTTTTTTTTTTTTTCTTGAATGATGTCTAGTGAAAAAGTTTTCCAGGAAAAGTAGTAGACTCTTGTTCAACAAACTGCAGTCTTGAAAGCATGCATGCTTCCAGGATGACCTATAATCTGATCTCACTGAACAGCCCAAAAGGTGGATCAAGAGGTTACAGCTTTAGAAGTGTGATCCACAGGGCTCCCAACATCTTATTAACCCATTTACAAACAGCCAGGGAACCTTTCAAGACCCAAGAAGATCAGCCGGCAGAAGCTTTGAGTTGAGGCATTTGTTAAATATTTTGGTTCCAGTAAATCAGTGTTGTTTAATATGGAGATAATTTATCACAGGATTTTTTCTCCAGTTTTACCTCTGCTGATAAACCAAATTTCTCATGATAATACCTGCTGCATGACAATAGAGAGAATATCCACAGGAATACTAAGTAACATTCCCCCAACCCCAAGAAAAAAAAAAAAAGATTCAATATACTTCTTCTCTTCCCCTCTCCCCACCAACGTTATAAAAATCTCTGCGTGGTCCTTTCATTTTTATGAAGGAAAATATAGGATTTTTCAGTTGTGGTGGTTTTCTTGTGGTGTGGGCTTTTTTTGGGGGGGGGGGGCGGGGGGGGTATTTTTTTTTTTTTTTTAATGCAAATCAGAATTCAGGAAACATTATAATTTAAATTGCCCCTATAGCAAATCTACATTAATATATGTATGCCTTATACGAGTTGTCAACTACATGAATACAAACTGTTTTTCTATTCTCTGTACTCTAAGTACAGTCACTGAACCTTGTTGTGTACTTGTACAAATCCTAGCAGATCAGCATCCTCATAAAAATAAATACATGCAGTCACATTTTCAAGTATAATTGAGGTAATTCACTGCCTGTATTGAAACTTGTGATATGATCACCATGTGATTTAATTGAAACAGATTAGGTTTATCTGTATATGTAGAATGTTATCCTATAGCTAAGAAGGCAGAGTACCTTACCTTAAGAAAGGGGCAAAAATGTGAAAAGCAGAAACCTCTTATCCCAGATGTTATTGAACAGCCTCAATACTACATATCTCCAAATGGCACATCTCTTCCTCCCAAACCAACATGCACACAACCCTTCTTCACACCACTCAGACTCCACTCATGAACTACTTTGTTTTTTTTTCTCTCCTGTCTTTACAAAGATGAATTACTAAGAGCACATCTGATTAAAATTTCATACTCAGAGATGATGAGGACATGTTTTGTAGATGTTTGTTTCAAGGCTTAAGTATCTTAGAAAATTTAACAGCTAAATGGACAAAATGTAGCATCTATAGCTCACACAACATCAATATATTGCTTTGATACCCATATACTATGATGTAATACAGCAGTGTGATAACATGACGTTTGGTGATTCATGCTCAAGCCTGTCTAGCTGAAGAGACTTCTTCATTGACAAGCTACTGACACACTGGACTGGGGGCTGATCTTTATAGATGACAATTGTGTTACTCTACCTTGTCATTGCCTTCATGGAATACAGCCAGGTATTCACAAGGTCCCTCATCTGTTCTGCATTACCATGTCTAAGACTTTTGCAGTTCTTGAGCAAATGGCCTGCAGCCATACCACCACCACCCCCCCTTTGGCTACATTTCCTGCAGAAGTCATAAAACTATGTCCCCAGAAGAACTCCACTTGTAAAGGCTTTACTTGCAGCTCACATTCCACACAAGGAAGGACTTACATGACATGGGGCTTTTCTCTCACACATGGATTTGCATTATATGTTCCTTTGTAACTGAGGAGCAAGCCAGAACAACTTGCCGATACTCTTTCTTCTGGTTTTGGTCAGTATTCAAGATCCACATAGGTCTTTGCAAGCTCAGAGACTGCTTGGAAAGGTAGCAAGTCAGTGGTCATTCAGCAGCATTACATGACAGGACATGCTATGATAATTTGAAATTCATGTCCAGGGGTGTTGCTATCCCAAACTGGTCATTTAAGATCTGATAACATCCCTTCCTTGAAGTGCAAGAAGAAAATGACAGTGTCTTCATCTCAGAGTGCTGCTTTAAACCTGCCTCCAGCAGTTAGAAACAAAGCCTGTGCCAAGAATATTCAAAAATCAGGGAAAAGAGTAGCACTGCCATTTACAAGTCTGGTAGGTCTCAGCATAAACAGGGTGTGCTATTCTCCACACCTGTGTTCCAAGAGGTGGAAGACAAAACCTGGAGCCAGAGACATATTACCAAGTTTGTGTTTTAGAACTAAGAGCTTGTCCTCTTTGTTTAGCAAAAAGAAATGAAGCTCAATCCAATAGATAGGATTGCAAGCTACATACCCACTATGTAACTATGAAGAAGGGAAGAAACAGCATTTAAAATAAAGGACAATGTTGCACAAGGACAAATAAGTATAAATTGACCATAAATAAATTTGATTTGGGAATTAGAAAAAGGTTTCTAACCATCAGAGGAGTGATGCTCTGGAACTGCTTTCCAACAAGGATAGTGAGAGCAAACGACCTAATTAGATTAAAGATGAGGCTCGATAAACTTATGAAAGGGATTATGTGATGCAGTTTTCTGCAATAGTAGGGACAGATCCTGATGAGCCAGGATTTTCCCCCAGTCCTGCATTCCAGGCCGCATCCTGTCAACCTATATTCTCAGCTACAATGCAGTAATTTAACAGCCATCACAGAGACTACCCTGTTCTAAAGCAGGTCTGGCTTCTGTTTTCCAAAAAAGCATAGGTTTCAGGTGACAGTGAAAGGAAACATATCCTCCTGGGCTGAAAATGAGAAAAAACAACAAAAAAAACCCACACACAAAATAAAAAAAGAAAAAAAAAATCTTGATAGAAAGAGCAGAATACAAAACTTAGAAATTTGTCATGGAAATAAGGTGGGAAATAATGGAAAGGTTATTTCTATTGGAAACTCGGGCAAAGCACTCTATTATTTAAAAAAAATAGTCATGTAAGCAGAAAACCATTTTGAAATTTAATAAAAATTAGTCCATATATTTGTAATTTCTGTTGCAAGAGATGGCATATCTAGATAAGCATATTAGTCATGCAAACCATATTTGCTGTTCAACTCTACAAATTGAGAGCAGCAGTCTTGACTACATAGCGTAGTAGGTGAATCACTGAACTATCAATTCATACCAATCACCATGAAATGGAGCTTGGGAGGTCAGTTCATGCAGCCAGCTACCGAAATGCACAGCGTACGTAAACCACTTAACATTTTTTTGTTCAGTGCATTCCTAGAAGCCCTCAGGAAAAAAAAATAATAATATAAAATCTATATTTTTGAATCATAATGCCATATATATTGGCTCAGTCTGAATCCTACTGAGCATTAGGGTGGCAGGTGGAGAAGATTTAGAACATAACCGTTCCTCCTTTTTCAATTAAAAAAAACCCTTATGCTGTACTTCGGCAAAGTTAAATCTGTCCCAGGATTGCCTCAACAGCAGTCTTGACATTAGTCATTATTTTTCCTTAAGATAACTGGTAAGGCTTTCAGGTGAGATGAGGAAAGTCTTGATATGCAAAGTAGTCTCATGCTGCAAGGAAAATTATTTTCTGATAAGATATAAAACAAGTACCTCTGGATTCTTGAGAGATCTTAAGGTTGTCTGAGATTCACCAAACAATTCACAAAAGTTGTGAATTGTTTGAACCTTACCACTCAAACACCTAATTGTTTCCTGAATTAGATCATTGCAATAATGGCTATTAAAGGTATAGGGCCCTTTCTATCATTACCACAGTGAAACCAGGCTGCACAGCCTTGGTCCAGGGTGGGAGTTCTTATCTCAGCTTTCACCTAACATAACATGTCATCTATACAAAAACACAATAGCTGATGAGTACAGTGTGTTAAACATTCTAAATCATAACGGGTTTATATCTATTCTGCAAGAGTATTCTGAAATATTAATTCTTCTTCTGAACAGGAAAGGGAGAAATCACTGTCCCCATTTCACAGATGTTGAATGAATGCTTAAAAGGAAACAGAAGAATTCTAACTACCTTTACTGACCTGCACATCTAGAGTACTTAGTAGGTCAGGGCTGTTTATCCTAGATACCAAGTTTGTTTGTACCAGTATTCTGCCTCTTTCAGCTTTTCCCAACTTGTCCATAGAGCATTTTACCTTCTCTCAACTTAGTCCATAAAGAGATTTGGGATCTTTTCTGGAATGGAAGATGTTCTACAGCTACAAGCTGTTATAGCAACCAGGCTGCGTACTGCTCTCCTGGGCACCTGCATTATGCAGAGCTTGGTATTCTCACTCTTTGCTTCAGGATTTGGTGTGACACTGCTGAAACAGAGCAGACTAGAAACAGGATATTCAAGAGATAAAAATCTGTGAGTAGCTTCAAAAACTCAACTTTTCCAAAGATTTTAGGATAAAGAGTTTTGAAGTCAAGAGATGTGTTCGAGAGAAGCACAGACAGTAGGAAGGCTGTAGAGTGACCTACTGGAAGGCACTAATGTCTCTCCACCATGTCTCCCCTGCTTTGATTTCACACATTATTAAAGAAGAATGGGTTGCTCTGTAAAACCTGCCCTCTGTCTCACTTTCATGACACACCAGCAGCCCTCATTCAGCAGATTAACCAAATCCCTCTGATTTTGTCCCATGGAAAAGGGCTGATACTTACAAATACATAAATGGTTCTTGAACATTTAAACCCCCTCATGAAGTACAAACAGCTCCTTCTTTCCCTGCTACTGCGATATCAAAGACTTTTTGTACCTCCCTTTTACTTCTGCCACACAATACTTTAAGCTTTACTTTAAAGATGAGCCTGTTTTGGAATCACACCATCCTAGCTCCTTCCCTCCCCTTCCTCCCCCTCCCCCAGCTCCCAACCTTGCAGGGTCAGAATAGCATGTATTCTGAAGTACACTTACAAAGATGCTTAAATGTATGTGTAATGGCTCATCATTCTGTATCTTTAAGAGATGAACAATAAATGTCAGAATCTTCTTTAAATTCTCCTAACTCACTTAGGAATCACTTTCTCCAATCACTCTGGAAACTTCACCCAATGTTTTATTCCTTTACTTATGCTCTTTTAAAAGCTGCCAAGTTGCATTTTTAAAGATTGGGCTTTATTCCACCAATCTTGTGAACACAAGCCATTTGTGACTCAACTCCCTTAGGCATGCAAGAGTCAAAGAATAAAAACATACGCTAACCCAGACAATTTCAGGGACGTTGGTTAACAATAGGGAAAGAGGGAAAAGAAGTACAAGGCCAAAACTGTCGCATTATTTCTGAAAGAAAAGTCCCAAATTTGAAGTTTAAGGATCATCACAGAATTAAATGACTGTGATGAATGGTCTCATCCAAGGCAGGGGCAGAAGGACAGAAAAACTCTAAACAAAGATTCATTTTAATGTGAGTTGTTCTCCTGTGTTAGTAACCTACTGCTACATCTGTAAGTCCACAACAGTGGGACAAAGAATAATTCCTGTTTTTGCCTCTGAGCTTGATTTGAACTGAAATCTTAGTGTTAAGTTTAAAGCAGCTGAAGGACCATTCCAAGAAAGCTCTAGAAAAGAAAGAAGTGGAGTCCAGCCCATTCCCAAACTCACAATTTTATGCTGATGACATGAAGCACATGAAGCATAAAGTAGACTTCTGAAATATGTAAGTCACTCTCAGTGGCATTCTATGCAGTTCAAGACTGTTTCTGTGAATGGAGTTCATGCACTTAAATTTCGGCATTTCAGACTAACTCCCACTGAAATTAGTGAAGATACAAGGATCCTAGGTCACTGAAACTATGGGTTTACTTTTATGATATCTGGGGCAGCAAGAGGTTGATGGCCACTTCCTTCCATTCCCCCTTTCTACCCTTCCATGTTCTTGCTTGGGGCTTTAGCTCCTGATGTCCACTGACAGAGATTTGCTTTAGGATAGGTTGCTTACAGATCCCATCTGCTTTGCAGCAGCAGATGTCAGGCTCTTTCAGGAATCATTTGTCAGCACCTTCTCCACTGTTTGGTGTAGATCAACTAGCATGGCTGCAGGAAACATCAAATAACAGAAAGAGAGAGGCCAGATGCAGCAAACTGGTCTTTCCATGGCACAGGTAAACATGCACTTTGAACATGAGGCCTTTATTCCCTCTTTTCAACCTCTCCTTCCCTTAGATCAAGCACACCACAGACTTGCACATGCCTTGGATTGATGGCCAGCAGGTTGTGACTTGAGTGCGGGCTTAGATCCAGCTTCCTTACACAGTGCAGAGGTACTCTGAGGCATTTGAGGAAAAGCTATAGTAAGGCAAATTCTCTTGCTTCCAGCACAGAATACAGACAAAGCAAAGTGGATCTGGATGGGGAGCAGTTGGCCTTGTTACAAAGTGTAGGGAGTGAGAACAAAACTAGGCTCTGGGCCTGCCCAAAGTTTGGCTCTAGTCCTCCATGGCTTTATTCCTGCTGCAGCTACAAATGTGTGAGTCTACAATTTAGTAATAATATACTTCTTGACTGACCTTTTCTGGCAAGTTAATGACAGGAGAGAGTAATAAGGACATGCTTTTTAATCTAACGTCAGTCAATAATAGTATACAACTAATAGACTTAGACATCATACATTCAATAATTGTTTTTACTTAAAGCCCTTACAGTTTGCCCACTGAGACACAGCGTGTCAGCAGCAGTTGCTGCCTACTGAAAAGCACCGGCGAGACATTTATTCATACCTTTCTGGCTAGTTTACCTTTTCTCAGAGCATCCATCATGCATGTATCTAAGCACCGAGATATACATTTATATACACACACATTTTGGCTCAGCTGTCACAGAAGCTGGGATCATTATACATTTCTCAATAGAAAGCTAACTCCCCTACAAGTACACCCGTTTATTTCACTTCAGTGCAAGAGGAACTTATTTATATTTTCTAATACCTAGAAATCCCACCCAGAATCAGTAATTTCTTCATGTTAAGAGGCATATGCATACCTGGGACCGCATTCAGACAGGTTGAACACAAGTTTTTTCTTATATCTATGTGTGTCTCAATTTCTTTTCAGAGGACTAAATAAAATACTGAAGAGAGAGATAGTGAATAACAAGCTCTTGGGACTCCAGAATGATTGAGTTAAACAGGATATGACCTCGTCTATGACTAAAGAGTTGAAGGATCCCTGCACCAGGTCCTGTAATGCTACAAGAGAAACAGGATGCCTCAGCCAAAGTCACCCATCAGGGAACAGCATGCAGATTTTCTGTCACCCACCACTGATTCACAGCACCCCTCAGCTATTATTACCATTTAAGCATCAATCTTTTCAGAGAACAAAGAACAAATTACCAGGGGTTCAGCTAGAACTGAGATATCTAGAATGACAACAATTAACATTCTTTTATTTTTCATATGAGTATTACTATTATTCTTCCTTTTGATAGGGGGCAGGAAAGGCACATTAATAGTTAGTTATTTAGATAGTAGCTGCCCTAGGGTTAAATTGCTAAAAACACCCTTCTTGCTTGTTATCCTTATTTTGTCGTAAGGATTAGGTTCATCTCATTTTACATGGGAAAGATGAACGACCCAGTCCACTGGCAAGGTCTAAATTGCAGCCCTTTGCATGCTGAAGTCTTCCACCACTTACTCTTGTCACAAACAGCACCCTGCAATCCATTTAGTTTCATTTACAGCAGATTAATTTCTCTCTGACCTTTGGCTCTGCTGTCAAACAAGCCTGAGACAGACAAGAGCTTAGGAACAGCAAGTGCATTTGATGATGTCAATCACTGGACCTCAGGGATATTCTTAACTTCTCATGTACCAGAGCACCATAAACAAAACCTGTCTCCTTCTGGATGCCAGTGTCCACAGCAATTGTGGGTTCTAAACAAGTCCTACACAGCACCCACAACTGCCCGTGATACAACGCAAATATTTTACTTATTTTAAACTTATTTTTCAAATCTCACTCCACTCCTCTGACAATCAGATTTATTTTCTTTAGGTCAAGTTTTAAAGGCAAATTCCTTAACATAAGGGTCATATTGCTCAAATTGCTACTGCAGCAGTTTTATTGCCTTATTGCCCTTTGCATACCATTACCCAATGGGATTTGCAGCATCATTACTTTGCTTTCAAGACTACATCTCTAAGAAAAAGTACATGTTATAGTCACCCTGCATAAGGAGAACAGCTAAATGTTGCCTGTCATACTCTGCAGTAGAAAGGTCTCCTTCCCATTTACCTCCATCAGGAGTAAATTCAGCTGAATGCCCATACAGAACACAGATTTTGTCCAAAAGAGGGGGAAGATAATTTTTCTTTCCAATACACAAGGATTGCCTATGGTTGGAAGCAACGAACTACTTTCATCCATCTTCCTTCCAAGAGGAGAAGAAAGTATTCTCATCAACTGCCAGAGCTCTACTCATCTTTGGACTTCCTTGAGACATAAAGTAAGGCCAAAGCGAAAGCAGTTGAATTACAAGACCTGGGTGGGCTTATCTGTAATACTTTGCTCCCAGCTCAGCAGAGCTCAAAAGCATGGTGGGAGTTGGACTTCTCACTCTTTCCAGGGCACCACCTGGCAGAACAGCAGGACTTCTCATGTCACCTAGCCTCAACGCCAGTCTCTTCCTGCAGCACTATGCAAGTCCTTAGCTTTTCTTTCTCTCCTCCATGAATTTTTCATGGGGACTTCAAGGTTTACTGCAGCAAGTTAGACATTTCCATTAAAGAGAACACCCTGAGTGGAATCAGAAGCATCTTTTCAGTCTCCGTTCAGGAAGTCCTTCTGCAGAGTTGGCAATTGCTTGTGGAAAATTATTTTCCAGAGCACATCCAGACCCTCTTCCTGTAGCCATATGCTAAAAATCACGCTTCATAGTCTGAAAGGCCCAAAATGATTTGAAGGTCTGTCATTTTTCCTTTCTCACAACTGTAAAAATTCTTAAAATAAGTTCCCCATTACCAAAAGAACTTAGATTTTTCAAAAGCAAGCAATAAAGGGAAATTTGCAGAACTGAGTCATTTCTGCCAGCATATTTCTTGAAAATAATGATCTCCCTCCTCCAGCAGATCCACTTCCTCTTGTAGAAAAAAGGAAAAAAAAAGATATCCATGTAGCTAATTCTCTCATAGTTAATTTTTAACTATTAATTGTTCCACATGGGACTAAAACCAAACATGCTGCAACAAGAAGTTTCTGCCATTAATCTATTACAATAAGCACTCCTACATAATTTTACACTAAGCAATGTTTTGGCCAATTTTCCCTTGTCTCTTCCATTTACACAATTTATTAGAATTAATTTTGTTTAGTAGCCAGTAAAATGGGGCCACTGATTTCAGATGGTGCTCTACTACATCAAGTGATAAGTTAAAACATTAAAAAAATCCAAACACAGAAGCACACTTTCTCAAACCCCTCTTTTTTCAGAACACCTGATTACATTGGGTTTCAAGAAACATTAGGAACGTTCATTGAAGATTATGTCTTTAACTCAAGAGAAGCCTTGCCGGAGGTGGAAGAGTTCTTTCAAACTCTGTCAACACTTATCTAACTTTGTATGTCAGGTTTCTGTGTGCGTGAGAGAAGCTTTAAGTGTTTTGATCTCCTTAGACAAAAGGCCCTGCACGAATCTGCGGTGATTATTATTAACAGCACTGTACAATGTTGTATGCTTGAATTTATATGCATGACACTCCAGGCATATAAATGTGTGCAGAAACACAGATACACAACATTGTACAAAACCACAAATGCTTAGCATTTACATAGTGCCTTTTAGTTAAGGATTTTGAAAAACTCCAAAGCTAAAGGAAGCTTCAGAGCATAAATAGCACAGGTAGAAAGGGAAGCAAACTCAGTGCTAAGTGTTAGGTCATACTCAGCCATCTGATGGATATGGTTGTGTCCACACAAGTCCACCAGCCACCGCCTTCTCTAACCAGGAGTTCTTGTTTCTCAAATAGATGTGTGAGGATGAGAGCAGACAAGGGTGAGTGCTTAAAGAGGTCACCAGAAACCTAACCATTTCATGCTCTTCTGATCAACATGAATATCTTTGTCCTCTTCCCCTGCCCACTTTATTTGCACATCCCCAACCTGTCCAGTTCTTTAAGAAGGACCTTATAAAACCAATCTAAGAATTGAAGCATGCACTTATGCACTGCTCTTTTTCCAAGGCCATGAAGAAATTGAAAAAGAAGTTCATGTAACATATTGATATGTGCCTTCTCTTCATGCTCCCCCCACCCCTTACACAGATCTTCCAAAAGCAGCAGATGCACAAGTGCCATAATGCAACATGGGTTTTGCTCTGGGGAAGTTTTATTTTTAAATGGCTGAATACATTGGAGAGTGAAAATTTGCCTACAGCCCCAACATGTGCCTGCCTCTTACTGTTACACTGAGGTTTCTGCAACTTGGTTTATAAAAGCATTTCATTTTTCTGATTGCCTGAGTTGGGGCTTCCTATTGGTGGCTGCTTTCTAGATATGGGTGGTCTCTCATGGTGCCAAGCCTAGAGGACACTTATGGGAGCAGAACTGCAGAAGGCAGAAATTTGATTTCAAGTAGCTTGATAGAAGAAAGTTGAGAGTTTTGTCAGTTTGATTGCTTCAAAGATTGACCCTCTTCTCTCCCCACCTCCAGCTGAAGAAACATACTACAGAAGTTATCTATACCAAAGTTATAAAGTTGGCTGTCACATGTTAGATACGCTACTTTTGTACAAGAGGAGGCTGCCCAGCTCCTCCAGCATTGTCTTCTACACTTTAGAACTGGACATTTAACAGGAGGTTTTAGTGCTCCACAGATCCATAGACCTGGAATTCAAGGTCTCCCAATTCTTTCCCCACCCCCCAAAAATTCAACACACAAGCAGAAACAAGTGTCTTGGTTTCCACCTAGGAAGCCCAAGAATTATCTCTAACCTCTGAGGTGGTCTTCTGTGTCTCATACAGGAGATTGGCAGAAAGCAAAGTAAGGATGACTGCCTCTTCCTCAGAGGAAATCTAGAACCTCCCTACAGACTATAAAAGCTGTTACCTGAAGCCTGTGCACTCACCATTGCTTTAACATGTACCCTCTATGTCACTACAGGACTATTTCATCCTCAGAGAAATAGCTTTCTCTGAGGATTGCTATAGATGCTCAGCAGACAGTGTCAAGTCCTAAATAATGGCACCCTGCCTTGCACCTCGGTCTCTTCTGACTTATTTTCAAAGAATGGATATTGGTTTCTGAACAGTGGCAGATTCTGTAATTATGTATATTTAAATATGAAGGGGGAATCAAGAGCAATTTTAAGGGCACGTGGATCTGGTCTTCTGCCAAAGTGCTTTATTCTATAATGAACTCTTCCTTTTAAGCCACTTTGCACACACTTTGGTCTGAACCCAATATCAATAATATAGGTTAAATTTCACATGCTTAACAATATTTAACCCTGGGGCCTCTTCTTGGGCTGTTAAGCACCAGACAGTACACCAGCCCAGGGTACTGGGATAAGAGGTGAAAGCTGGGAAGGTACTTCACTGACTGGTAACTAAAAAGACCTGTGCTGTATGAGTTCAGCATTGCAAAGAGTAAAGCAGACCTTCTCTTTCAGGATGTTTGTAGTCACATTTAAATAGTCAATAATTCATCACTTACAGAGAGAACATTAAATGCCGAAAGCAGCAGAATCTAAATTGAAATGACTAATCCTTTTTAGCATGATCCATTAACAACAAAATATTAAAGGTGAATAGGAGAACGAAAAGAGACTTCATGGGCGAGTGGATTGGCCTTTTGCCTCTGAGGAAAGGTCTGTACTCAAAAGCTTCATTAGGTTACAAGCATAAGTGGGTCACACAGGCCTAACAGACATTTGTCCATATCACAGAACCTGTGACAGTCTGCAAGTAACATCTAAAGCCTCAGATAAAGCCAAGGTTAGGAGAAGACCCTGTTCAAGTCTGTGCATCCCTCAAGCTTTCTGTGGTACTGAGCACGCTGCTTTGTTTCTTTAGCTCTGCCTCCTGTCGGCAAGGGAATAGTAATTCCTGTGCATCTCCATAGTGCGAGAAGGATTAACAAGTTAAATCAAATGCTTGAGGACTGTCGTTATGGGGAAGAAGGTGGATATTACAAGTGGAAATGACACTATCTAAAATACTGATGTCACTGTGTATGAAAACTGGGATGTAGCAGCTGAGCTAGAGAGTAAAGTAGCATGAGAAGGTGGAGCTTAGGACACAGTTTTAAACTTTTACTGTGTTTTCATTTAAAACCCTAACAGAAAAGATTAAAATGCTACAGAACAGTATGATGTCAGAAGCAAAGCAGCTTAACTCCACAATCTCCAAACCCTTAAAACAAATCAAAAGACCAACTGCCTCATTTTAGCCAGCATACTGAAAAAGTCTAGCTCTGAAGGTGGGTGTTATAACCTTTCTGTACTTTAGCTTAACCTATTAAAATTGAACACTGACATTGCTGCAGATGTTCTCTGCAGGACCAGGGGTTTCATGCTAAAATAATGTTTTTAATTGTTTTTTGAGAGACTAGAGTTCTAAAGAAGCAGAAAGCATTATCAGAGCAATATATCAGAATAGGGCTTGAGGCGCTTTTTGGGGTTGTATTTCTCTGGGACACTGCTTATTC
Source organism: Pezoporus occidentalis (assembly GCF_034315485.1). Lineage (NCBI taxonomy): Eukaryota > Metazoa > Chordata > Aves > Psittaciformes > Psittacidae > Pezoporus > Pezoporus occidentalis. The sequence continues at coordinate 713,106 of NW_026913274.1, forward strand.
AACATCTCTCTAAGAGAACTTACTCCAAGATTTGGTTGGCTGTTCATGATTTGGGTACCTTCCACCCCATCACGACTTTTGCTTCTGAAATCTGTGTTCTGAAGCTATTTCCTTCTAGGCAGTGATCCAGAACATAGCATTTCTACTGGGAAATGACGACTGCAAACAAACATAGCATCTACTTAGCAACAGAAAGAAAAAGAAAGAGAAGTAGATTTTCTTTTACTTTTTTTAAAAGGTACAATAATATCTCGCCTGAAGAGTAGTATAAGTGCTTCTCATAAAACATCATAAAACAATACAGTCCTGTAAAACCAAACAACATGTCAAAGCCCTATTTATTCCTTTCATTAACCTGATCTAATCCCAAGAAGTTTCTAATGGAACATGCATTGAATTGATGAGTCTTCCTCCAGCCCTCAACTCACCCAGAAGAAACGGAACAAATATAAATATATCTATACTTTACACTCAGTCTTAATTTGTTTAAAGCTTAGAAGAGCTTAAAAACCCACTAGTGCCTCATGGAAAATTGACAAATATTCTATTTAGAGAGATTTTGGTTGCTTATGCCCTTGTTTTTGCTGTGGTGTTCCCTTCCCCTGCAGCAAGGGCTCATTCACGCTGGGGACACCAGTGTTTCATTGACATTTGCTGAGGAAAGACCCTTCCACCCTGTACAGATCACCCCCTTACTAGTGGAGAACTGTTCCCTACAGCCCTCAATCACGTATAATTAGTCAGATAAATTAAACTTCCCCTTTTCAACACCTCCCCACACACCACGATAGAAAAGGCAAAACCAAGAGCCATGTTTTTCTCCTAAGAGAAACATATTTATAATATTCATTATAACAGCTTTTCCCCTGTTTCATCCCCAATTCTTTACAAACCCCAGTTCAGAACCCACCTCCCAGTAACTAGGTTTTTTCAAAGGTCTTGCTGCATAATGTCATAGGGAAGACAGGATGTGATCACTGGAAGGGAAGTATCCATTGAGGAAAAAAGCACTCAAATTTTAAGCAATTATCTTTGTGGTGTTATTGATTGCTGGAAAAGAAATGGATGCATTTGATCCAGTTCAACCTGGGAAGAACAAGCAAGCATGTTGCATTTTACATCTTTACCAGAAAGCAAACGTTAGCAAGGGTGCTGCTCTGTGGAAGGCAGCAAGAGTATATAAGCAGATGGTGTTTGAGCATTTAACCACCGCAATCCAAGCATGACTTGGCAATGAATATACTAGAGGCCTTGTTTACCCTAGAGCTTTGGACAGAGCAGCTGCTGCTCCAGTTCTGGTAGAAATTTTCAAGCACAGGTATGCTTGGCATGGGGCAGGGATCACTACCTTAGGTGGGCAGGATGCACTGTCTCAAATTCAGCAGTACACAAGCTCTCCAGATACTCTCCATTGCTGGTCTGCACATTGAATCCAAACCAGAATAACTGATCAGTGTCTGAGAAATAAGAAATATTTGACCCACACAAGCTCATTCAACCAGTACTTGAGGGACTGTCTTCTCAGCAACCAGGAATGTAAGTGTGTTTTAACTGCCCAGAGGTAAATTTTATCCTACTTGCACCTTCCTCAACACATTTCTTCTCCATTATATGTATGAGGCTGAGAAGGAGATCTTCAACAGAAGCCTATCTTCTCTCCTGTCCATGATGAAAATAGCCATGGATGTTTGGAAATGCTACTTACACATACCTAAAGATGGGAAGAGAGCGTGACCGTCTGTACAGGAATAGAAATTCATAAAATAACCAATAACTCCACATTCTCAGGCAAGAATATAAATCTCTGAGTGAATTGCCAGTGATTTAGTCTAAGCCTATTTCAACAGAACCAGCAGAACTTTATTTCTCTGCTGAAAAGCCCACACCCTGATTGGATCCCAAATATCCCCTATTTCTTAAGCAGCCAATCAAACATACGGAAGCACAAAAACAAATCCAAATTGCCTTAACGTCACACTGCCTGCAGTGCAATGGCGAGATGATCCCTCGTCTCCCATTACCCACCCCAATAATTCTTTTATATGGAGTGTGAAATAATTAGGAGCAGCAAAAATAATTTAGGAAACAAGAAGAAACTAATTGTATAAGCTTGTTTAGGGAAAACACAAAGGACAAAACCAAACCTGGTAGAGATGCTGACAGATACAGTACCAGTATATTAAAGCCCACACATGTATTAATAATAAGCTAACTAATGGTCCCTTGCACAATACACAATGAATTTACTACACAGCAGCCTGCTGGTGTGGTGCACTGTGACTCCACATCACAGAGAAGATCACAGTTTGTGAAGCAGGAGACTTTAATATTGTGTCCAGTCCAATGATTTTACACTGTGTTTAGGGAGAGACCAAGGTTTCAGAGTACAGCTCTGGGAACCCAAAAATCTCAAAGCCAGCAATGTTGCTGATTGCATCCTCCAGATCAAGGCAAGTTGCAATCTACCTCAGTGCCCACCTCCCCACAGTGTTAGATCCACATACCAGTAAATAGTATTATTCCACAGCAGCACTGCTCAGGCCTTTAACCAGTGCTGTGGCTCAATCTTCAGTAATTAAACTCATCTTTTCTGCTTCAAAATACAGGCCTTCACAACTGAGCTAAACTATGCTTTCGATTGACAAGTAAAAGGAGCCATTTGTTCTGATCTAAGGTTGTTTTAGTTTCCATAGAGCATTCTGGAAATACAGAGGTTATCTCAGCTTGCTAAATGGGGAAACCAAGGTATGGTATTAACTGGAAAAACTCACTGAAAATCACACAAGAGGCTAAGGTTGTGAGGAGGTGAATCCATAACTGCTGTATTCATGTCCTAACTTAACAGCACAAAGATCTTCTAAAACTGGAGAGAAAGAGCCTGATTGCAAATAGTCTGTACCTGACTGCTATGCTTAAAGCCTGCTTGACTGGACCAACAAACCCTGACCTCTGGCATCGTAAGTTCTGTTTGATAGCAGGTCATCTGTAGGCCAGACCATATTTTGACTTCAAGACAAACATTTGCACTCTCTTCAGCATTGCTTTGTATCCTGCCTATTTCTGTACAGAACAAATGGATGCAAGATGCGGATTTGCTGATGTAAGGGGTCTAAACTAGTCACAACTGTTCTGGAAGACACTATTTTCCAGGGTATACTCTCCCCCATGAAGAGGCTCTGCTTAGAGCCTTGAGCTGCAACCAACCAAACAAAAAAAACCCACAACACACATACAATCTTATAAAATAATTTTGGCTTTATTTTAAAAGAGACAGTAAATGGAACACTCGTTTCACAAAAAATAATCAGCTCAAACAGCTACCTCTTTAGAGGTCCAGTCCTATGCATTAAACTCAACCAATGCTAAAATTGCTGTCTATACAACCCAGCATAAATCTGCTTGCATTGTTGTTTTCTCCAGCAGCTAAACTTCACTGGCTGAGCTTACACTGTATCCTGAGCTTTAGCTGTTAAAAAAAAAGCCGTGTGTTGTTTGAGTCAGTATCTGAAAGAAACTAGCCAAGTACAAATGATCCTCCAGAATTACCTTTCCTGATCGTAAGCTTCCTAGATCAACACACTGGTTTAGAAACGATGTGCTAACATACTTTGAAAGCTCTTTCCAGTGTTTGAATGAAAGGCATTCACTCAGGCATGATACCCAGCGTCACTAAAGTTGCCTACCCAAAACTCCTCTGCCACTTCTGCGCATTGGTGCATCTTTCTCCATCACCCACTGCAGGTGCTGGGCAGCACTGCTCTTTACCCACCTACTGCACATCACCCCAGCAGCAACTGAATGTCAGTGCTAAAGTTAAAGGTTTCCTCTGTGCATATGCAGTTTTGTAAAGCACTTCAGGATCAAAGGTGCCAGTGAAACACAAGGGTATTATAAAAGACCAGAGTTTCCTCACAGCCAGCTTGTCAACTAACTACAGTTGTATGCTTTGCTGAGAAGCTCTGAAAGGTATCAAGAGCAAAACCCCATGGCATCATCTGACATTGACAATGCTGTAGCTGAGAGTGCTGCCATTTTTTATGCTTTCAGGACTGGCTATGAACTGGACGTGAACTTGCATAGATACGTGCCTGATGCACAACTCAAGTGCACTAGTGCAGTGATCCACCACACTTTCCATCACTTCACACTCAACTGCACGCCAAACCTTCATAAATTACACTTGCTGCTTTCCAGTCTGCCTCTGACAAGAGCACAGTTGACCTCGGTGTCACTCATGCTAGCAGCACAGAGGACAGGCAGCAGTTTGGATGGAGGACTGCTTAGCAGAGCTTTTCCTTCTGAAGGACCCATCACAAAATCACTTCTTTCTGCCTTTCCTTCCCAGAAAAGCTGCAGGTGATCTGCAGTATGAATGGACTGATGGTGTAGACCTTGACAAGAAAACGATTTGTCTGAGGTTACTTAGGAAGAGTTCAGGACAAAGCCAGAAGCAGAAATTGGGCACATGTATCTCCGAGCACCATCCGAGACTGTAATGGTCTTCCCTTGAAAAAGGACTGGTATTTCACCACCAGATGTTCTTTGATCCTGACTAGTCTGACACACATGGATGACACATCCAAGCAGCCAACTGCATGGGTTAACTGAGGAAAGGAAACCAGGAGACCCATGTTTTCCAGCTTTTTATTCTAAGTGCTCTAACATCACATCTCCATTTCTTTGCCCCTGTGCAAGAAACATCAGGGCCTGAGGTGTTTTCACTCTCCCTCCTTCCTCACAATCATTTAAAAAGTGATTGTTCTGGCTTTTAGCAGGTAGCTTATGAAAGGAATTAAATGACGCGATTCCCTGCAATAGCAGGGGGGCAGACTCACTGACCCAGGGGCTCATTTCTAGGGCTGTGTCAGCCTATGACTAACATCAATAAAAATGATTTCATCCCAGCATTTACGTGTAGGCAGGAGTGCAAACAACAAATTAATGAGAACAAGAAGCTCTGAAATGCTGGAGGGAGGGTGGTGGAAGAGAATGGCAAGGCACACGTGTGATGCTCTGTGCAGGGTAAGCAAGCGTTCAACTTGGACTAAAATATGACTTACGAGGCTTTTTCATTTCCACCCCTACTCCCACATACCTGAAGGGAATAGAATTTAAGTGTCCCAGCTCTGGCTTTGTAAGTGATCTGACAAATTGTTTTGTGTGCTGCTGCCACAGTCACACAAAATAGGTAAAATATTTCATTTTGGAAAGGAAAACATTTACATGAGGACTTGACCTTTAACTCAATGTCAGGAGCTCCCCAGGTGGGAGGAGAGACTGATGGGAGCTTCAGCAGAGTCTAGAAACCTCCTGGAGTAATTACTGTCTCCATGGCAACAAAACATTGACATGGGAAGAGGGGGAATGGAAGGAGGGGGTTACAGAGCTAAAAAACACAAGGGTTCCCACCCACATGCAACTTCTATCCATTAAAGAAGCTCGAGTCACTCCCATGGAATGACAAGGGCTTAAATAGCCCAGACGGTCTTCTCACTTGGCTGAATGAGGGCCTTAGTATGGGTGCACCTTCAGAGTATCACTGTGAGGCAGAACCCCAGGAGAGACAGAGGATGAGAACCTCCACCTCTGCTCATGGCTCAGTTTTCTGCTGAGCCCCTCATACAAAGAATGAAGAAGGACAAACACAGAGAAGCTGCTACTACCTCTAGAAACCTCAGTTCACCTGCAAGTGGAGCTACAAAGCAGCCAAAAAGCCCAGAGACAAAGTAGTACAAGTTTTCAGTCAGAACCACTCAAAAATATTCCATTTAGAGGAGGAAAAAAAAAAAAAGGAAGGAAAAGCTAGAAAGAAAAAAAAAACAAAATTCTTTTAAGAGTACTGTTGACCTGCTCTTATTGCTTACCAGCCAAGTAGACTGACAGATTTTTAGGTGCTTTACTGTAAAATTATTTTCTGGTCACAAATGTCTACAGAGGAATTCAGCAAATCACAAAGACAGGGAACAAACCTAAATCCTGTCAAAACCAAGGAAGTGCACACACCAGTGACCGTCTTCACAATCACAGAATAGTCGAAATTGAAAGAAACCTCTGGATGGGTCCACAGGTGTTTGGTGAACTTTATAGACCACTTCTTCCTTATTTCTGAGGGGTGGAATTACTTTACATGAAGATTTTAACTGCTAGCTTCTAACAAAAATCATCTTGCCCAAAATCACTATGTCTTGTGCAAAATGAGCATGATCTTCCCTCTCTTTGGTCTGTATCAGCTCACTCAAAACATGGTGAGGTGATGTAGGGTCTGCTCTAACTCCAAAGACATCTCTATTTCAGAAAATGTCATCTGCGACAGAAGCAATGTTATGTTGACATCTTGTGTGACACTGTACACTCAAATCTCCTAACTCAGATTTAAATCTCCAAACTCAGATTTCTTACTAATGGCTGGAAGTCATTTGAGAGGAGCAAATAAGGCAGAGGGGCAAGAACAACAATTTTGCTTCCCAGTTTTTGTACAGAGAAGATAATTTTTCATCCTGGTGCTAAGCAACAAATGCTTCCTCCTCTTCCAATCAAGGTTTGCATTTTAAGCCGTTTTCTACACTTTACTCACTTCTCTCCCCCCCCCCCTTTACTTACAAAAGCTGTTCCATTCAGTTTAATTGGAACAGATGGAAATATAGAAAGTTCCTTTTAAAAATATAAATAAATTATATACACACAGACTTGTATTATGGTCCAGAGAAGGAAAAATAAAACATCAGAATCTGAACAGACAATATGAAGAGCTAGTACTCATTGTTCTGATGCTGAACTCTAATTTTAGATGTGTTTACAAATGTGCGCCTCAAAAAAATTACAGAAAATACTGTTCCATAATATAGGGGTTTGCTTCTATTGCAGCTAATGTTTTTTGCTAGAAGCTAGCAGTTAAAATCTTCATCTAAAGCAATTCCACCCCTTAGCAACTGGGAAGAAGTGGTCTATGAAGCTCACCAAACACTTCCCTACACACACACCTTCCTTCTCCACATAAACAACTTATCTTGTTTTCCCACCACCCCCTCTTTTGACCCTGCTACATTTTACTTTTTCTACAATTATACATTTTGAGTCCGAATATAGTGTTCCTGACAAGTGACAGCTACTGCATTGACAGCCTGAGAGAATGACATCCTGTTTATCCAGAAAAGGGGTACAGGAAGACACAGCTATCTACCTACAGCGTTAATCCTACCATGCTCTTGGAAAGGATTTTTCCTAGGTAAATCTAAAAGCACTGAAGTACATCTGTATATTTAATCCATTTGCTAATGAGAAGACAAAGGCTTGGAAGAGCATGAAGTGACATGGCTAAGGTCAACAAAAAGAAGCATAGTAAACTTGTGTATGCAATTCACCTCTTTCAGGGTTAATCCTCTGTCCAGCTTGTTCACCCATCCTGTGTTTCCTTCAGTCTTACCCACAACCAAAGCGCGTTTCGAGGTCAGATGAATACACCATGGACAAGGCAAACCACAGAAACCACTGGAGCTGTCAAAGGTTTCTCCATGGTGTCCCTCTGCTCACCATTAGTAGTAAGATACATACTCCCACTCATTTCCCGTAGGCTATTAAGGCAGCAATTAATAGTACTACTGCCGCTGTGAATAACCCCGATTTTTTATGTTGCTTCTTTTCAGGCATAATAATAGTCTCAAAAGTCTAATTCCATGTCTCCTCACACAGCCACTGAGACCTCTGAGCAAGAATGTAACACCTGAGAGATGCTACCAGTCTCCTAATGGACAGAAAACCAGAGCAGAAAGCTGTATTTCCCTCATACCAACAAATTCAGATGAGCTGGTTTTAATTTACTTTTTAATTCAATGGCAAGAGCATTATAATGAAAAGTGCCCTCTATTTATCTGTCTTGTTGACTACTAACTCTCTTTGTTCCTATGTAACTACAGCTAAAACCTCAAAGTACTGTTCAGAAAGCAGAAAGATGATAAAGAGTGTGGGGGGCAGAGGTCAAGATCTAGGCTTGTTTGGGATATTTTATTCACTTTTTGTTCACCCTTTACCTGCACTGTACTACTTAAGAGCATAGGATTTCCCAAAACTTGCAACTGAAAAAAGCTGAACTTTTTATTAGCCTTCTCTCAGTGAAGATTTCTCCAACTACAGATGTTCAAAAGGAAGATGAGTTCTGAGGTGTAGACTAGCTAAGAGACATAACACCAGCTCAGGCTAGTAAGACTCATAGGCTGAACCTTGAGTCTTCTGCAGATGACCCAGACAGCAACCAGATGAATGTCTGCCTCACCTTTGAATCTTACATTAAGAACTTCATGGGCAGCCAAGGTTTGTACTAGAGCTTTGTTCAAGATGGATCAGAGGTGATCTGGATGAGCAAGGAAGTACAGGTGCACGGATGATCTGAAGGCTCAGAGGGGCAAAAGAAAGATGGTAAACAAATACGTATAAGATGCACACAGTCAGCAAGGTCAGATTCCATTGTTCCACCACGCATCACCCTCTGTCTCCAAAGGAAACAACTTTCTCCCCCAACCTCTCAAGCAGGATGCTTCAGCCTCTGCTGTAAAAACACAGCACAAACAAGACAAAAATACAATGTGACTGACATATCGCCACCCTTCCAGTCCTTTATACAAAACTCAGAAATATTCCTATCATTTCTAGACCTCTCCCTTGGGCTTTCTGTCACTTTCTGCTAGTTCACATCATTAGGTCATTTTCTGGCTAAGGAAGACCAGAGGAACTGATGTACATTTGCATTCCTTTGATGCCCTCCTAAACCAACCCTCTCCCTCCTTTAGGGTGTTCCAGTGAAACACGGCACAAAATAAGATCAATGTCATGCTGCCTGCTGATGTGAAAGATACAAGTTCAGATCCCAGTTTCACCACAAGCTTTCTAGGTGACAGGTGGGTTTTATTTTCCCCTCTGTAAAGCAAGCATTGTGTTTCATTACCCCACAGGGAATTCTGGAAGATAAAACCCTGACTATGTTTCAGCAGCTCAGATTCAAAGCTGGTGGAAACTTTTTTATCAGAAATACTTTGGAACTGGGGGAAAGGACCTATTTTGCCCCCTCCCTCTGGCCAGGATAGAGGGATTGGTAGTGGGCTTGTGAGAGTCACCCCTGGACCAATTTATTCAACTAAAAAAAGACCAGAGCCATTTGAAGAGACACATACCAGTACTTCTTTTTGGTCGACTCCCTAGACAGGTAAGAGCCACCCTAAAGCCTGTCTCTCTTTAAGGATATCTGGAGACAAGCATTCTTTTTCTGCTCCACTAACAAACAACACTGTGGAACTAATGAGTGAAAAACAGGAAAGTTTTCCTCTAAACAAGCAGGGCTCATGAAAAAAGGAGCTGCAAAATACCAGGTGAATGAATAGAGAAGACAAAAAAGAGTGATTTCATACACAAACAGATCATTTTAATCAGACAGACAATTTAAAGATGCATTGTGTCTTTTCTTCTTTATTGGTAATGAATATAAATTGCAAAGGTAACAAAATCCTCAGGTCTTCCCCTCCCCCCAATTACCTGCCCATGAGCACAAAAAGAACGGAAAGCATGAAAGAAATTTTGGCATGTTTTATTTTGGACCATCAGGCAGCAGTTTGTACTGATAGATGTATTTTTGAGAGCATACAGCTGCCTTATTCACTAATTAAGGCTTCTGAGAATGTAATGAAAAACTGTGTGATTTCAGTGCATGGCAAACGGCCAGCACAGTTTGTTCCAGATATACAAAAGAGATCTGAGTTGCAGATTATCTGGGTATGGGTAGGGTAAGTTTCATGCAGGTGTGCAGCAAAGGCAGGGGAAAAGGGCCTAGCACCTTATTCCCAGCACACTTGCAAATCCTACCATTGGAATTTCTTCCAGAGGAAAAAAAACACAAAGCACTGATGAAATATACTTCTTGTTCCAAAGTAACAACCCTTACCTGAGCAGCATAGTATATGCTATATGTACCTGATAACTAGAGGGAGCATGTTACATTTTTGTTGAAAGTGGTGAATTTGAAAGCTAGTGTAACTTTTATAATACCTCAAAAAGCATATTGAAGTGCAGGACAGGATCCCCCCTTTCCATTCTTTCTCTTGGTACATATTGTCTGATGTGAAAGTCTCCAACCATTAAACATCTTTTGTTCTTGTTTTCAAGGGGAAGAAAAAAGCCTCTTTCCTATTGAGAAAGGGACCACCCAGAAAACAGTTTAGGCGTGCTCAAAATTGAGGAGTGTACATGCAACACAATTCAGACAAAACGGTCTCAGACAATGGCTGGTGTATGAACAGATCTGTGAGCAAAATTGGCATTTTAACAGTCAAAGAAACAGAACACAGGCAAGATGCCAAGACCAGGAACCCCAAGAATTGCTGACAGGCTAAAACCGTACTAACTCCACAACAGCATCTATCCCAGAACTTCATTGCAGTAAATCACCCTGACCACACTGGCAGCAGCCCTGAGCTAAGCAGAGAGTGTGAAAGATGCACACTATCAAATTTACATACCTCAAGCAGACAACAATATGATCAAAATTAAAAAGCTACTAACATATAAGTAATCTGCCAAATTGAAATTTTGGACTCTTTGGATATCCAGCTCCATGTCTGTATCTATTATGTTATGAACATAATCTTTACGAGTATAAGCAACTGGAATATACAAGGTTTGCTTTCCCCAGTATTTGGAAGAAAGCCTCACTCTTTATCCCAGTGCTCCATAACTAACACTTTTCCAGCCAATTTCTCTGCACTATAATCCAGATTATATCCCAAACCTTCAGTCAGAAGCCATTAGCTTTCAGATATTAAGGAGAATACTGATCCATGGAGAGAAAACAAGTCAGAGAACCAGGCTCTTCTCACTGATGGAGATGAGCATATTTTGGTGATAAACCCCAGCTTCAGGCACAACTTTGACAGTCTTATCAGTTCAAGGAAATGTCATCACTAAAAACATGCAGGATCTTTAAGGGAAGGCATCTTTAATCGGCAAAGGAATAGGTCACTTCTTACAGATTCATTGAAGTTTAGCAACCAGGAGAGCAGCAAGGCTGCCATAATCTACTTTTTTATCTACACTGTTTTATAACTCATTGGCAGCCCTTGAAGATTTTAGAAGTGATGCTGTACTTCCTAGGAATGAATTGTCAACAAGTTATTTTGTTGGGTTGTTTTTAAAGGAATATGGGAGACAACAGCATTGTCAAATATTGGACACCACTGTTTAATCATTCCAAATTCCCTGTAAAGGCACTTGTCACTTTTAACATAGCTGCATAGAGCAATTAAGTTTCTTTTGTAAGTGTGTATTATTTTTAAAACATGACAACTTTTGTTTGGTTCTCAAAAAGCTCCTTTTTCTTAGTTGCCTTTCAGAATAATTGTTAAAGAAAATCTCATTAGAACTTGCAATGCTTTTGATTCCTACTTTATTTTCCCCTTAGAATATAATTTACTATTTTCCTGCCTGCCCTAGCTCACAGTGAAATCAGTCAGCTGTCCCATGCTTCAACAAATCACAGCAATTAGCAACAAACACCACCATAGCATAAACATTTCTAAAGACTGTCCATGAAATACGTCCAGAGACAACATTCAGAATACATGTATCAAGAAGCTCTTAACACACCAGTCATGGAAAACCTAATTAATCTGATTCAAAACAAACACTGTAGCCAAACACTAAGTGACATTAAGTGGTCTCCAAAAGACTTCTACAAAAACAAAGTGAACCTTTGACGTGGTCAGTGAAGCAGTACTGCAGTTCAGAGAGGGAGGGAGGTTTGGGAGATGGACTGGGGCTAACTACAGCGTGCAGAGAATAAAACAAGCAGGAGAGAAGCTCCTCTTTGAAACACTGAGCTCCATACAATCCTGGCCTAGGTGTATCTTACCATGACATATTATGGGAACCAGAAATCAATGCTCCTACTAAAACAGTGGCATGATTTTTCAGAATTGCTGAGCTCAAAGATAGCCCCATTGATTTCAGTGGGATCTGCTGTGTATTTGGTACCTCCGAAGGCCAGGCCACACACTTAGGTGTCTATATATAGCATTAAAAGTCTAACTTAAGGCACCTATTTAAAATAAGTTACAGAAATTTCAATCTCCATTCCTGGAAGTACTATCTTTTCTCAAAGAGATGAGGTCCAGAAGGGATCAGCACTGCCCCTGGCATTTCAAATCCTACTGCCCTTCTCAAAAGGGTAGCATTCAAACAGCTGTTGGGGCTATAAAAACTCCTGGAAAATACCATGGGCTTATCTGTGTTTATGTTGAACCAATGCTTCATGGTTATAAAGGAACAATGAAAGAAAGGCCCCTGCCTGTATTACTGAAAAAGGTAGCAATATTGTGTTGATGGTCAAAACCAAATTCTTCAGTCTGTTATTCTGGTCAGACCATGTGTCCTTAACTGCTAAGGGGACAGTGATAAGGTACAGTGCCCCAGCATGGTTAACAAGCTATTATGCACCACCCCAGAAATGCATTTCCCTTCTTAAAACAAAACAAAACTAAACTAAAAATCCAGTTTATACGTAAGAATGGCAGGTCACCTTGAAAACATCAGAAAGGAATATATTGCTGACAGTTTTACATGACCTAGAGATGTTAACTAGTGACTTTACCAGTGTGCACAGCTTCTGTAGCGTGTTAGGTGCTTAAAAATGTTTATGACACTGCCTGTTTTTAAGCATGATAATATATGAGGATATTACCTCTGAACAACTACCATGCTTCATTTGACAGAACAGGTCATAATGAGCCTTCACTTTACACCTTTGAAGCTTTGAATCAAGAGTATGATTTTTGTCCATTTCTGCACTAAAGCTGCTAAAATTGAGATCCCTTTTCTCTCCTCACCACCAGAGCCTGCATTTTTTCAACCATCCTAAAGAAAGTGCATACTCTTAAATCAGGGACATGTTGTTCCAACACCTAATATTAAGCTGTTGCAACACTGAAGTAAGAAAGGATTTAACATATTGCTGCAGTTGCCACACTGATGAACTAAGGCTTTATACAAGTCCAGTATGCTTCAGTAGTCAGTTTTTCATTCGTGAAACAGGGCAAAATAAAAAAGCACGAAATATACTACTTTGCCCAACATCAGTTCTGGGTTTTGGGGAACATTTGCCATTCACAGTTATGGTTTTAGTTTTTACTTGACTAGAGTAAACCTGGAGACACAGATTCCTCTTACCTCCCTTTAAAGGTGCAGCTGAGGCTCTCAGAACAGAGTGTGATGGCCCAAAGCTATTTATGCAGCCAGTGAATGCAGAAAGAGGGGTCTCAGGAGAGTTGTTTAGAACCACAGCCTGCTGCGTCAGGCTCAATGTCCATTTACCCCAGTATCCTGTCTCTGGCAGTGGTCAGTAATAGCTATTAAGTGAAAAAGCACAAGAACACAACAAATATGTATGTTCTATCCCTAATATACTCTCTTAACTTCTGCTGTCTGTATCTCAAAGACTTGCTGACCTCAAAGTAGCAGCATTAGACTAAAATAAGCCAGACTTGAATTGAGTTTTCTGAACATTTGCCTAGCCACTTTGAATTGATGAACTTCTGCCAACCCCATCATGCTGCAAAGAGCTCATCAGTGCATAGGCAATGATGTAGAAACAGCTGCCATAATACCACTGCTTCAAAATCTTAGAAGGATGCTCTTACCCCACTTCAAGTTACAACTAGGGAACTTCAACCTCTGGAAGCAGAGGTAGAATTGCCACAGAACTAAGATCAAACTACTTTTTGAGCACCCAGACAACCCAATAATGGAGAATCACAATGCGTGCTTCTAATAAGAGAAGCTATCAGCATTAGTCTTGCTTTGCTAGTGAGAGGCTGACAGGCTGTCTTGCTTCAAGTTGCAGAAGAGTTAGGAAACAATAAGACTTCTTACCCTCAGCTGTGTAATCCCCAGTCCAGTCCTCTTCTGTCAGACCTAGAGCAACTATTTATGAGGAGCAAAGGCAGTGCTGCAAAGGTTTCTGTGAGGCTTCCTGGGAAAAACTTTGAGATACTGAAAAGCTATCTTCAAAGGGTTTTCTAAATAATATATTTACTTTCATAAACTCAGATTAAAAGCCTGAAATAATTACAGGGTTAAAAAACAAATGAACAAACAAACAAAAAACCACAGAGGACTTTCAGAAAAAGTTGTTTGGCAAATTGTTTTTCCACAGTCCATCTTTCAGCTACCAAAAAACACAGTTTTACCACTCATCAAAAGGGTTGTTGTGAGTCAGCCAGATACCTCCCCTGCATGCAGCCTACAATTCCCAGCATCCTGTGAAAAACACTTTCAGGTCATACCACTTTTTGCTCCCAAACAGATACACTGATCCAATAATCAGATATCATGTTATCTGTTTAGCCTGTCCCATCAATACATTGCTATTTAAGCTGCATTATCACCAAGATATATTTGGTACAACATCCGCAGGGATTGTATTACAGAAGACTTAATTGTTTGCTACCAAAATGAAGGGCTATTCAATTTGCCCCATGCTAGTCAACAAGAGGCCTTGAAACACAACTCTGTCTCACCCCATATCTGCATTGCTCTCCTCAGACAGCTTTAGGGACAGATCCTGATCACTGACCTCTGGACTCCATCACTGGCTGCAACTGCAGTGGACTGCAGAAGACACAGGACTTGTACATGCAGAGCTCAGTACGGAAAGATACCACAGAGCTGCTCGATGTCCTTACCCTCTGCTAAAACATAGGATGAGTTGAAAAATCAGTGATGCTCAGTGTGATTAGTAAACAGTGCTTTAGGCCAGAGTGAAGGAAGAAAGCAAATACCACTAGCAGATTGCAAACATTTAAAAGGCAGAATTCAGAGGGGAGAAAAAAAGTAGCATTTTAGATTAACTCTGAGTGAGCAGTGTCCAACTGAAAAAAGGGAAAACTGGAGTCTTAAGACCAACTACCTCTGCATGGATCTGCCAGCCCCATCCAGTTATGAGGGAAAACACTATTTTGTTGTGCTTTGCGTAAGTTGCTTATTACCATGTCTCTTCAAAGCCTCCCAGACAGAGAAAAATATCTTCCACCATCAGTCTTGATGTGGTTGCTGGGAGAATCACTGTTGCGGATACCTACTATAGAGAGGTAAAGAGACAAATCCATTCTACATGTGTGACCGTGGCTTGTGGCTCAGCAACTTCCAGCATGCTGCTGGCAGCCTGGATATTACCTCTAAGATAAATGAATAAGAGTTTAGGTCTTATTGGATTACTGTTTATTGAACTTTATAAATTCCAATTAACAGACCCCTGAGCAATAAGAGACATGTAGTGTACTCTTCATTTTATAGTGCAATTATTACTGAGTTTATCCTCAGCTGAACAAGAGGTATTAACGGATAAAACATGGGAAAGAAGACATACTAATAGATAAAAGCAGATATTGGAGACAAGGATATAAACAGATACAACAAGGAGAAAATGCACAAGGCAAGAAAGAGCACGCGTGTTTTGATGATTAGGTTATTTCATTGTTTATACTACCATGCAGGAGGCCTGCAGGAAATAGATGAGACAAGTGCATAGATGAGTGTCCTAAATATGCAAGTAGGAGAAAAGAGGTAGTGAGAAAGAGAGAAAAAAAAAAAAAATGAAGAGGTAAACAGCAGTCAAAATAGGACAGAATCTGGAATTTATTGTTTTTACAATTGCTCTAGAGACATAAACACATTGAGAAAGATCTCCCTATTCAGCATTTTGCCGATATGGAGAAAAAGTTGTACTAGTGAAGCTATTTAAAAGAAGGAAACATGCTCAAGGTGTTCATCCATTAACTACTTTATACAAACAAGATGCAATTCAATCTCTTCACCTCCACCCCAATATTGGACAGAAATCAAGCTGCTAACATAGGATCTGTGGAAACTCAACTCCATTAAAAGCTATGATGAAAGGAAGGTGCTTCTAAAGCACTGCAGATACAGTTTTTTCAGGCCATCCTTGCCCCCCTCTTCATTTCAAACTTTTTTTTTTTTTTTAATTTATTGAGCTTGTGCATACCATCTTTTTCAGAGATAAGAGGAGTATGTATGTGTATAAACTCTAGCAGCAACTACAGCGATCCAGTCCTCACCACCTGGGTTTCCTGGTACTTTCATGTGCTAAACATAAGAGCTCCCCTACCTGTTTGCTGCAGGTATTATGAAGTGGAAAAAGGACAGAGATTCATGTTGCCTACTTTTCACGCATGAAATTTCACATAAGATTCTCTGCTGGTCGGAATATTAACATGGTAGTTTCCACTTTCTTCTCCCCCATTCAACCATGGCACCAGTGCCCAGGTACCATGAATTTATGTGCCCCTCAGAGAACCTGCAGCTTACAAGGTAACACTAAAAGTGTGTGGCATGTGTTTTGCTTCCTAAAGCCCGAAACATAGGTAGTGCCAAAGCAAGGATCCAAACAAAATATCATTTCTAATGTTGGACGGCATCTCCTTGTACCAGCAACACTAAACCATACTGAATAGGTGGTTTCATCAGCAGGTGTAATTCTGCTCCTTGTGAGTTGATGTCAAGGGAGATGAAGGTCAGGGAGATGATCAGACATGCTACACAATCACTAGCAAGTTAAAATAAGATCAGGTGGCTACACCTAGTTGTACACACTTGTGATAAAAGATAGCCATGGCCCAGCAAATTTAGAGCCTGAACACAAGGCTTGCAAGGAAAGGACCAGACAGCAGAGATACACACAAAGAGGAACACCATTATTAAGACATTTAACGTCTATCCCATCTGTGACAGAGCTTAAAATTGGTCCTAGGTAGTTCACCCAAAAATTATTTCTTCTAGTCATACAGGAGTTGTAAGGGAAAGCTGGCAACGATCTTGTTCAGACCCCCTGCTCAAAGGAAAACAGATTTAGTTGTTGCAACCTGGTCTGAGTTTTGTTTTCTCCTAAAGGTCCTACATGTGAACTCCACTGGAACTGCTGGTGTCAACTACCCAGGTAATAGACCACAGCAGCAAATACACCACATACCAGTGAAAGATGCAAATCTCAGTCCTCCTCTCTGAATGCTACCTGGAAACTTCTGCCCAAAGGAGGTTAAGAAGCTTGATTTGGTAATGATTTCAATGACTGAGCTTTTTTTAGCACAAGGAAGAAGGTATGAAAAGAAAAAAGCAACGCCTATAAATGTTTTTTAAAGCCTTCCTCCAAACTTCAGGGTGATTTTCCATAATACAGCAACAATTAAGTTTAAGAAACTTGATGGCCTCAAACCTCTTTTTACAGCTCCCATTCCTGCAGCTACCTCCAGCCATGCCAATCAAAGGAGCTACTTACACTTCTTCATTACTTTTTTGCATTTTCTTCTCCTTTAGTTGCTTGGAAGCTGTAATACCCATCCCCTTTAAAGCTATTAAGCAGCAAATGGAAGTACAGTATTTCTCCAAGAGCAACTTTTATTTATGAAATACAATCTACTTATGCATACACTGACACAACAGAAGACCATTAAAGCAGCTGCAAACTCTTCTTCAGGTTAGAGGTCACACAACACCTCAACAGTAACATGAAAGACAGCAAACAAGCCCAGGTCAGTGAGAGTTAATCTACTCAAAGAATTTAGTGTATCTAAGAAAGTAATGCAAACTAATAATGGAATGCCCCTGCCTACTTCCTGCACACTTCCCAAGCCCCCCAGTCCTGCGATAGATCATACAGAATGGATTACATTAATTTTCTATAAACTATATCAACTTGAGTGACATGTCCTTAAGGGTTAGGTGATTGATATCCACAATGAAGTCTTATAATCTAAAATCATATTAATATTAATATTAAAGATTTTCTGTCCTTTATGCGCATCATTAAATTCTGAGTATAAGGTGAAATTGACAACATACATTTTGACAGCTTATCTATAATAAATATGCAAATCTTGATACCAGCATGTCATCATAGACTTTGCTGCTCTTGAAATATCAGAGATCCTTTCTTTACATGACATTTACAGTAAAAAATCTGATATAAAGCATTTTGTATGACTGAGATTTTCATTGGTTTAGTCTTCAAGCACAATGATAGGTGCTTCATATTCCATTGCACCAGCATCATCCCTCCTTCCCGTCTCCTCTTCATGACACCATGGTGGGGAAAAGAATTTCAAATATTTCCACTCTTTCTTTGCTCTTCTTACAGAAAATGAATTAAAAAATACCTCATACTCTCTGAAGGAATCTTAGCAGCAGCTTCCCTTAGGCTCACATACACTACCAGAGAAGATAGTTCAACAGGAGGGCTGTACTTAACACAGGAGAGGAATTAAATGAGTCACTAGACAAGGTTGCCCTTAAAACTGTGAAGACCCCCCATCAGACCTGTACATTGTCGTCCCACCTAAATACACAGCATAAAGAATTTGGAAACCCAGCCTTTATGAAAGCAGTATTTTGGACCAGTACCCTGTGTATTCCTGCCCAATAGTCACAGAATATCAACTCACAGACACCCATTCCATCATACAAGCCAGCACAATGATACAAGATACAAGCTTCTCTGTCCACTGGAGTTCAGAATTCTGGCAACTAGATCATTCTTCATTTGCACCCTGTTGCTTGCTAGGACTTTGCACATTCAACAAGGCAATGTCACTCCAGGGCTGCCACGCAACTCTTGCAGGAAAAGGATCCATACCAACTGTCCTGTTCTAATTTTAATGTATTTTGGAGCCCTTAGCCCTTTCCTACCTCCACTCTCCTTATCAGAGGCTGCTGTGGCAGGAAGAGTGCTTTCTTATGTGAAATTGCTGTGACTAGCACAACAAACATCTAATTTTGATTGGGAATTTGAAGCAAAACTAGTCTAAGTAACTAATCACAATTTTTACACTACCTTCAGAGAGAATATGTACATGTTCATGTGCACATAAAACTGCTCTCATTATCTCCTAAATTAGTCCTCCCATCTTCTTGCCAGTATTAAAAGAAAGGAAATATAAAGAGATTTTCAATGAGGACAATAATTCATAAGAAACCAACCTAAGGCTATGAAATATATTGTTTCAAGGCCTGTTGTAACCATTTATTTTTGACAAGGTGAAGGCACAGGTAGAATAGGAACAAAAAGATCAAAAAACACTGATCTATCTTTACTTCTGTTATTTTCTGGCCAAAGCCCAACACTGGCTATGAAAGGTGGGATATGAACAGAGCAACATGAAAGCCTGAAGTGTACAGTAGGAGCTTTTCTGTAGAGTCCATATGTGTATATGAACAGTTATGTTGAACACAAGGTGGTAATGTAAGATAGTTTACCATACACTCACTGAAGGATTAAATGCTGAGGGCTTGCTACATGGCAAAAGCATGAACTCCGGCAGTTTGAACAGAATAACCCTCTTCATCCTCAGGGAAGACAGAAGATTTAGAATTTGTTGAGGTGTTGAAACCTTCCGGGTCCTTTATTTTCAGGAAAAGAAGTAAGGATTGGCCAGGGAAGACAAGCCTCATTTTCCATAGGTTTTTCAGTGCAACCTTGCAACTACCACTACACCTTTCTCTAAAGTCACAGGAACCTATATTTAAAAGCAGAGTTTTACTTAGCAGCATCTTCCCTATCATGACAAGCTTGTATGGAGAGCTTTAGTGCTTCAGAAATTCTACTTTCCAGTACAGCTAAGTTTGGAGCGTGCAAACAAAGTCCTGCTGCCAGAGAAGGAAATCTGTGTCAAATAAGGCATCTCCTAAGTCATCCTGTCAGGAGCCAGCCTCTGCTCGCAGCCACACCACACAGCAGCTGCAAACCACGAGATGTGGTTGAGGGCTGCCACCTTGCCTGCCATCTAGGAACCAAAGCAGGAACTTCCTAAGCTAAGAGGTTTAGTTCCAAAACCTGAGCTGTAAAGAAAGTAAGCGCTAAACAAAGGGCTGCAATCTCTGCAAGTCACAGAGACACATATCAACAGGACATGTTGTCCATGCTGACTTTAAGTCAGGTTGTGTCTTCAGAGAAGAAGGGGGCAAATAAAGGAGTTTTCATTCCTTCTTCCCCTGCACCATTCTCACAGTTAACACTCAGTTCTTGTGTTGCATTCATCTCTGGTTAATCCTCCCCTGCTTAATTTTTTATTTGTGTTGACTTGACACACCTTAATCCCTGAGTCAGCTCCTATTTCTTGCTAAACCAAAGGTAAATTATATCAAGTCCATCCAGCAATGTTAAAGCCAGCAGGATTTATAATGCAAAGCATCTGCTAAAAATACCCAGGCAAGCATACCAACTGCAAGAGCTTTTCTCAGTGCCAGAGACAAACATGTCACACCCAGAAAATGCAAAACAATACAGGGGCAGAGCGATGCAGCATATAGGAGACCAGGTCTCCATCCTGTACCCAGGGACTAATGAAGGCAAAGAAAGGAGAACTTCCCTCTCGACCTCTGCTGATGCAGTGATTACTCACACTCCGTTCCCTTGGTACTATGGTAGTGCCACCTCTCACGTGGGCATCACCCACATCACCTGCCACATCACTCCTGCGTGTGGTTGCTTTCCGTCACGCATGTATTCCTCCTCACTCTCAGGGACTCCACACAGAGGCGTTTCATCTCACCCAAGGCACTGCCTGTGTGTACTCACTCGCCCTCAGCTCGCACATGTTCCATCAGTATCACGCTCCTGTACTCTATTTTTGCCTCTGTCCCCATTTGTATCATCATCTCCGTGTCCAGCGCCCTGCCTGACTCTACCTTCCGCACTTGCTCACGCTGATGTGTTCCCCCTGCATCCATGTCCCAGGCGCTGTGCAATCTAAGCCTCCTCTCCCTTCCTCCTGCCTGCCGACATCAGTCTCTCTTTCTAGCTTGCGAAAGCCCATGTGCCAGGCAGGAAGATGTTTTTTTGATTCATCCACATTATCAGCAAAGTGCATCCAGATCTGAGCAGCCCTGTCAGCTCTTGAGAAATGAAACAATAGCAAGTATCTGGTGAATTTCATGGTTATCAACACTCCTAATCAGGCAGATGAACTGGAAAAAAAAAAGCATTCATTACTCTGAACTAATGATTCCTTAACATCTTTACTTTTTGAGACTTGACTTGCTTCAGTTTCCCTATTTTTATTTTCAAATGAATTGAAAACCCAGCCCTTTTTGTCAGGAATTCTTGCAATAGCCAGAGCCTGAGGTCTCATTCCTTCCTCCCCCTCCTCTGGCTTCTGTTTGTGGAGCATCATTATCGTTATGTAATGATGTTTCTGTCGAGCTGGCAGAATTGCATTGTAAAGCGCATTAACCTGGCGATAACGGATCACTTACGTTTTTTATCATGATCTATTGCCGAGTTAGCACACCAGGCCACTTCCAATAGCTCCACGCACTCGATAAATTAGTTTGCTGGCCTAGAACCTGTGATGGAATATTGTTTGGATTTCTGGTGGCTCTGCAACTAATCGTATTTTTCCCCATCTGTTTGCTTTGCTTTGACTCAGGGCTGTCAAGGGAGGGGGAGTTTAGGGGATGAGAGAATAAGAAATCTGTCTGTGTAAGATTTATCTCTTGGCACTAATTGTCTCACCCACTCCTTCATTAGGACCGCTCTCATCAACTCATTCCTGGCTGGCAGCCTCCAACTCTGCCTAATCCAGGCAAGGTGCTGAGCCTTTCCTTTCTGTTTGTAGAGAGACAAAGTTTCCCCATCGGTGCGAGCAGTTTCTGCAACCAGATCATCTCAGGAGCCCTACATCTCTGAAGTTGTCTCAGCCAGCCCTGTAACAGGGCTCTCCAAAGTTTTGACTACTGTATTGGTCTCATTCACAAAAAAAACTCGAAACTGTTAAAGCATGCCTCAAAGCCAAAGGATAAATTAAACTGCCTATGTCACCAACAGCAAATCCTGTCTGACTTCTATACCCTCACCCAAAGCAGAAATGATGATGGGTTTTGAATGCAGTAGGTTTTTTTGAGGGCAGCAACAGTGGAGATCTTTTACAGGTCCCTGCACAGCAAAGGCAAGACCCAGAGTTAGATGCTTGCAGTCATCGCAACTGACCTTTGAGGCCAGAGAATATTGCTATATCCTCTTTGCTCATAGTTTCTGCAGCGGACACACCTATCACAACCAATACGCTGGGGCTTTTGTTTCCATTTCCATGAAAGCTTTGTTTATTTTCCTTTTACTTCAACAACTGGGGGCAAAAATGAATTGAATTTCCACTATTTACATAGGGCCTACAAAGCCAGATTACAGCATTAGGTATCTCTCTGCATAGTCCATTGAGAGCTGCCCTGTTATTACTGCAAGCTAAGCAGGTCACTGGAGAGACCTAGAGGTCCCAATTCTGGAAACTTATGCATGTAATCCTTACGCTGCTGCTGACCACAACAAGTTTATTTGTGTACTTAAAGTTAAAAAACTTCATGAAGTGCTTGCAGGATCAGAGTCCTATTTCCCTGGATGGTAGTTCTGCTGCTGGTAAATAAGTGCCAGGAAATAGAGCAGAGACATGCTGGTTTGTGCATCCCCAGGCATCCCCAGGAAGACAGAAGCAAACTCTAATATTTACCAACCTGAAAAAACTGTAAAAACCTGGAGTTTCCAGCTTCTTTGACAGTACTAGCAGCAGAAGAGTGAAATAAATTAAATAATCATGCCATAAATACTAATTAATTGCCATTAAAAAGTACTCAAATCGTTTAAAGGAAAAATGCAGCCATTAATCAGAATAGCTCAGGTACCTAAATAAATATTTACTATTATGTGTGCATATTTAATCTACCTACCCATCAAAGACTAATGCTCTGTTCCTTGCCAGTGAGGCTTATTAACATCCTAGAGGGATAAAACAGTGCCCCAGCACTGTGTAGGAATAGGGCACAGGGATTTAAGAACAACACAGTTGCACAGGTAAAAACATAAGCCTGGAAATGTGGTCCTATATATAGACTTACATACAGGAATAACCTCATCTTATTACTTGTGTTTAAGCTAACAGCTCTAGGCCCTAATACACAAACTCATTGTCCAAGGCAAGCCCTTCTTAATGGATAGATCCAATCCCTGAGAGCTCCTAAGCCCACACATCAAAGTCTTCTCAAGATCAGGATTTAACATATTGTATTAATGAGAATTACTTTCAAGCAACTGTGCAAGAACAGGTCTATCTATAGCTTTCAGAAAACAAAAAAAGCCTCCATGTTTGAAGTCTGCGCAGAGATGATTTGTTAGGGAAGTGGGTTGGAACTGTTTTCAGGAGAAAAAAAACTCAGCTAGGAAAGGAAAACAGAACTTCTAAGCTTTAAAGAAGGGGGGAAAAAAGACATAACTGGCTTTGTTTGAGAACACTCAATCCAACTCAAAGCTCACAAACAAGAATTAAGGATACTCACCATCTGGAACAAAGAGATTTAGCAGTCTATGCCTATTGCAAATTGAGCCCTTTAGGGCCTTTGCAATGCTTCTGCCCCTCATTTTAAAGGGTCATCCCCCCAAAAAGGAGACTAGAAAGTGCTCTCATTGAAGGGAAACTTTAACAAGATACAGCCTGGGGAAAGAAATGATAAAAAGAAAGGACACTGGGGGCTTGTTTAGATGCTATTATGTGGTGCTCCTGGGGTTGTCCTGAACTTGTGTGCTCCTACTTTTTGAGTAAATTGCTTTTCCAAGTGTCTTCAGGGGAAATTAAATATAAACAATTAATAAGTATTGTAAAGATTACTTTAAAGTGCTCTCAGTAGGCTTTTGCTATGATTGCTATTATTTCTAATAAATAAATGGAGAGGGTTTCAGTTATTTTTTTTCATAATAAGGGTTTGCTAAAAATTATGAGGGTTTGTTGTTTTTTTCTTTTTTTTGTTTGTTTTTTTTTCCCCAGTGAAATACAAGTATGTACTTTAGTAGTGATAATGCTAAGAAACATTCAAAGAACAAGAAAGCATGTTAAGCTGAAAAGTAGGGCTTATTGCAATAACCTTTTGGTATAGTTTTCTAAAATTTCTGCTAACTTCTTACATGGAGATAGTTACAGAGTTGTAAGTAGGTAGAGGCTAGTCTAGGAACCAGCATTTTTGAATACTGCTGCCAATAGAATAGCAAATGTTTTTTCCACTTGATAACTTTCCCAATGTTCTGTTTGCTTCTGTTCAGAGTGAATTTCAAAGCTTATATGCATTCCTTAGCAGTTAAAACAGTTGCTAGCCAACAGCTCTAACTTACCAAGGGAAACTCCTATTTTTCCTGAAAGAAAAAAGTTAGAAAACTACATTCTAAGTAGCACACAGGATAGATAGACATACAGATATATAGATATAAACTTACATTCATAAGTTAAGAAAGTTCTTGCTTCTTCATGACTAAGAGCTAAATCCAAAACCAGAGTCAAGTACTTATCTCCAAAAGGATTTCAACAACAGCTCTGTTATCTAAATCACTTTAGAGATGCAACTCTACATAACCCTCACTGTGTAAAGATCATCAATTCATGGAGAACAGTTCCAGAGGAAAGCAGCTCAAGAAAATCAAAACAGCCTTGCAACCAAAACCTAGGCTGTATAAGATCTCTGTAACTTCATTGACTTTGATAAAGTAATGCTAACTTGCACGAGCCAGGAATCTGCATGACAAATGCAGTGAGTGGGAACCAGGTCTGATTTTGCAACGAGCTCCTGCCCCCAGGTGAAATCACTTCAGCCTTGGAAGCTGTTTGGGACAGAAGAGCTTTGCAAAGAAGGTTGGCAAGGTCCACCTTCACTTCTGAGCAAAGAAAGCGTATTCCCTGCAAGAAATACCTTTTGCTCTAACCCTGCATTGCTGCCCCTTCTTTAAGTAATCCTGACAGGGAGAAGACCAATTTTCAGGGGATATCTAGGTGGTTTTCAGGCAAACAGTGGAAAGCACTTGAATAGCAAAGACATCAGTTGCCTGGCTGATATCTTCGCAGAAGTGAGATGAGGTTTACCAGGAGAGAAAGGGAAAGGGAAAAGGGAAAAGGAAAATGGGGTTGACTCTAAACATTGGGTACACCTGGCTTGGAGGGAGAGGCCTATGCAGGTGTTTAGTGTTAAGGAGCATGGACGTGTTTATTTTGTGAGTCCATAAAACTGGTATTGCCTGTTCTTCCGTTGCTGTGGCGTTAGTGGAGGGTATCAGTGCTGTTTTGGCACAAAGGAAGAAAGAAGACTGTCTTGTCGCTCACCTTTCAGTAACGTTGAAGTCTTTCCTGCTTTTCATTTCACTGATGACATTATGATTTTGTTGCTTTGTTTTCCAAACAGCATGTGTACTGCCTTGCCTTGTGACTCTGAGCTGTAGATGTACAGCCAAAAAGGGGGCAGAACATGGAAATGTCTCCATGTAGTTCAGATGCTGTCCGGGACTTGCACATGCAAAGATGGAACAGGTGTGACATGTCATTGCAACTGCATGGGGTCTCTTGCCTGGGCAGTCCAGCGTGTGTTTCTGTCTCAAATCTATGTCAACCTTCAGCTGTGGAAGAGGATAAACCAACATTTGGGACTCTGTGCAGGAGGGGAATAAACTAACTTTTGTGGCTCTGGCATCCCTTTTGAGGAGAATGGTCCCCCTAGGCTGGCTCAGCAGGAGGACCTTAATGTGAGCAGTTTAAATTTACGGTAAAACGCTGTGAGTTTTAAGATGATAGGTGTGGTTTTAGCTGATTTATTCTTAGGATTTATTGTCTTTCTCTTTTGCTTTAAGTGTAAAGCAGCTTCAAATCAATGTTTTAGAAAACAGCACCTTGGTTCTCTGTCCTTGACCCCAGCCTGTTTTTTTTCTGCAAAGAAGCAAGGCTTTTTTCTGTCAACTGTTAGAGAAACTAAAAGCTTTGTGTTTCCATGACCTAGCCTGGTTTTTTTAGTGCTAAGCAGATTTTAACAGAAAATCCTTACAAAAAACCCAATGCCCTAAATGTTTTAGGTGAACATTTGTCCCATCTATGGATGGGGAGAAAGAATGGTTTTGACTGGGGATCTCAGGCATAGGGGAGGGCAGGCAGACGACCTGGGTATGCTAAGCATAGCTAGGGGATGCTGGTGTTGGCTCTCTGGACCAGTATATGTGAGCAAATACCCTACCAAGTATGTGGCAGTGATTTGATGTGACAGCTACTACTGTTCCCAAAGCAAATGGTGTGCACCAAAAAGAATCAGGATGGTGTTTTGGATGCTGCATTAGCAGGAGACAAAGATGTTTTGTGGCTTCTTGTACCTTAATTCTGGACCAGACAGAGTTTGAGAGAACGGTGTTCTCATAAGGGCATTTATGCAGCTCAGAAGAGACCTCAGATCTGGGCCCTGTTCCAAAATATGGATTTGTTAGAGAAGACGTATTTATGCTGATGGAATGGGTACTTTTGGGGTTGAGTAGAAACTGAGCAGGGCATTTGAGGTTGGGACATAAGAACCACAAATTATGGTCTAGCCGCTTTTGTTTATTTATTTATTTATTTGTGGCCATGGCTCCAACTTTTTCCTGTATCTCAATCCCTCTTATGTAAAGGGGAACTGGAGCAGTTTTTACTTTCTAGGGGCAAGATAAGAATATAGATTGTGAGGTGCTCTTACATGATGATGATATAAAGTGTAAAAGAATATAAAACTGCTGACCTCACTGATGGCACAGTGTATGGTGCAGCATAAGGAATACTGGGCTGGTGGTCAAAAAACTTAGGTTTATTTTTTCTCTTGGCTGCTGAGTTGCTGCATGGCCTTGAGTGTATGACTTCCTCTCTTCTGTTTCTTTTGGCTTGCACTTTTGTTAAAGCATGAACAGCACCCTGCACTGTAGGGCATTGATTGCAGCTGAGCTTTCCAAACACAACCGTATTGCATAAGGCAAACTTAAGAATTATTTCTATTGGTTGTCTGATAGAAAACAGATTTATTCTTACTCTTGTAGTAGAATGTCATTACTATTGCAAGGAAATGGAGTTCCTCCCAGCTGTGCAAAGCTGGTGACAGAACTAGGGAGCTTTGAACTTCCCGTGAATTTGCTAATGCATGTGTAGTCACCGCCTGGCAAGTAGAATTTTCCTTCATGCTTTTTTGTGGGTGAAATTCATTCCTCTCTGTTTAGGCTTATATAGCTCCTTAAGCTGAGGCTGATGTAGAGGGCTTAAAGACTGCATAGGTGTGCAATAAAATCATAGAATCATAGAATAGTTAGGGTTGGAAAGGACCTTAAGGTCAAGCTCCAACCCCCCTGCCATGGGCAGGGACACCTCACACTAAACCATGTCACCCAAGGCCTTGTCCAACCTGGTCTTGAACACCCCCAGGGATGGAGCATTCACAACCTCCCTGGGCAACCTATTTCAGTGCCTCACCACCCTAACAGGAAAGAATTTCCTCCTTATATCCAATCTAAACTTCCCCTGTTTAAGTTTTAACCCGTTACCCTTTGTCCTACCATTACAGTCCCTAATGAAGAGTTCCTCCCCAGCATATATAAGCCCCCTAAATTGCTCTCTGTGAAGGAGCTCAAGCTTTTAATTTCCTATCTGCTGTTAATTTTCCTTTAGGGTGGGATATGTGGTGATGAACTTGGAATCTCTTCAAATCATCTGGAGTTCGGAGCTAAAATCATACTTGGCATGAAGAGTTAAACAACACTGATATCAGTGAAGCATCATCTCTGTACAGCAGTGTCCTGAATCAGACACAGGGAATTTAGTTCAATGACTCTTGATTTTGTATCAGTTGACTGGAAGTGACATACTGTTTCTTACCGGCTGTAAGGCCAGAAAGTCCAAAAGGTCTGCTTCCCTTTGCAGACCAGCTTCTTTTCTAATACTAGACAGAGGCACCCAATTAGACCCAGACCTCACTAATCCTGTCTTAAACCCAATGACTAGATTAATCTCTGCATGTGAAAAACTAAAAGATTTCTGGATTGCTCACAGGAAATTCAAGGTACTGTATATCCTTGCAGATTACCAGGAACTGTTCTGTGGAGGGGGATCAAGACAGCTTGAGTGGGGCAACCAATCTGCCAGCTGATGTTATTCACCTCTGCAGGGAAAGAGAGTGTATTTATAGCTTAGTTTTCAGAAGACAAGGCCTATATGGTGGTGTCACTGCCTCCGACTCTCCACTCCAATGATTTCTGAACCTATTATCCAAACTCAGATAAATTGACTAAGTCAAAAATCAGAGTGACTAAACTGGAAGAAATTTCATGAAAATGTGTCTTTGGGTAGAGAGGAGATATTAAAATTAAAAATGCTCTAGACAGAAACCACATGCATGACTCAACCACATTAGCTTAAAGAACTCAAATGCTATTGGTCAAAAAAGCCTTTCATATTTTCTGTGTTTCCCAGTACATTTAGGGGTCTCAGATGGTACCTATTGAAGGAATGTTAGCAAAGCATTTCATAATAAGAGCACTGAGGAATAAGACAAGAGCCAATTTGGTGCTCCTTAGTGGCTCCAGTGACAAGTAGGCACAGCCAGCCCTGCTTTCTACCAGGACCCTTTTTGTCCATGCTGCATACTTAAGGGTCAGTTTAAAGTCTTTGTAGGTCAGACCAGACATAGGTAGGGATTGTGATTTGGTGATTCAAGACAGACAGCTTGGCTTCACCAAGGGCAAGTCCTGCCTGATCAGACTAGTGGTCTTCTAGAATGGAGTAACTACATCAATGGACAAAGTAAGGGCTACAGATGTTGTCTATCTGGACTTCTGTGAAGCCTTTGACACAGTTCCCCACAACATCCTTCTCTCCATATTGGAGAGATATGGATTTGATGGATGGACCCTTTGGTGGATAGGGATTTGGTTGGATAGTCACATCCAGAGGGTACTGGTCAAAGGCTCAATGTCTAGATGGACAACAGTGACAAGTGGCATCCCTCAGGGGTCTGTACTGGGACCAGTACCATTTAATATCTTTATCAGTGACATAGACAGTGGGATTCAGTGCACCATCAGCAACTTTGGAGATGGACAGGATGCTGTCCAGAGGGACGTGGACAAGCTTGAGAACTGGGCCCATGAGAAACACATGAGGTTCAACAAAGCCAAGTGCAGGGCCCGGCACCTGAGTCAGATCAATACCCAGTATCAATACAGGCTGGGGGATTAAAGGACTGAGGAGAAGGACTTGGGGGGACTGGTGGATGGTGGATGAAAGATTGGACATGAGCCAGCAATTTGTGCTTGGAGCCGAGAGAGACAATTGTATCTCTCTTGGGCTGAATCCAAAAGACGTGGCCAGCAGGTCAAGAGAAGTGATTCTGCCCCTCTCCTCTGCTCTGGTGAAACCCCACCTGGAGTACTGGATCCAGCTCAAGTCCCCAGTACAGAAAAGACATAGACCTGTTGGAGAAGGTCTAGGGGATGGCAATAAAAATCATCAGAGTGATGGTACACCTCTCCTATGAGGAAAGGCTGAGAGAGCTGGGCTTGTTCAGCCTGAAGAAAAGAAGGTTCTGGTGGGACCTTGTTATGGCCTTTCAGTTCTTTAAAAGGGCTTATAAGAAAGATGGGAAGAGACTTTTTAGCAGGGCCTGCTGTAATAGGACAAGGGGTGATGGTTTTAAACTAAACCAGGGGAGATTCAGGTTGGATGTGAGGAAAAAATTCTTCTCAATGAGGGTGGTAAAATCCTGGCACAGATTGCCCAGATTGCTGGTGGGTGCACCATCCCTGGAGACATTCAAAGCTAGGCAGGATTTGGTTCTGGGCAACCTGATCTAGTTGATGATGTCTCTGATCATTACAGGGGGTTGGACTAGATGAACTGTGAAGGTCCCTTCCAACCCAAGTTATCTAAAGATTCCATGATTATCTACAGCGTGGTCTGCTATGTGCTTTTACAGTGCTTTAACTCATTCTGTTTCAAGTACTTCTTACCACAGCAAAAGTCATGGTCTCACTCTTAACTTAGGCCTTTCCTGGGAAGGGATGCACTGGTGGACCAAATGAGGTTGTGTCAGTTTGGGGAGACCAGCATGGATTTACTCTACAGAAACAAATAAAACACTGTGTTCTCCCACTGAGTGTATGAATGTTTTACTATTTCCCCATGCCTAGCACAAGCCCTGCTTGTATCTCCTTCACTTTCTCATGGTTATTGTTTTAAATTCTCCTTCTGACTCCAAATTTTCACATGAAGCTTCAATGTCCATGGCAGGGCAGTTCATCCTGATGGACTCTCTAAAAATGCAAAGGCTGCAGCTGAAGCAGTGTACCTGAAGTTCCTTAAATTTTTCTAACTAACTTGGTCCAAGCTCATGAAGTTCCTTGGATGCTTGATGAATCAATACCTTGTATACCATGCTAGGAAACAAGCGCTGAATTTTTAAGGAAAATATGCAAGAGCTAGAATGTGCTTTCCTCATCAGGGAGGCATCTGCATGAAAAGATGACTTGTGGCAATTATGCTAGTGGATGACTTTTAAGCTGGTTTCTTGAGGAAATGTGGCTTTTTTAGAGTACCTATTCTGTCTGCCTACCTAAGGCATGGCTCTGTCTGTCTGTCTGTCTGTCTTCTGTCTGTGTAACCCTGAAACTCACTGGGCAAATTCAGCACAATATGATAGAGAGGAGAGGTCTCGGAGACTATTATAAAATTCATTAATGGGATGACTGATAGTGAAATCACTGAAGAAAAGGCTGCTAAGCTCACCCTTTAGTAGACATTAGGGAATCTACATGGAGAGCGAGACATCAGAAGTGAAGTGTCACCAGCTTTTTCTGCTCTCCAAACAACTTGTTTTTAGCTCTGCTGGACCTGAGTGAGACAGGGGAAGGACGGATTTAATTCCCCCGCCCTGACAAGGGAATACGCTTAGCCCCTGACATCATTATAGATGAATCCCTCCAGGGATATTAAAGATGGAGAGCATAGTTCAATCTTGGTGGCGTCATGTCCAGAGGGCCAGTGGGAGAAATCCTCCTTGCCTAGTTAGGCTTAAAGGGAAACTTAACACGAGGAGGATGACTAAAGTGCATTTAGAGAGAGTGATTTATGTAAAACTATAACCTTTATAAAATAGGATTAAGTGCCAATGTGCTTACATTTGGATGGGGAACGCTTGTTATTTGCCCTGCAAGAGTTATGGCCAATAGGTCTCTGCAAAAGGAGAATGAGGAAGAGACAGAGAGTCTCGGTCGCTTTTTCTTTTTCCCTTTGCTCCTGCCCCCCTCCTTCTTTCATTAAAGCTACACATCATACGAAGTGGCACCAGCCTCAGAGAGTCTCTGACAAAACCATTGCATGGAGCCTCAGGACAGAACTTGCTGCAGTTCATGTTCTCTCCCTCTGCCCTTCCTCTCTCTGCCTTTTGCTTTCCGAGTGTACATCCAATAAGTCAGATGAAACTTAATCTTGTTTGCTCTGTCTCTAATTCTCTCTTCCTTTCTCTATTCTCCTTTTCTCTTGCTGCTCTGCTTCCTTGTCCCTTCTCTGCCCTCCAGCTCCAAGCTGTGTTTTATGTTGCTCTAGAACAGCAGCACTTTTTGGGCTTACCTTTATTCTTTCCTGTTGCTGGCCTTCTTCCTTAGTTGTGGATCAATAAGTGCAAACAGTGGGCAAGGGAACATCAGTGGAATAAAAATGAATTGACACAGCTCAGTCCCTATTTTGTGTCTCTTAAATTGTTGAATGGGCTGATTTTACAGCAGAGGTGTGCTTGGAGTAGAGGGAGCAATTCTGCTTTTTGGCTCTGAGTCTTGCAGACATTGGGTGCCTCTGCTCAGAGACCCAAACACTGTCTTAAAGATGAATCTCTTGCCCAGGACATACAGACTGTCAAGTGAAATGATGCTGTGATCTGTGATGATTTGTTGGGAGCTAATATCACCAGGCTTGATTTGCCACCGCCTCTATTCATGTAACACAGTCCTGGGTACTTTGGTATCTCCTTTGGGCTCTTTTTCAAGTTCTGGCTATCTGTAAAAATCTGTAAAAACAAGAGACCTGTCCCTCCAGCATGAACTTGGCTCTATAAAGATGAACTATCTTTATCTTTCATTTTTTATTGTTTCTTGCTTTGGGTTTTTTGGTTGGTTGGTTTTGGGTTGGGGTTGTTAGGGGGTTTATTTTTATTGTGTTTTTTGTTGTTGTTTGTTTTTATTTTAAAAAAATATCATATACTTAGCAGACAGAGTGTGCTATGATCACTGAGCTGGGAACTCTGGCTTGTACCTTTATTGTGAAAAAAACTTTCTCCTTTTTGATGTCTTCACCTGTGGAAAATGGAAAACATCACCCATCTGAAATGATGACAGTCGAGAGCTCAAACCACTTAAAAATAACTCCTGTCCAATGAAATCTAACTCCAGTAATTTCTTGGATTTAGGAAAATCTTTCTTTTCTTACCCTGGTGGGAGAGCAGAATTATTGGTAAACTTTGCTTTTCAAATCCACTACTGCAATCTTGGAAACAAATTGTGAGTGTAAATCAGTTGGGGACTCTGATCCATCTATTCTCTTCTTTTTTTGAGTGCAGATTGCTATGTTTTCCTCCCTATCAAATGGGAATTGGAATCATGGAAATGCAAGGCCTGTAAAGCTTATTATTTTCACGCTCCAGTTTTCTGCTGGTATTATTGCAATGACTTCTGTGTTCTTTGCTCCTGGTATATATCAGAATTTATAAAGTGTTTGTGCAATAAGGATCCTCAGTATTAGCGAGAATAATTAATTTCCAGGCTGAGCCCTAACATGACATGTGCCAGTTATTGATGGATGAACAGTAAAAGGGGCAGAGGCTTTGCTCAATTTGAATTCTTGCTCCTCCAAACCTTTTCAATATCCTCTCAACTTTATCCAGGAGCTGTAATGTTGCATTTCTCCAATAAAGCCTTTCTCAAAGTTTTAATCTTGACTCAGTGTAATCTCCCTCTCCAATGGTTACTTGCAGTTGTCACTATTAGGAGCATTGATCTGCTCTCAAGACAAAACATGAAGACACTTCCAGGACCTCCTTTTCATAGATTTCCTCCTGCTCTTGGCGAAGCTGACCATACTCTCACGTTTCTTCCAGTGATGTTGCTCTACTGCTGGAGCTCAAAGCACTGCATTGAGCAGGGAGCCTGGAGAGCACCGAAATAACTGAACTCCCTCCTCCCAACACCCCAGACATCCCAAATCAGTTTGATTACAGTTTTGCTTGAAAGCTGCTCGGTCCCTTTGAGCTTAAATGGTTGTCATGTTTTACAGATGGATTATTCCAGATCCTTAGGGAGGGTAAAAAAATTAACAAGGAGGATAAAGTAGAAAACCACTGTTGCAACAATCAATTGCTTCAGCTACCCGATGGCTGCCGTTGTGTAATGCAATCCCCGTATATGGTGCATTACCGACTTCCAATATGTGGTAATATTTACATTAGCATTAGGACACCATCAAGCCTTTACTTATCCACATAGTTAAAACTGTTATCTGTATATGAACCCCAGAGATGATATATCTAATTGTCAGCAGTGACCTGATGATAATAGCAGTACAATTTAGTTACAATATACAATATCATTAATCATCCAAATGTAGCATAAACAGAATGGACCATTTGCTAAGGTCTTGCCAGGGGTGGGAGAAAGGTCCCTCACTTATAGCAGCTGTATACACTGGAGGTTTCGCTCAGGAAAGCGACTGGCAGTATGGGGGGGAGAGATCTTCCACAGAGATCAGAATCACCTTCAAGGGTGGTACATGCCTCTATTTATTAGCATTATGCTACATATGCTAATGGCAGACTGTACACTATTTCTGAGCATTAACATCTGCTCAAAGCAACAGACTTTCACTTACAGAAACTGATTTAAACTCAGTGAAGCAGATAAACACAGAAATCTAAGCAGGTGGCTGCAACTGAAGGAAGAATTCTCAATTCCTGCACTCAACCAACGAACTTCACTAAAACCATAATTAATATTCAGATAACTATATTCCAACACGCAGAATAAACAAGATCATTTAAAGGATGCAAATGTCTACCTGGGATGAGGGGAGGTAGAAGCTCAGGTTTGGAATACAGAGTGGTTTGAATAGCAATCCAAAGCACTCCTTAATTCATATTGCTGCCTTTGATGTTGGCCTGGGCCAGAAAATACAAATAGCAAGAGATATTATTGCACCATTCACAGACACAAAATGGGAATTAAACTTTTAAATAAGCAGTTTGTGGAAGGTAATCACAGAAATGAATCTTTCCTTGTAGAATGTTAGATGGTGTAAAGATTTTGTTACAGGAGTACTGGAAAATTTAGTCACTACTTTAAATACACCAACTTTTCATTTGGGAAATGTTGCACAGGCATGATAAAAATATGAACAAAAGAAATCCTTTTCCATTCTCTCCAGTTACACCTGCTCAAATTTTGTTCTGGCTACTGATAGCAGGTTCCAAATGAAAGACTCACTAGTGTTTCATCCACAAGAAAATTTTGCAAAAGCAAAAGACCCCATTTCTCTCAAACTCCAGACTCATCTGAAAGGCTGGATGGACTTTAAATCTATTCTAGTTGAGCCTGAAGCTTGGAGTGAAAAGTTAAAAGAGCTGAATTTTACATGGATTCAGCTTTTATTGCAGGAATTTGATTTGGTTCCAGATATACCATTTCTCTAAAGAATTATGCAATGGCTCTTTTTCTTATACTAGGGGTATATATCCTTATAGGTACTCCTAAAAAGCATATTCAAACTTTGTAGGCTCCAGCTAGGCCTCTGGACTGGTATTTCCTCTTGGGTGCTTCCAAAAGGCTCTGCTCAAGGCTTTATTGTGCCCTCTGAATTACTTTTCTTCTCTATTGACAAGATGTATGGGCTTAGGTGGAAAATGTAGTGCATATACCGTACAAAGTTTTCAGGAACTGTGGATCTGATCCACACAAGGATGAAATAAATAGCTCATTGTAGTTCATTGCATGAACAAATGAACAACATCAGGCATTGGAAATCACTTTGGTAGCAAATGAAGAGAGGCTGGAAGAATGAGGAACAATATTGTATACACTTGTCCTGATCTCACTGCTCTCTGTGTTAATGGCTACTGCTGGGTGCAGAATGGCTTTGCGTGCTCCATACCTATGAATCAGTATGGTTGTACTTATGTTCTTAAGATGGCAACATCCTTCTTTCCTTTTTCTTTATTTCCCCTTAGCATCTTTAATGGTGAACAGCTTTTCTAAGCAACCCTCAAAGATGTAAACTTCGTTTATAAATCTGGTAACAATGTTCATTGAAGTTCAGGAGTAGGTGAATGGGAATGCATAGCAAGCAAAGCAAAATTTAAGGATAATTTTGACCTGACCCTCAAAATAAGTAAACGTATCATGTGCATACTCAAAGGACCAATTTGCTATTCTTTTTTTGGCATTGCTATCTCTTCCAGCTTCTACAAGCCTGTGTGCTTTGCTGTGCTTCCTCACAACCAGTTCCAGAATGTGTGAGAATATATGAGAATCTCAACTTTTTTTTTTTTTTTTTAGGTACATTTCCAGGCTGTGTGTTAACTGAGAAAATCTGAATCTTAAAGATTGAAATATTGCAAAACAATTAAAAATCCCAGAATGCACTGTTTTGAGCTAAAATGATTGAATATGTTTTGGTTTAGATTTTTAATCCAACATTATAATTTAGGAGCTTGTATTCCATTTTTCTGAATGCATCAGAGCTGGCAATAAAGCTCTATTAACCTTTGAACTCCAATTTCTTGTTTCCTTTGAAATCAAAAGTAGCAATTTCATGGCTTTCCAAACTCTAATAGCAACTCCCTCTTCTGTGTACACTAGGAATCACAGGGTAGCACTATGCTATCCCATTCTTTTGAGAGGGTATTGAGTACCTAAGAGACCTTTATTGGTGTGAAGATACTATTCTTACAGATCCACCCTCCTGCATTTTCATTGCCCAAGTACAGGTCCCCCTGTTGTCCCTCTATGGATTCTGGGTACTGGAGTCTGCTAGGCATTTTTTGTTACACATTATCAGAAATTAGGGGAAAAATTCTGCTACACCCAAGCAATCTATTTGACCTGAGACTGCACCCTGTTAAGTACTTCATCATATGCTCAGCAAAGTCAATAATAAGGCTCCTACTGGCTTCAGCTGTGCAAGATCAGGGCTGGAATGGGGGCAGAATGAATGATGTTATTATTGCTTTAAAATTATTGACTTCCGTATGTTCCTAAATATGTGGGTATTTAAAATGACTGTTAGAGGCTTGCACAACTTTTTGAAATTCTGTTCAAAAGGATTTGTTACTTCAGAATATTAACAATCTGGAGGATTTTTCAGATGAAATTATTAAGCTGTTGTAGCTTTTTCTTTTCCGCCTTCCCTGCCCCCCCAACCCCGCCCCGTTTGTGCTTAATTGTATGCACGTGAATGGTTTCATTGACTGCTTTGGAGGGGTGCGAAAAGATCTGCCTGAAAAAGTGTTCTGTATAAAATCACAAGGGGGACATGAAAAGAATGCCTACCAATCTGTTAAAAAAAATAAAATCGCCCAAGTGTGTGGTATCAATTTCCAGGGAAGAAAAAAAAGGGTGTTTTCAAGAGCCCTAATGCAGTCCTAAGTAAGTCTTTGCTGCCAGTTTAAAAGAAGAATTTGTCTGAAGAAACACAAAGTAAAAGCAGCCACCAAAGTAGGAGCATGCCTGAAAAATCGAACTTTCTTTACAAAACGTATTTGCAGCTGTTGTCAGACCACTCTGCAAAATGCGACGCAGTTACAGCCATCTTTTCCCCCTTGAATTCTCCTACCTTTCCTGTGTGTGTATTAAATGCCTGGCTGTTATCCACTCAGCGCAGTAGGGTCACTAAAGATCGGATGATATTCTTTTAGCCAGCCATGACTGAGTGAAATACAACATCTATGCTTGGAGACAGGGCCCTCGTTCTGCACCGTGTTATTTATCCAACCATCAAGGGACACAGATTTCTGTTGCCTTCAACAGGAACAACTATGGGGTTAAAGTAGAAGGTGTGGAGATGTTTTC
This sequence comes from Pezoporus occidentalis, assembly GCF_034315485.1. NCBI lineage: Eukaryota > Metazoa > Chordata > Aves > Psittaciformes > Psittacidae > Pezoporus > Pezoporus occidentalis. Next base: position 750,052 of record NW_026913274.1, read on the forward strand.
AGGATAGAGGACTGCTAGTGTAGAGGACAGTAAAGTGTGTATAATGGGTGGACTGACTGCAGCTAAACCATCCTACTGTTCGAAATATGAAATATGTGGGTTGCTCTGTGCCCCGGGGTACTCCTTTGGGTACTGGGAATGCTGCTGCTTTCTTCCTCTTTTCAAGCAAAGGAGAAGTATAAGGTTTGCAAAGCAGTTGGAAATCTCAGTTTGAACTGTAGGACAGCTGTACAAAGATGTATAGTTATTATAGACATATATATAGCAAATAAACCCGACTGGAATCAGGACATCAAAAGACTGATGCTCTCTCCCAAGTATTCATCCTTTAAGTACTGTGTCTTTCTTTCTTTCTTGTTTTGTTGACTGCCTATTAGTGTGCTAATCTCTTGGGGGAGATTACTGAGCAAATAGCTGTTGGACAAAAATAATGACAGGGAAGGAAATCATGAAAAAAAACGTAAGAAATGGAGGAGGTTGCCAGTGATGGCAGAAGCAGAGGCATAAGAAATCACTCACTGGTTTAAGAGTGAAGGGGGACAGAACACTTAATTTCCCTATGGGTCAAAGGGAAAGGGAAACCAGCTCCACAGAGACAGGACTCAGCACCCTTACAGGATGTGACCATGCCTTTCTCAAAAGGTATAAAACAACATCCTATATGAGACTGGTAACTGGCCGTGTCCAATTCCTCTCTTCACTGTTCCTGCAGGGGCCACGGTTGCTGTCCTGCAAATACTTCAGATTAAAACCATGACTTTCTGAGCTAAACAGCCTGAGTGGAAGCCAGCAGCTGTGACAGACTCATGTCCTCTGTGGATCTGACATAGAAGGGGTGCATGCAATATACCCCAAGCCATGGCTGATGGTCCCCCACCAGTGGGGACCTCTTCCAGCCCTGAGCTTGGCATCTGCAGCCCCTGCTGCTGCCCAGCCCCAGTCCCACTGGCAGCACGGCTCAATGTAAGGCAGAGCCCTAACTGATTTTCCAGCTAACTAGTTTAGAAAACAAATCTATCGTTCACATTATGCGTACCACAAATATTGTTGCTTCCTGGGAGGAGCTATTTATCTATATTTGCCTAGGATTGCTTTTGAACTGGACATTGTACCCATTTCCATGCAATGATTAACACCGATGGCAAAACAAACAACAGGAAATAGCTGGGAGTGAGCTGTGGCTTTTTGTGGTTTTATTTAGGTTGGTTTTTTTCTAAAGAAGAAAAAAATCCCTGTGGTCTGATAACGCTACAGTCAAGGGAAGGCATTCTGTAATCTGGGAACAGTCCTATATATAGCAATATAACTGAGTGCCTCTGGGGAGCTGAAGCACTTATAAATATCACGTATTAGATGGAGGCAGAGTACAGCACTCTCTCTGTTCATAGGGAGGTGGCTGTTTCTAGTGGTTCTTGTGCAGCTTGGAGTAATATACCCGTACTCCAGGCTGCTGGATTAAGAGAAGAAGAAATCCTTTTTGCTTGTGTTCTGGCCTCTTTAGCTCTTTCCTAATTTCTTCTTTATTTTGTCAACTTTCTGTTTAGTTTGGAGAGATTGAGAACAGACCGTTAGCTTGATGACTAGACTTGCACGATTTTTTTGTCAGCTGATATTTGTAGAGGAAAAATAGCTTAGCAGGAAGGAAAGCTGTTCACAGATTTAGAGGAAATTTGGCAAGTTGTTTCAAGCAGGACATAAAAAGGATAAAGTCAAAACATTTTATTTTATTGTTAAAAAATAGAGTTTATCTGAGGGAATAATTTCTCTTCTTAAATAGCCAGGACTTGTTTTTTTGTTGTTGTATTTGAATAGTAGTACAGAAGATGCCCCAACATGAAAGTGCTCAAAAGCAAAATACCTTGAGATTATTTTTTTTTTACTTATAAATTCAAACAAATTAATTTTGATCTTAACCTAAACTCTATTTTTCTTCCTTTTTCTTTCCCCCTTTCCTCCCCCAGGAAAAAATATCCCAAACCTCCCAAGCCAGACACCATTATCTGTTTACAGGTCTGTAGCTCTTATTTCTCCCTGGAGCGGCAGTGCCTGGCTGTCACTGCCACCTCCATCACTGATGTGCCCTATGTCCTTGGTCAAGTCATCAGATGCCTCACTGAAGATTTATTTCTCCACAAGTGCATGTACAGCACCTTGCACAGAGGGGGCTGGTTTTGGTAGTGACCTGAAGGTGTCACTACTACACAATGAATACTGGTACCCTCCACGTCCTGCTCTTCAGCAGCAGGGTGGCTGCACTGCAGTTACAATGAATTTGCAAAAAATTGCAATACGTATCACAAAGTACAGTTTTAGAACTTAGAAGACACCAATATATTGACCCATCTGTGTCGATATTTATTCCTCAGCAGCTGCATTACATTGGCATATAAGACCCTATCTAGCTTCCATTAAAATCAGTGATAAACTCCTATTGACTTAAATGGTGCAGGATAGAGCCCTAAATCTTTAATGTAGTCGTATTCATGTCTCTTTTTTCTAGATGATGCAACCACTACCATGTAGAAATACATCTATTATATGTACTTTGCCCAAATATCTGTGAACATGACAGTAATCACTCTTTCATATGTTATGCTGTATATCAACAAGTTATTTCTACTTAGTTAGGAAGACAAAAAGTTCTTACAAAGTTCTTTCCCAGAAATGCAAATGTTCCTCCGTATAGAAATTCCCAGCTAAGATTGTCTATAAATATTAATTCTTCATAACATATACCAAGGCTGTCTCACACTAGGAATTTCACTCTGAAATATTCAATCCTTATGCAGTCACTGCATGCAAATATTCCTCAGTGCCTATACATTCCCTCATTAACAGCACCATTTGGGTTAAAATAAGGCTGGCACTTACACCAAATGCTGTCACCGCAGATGCCCGATCCTTTTCAACCTCACTGCAGCTTGATCCTGCACTTAAGATCAGGTTATGGACAGTTTTACTTGCCATAATCAGCAGCTGCTCCTGAAGTGCCTTCCTCACTGCCGCTCCGCAGCTTTATTTCCACCCAGCGGCAGTGAAGAGGTCTACTGGGCTGCCATAGCTTCCAGGCTTGATGGGGAAAGTGTGTCACACTGGTGCCTAAATGTCCCTTTTGCCTATCCTCACAAGGCCAAATCCTCAGTGGGTGGAAAATCAAGAGCTTCACCCTTCCACCTGCCAAGGGTTTGGTCATCTTGAAGCAAAATAACAGAAGAAAACACTTTCCCCAGACGTATTTGCAGCCTTTTTTACTCACTGCCAGCTCCCCCTAATTCCTTTCCCCATCCTGTTTGTATACATCTGCAACTCTTCATTCCTTAAAAGCTAACGGTGAAGGGCTGCAGAGGCATTCGTTGTATGAAGACACATGGCTAAAACAGCCCCCCCTCTCCTAGGCCAGTTATCTCCCCATCACTCCTATCGGATTGGCCAACATCCAAAGACATCCCTCCCTATTGCCCTTTCCCAGGTAGGGGTAAAGAGAGCTGGAAGGGCAAGAAGGGACCTGGTGGGAGACATCCCAGGGTGGCTGTCACGTTTGCTGGGTTAATTAGCCAAGACCAAAAGCCGTCCCTGCAACTGCTGCCGAGCCCCTCCTCACCCCTGGCTCTTGTCCGGGCACCTGGAGCGGTCGGGCCGCTGAGATGGCTGCCAGCCACGTTGCCGAATAACGTCTCAGCGTCTCCTCACACTTCTCCAGTCTGCCAGTATCCATCTGCTGTCTCTCGTCCCCTGCTCAGCATCCCAGCGCCTTGAGGCAGGAGGTGTCTTTTTGTCCCCCATCTGTGCAGTACCCTGCACAGAGGAGGCTCTTGGCCACAATGAAGGTGATATGGGGACACCTCCAGCCCAGAGTCACGGCAACCCCAAGATGTGAGCATGCAGCATAAGGAGGGGGATGTGTTTAATGCAGAGAGGGGGCTGAACTGCCCTGCCTCTATTTGTATTCTTTACACCATCAGGTGGGTTTTCTTGCACCCTAAGAGGAGACACGGGCTCATACTGGGTATTGGGGTGCATCCCAAAACCTGGCTCACAGCACCCAATAAGAGAGAAACAACCTCACAGAAATGGAGCTGGTTCCCCTGGCAGTGGTGTCTTTAGCTCTGGTCCACAGCAGGGTTTCGAAGATAGGAGTTAACGGGCATTAATCCTGCAGCCTTTTTAAAGCAATGTCTAGATCATATATACATACTAAATACTCACAGCCTTTGCTGTTCTAAACTGTTACTGCCTTTCAGCTAATACCTCTAAAGAAGGTCTTAACTAGACCAAGACAGAAAATGAAATAAAACTTTAGTTTGAAGAAGGATGGTTAGGGGCACAGATTGCACCTCAAGTGACACTGATGTTCTTTTAACTGGCAGGTTTCCTATCATCCTGGCAGGTAAATGCACAGAAAACCACAGCTACAGTGGAGTGACTCATGGTCCTCTAGAAAACTCTCCCTGCATGCTCCAAATCCTCACTTCAACCCCGCAGTATCAGAAAGGAGCCAGCAGGCTTGTAGGAGATGCCTGAACTTAAATCAACAACTTCAGTATAATTTTTTGGGTAGGCTTTAAACCTGTTCCATGAATAGAAGAAGCTGTATCGGCTTCCCCCACCCAATCCCCCTATATAACTGCATCTAAACTAGCTATCCATCAGGATAACTGTGATTATTTTGGAGTGTACAACACATATGTTCAGCTTCTGAAATGTCTTCTGGCCCTGGTGACTTTGCAGTGGCTTTCACAAGGTTTGTATCTGGCCCCTCCTGTTGTTCTGTAGCTGTGTCTCTGATTATGTGAATGTTAGTGTCTGGGGAAGTAAGATGAAAAAGGTCCCCATCTGTCCTGATTCTGAAAGACTCAGGCCTGATCTTTCCTGCTATTCATTGTGAGTAACACTACCCTACCAGCCAATCCCAGGCAATAAGGGATTGCATGTGAGGAGTAAAGGTAGAAGAAGAGGATGTCAGACAGCCCCTCCTGGAAAGATTTATAAATGCACCATAACTGACTTCACAGGCTTAGTACCTTGGAGAGTAATTGAAAGAGATGTTCCATATTGATCTTTTCAGAAAGTTCAGTTTGTCTAATCCATCCCCTCCCTAGAGCCAGGTGAAAAATGTTTGAACTTGTAGTGCTGGGGTTGGATTCTGCTCTCTGCCACCTGAGTGTAAAGCTAGGAAGGCAACTCCATAGGCCACGTCAGTTTCCATGGTGTAAGGGAAAGCAGGAGCCAACCCCAAGTGCAAACAAAGTGTACTGGTGTGTCTGTAGCTGGGCTTGGTTTGGAGAAAACTGCTTTTGCCACTGTGGGTTTCCAGTGATTTTATGGGATGGGCATTATGTACCCATGTTGTGATGTGAACGCCAGGGATTTATTGCATGAAATATGGAGATGAAAGATGATTTTGTGATTAAGAAATGAGACTGGGACTCATGTAATCTGTGTTTAATTCCCAACCCAGCTGTAGGCTGCTGCTCTGCCCTTGGTTAAGTCATTTATGCTCAGATCCATAAAGCTATTTAGGTATCTAACACCCATTGATTTCAATGGGAGCTGGGCTCTAAGTGCCTTTAAGGATCTGAGTCTTAATCTCAGTGCAACTCCGGGTTAGGAACCAAACCTATAAGATCACTATCTGGTACTTCCTTTCTTCTACTGGATGTGTGCTTGTTCAGGTCCACTTGGAATATGTTAGGTTTGTATGTGCTGGTACAGCATCTAGCACAGTGCGATCCTGATCTCAGCTGTTGCTGAAAAAATATAATACAAATGTGATCATGATTGTGGAAAAAAATAACAAAAGCATTGAGAGCTAAACTGGAAGAAAATAATCTAAGGACTTTAACATTACAGTCTATTTTCTAATGTTCTCTTGTGCTTTAAAAAATACTAGCAAACCCCATGTCTTCTGTTGTGCATTGATCTCCAGGGGCCTTTTATATTACTCAGCTCTTCTAAAGACCCTTCCTCAAAATATCTCAGTTAGTTATTTTACAGCTATGAATTAAGCTTGGCTTCCAGACATAAGGTTATTGCTTCATTTATCCTGCAGTTCAGGAAACTGAGTCACAGAACTTTGACCTTCCAAAAGATACATAAAAAAGTACTTAGGTCTTGAAACAGCAAAACATCCCTGTAAGTGGCACCCTGGAAGAGACTCTCAGTTCTCTTATTTCAGTCACAGGTACAAGTATCTCAATGTTAATCAAGTGTACGGGGATGTGAGTCCCAGTTGCACTCCTCTGGTTACTGAACCACTCTTTTCTGCCACCACTTCCCACTCTTCACTAGGTTTGTTCTTCTCATAAAAGTATTCACTTTAAGATTGTGCCTTTCCTTTAGTAAGAGCGGGCAATGTGTGGTCCTTCATGTGATTTTATGCCAATAGGAACATAAACCCAAACAACCACAGAAAACACACTGTTTTCAGGGTTGTGGAGTCTTTCTGAATAAGAAGCTGCTTAAAACTTGTACCAGACACACTATCAGGTGTATGGGAGCGTTTGCACAGCATGAGGATGGCAAGTACCTCCTTTACTAAGAGCTACCAGGGAGAGATGGAGAAATTACAGAAGGTTTTCTCCATTCTTATTCCCCCAAGCCACCCGACACTGCATAGGAGATGTTGGAATATTCCCTGCCTGCAGTCAATGGTTGGGGTTCATAGGGAATCAGGCACAGCTGTATGTTATCACACTCGAACGTTAAAAGCCAACTTGAAAATCTAAGTCTTTTTCCAGAAAGAGTAAAACTGCTATTAGCAAGCACTGGATTCTTTTTGTCTGTGGCATATTTTCCCTGGAAATAGTGACTACCCTTAATATTCCTGCACTTTTTAAAAGTGCAAGATCCAAAACTTGCTGCACTGCCCTCCTGCTCCTTGGATTTCAATATCCCCAAAGGCCAGATTGTCTCTGAGGATTGCACAGAGGCAAACTGTGCCTTCTGGGGAGCACTGAGAATGAATGGGTAACCAGAGACATCCAGTGCTTCCGGGCTGTAATGGTTCATATCAACCTAAAAGAACAAGAGGGGGCTGTTACGGCTTTCTTTTGAAACAACTTTTTGGTATACAACAATTAATTAATTTCCTGAATTAAAAGGAGTCTTGGAATGCCTAGTGGTGCTGCAGTACACCTAAGACTTTCTTAACCAGGATGAAATGGGGAGAATCACGCCAGGAGGAAGCCATTATCCTTATCATATCCAGGGAAATGGGAGCAGTTCCACCTGGTGTTTAATTCATGTGAGTGTTCCTGATGGGTTTAAAGCTCTTTTGGTTTTCTCATGTGGGGGGAAAAAAACAACAACCAATGACAAACCTCTCAAAATAAATTAAAAGACCTTCTTTCCTCTGTTCAGTTGCCCTCTCTGTCACATCTCTCGCCCTCACTCCTTCTTTTCTTCCCTATAAAAAATAATCAGTGCAAAATAAATGAGTGAAAAGGCAGCATCTTACCAAAGCATCTTTGTGGAAAGGTTTAATTTCCTGCCCTGCTGTGGGTTTTTGTGTGTGTGTAGGGTTTGTTTTTTTTTTTTTCCCAAAGGAGGGAAGGAAATAAAGAAAAAAGCAATGGAAATAAAAATAAAGAGAATCAAGAACTTGACAGCCAATAAAGAGAAGGGATGTTTAGGGAGGAATGTTTTAGTTGAGGTGTCCCTGCCCGTGGCAGGGGGGTTGAAACCAGATGATCTTAAGGTCTTTTCCAACCCTAACTATTCTATGACTCTACGATTCTATGAAGAAGGAAAAGAGTGGCCTGATGCTGCCTACATATCCATGAGCATATTTTCTTTGCACCAAAAGCATCAGCCACGTCTATAATGCTCTTGAGAGTGGTTTAAAACATAAAGCAGGCTGTATCTATCTCAGAAATGAAGTTTGCCATTCCTACACTCTCCCTTCCAACTTGGAGCATCTTTGTACAAAACACCAGCAGCCATATGAAACAACCGATACGAGCGCGCAAAGGGCTTGTAATTTATGACCACTGGCGGGGAGGGGGGTTGGGGTTCAGTCTCTGCTTATTGAGGAGGGGCTGGCTGGCATCCCTGACCATGAAGCATGTGAGCTGGAGTGCCATGGGCCCTCCAAGAAGTGAAAGCCAGGATGCTTTCTTGCAAGATCCGAGCACCGGGTGACCATATGTGGTAGAACAGATAGGAATGAGCCACAACGTGGCAGCATTGTATCTGGTGTGCTGGAGAGAAAGCGGGAGTCAAGCTAGGCTGACCTTGGTCCTGCCTACATCAAATCTGAGCTGGTTTATTAGGAGAGGGTTAGTGCTGAAGGAGACACATTAGGAGTAAAGTTTGCTCGTAGGTACTGGTGCCTCAGTTGTTGCCTCTCTCTGAAGAAGAGGGAAAAGAAGTTAAAAATAGGGGTTGATTGGTTATTACTCACAAAAAAAGGCTCAATGCCCCTGAGCAAGAATCTGGCAAAATTCTCCTTGTTAGGAAGTATTTGTAAATACACTAAGTGCAAGTCCGACAAGGTCTGATCCCTGATGCTTCAAGTGAATGCCGATTTGTTAACTTTCTGGAAGGTCTCAAAGTTCTTCATGGGGAAGTTCTATTTATCCAGTTTTTAGATTTTGTAGAGCAAGGATCAGAAACACAGTGCCAACAAATTAAATATCTTGATTTTTTTAAATCAGCCTCTAATTTAGAGTCCAGCTTGAATCACCAATTGCAAGTAGGGACCCCCCTCCACAAAGCATGTACACATCAAGCATACAAAACAAGTAGGCACTAAAGAAAGTGACAGCCACTTTTAATTTTTCTCTAGAAATGACTTGCTCAGCGTCTGCGGAGTAAACCAACAGCTGAGCTAGGAAAAAAAAATCCATCTCTTTGAACTCCCAGCTTTCAACAACACCGTAATGGTGTGTTAAAAGTCTTGATAGGGCTGTGAGTCAAAGGCTGTCCTTGTGGCAAGACCCAGCAAGGTGGGTGGCTTTTCTGGGCTCACCTCAGCAGCTCACCTGAAACAGAGAGGGTATGAACCACTAAGATAGGCCACTTGCTGGGGGGGGGTTCATTCTGTCTGTAGCTCCTCAGAAGCATTTGTGTACCTCTTTCTTTCTCTAAGCCTTAGAATGAATGGCTCCCATTAAGAAAAAAGTAAAGAAAACATATTGGGATTGCGTAATTTCAGCACAAAGCCAACATAAAAATAAGAGCTTCAGCATCTGGGTTTGGTGAGGGAGGGGAAGAGGAAAGAATTTGGGATGGGGGGGTGTTAAGGATATAAAAAATTGCTGTCACCTGAAGTATCATTTAATGCTTTACTTAAAAACACTGACAGCTTTTGCACAGCTGTATCCATGATAGAAGCAGCCTGCTGGCACCTTGATAAAGTATTAAGACAAGCGCAGATTGGGCATGACACAGAGAGATGAGAGTTCTCTGCAGATGAATTAAGGCAACACACACAAAATAACTGCTACCTGGCAAAGGATCATTTTGATGCCGATGTCTTTTGTTTTGATTCAGATCAAAGGGAGGCTAGGTGGTTTAGGGCTGGTGCTCTGAGCTGCGTGGCTAGCTTATCTGCGCCATTCAAGCAGGCATCCCATTGTCTGCTTGTAAATAGAAAAAGATCTGAAACACATGAGGAAGGGATGGGGAGACAAGGGGGACAAGCAGCACCAATACCCTACTGGGAAGAGGTACGATCTCAAGTCCTGCAGAAGTACATTGAAATAACTGTCTTCTTTACGAAAGTCTGGGTGCAAAGTCCTCCTCCTGTTCTCAGTGTGGAAGATCTCACTCTAGATCCAGATCTGAGGTTGTCTCTGCTCTTCCTCTGAAGCTCTGATTCCTGTGCTGGGATACCCTCGAGGTATCTACAGCCAGAGTAACAGCACCTTGTCACAGAAAACTTTATTCCAGTAAACACTGGAGTGTGGGCACAGGCATACTGGTGTAAAAATGCCTGATGCCAGCATGTTTTTACTTTCTTTCTGCTATTCATGTGTGCCTGTGTGAATTTATATGTGTATGTATTTATGTATATATATATTTATATGTATTTATATATGGCCATTTCTATACAGGTATTGTAATGCCTTTAATGGAGAAGTTTTGCCATCCCTATCATGCTGCTGCAGTCAAAACACTGCAGTTGTTCTAATTCAACAGACCTAAACACAGTCCTGCAGTGTTAAGCCCTGTCAGTTCCTGCTGGCTTCAAGGGAACCTCAAAGCTTCTTTTGAGAGGGTCTCAGCAACTCTTTCTGCACCCTGAAGGAGAACTGGGCCCTAGGTTAATGAAAAGTAGGGCAACATTATACTATCAGTTGTCTGAGAAAGTGTCTGGTATTTTGAGAAAGAGCGACAGAGAAAATTCAAGTCAATGGGCAACCTCAGCATAGCGAAGGTGCATGTAAAAGTACGGGCAGAAGCCAGACACAGCTGCTCTGAAATGATGGTCTTGCGACATTCCCTGCCTCAGTTTCCCTTCAGCTTTGGGATGGAAGATGATGCGGCAAATCAACACAGTAAAGATGCTGTAGTCAAAATTTCTGATGAGCTACTAAGTGACCTGCTATCTCTAAAGTGCAAATATCTTGTTTGCGTTGCATAGGAGTCAAATAGGCTTTTCTGCTGCCGCTGCTGGAGCCATCAGAGAAACGAACTGTGCAGCCTACGATCCCACCCCAGCTCATGCACACTGCAAAGGAAAAAAGACAACTCTGACTCTTTCTCTCCTTCCTTTCTCCTACCAGACTGGGCCAAATCCTGATCTCATTTATATTGCAGTAATCCTGGAATAAATTCATGGGAGTCAGTTCCTCTAGATTTACATGGGTATAACTGAGAGCAGAATTCATCACCACGTCTTCATCGATGGCTCCTAAGCAGGGAAAAATACTAAGGCCTCCTTTATCTTGACAGCACAAGATGGCTCAATAAATGTAAAGCACGTGTTATATAACAGTAGAATAATCTATGGTATTGAGGTCTCACAGATCCTGAAAGTCTTTTCCACTTGAAAGGAGGGGGGGAATTAAATAAGGAGAAAAATATATATTGAATAAAGTGCTTGTTGCAGAATATTTTTTTTCAAATACTGAACTGTGAAACCTAAAGTAGGGCAATACCCTCCCTTTCAACAATACTTTGACTTCCTACAGTCAGCAGATGCAATATGCATAGGATTCAGAAAGATCCCATTAAAATTCATTAAACCGTGTTTCCAGCTATTTAGTAAATTTTGAAGAAGAGAAACCTATTGCCTCTTCTGCTCCATACGATGGCCTCTTTGAATGTAATTAACCCTTCATTCATGAGTCTTTCTATCCAACTAATCTCCCACCCCGTGCCTTCCGATGCATTTTTAATACCACAGCTAATACAGCCACCTAAAATCCTCCAGCAGTCACCATGCAATAGAGCTCTTTGCACAGGCAAGGTACTGTAAATCTCCATAAACAGTGCTTGGATGAACAGCAAATTCAGATAAGTGATGTGTTCTTTTTCATGCCTTCCAGTTACAATCGGGGGATGCTCTTCATCCTTCAAGGCAGAATTTTATCCGGGAATGATGTTGGTTTCATACCTGCCCAGGGGATTCAGCCACTGGGTTTGGGGAAGTTGGGTAAGGAGAGGTGTAAGGAGGGGCAAGAGGGCATAGATAAATAAGGAAACAATCAAAAGGCTCCTAGTAATACACACGCAAAAAGCTTTAAAATCAAAAGGCAAAACAATAATGGATCCAGAAAAATCAAGAAATGTTATACAAAGTGTGAACTTTATCTGTCTAAAGTGTAAAACTCTGGTTTCTTTATTACATGGTTGACAGAGACTCAGAACCCAATCTGGTCTAGTCCTGAGTGCGATAAGCTGTGACCAATTTCAGATCGGAGCTCCTATTTACGGAGGTGCTAAGCGGAGAGGGGGATTATATCATGCAAAACAGAAGCAACCAAAAATATTCTTGTTCCCCCCTTCCTCTTTTCCCATCTGATAAATGGTTTGTCAAAGCAGGGAGTGAAGCTGGAAGGGCCAGGGAAAAGGGTTTGGTATAAAAAAAGAAGACGGAACATGTGAACTGAAAATATCCCGTTGTTCCTTCTGCTTGGAGAAAATCCCATTCCCAGGCCAAATCTGATCAAAATCTGTCCATAAAAAAAAAAAAAAAAGAAAAGAAAAATTAGGAAGGAAATATTTTGAAACATAGGAAGGGTTTGATCCACACTGCAAAGTGTTCAAGGTATACGATGTTTCATTCATGATTTCAGTGTTCGGTCACAGCTATGGAGGAGTGTTATCTCTGAGTCAAAGAATTATGCTTTTCACTTGGCTTCCATAAACCTCTACACTTAATTATTTCATCTAAACTGCAGATTTCCATGGATCTAGCAAAGTGTTTAAGCACCTGCTCAGCTTTAAGAACCTATTGCGTTCTGGGAGTCTTTCCGTAGTTTGAATTGAGTGCGCACTTTGCTGGATGGACAGCTCTATACCGTAACTACATTTCATCTGGATGAAACACAGGCCCTTTCCAAGGGGTTTTGCTCCTGTTTAGTACGTTGGTCTAAAATTTGTCCATGAGTGTTTGCGCGCTTTTTATTGAAGATTCTGTCATACCCGATTGAACTCTGGCACAGTGTTTGTGATCAGTCTTGGATAACTCAGAAAGGTCTGATTCTGATACTGCAGGACAGAACACAAGCATTACAGCTTGTGTATCAGATGTAAGTATCACCCTAAGTCACCAGGAAGCCAATCTGAAGTCTCAGTGCCATTGTTTGCTCTTCCGAATCAGGGTATTTTCAAGAAAAAGCACAGTGATTCTGTTTAAGATGCACAAGACATCTCTACAAAGAATGAGAATTTCAAAGTATGGCACAAGTCTCACTTTTTGGGGAAGTATTATTGTCATTGTTCTTCCAGAGCTGGAAAGGGAATCGAAAAACATGTATAAGAGCTCAACTCTGCAAAATTTGCAGACCTGAGTGACAGGCTAAGTGCTACACAGCAAGCCGTGGAAAAATATCAGGATCAAAAGCCAAAAATCTTGTTTCTGGGCTTCCTGTTCAAAGACATGCGAGGTACAATCCTCCTACCCAAGAAAGAGTAGCAAGTATGCAGTTAAAATTTAGAGGCTAAACACCAGTATAGGGATATATGTTAACTGCTCCACACTCCACTAGCACTGGGCATGTTGCCTGTAATGCCACGGAAATACATGTACAAGTTAACAGCAAAGTTCAGCAGTTGCAAGATGTGTATGGATTCGTCCGCTATAATTGTTTCCATGATTTAAGCATTAGGCACCAGGAAATTAATCTGGGCAATAGTCAAGACAATCTGCACAAAGCTGAGTCCAATGTTGCTAAAACAAGCTGGCTGAAATGAAAAAGTGCAGCTGTGACTCTTTCCCTGATACCAACACACACACACACACAAATACGCACACACACAAAAAACCGGACCCAATTATTATTCTTATTATTTATGGACGCAGATGAAAAGCCAAAAGGGGCATGGTAATGCACACAGATGCTGATTAGCTGGAGATTATATTGATGATGTAATAAAAATTCACTTTGTCTCTTAAGCTGCACCAGGACAATCAAAGAGAGATTAGATAAAAATCAGAGAGAATGAATAATAGAAGGGAGAGGTAACATCATAAAACATAGCTCCCTACAAAATGTTCTACCTCTGAATGCCCCTAGTCAGAGTAAATAAGGGCTGGAGGGTGTAAATACACCCAAATGTTCATAGGAAAGAGGCAGATGTGGCTTTGTACATTTATTATTTATCAGAAAGCAGCCAGATACGAGCACCTCCTTGCACGGGTTTGCAAATACGCACATTTACATGTGCGCACCTTTCTAACTGTTGAACAGATGATGAGAGGGAGCGAGAGAGAGAAAGCATTGTATTTGGAGAGGGACAGATGGACAGAGAAAGCATATGGGGTGAACTCTTAGAAACGTACGGGAAATTGTCTGAGTGAGAAAGATGTGAACTTGCGGGGAAAAACAACTCAGTCTCTACTTGACAGGGTAAGAGATACACATACAAACCCCCACATACACATGTCTTTACCAAGACATACAACAGTGTGGGTCCCTGTCTGAAAAAAAAGGATCCCCAAACCACAAAAAAAAAAAAAACAAACAACAAAACAATAAAAGGATTTCTCTAATAGGAGAAAACTTTCTCCTCTTTGAGTGCTTGCTTGAAAAGGAGCAGAACTCCTGCACGTCCAACGTTGGTTTAAGTTTACTGACCATGTTTAATATTTGATTGAACCTTTGGCATAGCTGACTATCCTGATCTGAATAGATGATCCAATGCTTTCCTTGGTAGTAAAGCCAAGCGTAAGTAATAGCTGTCCTCTCTCTACTGCTGCCTTATGCATATGAGTAGGATTTTGTCATGTGTAAAAACCTACTACCTGCCTCTGTATTCTTTTCAGCTGCTCAGTATTTTCAGCTATGCTTTATGAAATCGAACAACAAAACCCAAAATGCTTCTCCCAGACATGGAAGGGTCTGCAATTTATTCATAGCTGAGAGAAAAATCCCTTCCTTCCAAAGTCTTCCCCAGTTTAAGTACCTTACCTGTTCTTCTTGCTGTACTTTTTGCCTGTGGCTTGCATTATTACTTGCTACATACATCAGAAAATGCTCATCAGCTTGATCGGCAGCTTAGGGATGTTTGTGTGATTGCCCTCGCACACGCGTACACGCACATAGACACAGCAATTTTATAAATAAATCACAGTCACAGGGGTGAAAAGAGGGCATGTGGTGCTTTGTAAGGGAGCAGAACAGCAAAAAAGAAAGGACATCTCCAGGATCAGAAAACAGGGGCTGTCAGAATTTCTCTGCGCCTCTTAACGCTTGTGAGATGGCCACTGCTGCTGATCACAGAAGGCGAGAGAAGGGACCACCAGCCCAAACTGCTCTTCCCCTGGCTACCTAGGTGAGGAAATGTCTGATCCCTCAACACAGGCAAAAACCAGGCCTAAATAAGCAGCCTACATGCTTTACACCTCAAATGAGACAAGGCTTGCCAGGAGAGGTAATATCTTTTATTAGACCAACTGATACAGTTGGAAAAAAATAGACAAGCTTTCAGGCACACAAGGAAGTCTGTCATTTTTTTTCCCCAGCTATATCAGCTTGACTAATAAAAGATATTACCTCTCCTTACAAATGTTGTCTCATTTATAACCTTAGACCATCACCACTAAAGCTACAGCACGACTTCTACCTTAAATACACACAAAGCTCTTTGCAAAGCTGGATTTCATAAATTCCTCTTTACACATAGCAAACTGAAGAAGAGCAAGGTCTAGGAGCAGGATCTGGTAAGACACTTATGTTTAGTAAGAGGGCTGGGCTAGAAATAGGCCTCTAATACTTTTCTACCTACCTCTGAATGAAGAAGACTGATGTCGCGCTACATCAAAGGCTTATTTTGCCTTCTTTCTTTAACTTGGGGTTGCTAGAAAAGGGTCCTGGAGCTGAGAGGTAGTTTTGCTTCAAAACAGCAGGGAAAAATATTTTTGCAAGAAGCTGAACTGTAGTCCCAGAAGTGGCTGCCAGGAATAGTTAAGAATAAGATCACGATTTTAAGAATTCAAAGGAAAATGTATGCAGGATTTTTGTTCAGGTGTGAGAAATCTGCTGCTGATTTAATGAAACAAGAAAAGTAAAAAAAAAAAATATAAAAAAAGGTGCAATTGCCTGGCGAAATTATACTTACTGCACTGTTTATTTCTTTTTTTAATCTTTGAAAGAGGACATCGTGCTTTGAACCTCAAAATAAAATAAAAAAAAAAAAACAAACCACCTTTACTGTCTACTCTCTCAGAATTTTTTGCGCAGAAATACGTCTGTGTATCTACATATGTGCGTATACTTTTTGAGTGTGGGTTTTTCTACTACTACCTGTGTTTTTTGAAAATACTTCCCCACTATGGCTCTTCTTTTTCCCAAATCCTATTCAGGGGAGAACTGAGAAAGGGCAGGAGAGGTAGTTAATGTGATCTAAGAGAATCAGAGTGGTGACTTGCAATACGAACCAGTAAAGTGTTCTCTACAGGGGTGACAGCCAGTGACAGCACAAGGGCAAAACATTGGTGCAGAGCTGAATCAAGGGAAGAGGAGTGCTAGCAGCAACGACAAGAGCTAGGGAAACAGATCTGGAGCAGCAGAGGTTGGAAAATAAATGACTATGAGGACAGGTAGGATGAGAAGGATAATGTGAGAAATGGGCAGTGAGCCTGGAGTGGCACTTGAGGAAGGGACCTGACGCTGGGGGTGAATCTGAGCCCCTGGTCCAAGCACCCATGCCTATACCTGCAACCATGGGAGGCTTGAGAAGAGAGGATGAAGATCTTGCCTTGGAAAACCCAGCCAGCAAAAACCCATGTGCAGCGCTTGGAGAGCAAACACAATGGCCAGGGGTGGAGAACTGAGCCTGAGAGTGAGCCACTCACTAACAGTTGGATAAATGTCTTTTCTCGGGTAGCAAGGAGCATGGTTGCTGCACTGACTGATGGCTCAGCTATTAGGGATTAAGAAACTGCTGTGAGAGATCTTGTCCCTGGATCAGTGTAGGGGAGAAGACAGGGGAAAGACAAACCTATTGTCCTTGTATGAATAAACACATAAAATGTAATTCTAGCAATACCTTTTTGGCCTTTTTCAATGAACCAGTTAGTAACAAGCAATCATTTAACAGCACAAAGCAACCACTATATAGAGGGACAGATTAAGACTAATACAAAACACGTACCCCTCCAAACAAGAACCCAGCATTCCTTCCTCAGTTTCCACATCACACACCACCCCCCCACTATCTGCAAACACTGACAGTAAAGCTGAGTAAATATATAAATAATTAAACAAACAAATACTTTCCCTGCTGCCCCCAGGCCTTTGAAACTGAGACTTAGTTGGATTTCAGGCAATCAAATAACATCACATTCACACACTCACACTGTAAGCACGTTTCCTCTCCACCTTTGACAGAATACCATTGACTTGAGTGCACTGTGATGATTTCAAATAGACTAGGGGTTAGATAATCAACACATGCACACTCCAGATCCTCCATTTATTTCATAAAACGCATAAGCTCAGATGGGGTGGAAACCCGAAAATAAACACAAAAACCCACCCCATCTATGTTGCTGTTGATTAACTAAAGCTGCAACTGAAATAATTAAAAAGAAACAGGCAGCCTGACTCATTTGCTTGTCAGATCTTCAAGGTAGATGATCTCCTGAAACCCTCCTTTTAAATGAAAGGTTTTCTAAATTAATTTTGTTGTGGCTGGATACTTCAGGTCACTGAAATCTTATTTATTCCCCACAATAACATACCTCTTGGATAACAGCAGGCAAAACTCCCTTCTAGTCCACCTTGCTCTGCCAAAGTCAGGAACGTTCATGTCCCTACTTAAGGATTCACATAGTGTCCGTCTGCTGTTTGTGAGACTGGGTCAGAGTCTAACTATTGACTTCAGAGAGAGCTGGGTTGGTTCTCAGTAAATGGACGGCAACTGCCAACTGCATCTGCACATACCAAAGGCAGAAGTACACTTGTCTAGAGGGAACGTGGTCTTTTTACTGACCGGGTGAAGGCAGATCCCTTCAGCTTGATACAAATTATATTGCAAACAAGAGGTTTGGATCAGGCCCTTGGAGAAGAAAGGTGGCATGCAGCCCTTCATCAAATCCTTGAGCTTTGCAGCTCCCTCAGTTGCCATAACAATGAAGAGTATATATGTGATTCACTAGAAGAAGAAAAAAAAAAAATCAGGATCTTGAATCAGTGAATGATGATATTCCTGTAGACAGAGAAATTACAAACGCTGAACCTTACTCACACAAAAAAAACCTGACAAAATTGCCATTGGCCCTTTCTTAGCAAAGCAGAAGCAAATATGCATCTACAAGTGAAATGAGCAAAGCTAATTTTCCACCTCCCTACCACGTGTTTTTTGAAAGTGTGTTTTCCTGATCTGCACTGGAAGGGGCCCTGATGTAACACGTTTGTCATCAGAGATGCATTAAAACCTTTAGTGATTAAAAAAGAAACGTCAATTTTATGTCAACAACTTTTCCTTAAAAAAAAAAAAAAATAGAGAGAAATAAAATAAAATAAAGAAATACAACTGGCCTAATATTGCAGATGAGGAAATGAAAGATCAATAGCACACTGGAACCAATGGGAATCTTTCCACTGATTCAACAAGTTTCAGGTCAGGCCTGAAGGCACTGAGCTTAAGTGACTTCATCAGAGTGTTGGTAAGTAATTATCCACACCGCGATTAGGACCCAGGCATCCTCACTGTCGGCCCTCACCCACCAGATAATGCCCTTCCTTTGAATGAAGCTGCAGACACAGGCAGCAATTTAAAAGGGGCAGGTCTGAGTTGTATTAGCCACTAGCAAATAACCTAGAAGAAGAAACGTAATATTTCCTTTTCTTGCTTATTTATTTGTTTGGTTAACTTGGTGTTAACTTTTACTAAATCATGGTAGAATGTAAAACTTAGCATTAGTCCATCACCCTTATCTCCTGCAAGATCTTTAGTGTGTATTTCCTTCCAGTATTTCTATAAGTTGGCTTTTATTTTTAATTTTTTCTTCTCTGTCAATGACTAAACTTGGTGTTAAATCTCTTGTAAGACACTCTTTTTTTTCGGTATCAAAATTGAATGAATCCAGACTCTTACAAATAAACATGCAGTAATGGAATGCCTTTAAAAACTTTGCCAAAGGATTTTTTGTTGGTTCTCTTCCCCATTCCTCACTTCCACTCCTACTTTTCTCATTTATTGCCAGTATCTGGAATGAGATTTCTTTTCCTTAAAGGGGAAAAAAAGAATCCATAATAAAAAAAAAAAAAACATAGGAAGAAGAAAAACAAAGCAAAAAAATTTGCCAGACTGCCTCCAAATGCGCAAAACTGAACAAAACCAGCAGAATGGCATAACTGAACAGCAATATATCTTTATAAAAGAGGGTGAAAAATTGCATCCTCAACCGTGTATTATTGAAGATGGGTTACGACCAAATAAATTGCTTTTAAAAGCAATTAAAAGCTCACAAAAGAAAAACACTTCCCCTGTAAACTGAAAAAAAAGCATAATGAAATGCAAACAATTTTGAAACTACCATACCAAAACTGGAAGGAGACACTTCAAGCTGAATGGTATAGCAAAAGGAGTGAACTAGCTTACCTAGATAAGGCAGCCTATTGTTGAAGAGGGAGTAGTTAGGGAATTCAGAAGCAAGCAGGTCTGTGTATCTGGATTTAGATGAGTAACAGCCTTAAGGCAGTCACATTCATACTATTAGTTGTTCCTGCCTCAAGGACCCGTATCTTCAGAACTGCCCGTAACTTAGAGCCCAATCCAAACACTGCTGCAGGCAAGGTAGGGTTTTCCTGAAGACTTCAGCAGGCTTTGGAGCAGGTCGGTAGCTGCTCTGCAGAACCCCTTCCCATCAATTATAGATAATATATATCATAGAAATAATTACTTTCACCACTTCTCCACATTCACACTCACACACAGTCACCCCCCATTTCTTAAATGCTGATAAAGGTGTGAAAAAATAAAAACTATTAAGCACTTTCATTGCACTGCTGTGTTGAAAAAGAGCTCTCTAGGATTAATCCTGTTCTGATGAGGGCTGAACTGGTTGACAAAAATGGTCTTGACTGCCCTGAGTTACTCAAACCCTCGCCTTCTCTGCAACTGCCAGGCAAAGACGCGATCCTACAGAAAGAGGTATCATGCTTCTGTCTGGGGCAGGTGAAACAATGGGCAAGAAACAGAGCCCTGTATGTAAGAGGAAAGAAAACTAAGTTTCCTCTGGGCTAGCTTTCATGGAGTTGCAAGCCAGTTTAATCTAATCAACAAAGGTATTTCCCTTTCTTTTCCCACCACCCATGCACCGTTTCAAAGTGCATCTTTACCTTATTATATTATTAGAATCAATCAATATTATTAATATTACATGGGGGCAATTCTGTAAATTCTCCATAGTTCTCCTCCCTGACTGTTAACAGCAGGTACATTATACAGTCTCTAGTTAGATTGGTCAAGCAGGCTATCGATAGTCTTAATAAGCAATATCTATATTGTGACCTTTGCTCACAGAACTGAATCTCTCCTATAGGGCTGTCAGATTCCTTAAAGAAGTATTGATAAGCTCATTACTGTATTGCTACATATAATTTTAGGTGTGAGTTTCACTCACCCTCAAGCATCTAGTAGCCGAATATCTTTTTTTTCCCTCTTAAAGCACCAGCCCTTTTACAATTGATCAAATAGTGAATTAGAGCATTATAGAGAGGAAACATAATCAAGGGATTTCTACAAGCACACTGTGATATATCTTTTGATCTTCTGACAACCTTCATCCCTCTGAATCCTAGGAAGGAAGCACTGTTTTATAGGGATATTATTAGGCTGATACTGCTTTATACATCTATCTGCAAGAAGCTACCGAATCCAACAAAGATATTTGTGTGCATTTGCAGTGAGTGATGCATATTATGTGATGCGAATCTATCCTTAGGGACAGAAAAGGAGAGGAACTATGTGCAAATGTAAGTCTGCTCTTTCGATACATGTGTGCATACACAGTCTCTGTGTATTATATACACAGGCATTTGAATTAGAAAAAGGCCAAATATGCAGTCAGATCTCATCATACCAACTCTGTCTGCAGAGGTCCATTTTTATTCTGTTTGAAGAAGCTTCATGTCCAGAGTTATCTGCCCCAGCGCACTGGGAAGTCAGCCTGGTTGCCTCTAAAATATTTCGGAGACAATGTACAAATAAACCAGAGGTAGATTAATTAAGTGTGACTGTGTCATTAAATTAGTAATGAACAAAAAACTATGTATCATATTAAACTCTGCATATAATTCCAGGAATAGCCTGTTAAGTCACCTGCCGCTTTCAAGCAAGAGTATGATCTCGTCCTTTTAGAAAGGAATTATTTAGAGACCTATATCAGCATGTTTACCTTTTCATTAATATGCATATATAATAAATGGTTTCATGTGTGTACGATATACAAATGTAGTAGGCACGCTTCTACCTCTGTGTATGCGCTTTTCAAGTAAAAGTTCGTTCTTTGCCGCATCTTTCATGTAAACTATGTATTTTTATGTTTTTTTAGATTTAAATAAGGGAATTACAAACTTCAGCATATAAAGAGGAAAGAATAGCCTGCATTACAAACTGTGTCTGCATTGCACCATGGTCTATTGAACCGTAAGCAACTTTCTGGCATTAAAATACTTTTAGAGAACTAACAGCGAAGGCCCCTTTCACTGGCAAATATATATCCCTGTAGGCATCAACACTGCCAACAAAGACATCTATGAAATAGTTAACGTTAAACAATGATTGTCCATGTTCAACAAAGGAGGAAGAAATAAACAGATAAGGGTGAGGTAGATCGAAATCTGCATGCCTCATTGGCCGAGCTGTCGGATATTTCTAATGCTTCTGAAGGGTTTGTTACTAAGAACCTGTTAAGTATCTTTAAACCTTTGATCTGTAGCCAGTCTTAACAAAGGTGGCAATTAATTAAAGGAGAGTACATTGCAATAAAGTTACATCGTGGTCAGTTTATATATACTGTCCAAAGCTGGTTCACAGAAGTCACTGTCAATTAAAGTCTTCTTGGAGTTCAGTTCATTATCAATTTTTCCCCTTTGCCTTGATCAATATTTTTGGCTGCTTCTGCTTGACAAACTTAACACAATGCCTATATCTATATGTCTTGCCATTCATTTACATGGAATAGATGGCTGTATATTATTTATTTTTAGCTACTACGTATGGTCAGGCACTTTATTTGAGAGGTTTAGAGCTCTCATCCATCTTTATTTTAAGGAGCGACAATAATAAGCCCTCTCTTCCTTCAATGGAATGTCAGTTGGATATAATTAATGCATATTAAAAGCTGCATTCACCTGTGTGTGCATTCAGGCTGTGGCTCAGAGTGACAAAAGCAAACAAATGCAGCGTCTGTGGTGACATCCTGACTCCAGCCCACACCAAGAGATGCAGTGCAAAGTGATTCAATAGATCCTGCAATCCCCAAAATGCGACTATGCATCTTGAGGAGGTATGAGGAGAGAGAGGCCCCTATAATATAAATATCCCAGCTCAGTCAGTGAAGCGACAGTGGAAGAAAACCCATAACTTTAACTCGACATGGTTATTATTTTTCCTTTTTTTTTCACTTAGAATTTTAATACATAAGGGTCAGTCTGCCATGACAAACCCCAGCAACAGTCATACTGGCATCAGTGGAGCAGTTAAGTGAGTGAGAAATGCGTCAGAGGTCAGGCTTTTATCAGTTCCTCAGCTTTGTTTTAGTTTTAGGTTCACTTGCAGAAAAAAAGCTAAGTTAAGGGACAAGCCAGCAAGCACAGAATCTGGTAGCATTAACTGTAAGTGCCACGATTTGCTATGTAAACGCACAATCCAGAATTTTAAAGAGAATGTGAAACACTGCGTAACTGCAAGCTTGCACCAGGATGTCCAAGCACAAAATGACCGAAGTGATGGCAAAAATCTCACTGACTTCTGCCCAGCAAGCAGGCAACAAGACTTTGCTCCCTAAGTAAATATGATGCTGGGATTAATGAAACACCAGCCTATTTGTTAAGGCTGGGATTCAACTTAGCTCACTTAACACCTCACCTGTTTAGTGCAAACTCTTATGGGGCAGAAATAAAGCAGCACTTGATGGACAGGTCTTGTTAAGCTCTGCAGTCCTATGCTTTGATGGAATATTATTTTAAGGCTATTACCAATACTTACATGAATCTTTGGGCATCTGATGCTTTTTCTCTGTTTTAAATGCAGGTAAGCAGCCCAACAGCCTAGACCATCTCCCCCACTTTTTCTCCCTTTGAACCATTAATGCCTGTCGCATAAACCCGCCTCGGTTCACACTTGATTGACGGGAGGGACGGTAACAGCTCCTTTAGTGTCGTTATGGTCTGTCGGGTCAGTGCGGCTGGTATGCACACACACAGGGTATGAATGATAAAAAACACCCTGTTGTTCTGCTGAAAAATGTGGCTGCTCATTTCCAGCTTTTAAGGCTAAGGGATGCCCTCCTTGATCATCCAGCCCCTTTTGCCCCTTGCTCTTGACCACCGTGAATACAGAGTCCTCTGCCCGCCCTCCTTGACAGGTACAATTCACTTTTTGGTTGAGCACAAGACACTTTCCACAACCTCACTCACTCTTTACCCAGGCAAAATTTCCAGATACTCTCTGACAACTTCCTTCAAAAGGCTATTCTATCAGCTGCCTGGCTTTTATTATACTATGCAGTTTGAATTCCCTTCTAAAGAAAGCTCTGTCTGTGGCACTGGCCACTGGCTGATGCAGGATACAGGACCAGATGAACCACGCTTTTCATCCAAGGTGACAAGAATCCTCATTTTTTCCCCCTACTTCGGTGCTGATGTTCACGATCTCTTCTGCTGAATACAGGAAAAGAAATATATATGTATAAAACAAAAACTAAAGTGTCCCTGTTACACTTCATAAATTAGAAAGTCCTTTTAATTAAAACCTTGGTTTGGCCAGGGAAATACTATGAAGTCTGGCTGTTGATGTTATTTCTTTCTTTTTTTTTAAAAAAAGAATTACTTTCCTCGTTCCCTAAAATGTCTGAAGGCACCAATATGTGTAGATATTGAGGGATAAAAACAATCGTAAATCATAAATGTGTAGAAAATATAAGTCTAACCTGAAGAAAGGCAAGAGAAGAAACAAAATCTCTAGAAACACAAACTTTAATTGCTTTCTTTCGTCCATATTCTGTAACTTTAAAGCAAATCCATTCTTGTAAGGGTGATTAGTTGATGTGGTAGTGGGGCTAGCTGAAGAACAGCTTTCAGTGCAAAACTTAACAGCCAAGCGAGAGATCCCAGAAAATTGGAGTTTGTATTGGAAATGCTGACACAACCGTAACAACAGCATCATAACTGGATGCAGCTGCTTTTAGAAACCAGAATCCATGTCCAGACCCCTGGAAAAAAGAGTTAACATGCAGCATTCTAATTTATAAGGTGATCAGGGCTATCTGTTTGATATTATCAAAACACATGCATGCTCAACTGTTGGGAGATTATACTGTACAGAGGGTTGTTTTTTTCCTCTCTCTTCCATCAACCTATCCAATTGCATTTTGATTGTTTTAAGGGGTTGTTCTTTAGACCTAAGGCATAAAGCCTCCTTTGTTTTATTCCAGTTTATTTGTGCATTTACCTCCCTAAGACTTGTTTGGTTTACTACCATACTAAATGCTGTATGTGTTGCTTTCAGCCAGGCAAGCCTTATGTTTCAATTATGGAGGAGTTTATTCAGCACCTGTATTGCGTTGTGCTTCTTTTCAACTGAATTTCCATTTCCCAAAGGCTATATGCATGAATATGTGTACATCTCTTTTTCTGTATGTATACACACATACAAATCTATACATTTATACATATACACAAATATATCGCCTTAACTGAATGCTCATTTTCATTGCACCTTTGAATTTCTAAGACATCCAAAACCTTCATAAACATCTTTAGACTTAACAAGGTTTTCATTTTTCTATCATCTATCTTTGTAATCAAACAGAATGAATATAATGAATGGAAGCCTTGATTACCTACCCCTGAGGTGTCTTAAATTTAAAAACTATTTATACTTTTAGAAGGTAGAACAGGAAAAGAACTAAACTCTTCTTTTCATGCTGCATTTTTCTAGCTGCATTGAATGCTGATTGAGTGAGGTTCGAGTCAGGTAGAAGCACCATTCTAACCACGGGATCTGCAGTAGTGGATTTCAAGGAGGTTTTGGGATTTTGTGATTTCCCCACTCCTAAATAAGGGTTGAAAGACTGTTGTAGATCTCCGGTCTATGAAGAGCCTTGCTTTCCCACTGCACACTATCTCCACTCTTTAAGTGCACTCACACGCATGTGTTTCAGTAAACCTCAGTTAAGTGTAGAATGCTGATTTCTTCTGACTACCTAAATAGAATATTATGGAGACCTGTATGTTTTAAATTAAAACGCATTTCAGACCTTGGGTATAAGCAAGCTTAGATAGAAAAGGCTGTTTAAACCTATGGGGACAGTCTTATATTTAGATTACATTAATTCATAAATATTACACTAAATACCACTTAAATTGGCCTTAAATGACTTCAAAGATAATGCATTATAATATGGCTGTCCTGAGAGCACTAACCTTTATGTCTCCCAGTAACTCAGCCTTTAAGCATACTCCACTGCTAGGTAAGAAGGGGAAAAGTTATGAATGAATGGCTTCCTAAATGGTTCAAGTGTGATTAGTGCATGTGTGTGTGAGTGTGTATGTGTGAGCATGTGGGTGGGTCAGCTCAGCCCCGGTAGATTTCTACCCGTGGATCTCAGCACACAGCCTCCTCCCAACCCTACAGCAAAGTACCACAGCAGAAGCTTGTTCCTGCCCCGTGTGGAGAGAAGTGAAGACGGGGGAAATATGCAGCAGCAATGTTTGTTCCATGAAAGCTCGTTTTCTCAGGGATCTGGCAAGCTTTTCCCGCCTTCTCTCACATGCTGCTTCCCCCGTACCCTTTTCTCTCTTCATATGCCTGCAGAAGAATCCTGCTCCTATGCTTCTTCCTTGGTATCTGGCTTGTTATCCGCCAGAGCTGCTGGTGAAGTAACCTGGGACTTCACTCTCCTTTTGTGATAGTGTTTTTGGGAGGGGGCATAGTCATGTACTTTGTCTTCAGGTTCTTAATTTTCAATTTCCTCCTGCTATACAGGAGCACCAGAGTATCTCTTCATTACATTTTCAGGAATACACATACTGTGCTCTCATTTCAATGTATTTACACCTGAAATTACTCTGGTTGTTATGTTTTCACTTGAAACTAATTCCTGTCTCTTGCCTCCTTCCAACACAAACCCACCTTCTCCCTCTCCACACCCAAGGTTTGTTCTCCATAGACTTAAATAAACTACAGCCCAGTATTAACCCTTCAAGGTATACCTCTACCACAACCTCCTCCCCTGGATTAGGAATGAAATCAACTGAGAGTGATGGATCAATTAATGTATAAGCATTACGCATCACTTATGGAAAGCATCTTGGGGCTTCGTATTGCCAACCTACCCCTGAGAGCCAAGTTGGACTATCTTTATACAATTCTTCACTCATGCCTGCAAAACAAAGCCATAATGAGGAGATCTGAGTGAATACTATGCTTCACATGACTGCATTTAGAGAAGGGAAAAGAAAAAAATAGATTAAAAATGAAAAAAAAAAAAAGAAAAAAAAAAAGCCAAACACAACCTTCATCCTTCAAAGCCCCATCATGCTTTTTGACTTAATAGTAATTAATCACTACTGGCAAGAAAGTAATTTTTTTCCAGGTAGCCAGAGGCACATTTTGATCAGGATTAGCTAATAAATCAGCGGCATCGCTAGAAAGGAGTTCAAACTCTTCTCGGATGTACTAAATAAAACCGATCCCTGAAATGCTGCCAACTCAGTGTCTATTGAAGCTTCACTCAAACCCTAACCTGCAAAATAACAATCATCATCATTTTTCCCTCCAAAGTCCAAAACTTCTAGGAGGTTAAAAATTGCTGTTTCTGTCAAGATGAACTCGTGCAGTTTGGTTTGATGAAGTGACAAGATTTCCCACCTGGCTTTTTTCCTAGGTTGCTGCTTTATAACAGAAATGAAATGAAGGGGAATGAAGTTAGTATCTTGCTTAATTCAGGAATATGTGTTAAACACATCCAAGCAAGACAAATGATCCCTCTCTCTCTTCTTCTCTCCCCTGCTTCCTGAGTTTGTCTCTGTGAATGCAGGCATACAGTAAAAGCAAACTGAACTGGAAGAGGAATAATCCACATCTATGAACTAGAAATTAAAGTTATCGCATAGATTGATTAATTACAGGTTTAAGATAGAGCATAACAAAGAATACAATCTCACCAACGAATCAAAATTACCTCTCCCATCACAAAAATCCTTTATTAAGGTGTTAGCTCAAAGATATCCTCTGCACTATGTTGAGTGATTCTCTTTAGTGTAGCTTTTACTGTTGTTATTTTTGGTTTACAGAAACCTGAGATAATTTTTGTAAACACATGCGCGAACACACGAGCTCAGTGCCTACTCTCACTATGCCTCGTATATTAGACAAAACCTCTCAGGACCTTTCCTTCCGTGTGCTTTTTACTAGCATTTTTATTGGTATTGATAATTATTATGGTATGGATGTCATGTTTAAATGATGCCCATCAGACCTTTATGTGGCTTCTAGGAAGCTAGTCCGAGAAGAAAGCATGGTTCGAAAGGGCTACACTGATAATTGTAAATATAAGAAGGGTGTTTAGAGCAACCGGCAAGCAAAGAAGGAAGAAATATCCTCCAACTTAGTCAGACTGAGTCCCCAGTCCCTGAGTCCTGAATGTTTTCTCTAGCCTATGTGAAACTGGTACTTTGGACCATCAGGGTATATTTTCATTCACGTTTCTTGAGGGTGGAAGAGAGCAGGGGAGCGATTGGGAAGGGGAAGAGATACCAGCTAAACATTCCTTTAAGTTCAAGATTTACAATTTGCCAAGGCATCTGGAAAGCTGGGAAGCCAGTAATGCCATTACCAGTGACTCTCCCTGTCGGGAGTCCACCAAGCTGGAGTAGACACTGTTACTGAATCCCTCCTGTAAAACATACAACTTCCACTCCCCCCCGTAATCCCCTGCAAAACCCTTTCTCCTCCCGCATTAAATCTGGAGTCACACCCTAACCAGCTCTGATCTGATCTTTTTGGTTTTATTTTTTTATTTTTTTTTTTTAATGACTACATATTCAATGAAACAAACACACACACATGTATATACAGAACCTGAGTTAATAAAGTGGTTTGCTTCAGTCCTGGGTCCCTTCTGCTCCTAAGCGGGGCTACCATTCAAATTATCTTCAACTTCCTCCCTGTGAGTCCTACTTTCTTAACCGAGGATCCAAGCATCTCTCCCCCACTACACACACCCTCGTCCACCCCCAAAACGTAGCATCATCTAATCTGAAATGCACCTCCGGAAAGCCTGAGCTAAGCAGAGGAAGGAGCAGGCAGGGGATGGAGTGAGTGAGGCATCACACGGGGAGTATGCCTCCACTGCCTTTAAAGAAAATCTTAAAAGTTCCCGGGATGGACTTTAAGCACATTAAAGTAGCGCTTGGAATATGCCTGCTTGGAGACTTCTCTCCTCTGGAACTAAACTGCCACCTGTCCCTCCTGGTTCACCCTCTCCAGCACACACACCCCAGTCGTGATTTCGTACAAACACCCCCACCCCGCTTGAGATAGGCTTTTTTATTGTTGTTTAAATCCCTGTTCCCACACTGAGCAAAGCCAAAATTAAATACTCCCCTCATCTCTGGAGCAACTCGCTCCCTTCTACTTTTGGCTTTGGAGTGGACTGCAGATAACAATTGTAAGAGCAGTAAAAACAAAAATGAAATAAAAATAAGAAAAAAGGAAGGTGCTGGTGCCCGATACACAACAGTTGTAAAATAGGGGCTTCCCAGCCCAGCGCAAACACACGGACACACACACACCCCTGGGTGGAAAATGTGCTGCTCCCACGGATAAATAAAGAAATCCTACTCCCGTTTTCAGCACCACCGGCGGGCGGACAGCTCCCCGCCAGCCCTGCCGCCGCTTTCTGCCCGCCCGGGCGCCCGGCGCCAGCGGGCAGCTGCACCTCACCCCCCAAAAAACGGGAGGAAAAAGGTAAAAATACTGATAAATGACCCAAACTGAGCTGACTTCCTTCCCTGCATCTCTCTCTTCTCTTTCCAGGAAGGTTTATTATTTCTTTCCCTGCCCCCGTTGCTTGCCACCTCCGCCCCCGGGCCAATTGAAAATGGAATAAAATGAAATGAAATCGAAAGGAAAGAGGGAAAGAGAGACCCGGAGAGGAGAGAGAGCCTGCCTTTCTCTCCCGGTCTCTCTCGGGAAAGTTCAGGAGGTAACTCACCTTTGTGCATGCCAGTGAACCTGTCCTTCAGCACTGTCAGTTCATAGATCTTCCCAAACTCCTCGAAGAGCGGTTTGAGGTCTTTCTCGTCCAGGTTACGGGGGATCTGCCCAATAAAGAGCTTAATGGCATCGTGGTCCTTCATTGGGATGGTGGATGGGTTTCCGGGACTATGGTTTAATCCGTTCATATGCCCGTTGGTGCTGGGGTTGCTGTGATTGCTACTCAGGCTGGTATTGTCTGGTTGTCCGTTTGCTAACGTGGCCATCTTTATATACATAGAGAAAATCTTCTTTCCTTTTTTTCCCCCTCTTCTTTTCTCTCTCCCTCCCTCTCTCTCCCTCTCTCTCTCCCTCTCTCTCGCTCTCTTGCTCCCTCTCCCTCTTTCACACACACTCTCTCTCTCACACACACTCCTCCCTCTCCGTCTCTCTCTCTCTCTGGGTCTGATCTGATTTTTTTTTTACATTGAAGATCTGTGTCCTTTCCGTTTAAACAGGCTGGATCGGTTCAAATTCCCAGCCAGACTAGGGGGTGGGGTGTGAGTGTGTGGATGTGTGTGTGTGCGGGGAAGGGAGGCTGGGGGTGGGGGATCGCTTTTGCCTTTACACTGGCTAAACCCCCTCCTCCCATCCAACCACCCCCCTGTCTGTCTGCCCGGGAGAAGCTTAATGGTATCTTCCAACACAGCCCCTGGCTATAAATAGCACTAGGCGCATGGCTCTTTGAGAGACAGTTCATTTCTATTGTGCCAAGTGAGCAAAGGGGAACGTTTGCGTTTTTAGGACCAATGATGGTGATTTTTTTTTCTTTTCCTTTCCAAGCCCTCCGCTCAGTCGCTGTCTTTATAATTTCAGTGATCATCGTGAAATCCGCCTTTTTATTTGAGAAGGGGAAAAAAAAAATAACAAAACCCAAGGTGTTCTGACTTCTTCCTGTTATGATGGTGTCTCTTACTTATTATTTACTCCTATTCCGATTTCGCAATTGATAATAAAAGCAGTTCAGATACGGACGAATCCTCGGGCTCAGAGGTTGCTTTTGCTGTTGTTGTTGTGGTTGTGATGTTACAAGCTCTCTTTACTATATCTGTTCTTGTTGCATCTAAAAATAAATGCATGCTCTTTAAGCCTTTCCTTTTTTTAATTATGCCGATTATGATGATGACATCAAGCTAAGAAAAGCGCAAACGGTATTATTGTAGCTCTTTGGAGGGAGGCGAAAAATACTGAAATTGCTACAGTTAATTTTCATGCTGCCGATATTTATTTCATGTACGGTCGGTGCGGGCGTTATCTCCTATACGAGTAGCTTGGGGGGGGGGGGGGGGTGTTATGGGAAAAGGGATTGATTAGATAAGATTTTCCTGCCCGACTTTCAAGCCATCAGGATATTCTGTCTCTCTGATGGAAACATAAATTGTATTTTGCAGTCATCAGGGATCGGGAGTTGCTTGTCCGAACAATGCTCTCTAGACAAAGTGCCCTGTATGGTGGAAATGAAATCAGCTCTCCTTTCACAGCATCTGGGGGTGGGGAGAGCAGGGAGGCTCGGATTAAGGACACAACTCCCCCTTATCCCCCAAATAATAATAACAGTAATCCGGGCAGTAACAAAACAGGGCTCGGCGTGCGCTCGGAGCAATTTTGCTTTCTTTTTTCTTTTTTTTTTTTTTTTTCCCTGTTTTTTTTTTTTTTTTTTTTTTTTCCCCTCCCCTTTCCCCCGCTTCCCGTGCAAGCTGTGCGGGGATGGAGCTCGGAGAAACACCAGCAGGCGAGCTCGGAGCAGCTTGCGAGTTACCTGGTCTGAACCCCCGCCCCAGCCTCGTCTCCGGTCGGGCTGCAGCCACTCGGTCCCCTTCTATCCCCTGTACCCGGAGGTGCTGGCAGGACCCCGGCCGGGGCTCACAGCCATTGTTCCCTGCGCCCCCTGCTTATCCCCGCGGCGGAAGCAGCGGCGGCCCCGGGGAGCGGGAGTGGAGGGGGGCAGTGGGAGGAGTGGACTGAGAACGGGACCCCCACGGCCGCCCGTCCCCCGGGAGCGAACGGGCAGGGCGCCTGTAACACGTGTGACTGTAAACGGAAGGGGGATAATCAGCTTAAATTTGCAACGTTCCTGCATGTTTTATTGACCGGTATTTATTTTTGTTTCTGTTTTAAAAACAAACAGAAAAGAAAAAAAGAAAATAAAAACCCCAACCCACCCAAACAAAAAAACCCACCACAACACCTTTGAAGCAGTTTTCACTT
Source organism: Pezoporus occidentalis (assembly GCF_034315485.1). Taxonomy (NCBI): domain Eukaryota; kingdom Metazoa; phylum Chordata; class Aves; order Psittaciformes; family Psittacidae; genus Pezoporus; species Pezoporus occidentalis. Next base: position 781,363 of record NW_026913274.1, read on the forward strand.
TATTTGGCTTTCGTTTTAACAACAGAGCAGCAAAGCTCTGTCCGCCCCCCTCAAAAAATAGATATTATAAAAAATCATTATTAAATATGAGCGCGGCGCTGGTGGCTCCGCTGTTACAGCTACTCCGGTGACTGCGAGTCCTCCCGTGCCTTAAACGAGCGCCCCTGCCAGGGGAGCAGCGCGGAGGGGACCGATCCCGGCGGTGCGGAGGGGTGCGGAGAGCTGCGCCCCTCCCCTGGGCAACCCGCGGCCCCGCAGCGGGAGCGCTGCGGGCGGGGACACGGGCACGACCCCACAGATCCGCACCGTTGGCGGACCCGCCTTTTCCCTTCCCTTTCCCTTCTCCCGGGACCTGCACCTGGAGGCACTCCCGAGCAGAGCCCCGGTTGCTTTTTATCGGCTCTTTAAATAAATCTCTTTGGCCGGTAACGGAGAGGCAGCTGCTGTCAGACGCCGAACACCGGGCTGGTGGCAGGCACCGAGCATTGCCTGCTGTCTGACCAGGCGTGCTATTTATTGAGGTCTAAAGGGGAAAACTGTCTGTCTTCCCTTCCTGGGCACGCACTTACAACGTTTGAAGGCTAAAGACACGGGGATCTGACAGCCCAGGAGTTGCGAGGAAGGTAAACCCCTAATACAGCCCCTCTCCCGAATTCCCAGCCCTGTGACTCACCTGCTTTCATATCCTCATATCCTGCCTGCTGCCTCGGACTGTGATAAGAGAATGACAACAAACAACAAAACCCGCATGAAACAAAATCTTCTTGCACACCACCCACCCCCCCCGCCCCGAACCAGGACACCACAAATCTTGATGCCCACTCTTTCCGAACCTTAAAACCCCGCAGAGCTGACTGAGACACGACTTGTAAGACCTTTTTTAAAGAAGGAATATCTGCTATACTGAAAAGTGAAACAGTACCCGGCACTGATCCATCCCAGGGATAAGCTCTGTTAACACCTTGTCCACGAGCAGGCCACTCTGCCTGCAATCACTGCTTATCCCAAATGTAAAGCCAGTTAAAAGAACAGGACAGTGAAGAGTCGTTTTTGCAGCTCAGAGAGGGTGTCCCTTTTGTAACAACATATATTTTTTAAAACTTTGAGCTGGTCCACGCCCCGTTTCCACAGAGCTGTTAAGTATAGTCATTCAGAAATGGATGCTGTTCAAGTACAGCCCCCTGGTGCACAGGCACAGCTGTGAGGGGTGGCAAGATGAAATAACATGGACACAAATATTGCTACAAGGGCTCCGAGATGAACACAGCTGCTGCTGCGGATGGAAATAAGCTATACCCCGTAAGCACCTTTACACATGTACAAGGGGCTGTACTGGATTTTAAACAGATACAGGCAAAAGGAGGAGTGAAACTGTTGTCTATAAAACAGCCTTTGCTGAACAGTCCCCAAGTGAGAAATGTTCTCCGTGTAATCACAGTGAGTCCAGTTCGGCAAACCGGCAGTCCATAGTTTTTGTAAAAATAAGGTCTTTTGTAACAGGCTTCAGTTTCTTCCAGAGGCTAAAAATTATTTACCTACTTGGAACAAAAATAAAGCCCATTCAATTTTTTCTTCTTTTCTTTTTATATTTTAATGTGCCTGCTTGCAGGAAAAAAACAACCCCCTCCCAAGCCCATTTATAGCCCATTTTGCTCCTGCTGCTCACTCTGGTCAGTGTCATTTTTTGGGAACACAAACACTATTTATTCTGGGGGAGATTGCCAGCAATTTTTACCTCCTCGGAAGAAATGCTACCCCAAATTGGCACAGCTGGAAAAATGCACTAATAACCCTGGGCTGGGAGCAGAGGGATGCAGCAGGGCCAGCTACAGGTACACACACACCTCGTCTGAGAGAGGGCTTGCGGATCAGGCTTTGGCTTTTAATGTGTCTTTCAAAGGGTTTGATTGATTGCTGTTAATCCTGTGAACAACTTCGGTGTTGTTAACAGGACTGCCCGCATTAGTAAAGGTACTGCATGCATTAGTATGCTCCTCGTCCCCATGACGTCAATAGACAGCTTCCCAATGACTTCCAGGAGGGCTGGATCAGGCCCTCGCTAGCAGCAAGTTTTTAATGAACACTGCTTGGTGCAGGGAAGGGGGGCACAGTGATATATCAGTCCTGACTATCTTCATTCTCCAGGAAACAAGCAAGTGAAGAAGAAAGGCAGGAATAGGCCGAAAGGTTGCTGGAGGGGGATTCTTCTGCTGAACTTCAAAACCCCGGGCCCATGGCACACAGAACCATCATCCGCTGAAGGATTTAGAATAAATAGCAGGCAAGTTTTATTCAAAAAAAAAAAAAAATGGTATGTGTGAATTTTGGTTTTAAATACTAATTTATCCTTTTTGCACCTAGGTAGCTCTCTCAGCCCGTATACTCCCAGATTCTCTGCCAGCTTATTTTATTGAGGTTTTTCCAAATAAAGCGTGAGACTGCTAATAGCAAAGATACACGTTCTGGTCACGATTCGAAGATACAGCTCTCAGCTATTATTAAAGGTCCCGATCCTGCCAAGTCTTCTAACTCAGCTGGGGTTGTTTACATCAGCTTGTTAGTCTTTATAGGGAGTGCTGACAAGATCAGGGCCTATTAGCTACGTAATCAAATAAAATAATTGAGAGCTGCATGTGGGCCTTTAATGCATCTAACAAAAGGAGGGGGACCATCATCCCCCGAACTTCGGGTGAGAACCTAAGCATCAGGGGATGGACCCAGTCCTGAAAACCTTAATCTGCATTGTTGTTAATCAGTCTGTTGTGGTCAGAGGGGTTATTCGTTTGAGGAAGGATTACTCATGTGAACATTTGCAAGATTGGTCTCTGAATTAATGCATGAAGCAGTGTGGGTTGAGTCTTCTTTTTTCTTTATTTTTTTTCCCTCTGCTTTAGTTAGAATCAAGGAGGTTGATTAAGGAGAGAAATGAAAAACTATTTGTATCTAAAGGAGCTTAGTACAGGATTGCAGTCAATGTAGGCAACAAAAGGTATGACTGTAATAAAAAGGATCTTTGTTTATGGAGGCCTTTTGTTATTTAAGTAGCACTGGTGAGTTCCAGGTGGTAAAGAGGTGGTAAAGTGAAGGCTGCATAAGTCCCAGGGGTTAATAGAGAACAGGAAAATAGGAGAAAGTGTGTATGCATGTGTTTGCATGCGTGTTCAGACACAGGATTTGTGCAGACACATACATACACATCATTACATACCACCCAATGGATTTTTCTATTTAAATAGAGCTCTCCAGAATATTCCTATTACCCATGCTGTGAACACTGTGAATATGTTGTAGTAGTCCTTTGAAAAGAGTATCAAGTTTATTATCTCCGCATCCTTTTCCATAATACATATGTCCCTGTACATAATGAGTATTGAAAGCAGGAAAGCTTGTATTGTGGGGACAATAATGCTTCATGTGAATATGGTCCTTTTCATCATCAAATCATTGTGCAATCATTAACAAATTAATGCTCACAGCGCCCCTGTGAGGAAGGGAGATTTCAGTTTAATAGGACCTGGTAGCACCACCAATTACAAAGGTTGCCTGAGACGTTGTATAATAAAATCCTGTTCAGCTTTGATAAACTGTACATGTTTTGGCTGCAACTCTAAGTCGGGTGCCTACATTCAATTCAAATTCTTTAATTATTTCTGGAAAATTTCAGCCAGAGCTATTTGTCCTTCTCTGAAAACAACCCAGAGGAGTACTCGGCTGGTTTCAACTAAATCAAATGATATGTTTTGCAAAGCTCTCCTGTCCCCATGCTTTACAGCATGATACTGAGACCTGACAGGAGGTGAAGTTCTTTCTCAAGTCTTTTGGCTATCAAGGGGGAAAATCTCTCCCAAAGTGTCCAATTAAAAGCCTTGGGAAAAAGGCAATTTTCACAGGCTCACTAGGGATGCAGATTTCCAAAACCAGATTCCCCAGTTACTCAACTGTGACCGGGTATTCTCCAGCAGAGATGAGAGTTATTCCTGTCACAGCACTGGCCTGGGACAGGCCAGGAAAATTTGGAGTCTGGATATCTGAGGCAAAAGCAGGGAGTTCTGTCTTCCCTGTGCTTTTGGGTGATCCACAGTGAGACTAGAGCAGAAACTAAACAGAGACAGCTGGAGGAAATTTGGGAAAGCTGGAAAGCAAAAGGAGTTGGAGTACACTGGGATGCATTGAAAAGAGGCACAAATGGGAAACAGTCTGAAGTTCATACTCAAAGGTGGTATTTGTATTAGCAAAGGAACCAGGACCAGAGCATAGGTTTAAGAAATTGATTAACTGCCTTGATGTTAGTTGCCTCGTATCAGCCTCCAAGACACTTTCTGGGTGCAGTTTGGAGGTAGTCACAGATCAGTAGTGTGTTCCCTATAGGCATTACAGACAAGGTAAGGTGTGTTTTGGGGAAAAGAGAGTTTAGCTGTATCGGTACACAATATCGTGCCTTTTAGACCCAGGGTTATAGAATTCTCCAGCTATTTATTTGTATTAACTCAGTTAGCCATGGAGCACTCAGGAGGAAATGTTGTACTGAGATGCAGCAGCTTGCTTCTCAGAAAGAAGATTCTGGGAAAAACTGAGAAAAATGGGAGGGGAGGTAAATCTAATGCAGAACTGTCTGTGGTAGAGTAAGAGGTGAAAGGGAGGGATTAGTATACAGAATTCAATGTAAGAAAATACTGGAAAGTAAACTGTGGGAAAGCACAGTGGATCTGAGATCTTGTGAAGCTGGTAAATTCCGGGTCAGGGTACTGGAAAGCTAAGGCAGGAAAAAGATCCATAAAGTGAAACTGCATACATGACTGAAACTGGAAGGGGGAGTACAGAGCAGGAAGGAGTGGATCTGAAACAGGGGTGAGTTAAAAGAACAAGAGGTCTTGCCTGAGGAGAATATTTGCCCCACAAAGCCCACTCTCCTGTGTGTTTGAAAGGGGAGGCAGAATCCCCCAGTCCTCTGCAGTCAAAAAACTGCACTGTATATGCCATCTATACATGTGATCATGTAATTAAAGGCTGAATTAGAATGCATCTGTACAACAAAGGAAAATCCAGGTTGTGCACGTAACCTCAATTTTGGGGGCTCTTAATATTTAAGTGCTTGCCTTTGCAACCAGAATAATTTCCTTTTCATTAGGGCTTGTATGCAGGTTTTTGTGTGTGTCTGTGTTTGTATATATGTCTGTTCACAATTATATGTGTTCATTAAGATGATGAGCATGACACAAAGAGCTGCAAGGAAAAAAATAAACCTTTTTTTTTTTTTTTTTCTTTTTTGTATGTGTGTATATCTCCAGTTTGGGATTTGGAGACTTTATCTAGGTTAAAGGTGGATTTAAAAGCAGCTTTTGGACAGTGTTTCCTTCCCAGAACTCTAGTCACAGTCAGTGCATATTCTGGAAAATCAGGCCTAAGTCTGAAAATTACTTTAAGCAACTAATTCATATTTCGGCACCCAGCTGCTTGCTGAACTTTAGAGAGAACCAGACAGGGAGGTGAGGTGTGTGACATTAGCATCCCAAGTCAGTGGTCACTTTTCAAGAGGTTCTTTACAGCCCCAGGGGAAACAATGACAAAGTCAGTGCTCAGATTCAGAACACCCTGATAAACTGTGGCATGTTTTACTTCTGAAGGTATGCCCAGTCTCACTTTGAACGACATATGTTGTTAAGTACAGTCTCAATATTGAATTTGTTTGCATGAATAAATACTTGTTTTACAAAACCCATTCCTGATTCTATTCTATTCTCTAAGTAGCTGGAGGGAATGTCAGTCAGGGTCCAGCATCAATGCTGCTGGTTTCATGCACCTCATTCTAATGCAGATTCATGGTTGATGACCAAGTGTCGACAGCATGTGTGTGTGTGGGGATGTGTTTGTGCACACAGGTAGGTATGCATCCACACATTCACATGTATGGAAATACTGTAGACAGGATGTCACTTTACAGCCAAATGCACAAAAATGGTTCTCCTAATTTTTCTGATAGAATTTTATAGTACCCTTAGAAATTTTTTTTTTCATATTTTGTATTACCTCTCTCTGTCTGTCTGTCTTTCTGTCTATTTTAGTGTCTCTCTATGTATGCATCTATAAATCTATCAGTTCTTTGCTGTCTGATATATCTCTACCTGCTTTATTTGTTACTGGTGTTGCAAATATGCTCAGTTTCTTAATGGTCAATTTTCTAAATCCATCCTAGAATTTATGAATGTAATAAACTTTAGATCTGGTCCTATGCCTTTTTAAACTTTCGTTTTGTATTATTTTTGTTCCTTACTGTCCAGGATAGTAAATCACCCACACCGTGGGCTGTCTTCTAAAGACTATACATGCAGATGGTGGCTATAAAGGAAATAAGCAAGGATATACAAACCGTCCAGGGCTTCAACAGCAAAGGGAGAGACTGCTTGTGTTTCTAGTTAGCTGTTATCCAACCCAGCATTAATAAGCTTATGGAAAAAAAACAAGAGATTGCCTGGCAGCTGTGTGTGCATGTAAGTGTGTATTCTCTAGGAAAGTAGGATCTCGGTCACTTCAAAATGATTTTTCTACCTGGAAGCTGTTTTCATCTCAGTATCTCAGGAAAACTACTCATTGTATGTACCTCCCCATGATCTTAAAGTAACAGTTACAGCACAAGTGACAGCATAATACAAAATTCAGACTCCATTCTTTCTGTTGACTGCAATAGGAGGGTGAAGAGGTCTTTTCCTGTGTTTCCAGCTGGTGGGCTGTGATGGGACTGAAATTAGAACAGACAGTTTTTCATCCTTTGTGCTTTCTGCATGTACCCATTTAATTTAGGAGCCCCAGTTACCTCTGTAGCTGATGCTGAAAGATAGGTATTATCGAGAGCTGCTCATCCTCCAGACCTTTAGCTGAAGAGCAAAAGGTAGATTTGAATTCTGAAAGCAAAAGTGTGAGATCTCTAGGAGCGAGCAGACGAGAAAAATACTTGGAGAAGGTCAAAACAGGGACTGAAATTGAGAGGGAATGAGAGGTGAAAACTATCCCACAGGGAAAGCAGAAGGCAAAAGAACTACAGTTTCCTGGAAGAAGTAGAAATGTCCTGGTAAGGAAATGGGTGGGGATAAGAAATCCAGAGGTTAACAGAAAAGAACTGGGTAGGTAAGGAAACTGAGGCCTTTCTGAGGAAGCTCTGAACAGGCACTTAAGGAAACCGGATGCAGCAGCTTGGAGGTTAAAAGGCATAAAGAGGCTGAGCATAAGAAGAAATAGCAAAAAAGGTGTAGATTTTTCCAGAGACCATAATGCTATAAGAAGTCTCTGAATCTTGCCATGTTTCCACAGTCTTCAAAGTCAGCTAGAAGTCTCACACAAAGTTCCAGCTCCAGCCACAGTGGCTCTCATGGAAACCTTCTATCACTATCAACTCTCATGCTGTGACAGGGAATAAGGCAATGAGTCTGAAGATATTGTGACTTTGATGAACAAAGGCAAATGAAATACTGGTATCCAAAGAAGGATCAGTTGAAAACTCAGAGTCAAAACGGGGAAGTTCCTGTCCCATAGCTCTGCTTCCATGAGTTGGCTCATGCTGTGCTTCTGCTGGTGCACAGCCAGAGAGGCACTAAGAAGAGACCTAGGAGAGCCCTGCTAAGTCCCAGACTGACAATTGCTTTCCAGGGGCAATTGATTCTGAACAGAAAAGGCCTGGTCTTCTTCCCAGTCTGTGCAGAGGAAAGGAAATATTATCTTTCTTCTTGGTTTTAGCTGCAAGAAATTTCCGACTGACTAGTCAAAGGGGAGCATGATGTCTGCTTGCAAAGCAACTTGAACAAAATCAAGACCCCACAGAATAGGATATAAAGATAAGGATGTACCATTCTTTCATCAGAGAGAGAAATGCATAACACGTGGAAGCCATGTGTGTTATTACTATTGCCTATGAAATCAGTGGGGAGAGAGGCTTCCTTAGCAATGCATCTGAGAGAGAATTCTGAACCTTTGAAGATCCGGGGTCAAGCCATGGGGAAATCAGCTACTTTAAAGGTCTTACATGGCTGAAAAACATGTAATGAAATTACATCCCTGCACAACATATTCAGTATCCTTGGGGTTCAGATTTTATGGAACAGAACTTTTTTTAGCAAAGAGATGTCTATCTCTAGGTGAGCTTTTCTTCCACACACACAGCTGAATCAGTTGAACTTCTGTAACTCCATATGGCCTGTGAGCCTCAGGCCTGAGCAACATGTGGTCCAACAACATGTGGTCCAATCAAGCTGTAAGAGCCTGAGAGCTTGATTGTCTTCCACAGTCATCTCAAGAGGTCAAATTAAGGCAAGAGCCTTGCTGGTGGCTTATGTGTTTCCATTACAGAAAGGGGACTAGTCTGGGTTTTTTAACACATAGGAGTTTATGCTTAACTGAAGATTTAGGTACAATTTTTGGTGACAGTATTCTGCGGGGAATTTGCTTTCCAAGGGAGCAAGTCCTGCTGTCCAAAGGCCATCAGCTATATCTTTGCCTCTCCTGAGCTTTACAGAAAACCTAGATCAGGTGTCACAGTCCTTTTTAATCTGAAAGCAAGAGTTTTTTCAAGCAAATGTGAATTCTGTCTCAATGATTGTTATAAATGATCTTCATTTATATTGGCTCAGGATCTGATTTTTAGTGTCAAACAATTAAATAAGAAACCTTGCTGTCATTCAATTCCTCTATTGCATTTGTTATGAAAATAGGAACCATATGAGGGTGAAACCTCTGCCTAAGCACATAGGACCCAAAACCACCAGAGCCCCCAGCATGCACCTTGGTTTCAAAATATGAAGGTTCATCTCAAGTGTTTCTAAGCACCAGAAATTGCAAGGAATTCTTTATTATTACCCCTCAAATATTCACTTCAAATATATAAGTATACATTTTTAAAGAACTCCCTCAGCTGTCATACTCCCTTTCCCTTCTTCCAAAGCCCTCAACCTGGTCAGCAGCAGATTATATACCAAATCATCCCTAGTTACCGTATTTCATTGATTCTGCTATACTTGCTGTAGCTCCTATCGAATGTTTGAAAATCAGAACTCAATAATGTCATGTGAGATTGTGACGGCAATGTGCCTTCTGATAAACCAGTTCATCAGCTGAACAGCCTCAACATGCACCCTAATATTGACCTTAATATTCTGGGACATTTCTGCTGCATACAACTTTCAATGGTTTTAATTTCTATTGTGACATTAGTAAGATAACATTTTTCTCATACTTAAGCTTGTGTAAACTGGAAGACACTGTTCTTAACAGATTTACATGTGAGTTGAAGCCAGTCTGAGTACAGAAGAGCTTCCAGACCTAACAATATTTCTCTACGCCTGAGCTCATGTTCAGGACCTTAGCAAGACTCCTGTGCCATGGTTTCCATGGAAAGAAAAGTAAAGCACGCAGTCTGGATGGAAACTATTGTGTGTTTTTTTTCAGATCTGTCTGGTTTGGGCAATCAGGAGATTAGCACAATGATGATTTAGCAACAACAACAACAGTAAAAGTATTTGCTTGTCAGTTTGCACACAGTCTTCATATATATCAGCCTAATATGAGCTATAAGCGATCAGTAGACTTTCCAAGGTTTCTCACATTTGCATTGTGCTGGAAGTGAACAACGTGAATGATAGAAACTGAGTTTCACTTCTGAATCTAATGTTGCTCTCGGTAGAGACATCATGTATCTATGCTGACCTCCAGTTTCCCATTTGTACTAAGCAACATGACCTCCAGTTTCCTGTTTGTACTAAGCAACAGAGTCAGTAATGAAGAGCTATTATGTGGTTTTAATATTAGAGAAATTTAGGTTTTGGTTTATACAAGACCCCAGAAAAGAGGAGGTGAGCCTCCAAATGAATCTCTGGATGACTTTTTCATGCTTGACAGGTCAAAATTTGCTGGTGGAGGTGCTTTTGTCTATTCAAAAGAGCACAGAATGTAACATGGCAAGACTCTCAACTAGTTACTAATACTAGTGAACTAAATCACCTCAGTCCTAAGTTCATAAGTGGTCCATGAGCTCACAAAGGAAAGGTCACTGCACTGCATAAATACCATGTGACACATAGGAGCTTCCCTGGACACAATAATTTCCTGGGAGGTAATTTGCATGATGATGGACTGAGGTGCCCGGTAATCTTAGCAACAATTAAACATTGCTGTGTAACACGACTCAACACTTGTAGATAAAATGAAGGCAAAGGGCTGAATGTAATGCTGTTGTTGGCCCTTATCCAGTTTTTTGATTGAAGAACAGTCAGGAATCCATTACACACTCAGTCAGCCAAGGTCCAAGATGGAGGAAAAGAAAGAAGAGACCAATACAATCGAAAATCATTGTGCAATAGGAGGGTTTGTGCATGATGATAGCAGTCTTTTTTAAAGAGGGTGAAAAGTATGACACGCTTGAAACCATCCTCTCAGAGGCTGTCCAGGGGGAAGTTCAGCATCCCTCGGCAGCAAGGAAATAGAATAATATAGAGTTAATAATGTTCCCAAGGCCAGCATTCTCCTGCTGAAACAGATTCTAATACAGAAGGCTACACGTGAGCTATTTTTGTGCCTACAGTGACTGCTGTGTTTGCCTTCACTTCTGGCATCACTCTCGTTGTACTGTATGTAAAGCACTTTAGGACACATTGGCTATGAAAGGAAGCTCAATTTGTGAAACCAAATTCTATTCTTCCCTCAGTCACTGCACACTGAGCTGGGTCAGCTATGCATTCGTTTAACTTCCTTTTTTTTAAAAAGAATTTACAGATCCTGCCTGCCTTCAGAGTTATTGGGGAAGCACACACATGATTTTATATAAGTCATACAGATATTATGTTTTTATGTGTAAAAATATATACACGCTTACATACAGACTCTGTAGAAATGACTCATAATGGAAAGCAAGTGACAGGGGAGAAAAATATCAGTTCATGCCTTCCTTTGCTTGAAATTTTCTATTGCTTTTCTGCTGAATGATGTTCCTGTACTATCTACATAATAAGTACCCTCTTTCTTCAGATAATTAAAGAGATGCTGCCCATATCCAGCTAAAATTATATATTTATACATAGCGACCTTCTATTAATAAACATGTGAGACTGTTACAGCTGAACAAAACCTCACAAGTCTTCATTATTTCCCTCCACTTAGGCTCTTTATTATCCTTCTCCTTATGCATTTGGCACTAGTGAGAGATGCCAGAGAAATGGTCTCAGTAAAAGAACAAGGCAATACAGCCTGTTGTCCCACATCTGGAATCTGATGATTGGGACTGACTCCTTCATTCTGATCTCTGGCGTGGCTGTGGGCCACTTTGCTTTGTGTTTCATGAGCTCTAAAATGGGAATAACATTATTTTCCCTTTACCTGTATCCCACACACAAAGTCTTTCCAGAAAAATTAATAGAAGAGCATTGCCTTTCTCAAGGCCAAATGCTTGCCCATGGAAAATCACTGGTTGTCTCCAGACTGTGATCCTATGTCCCCTCCTCCCCCAGGGTATGAAAAAATCTCCATCTAAATGTGGTGGCTCAGTTTTGCAATCTTTTCTGTAACATTAGAACCAGAGGAAGTTATATTAGATCAACAGATTCAGCTGGAAAAAAAAACCCACAAATTAACCACCAAACCCCCAAACTGAAAAACTCACTTGCATGAGCTTGAAAAAGGCCTTGAAAAAATCTGATGAGCGAGGAAGTATCTCTTGTCAGGTTTCTGTTTTGTCTTGTTGTCCTTAGCAATATGGCTGGATTAATAAAAAAATGATTTATCTGGTTTATACTCCAACTCACCTTACTCTTGTGCTTAAATCATCCTTTATAAAAACAGTACCCCCATAATGTATTGCACCTCTGAAAGAAGAAATAAGCAATACTTACCTCTGTAAAAGAGTCTGTAAGAAAATTAACTCTTCCTTTCTCAACCTCCAAAATGACAAACACACAGAAAACATACACTGCAACCTGCCATCTTCTTTCTGCACTAGGAAAACTTACATTAGCTGTCCTTGCCCCAGAACCAGTGGACTCAGGCAACCCGCAAGGAAGAATTGCTCTTGCAGAGCTGAAGAAGAAAACTCTTCTTTGAGTTTCCCCTTAAATCAGTACATGAACAGTATCTTTACATACATCCCTTACTTTTAACATGACTGTGGTCAAGAAAAAATGCAGATAATAAAGCGTGGCCAGTTCAAATTTATTCAATATGGTGTTTACTTGTTTCCCACAGCCTGGAGTAAAAGGATTTGCTCCACTTCTGCCTTTCCTGCTCAGCATTCATCATTTCATCTTATCTTCCTGCTCCCCTGCTAAGGTGTAAGTTGATTTTGGTTTGAAGTTTTTCTTTCATTTTTCTCTGCTTTGCTAAGTCTGTTTACAACCATTCATTCCTTCTTCTCTTTTTCCTCTCTTGTAATCTTGGGCCCCAAAGTTCAGTTTTTTTAAAGCTTAAATTGGTGTCCCTTGTTCTATTGTTTTAACTCATTTGGTAGCCAAAACCCATTTCAATTCACATTTGACTTCCCCAATAAATCCTGTTATCTCTGCCCAGTTGCCTGCCTTCTCATTCACTGTCATTATCAGCTATATCCTATTTACCCTAATCTAGTTATATAGTCTTTTTATCAGCTTATCTTACCAACCCCCACCCAAGCAAAAGTCCTTTGGATCCCCTAGCAGGCAAAGGCACTCCTGTCCTATTTGGAGTGGATAACTTAAAAACTCAAAGTGTTTGACAAAGCAGATCTGAAAGAAGACTTTGAAAATATTAATGCAAAATAGCTTAAGACACTGTTTCTCCCCAGAGGCCAGGTAGACTAAATGATTCCACCCAAGCCATGAAACAAACGTTCACCTGGGAATAAGATCGTTGAGACTTTGCTCCATAGCATCAGATTTCAGAGCCACCAAAATACTCCACTCTTCCCACAACTGGCAGCAGTATATTTCTATACTTGCCCACTTCCTAGCCTGTCCCAGACTCTTCCAGGTATTCACTGATGGAAAACACTCTTTTGGCAGAGAACTTTTTGGCAAACTACACACTGTATCCCTATTTCCAATGAATAAAGTTTCTCATTCACCCTCATCCACTATTATGTGCATTTGAGCCTGGACTAAAAGTTTGTACTAAACTATTGCTTCTGAGTATCTAAAAGGAACGTATTGAAATATTTAAATTTTGTATGCAAAAGACCACCTTTCACACGCCTTTTCACATTTTGAAAATCTCCTCAGCAGTTCTCTGTGTTGAATCTATAGCCCAGAAGTGTGTGAGATGGCAGTGAAATATCAGACATGTCTTTCCCAGATGAGATGTAAAACTGTGGTCCTAAGTGGCCAGAGATTTTTTTTAGAACAGTATCCGTTTAATAACAGCTGACAACCGGAAAAGGTTTTAGATCTGGAAGTGAAGGGTAATTCTCTCCTGTATTGATAACGCAGCATCGATAAATGGAGTGCCAATGTGATTATTCTGTTTGGACTTCGGGTAGGACAAGCTGTGGGATCTTCAATAAGTGTCAGTAAGCAGGACTGGATTTGAAATCTTGTTTGAAGGAAGGCACCTGCAAGATCACAATATTCTTTGTGACCTCAGCAGAGCCCTGCTTGGTAACTGGCATGAAGTGGAAAAGGAAAGAGGTCTTTTACTGACTCATTCCCGTTTCCTGAGTCACTCAGGTTTCCCTTGCAGGTCTCCAATTAAGCATTACTCTAAAGTTGCATTACTGGCAATTCCATAATTAAAACTGAATTGTGATACCTGATAATGTAAATTTCTCCTGCATTACACTTTAGTGATTGAATTCTTTCTTCAACTTTTGGCTCAGATTAACTAAAACAAAAATACATTTTCTAACATTTTTTTTTTCTCTTCTGCATTAAAATATACTGATGCCTTTAATGAGCAAAATCTTTAAAGATAACCTATCTGAAACTGTGAATATATATATATTTCAGATATTTTTCAGCATCCCTTTTAATTTAATATAATCTCTCTATGCTTTCTATTTCACCCTCTGACTCATCTTTAGGATTTCTCAGTCATCTGCTGTGCAGTGGGAGTTGAAATAATCAGCAAAAAAGTTGGGCTCTTGTCTCTCTTTTCCTTTTCTTCCCTAATGTCATAACCAAATCAAGATATGCCAAGAAAAAATGAGGGGCTTGACAATAATGTATTAAAAAAAAAAGAGTTACAAATAAGCAACAGTTAAACTAAATGAATGCGTCAGAATCAAATTAACAATAATACTGTTTTTCAACATTTGGCTGTTGTGGAGACAGCCAATTCTAACAACATAAGAAGGGACAATTCAACAGCTACAATCTACGAGATGGAGAGACAATTTGCTCCTCAAGCACGAACTCTCTGCGTGACTGTTTCTGTTGCCCATATGTCAGGGAAGAATTATAGCATCTCTTTCCTTCACAGGAACATTGGTAGGATAAATACTTTGAGGACTGAGAGGCATTCAGGTCCAGACTCATCCCACTTAACTATGACACCTGTCTGTGGAAACCGAGAAGTTTGGTTGTTCAAGGATATATAAAGTTGAGGCAGAAGGACAGACATCTGCAGAAGGCAATTCCTCCTGCTGGAGGTGTGAGTCACTTTCAGGAACTGTTTATCATTTTCTGTTGAACCCATAGCAACTATGTACTTAGGAATGGGATGCAGTTACCTGAACATATGTTCCATTGTTCTTTCAAGTGCCCTACAGAAGTGAAGACCTATGCTTGGGGCAGATAGATACAACACAGAAAATCCAAGACAGAGTGGGATATCCTACAGCCTTTTCCATGATGGTGGGTCTATATGTTGAAACAACTGAATTTTGCTCAAAGTGGTTAGCATAGGTAAATAAATTTGGCCTCCAGGACAATTTTAGTGAAAGCCATTTAGGAGTTAAAATGCGAAACTCCATTAGATAGAAAGACAGCCAGTTGAAGACTTCTGCCAAGAGAGTATTATGGTTACCTTCAAAAGTGTGTTGAGCCTCAGAGGTACTTTTCCTGCTCTGTTTCTCCTCTTCTTTCAGCTTTTATTTTCACCTAAAATGTTTTCTAACTGTAAGTTTACCTAGGAATAAGGACAAGTAAAAGATGAAACCAGTAACACAATGGTATACTACATATGATTTTTAATGGGGTGTTAAAGCAATGACATTTCCCAACTAGCCTTGAAGGAAGTGTTTTCTATACCTCTGTTCTCAGACTGGTAGCTGCTCTGTGTGTATGGACAGGCATAGCTTTGTCCCTAAGATGGTTTATTGTGCTGGTGAAAGCATGAGTGATCTCATTAGAGCTCTGCTAAGAGGTAGCAAAGATATCATGTAGAAAAACATAGATCATCACTGGAAATGTCATGGAGGTGTTCCTTACAAATATTTCCTGAGCCTGTCATTCATCATCTTAGTCTCTCTGTAGATGTATATATTGCTCTATCTTCTGAATATCCCCCTCACCTCAGATGGCTGCATGCCCTAAGGTATTTAAATTAGTTGTTTTTTGTAAGCTCCCTGTAAAGTCAGTGGAGGGAGACAGAAAACCCCAGCCAGTGGTTCAGCCAGATCTAAGGGCTGAATTCTTCTCCTCAGGTGCTGTCTCCATCAGCCTAGGACACCTCTGCACCCAACCTGCGTACCCTGGCTCAGTTACAGCGATGCAGGCCACAGTGGCTTAAAAAAATATATATATTTAGAAACTCCAGCTAATTCCTTCCCCATCAGTGGAGATACAACCCTGGTGTACAATGTAATTCCCTCACCATATCATTGGCTTCTTTCTCCATCTCTCAGTTCCAGAGCCTTGACTCTGTTTTGCTGTATCTGAAAGATTATCAGCTTTCTTCTCTGTTCTCTTGATTATTCCTTCCAACCTTGCTAATAGCTGACCAGCTTTTTGCTGTACTGTAGCACAGTATATAATAACCTGCAATTATTGTCCATTTAGGCTTTCCCCTGGGTCTGCTTTATTCCTGCCACCAGTGGACCTGTACACTGTTTTTCTGCTGATCTTACTACCAGATTCATTGCTGCTGAGAGGAAAAAAAAAAATCACCGATGATCTAACAACCCGTCTGTTGTTCTTACATTTTTTTTCCCTTCCAGTTCCTTGGCCTGCTGTATGGACTTTATGAAAATTGTTTTATAATAAGCCGTCCTCAGCTGTTGCATCCTGTTCTGTACTGGATCACTCGGTAAGTATTTTGCTGCTGTCTTCTGTACAGCAGTTACATTTACGTGTTACCTGGAAATCAATGTGCACAATAGCTCAGCTGTGTTTTCACCTTCTTTAACCCGACTCTTCCACCCTCTTTTGTGTTCTGGAGAGCTGAGGTAGGTAGAATCCTCGGTTATTACAGTTTATTGCCTTTGATTTTCATTAAGAAGGAGGAAATTATTAAACTGGGTCTGACCTATTTCTTTGGATATGCACCTGATATCTACTCAATCTAGAGAGCTTCTATCTCCTGTCTTTCTTCTTGGTCTTGAGTTATGCTCCAGGCCTGTGTTAGGTAGGCTAGTAAACCTTTCATCCAGTAAAACTCTTGGACCCAAATGTAATGAATTTCTCAAGGCAAAGTCAAGTGACAGTTTCGTGATTTGTAAGCCAAAGGGTTATTGGTGGGAGTAAGATTTCTAAATGATTCAGAGGATACAGCTAGCATACATGTGGGTTTACAGAGGCACACTGTTGTTACACCCACTTCTTTCCTCTTCTTTATTGTGTGTCTTCTTTGATTCTTTTAGAATATAGAACTGATTAATTCTACCATTTTAGAATTTATCTGGAGTTTATTCCAGTAGACACTACAGTTGGTATTCTGTGCACTCTCAGTGCAGGCTCACAAATGTGCTGCTCAAAGGGTTAAACATATACAGTTGCTTATTTAAACAAAACTAACCTCTGCTGCAAATCACTTCTATAAATGTGTATGCACCCTTATTTAGCACACTTACGACCTGTTAATGGGCATGATCATCCATGTCTATTCAGTCAGTTCAAAGGTGGCTTCACTGCTGAGTCGAGCAGAGGCAAGGAGTGAACTTTGATCTTTTGTGCACAGCCCCACAATGCTGCTTCACCACCCTGCTGTGCCTCATCTGTGCCCCATAGGCTTCCTGGGGGGTACTTGGACCTACTTTCCAGGAGGCTGTTTGTGCTACCCTCTAGTGGCTAAAGAACAAAGAATACAGCCAAATTAAGAGCACATACCAATACTTATGCAAAGGTGATCATGGATATTTTTTTCTTTTGACAACATGAAATCAAAGCAAATCATTTTGGAAAGTGGATAAAAACCCCACCTAAAAAATAAATCTGTTTGAAGTTAAAGGTTGGGAATGAAATGGAACTTCTAACGTGTAATTTGCATAATACAAAACCTTGATGAAATGCAAGGTGATTTTAGAGTCTAGGCAGGGACTCAGTATTTTAAATATACCAGAGATTTCTTGTGTGAACAGAAGGCAATAGTTTGATGTTCCCACTCAACCTCAGTAAAATATGACAGCAATACTGAGTTTCCCCCACTATTTGTCTCTTGTCAACTATAAACTTGCAACAGAAACTCTCCTACACTGTTCAGACTGCTCAGTGAAGTTCTTCTCTTGGCTGAACCCTACCACAACAGTGAAAGTAATAAATAATATTTGATGAATTACAAGGCTGTAGAAGGTAAGATGGAACTCACCAGTGGAGAGCTGCTGACCAAAGGCAGATGTCTGAGAACTGTAGGGGAGCATGAGACAGGGTTTCCAAGCCTATTGAGCCATCTGCAGTGCTGGATACAACTGTAGAACTCACGTAGGGCAAGTGAGAAAATCCAGGGAAACATGAGGAAGGGTAAACGGATAACAGAGCTAACTGACCATTGAAGAAAAATGGGCAAAAGATGTGAAGCTCTGAGCTCTGCAGAGTCACAGCTGGCTCTGAGATTTAACATTTATAACAAACTAACCAAACACCCCATGATGTTCCTCTCCTTCCTAGTCCTCACCAACAATTCTTTCAAATGTCCATTTAGAAATGGGCCTATTCCGACTCTTAGAAAGTCATAGATTTTTGTAGAGAAAATAGGCTCAACAAGAAACATGCAAAATGCTGGGGGACAGAACAAGCAGAAACTGTTTTCTTTGTCTTGCTTTTCAAACTAGTGGAAACAACTTTTGGCAGAGGACCTGTTTCAATCCCATTGAAACACAGGTTGTACGGCTTTTTGTAATGTTGCTGAGATCTATGAAAGAAGTGTTCCCCTATACTTACAGCGGGCATAATGTCCTCCCAAAACCCTGAAGGTCCTTTAGCAAAGGGTTTCAGAAATCTCAGAGGTGTCCTCTGTGTGTCTGCAATGAGGAAACTGAATTGCTAGATTTTTGAATATTCAGATGGTTCCAATTGCTTTCAAAACACCAGTGACGCTCGTGTTTTCAAAATACCAGTGACACTTGTGTTCTCACTCAAGATAAAACCAAACTACTGTTGAAGTGACAAAAGAGCAACATAGATGGAAGCTACGACCATTAGTCTGAGATAGAATATACTGAAATATTTTAAACTCATTTAGGTATTGTGAGGCATTACCTAATTTTATTACCTGGTAGTTCATAATAATCTTACAGTAATGTTTCCTGACATATTTCTTCTGCTGGGCATTTGATAGAGGGTTGCCATTTTGATTGTGCTGTGCTACTGGAGGCCTGTCTCCTGTGGGGTTATTTTAGTCTCATGAAATAGTAACCCTTAATTTGAAGGGCTTGGTGCAGCAGGCAAAAATCAAAGTAAGACTTACATTCATAAAAAACTCATGAGTTTGGCACATAGAGGATAAGACAGCATCTGAGACTTTTGAATTGAAAGCTTAGTGGGTAGATCACAGTTGCTTAGTGTTTGTCTTCAAAGCTGTAGTCCCAGGAAGGAGAGCAGGCAACCTAGATATTAAGTGGGAGATCAGATTAACCCTGACATTTCTAGGTCAAGTGAAGAACTGAGGTCATGCCTTTCTCATGCCCACCAAAGTCACATCTGTGATGATCAGAAGTGCTCATGGAAGTACTGATACAAAATTTAGGAGGGCAAATGGTGCTGCTACCCTTCAAAATGCAACATGCTAACAATTACTCATGTTTTCACTCACTACATCACTGTGTATGTTCTACTCTGTCTCTCTAAAGCAATCTTATAAATCATTGAAGAGAATGGTTCTATTTTTGCCTAGCCTTGAAACCTTATGAATATTTCCCAAATTAGGTCTTCAGTTTACTAGATCATTTTATTACTTGGAACAGTCTGCTTTATTTTTTTGTTGGTCCTTACTTTGGAGAACAATAGCTTGGAGGCAGAACCATCAAGCAACTAGCTACTATTTGGTCTAGCACACTCATCCTTTCTGGTTTCTGGAATACACTTATGTCCTGGGTTTTTATGTTGTGGAGAGTTTCTGCTTAAGAAGAAATAAAAAGTTGACTTTGTTTAGTAACACATGGGAGGTAACTCATGGCTAGAATGTTGTGAATGTAGAACAATGAGATATTCTATTCCTTTGTCCTTCTAAGGCAGATTTTCTGCCTGTCTCAGGCCTGATAGTTGTTCACTGCGTTTTAAAGAACCTCGAGTAAAGGAGATGTTACGCACTTTCCAGACAATTTACTCAGCAGTTTAACTATTCTCTATCAAGAGAACTTTTATCTTGGAGTCTAATTTAAATATTTTTTGCTGCAATTTAAGTCCATGCTTTCTTGTTCTACCCACAATGACTCCAAAGAATAATTTATCACACTTGCCTTGGCAGCTCTTGAACTGATGAACTGTTACCTTGCTTCCCACTAGTCTTCTCTTTCCTAGACAAACTGCACCAGTCCCTTCAATCTTTCTTTTGAAGACAAACAGGTCAGGTATACCTTAAACATGTAACAACATATTTATGCCCATGGCCCTGTTTCTAATATTTCATTCTGTTCTTTTTTCATGAGGATAATTTTTTTGTTAATGCCTATTTCACGTATCAAGGTAAATAGAAATATTTTTTTTTAATCTGGCCTTGATTGACTTTAACTCTGTATGTCACCTTTTATCATCCAACCAGAGTATTTAGAGACGATGATACAGCATATGTAGTGATGGATCTTTCTGTAACTTCACTACTAGCAGATGCAAGGACTTAAGGAGCTGTGTTTTACCCTGTGTGCAATAATTCTAGGTTGCAGCACAATGACTGCAGTTTTTCAGTAACAGAAATCCAGGATAAGGACCCAAGCTATCTCAGTAAGTGAGGAAATTGCTGCATTCCCTTAGAAAACATTGAGCCCTGCTACTTTATTCTTTGTGCGCTTGCAGCCCAGAAAGACAACTGTATCCTGGGCTGCATCAAAAGGAGCATGACCAGCAGGTCGAAGGAGGTGATCCTGCCCCTCTACTCTTCTCTCATGAGACCTCACCTGGAGTATTGTGTGCAGTTCTGGTGTCCTCAACATAAAAACGACATGGAACTGTTGGAAGAAGTCCAGAGGAGACCACGAGGATGATCAGGGGACTGGAGCACCTCCTGTATGAAGACAGGCTGAGAAAGCTGGGGCTGTTCAGCCTGGAGAAGAGAAGGCTGCGTGGAGACCTCATAACAGCCTTCCAGTATCTGAAGGGGGCCTATAGGGATGCTGTGGAGGGAGTCTTCATGAGGGACTGTAGTGATAGGAGAAGGGGTAAGGGGTTAAAAATTAAACAGGGGAAGTTTAGATTGGATATAAGGAGGAAGTTCTTTCCCATGAGGGTGGTGAGGCGCTGGAATGGGTTGCCCAGGGAGGTTGTGAAGCTCCATCCCTGGTGGTGTTCAAGGCCAGGCTGGACAGAACCTTGGGTGATATGGTTTAATGTGAGATGTCCCTGCCCATGGCAGGGGGGTTGGAACTGGGTGATCTTAAGGTCCTTTCCAACCCTAACTATTCTATGATTCTATGATTCTAGGACTTACAGAGCAGAGAACAGTTATTGTCCGTGTTGCTGATGTATAGCTAGTTTTTTGGACAACATTGCCATGGACATATTACACAGAAACCCTGTTCAGCTACCTTCTGTGCTACCTGTGATACTGTGGGTAGGTTGTTGTGTTTTCTCTTGTCTAAATTTATTCTCTCTTGAACATGAAGAAAAAGGTTTCTTGATCTCATAAGGATAAAATAATTTAAACCTGCATAATGGTACTGAAAAAATTATAAGATGCGTAAGTACCATTACAGTAAGAACAATCACTCTGCTCTGTAACAATCTGTGAAGCAGTGGCACCTTTCAGTTTATACACAAAGATCTAGATATATGAAAGCAAAGGAATACATTACAATGACTATCCCTTTCACTATTTAACTCAGAAACAAATGTATTTTCCCTAGGAATAAATCATTATATGTATGAAAATACATGCCAGTTTACCTTAAATGATATTACACATACATATTAATTTTACAATGAATTTATACTGTACACATTTCTTATTTTGTAGAGGGTCTACTTAGGTATCAAAATCATGATGAGAAATAAATTAAAAAATTGGATTCTTATTGTAATGCCACTTTAAATATCCATTTCTTGATAACTAACATGACTCATACATTTGTCTATTTTGTGGTCAATGTGGAAGTCTCGGAACTTTCAATAGGTAGGATTTTTAGACTATGAGATTTGTGTACTATGCAAACGACAGCAATTTGTGACTTTAAATGTTCCTTAAGTGTAGAGCTTGGCATTTTGTAAAAGAGATAATAGTCCCAGATAATGGATTCATTAGATGTTGTCCAATCTTGTCACCTCTAAAAAGTAGGTCATTTCCTTCCAGATAAGCAGCTCTGGTTGCTGTTTCCTCCTAAGTCTCATGGCACTTCCCATTAACAAGTCCCTCAATCCAGTTTCTTACAGCTTTGGGTGCTTGCTTGTCTTGGGAAGAACCCCAGCAAACCAACCAAATCCCCAATAACTTAAAGCACTAGATTTTTTGAAGAACAAGACTAGAGAAAAATACATTACTTGTATTACTGGTACTATTCTGGTAGTTAAGCAATAAAGTTCTGATAAGCTGCAGTAAAGATTCAAGATCTCAGAGAATGGCCTTTGGTTTAGAGACACCCCTGTTGTTGTGTCCATGACCTGAATCATGTACAGGCCTCTAAAATTTGCAAGCTCACTGAGTTCTTATAAGTTTCAACTGATAAATTTCATTTCAGCTCTAATTGCACTTCAGCATTTTGGACTGTGACGCTTATCATTTCAGCACCTGAATGTAAGGTCTCTCCTGTGCTTTGCCTGGTCTTCCTTAGGTAGGTTGTGCTGGAGAAGATGAGGAAATTGTTTAATGCAAATGTGGGAGATAGATTTGGCTTGAGAATGGTGCAATCAGCTCAGGACAAGGAATTTTTAAAGAAGGAAGTAGAGAGAAGGAGAAGGAGTGAAAAAGGAATAAGAAACTGCAATTCGGTACTGACAGGAGGGAAAGAGAGGAAACTAAACATGGACTGGACAGTTGGAGGAAATGGGGAGATGGATCTAATTAAAAAAAAATAGGAGTGTGGGTCAGGAAGACAGTAAGGGTCTGAAGATGGATGCTATGCTGAGGGCAGAAACCATTAAAAGTAGAGAATATATGCAAGGAGGGCAATTATTTTCACTGTTGAAACTGCTGAGTCTTCAGTGACAGATTAATTCACTATAGATGAATTTTGAACATGCAAAATGAAGTATAAAGTAAACCATGCTGAAAGGTAAAGTACTGGCCATCTGCATGCACTATGTGTGATTTTAAACTTTAATATCTCAGTGCCTCAATTTCTTACTATATAGGATGTGCAATCAAAACTCTGAAGAGCTGTAAAGCAAATAATATGCGTGCACTGAAAAGAAAGGCAATTTTAAATAAAACCCAAACTATTTAAAAGGTGAAAAGTTTTTTGGTTTTCCTTTTGGTTTTGTTTTTCCTCAAATAAGATGTTTATAATAATAACAATCTTTAAAATTTGTTATTTAAATAACTTTTAATACATTTTTTTTAAAAATTCACCAAGAGAAAAATATCTGAGTTAAAAATACACCTCTGTCCTTCACACAAGTATTTAATTATATAAAAGACTCTAGTTTTCAGTTCTGTTTATATATGCTGCCTGTTTTCCTTACAGTCATGTGAGAGGAGCTAGAAATAAAATCTAAGTCTGTGAAACTGCTTTGTTACAAGCCAGAAAGCTGCCAGCACAGTGCTTCTTGATGCAATGGGAATGATGGTTTTTCTGAGATGAACATTTGCAGCATCTAAACTCACTTCCCCAAGCAACCATCAGATGGTAGCAATGCTTGTTTGCTACCTACCATGGACTAGATTCAAACTGGGATGCAGAAATCAAGGCTGTTATTGCCAGCCCCTGCAGACACCCAGTCGCCTTTCGAGTGTGCCTTGATGTTAGCATTTCGGAGGACACGAAAGCCACAGATCTGAGTGTTAATGCTGAGGCAGACACTATGTAAAGCAGTCTGATCTTATATGCACAGAGTTGTAGCCAATAGCCACATGCATGAGGGAACAGATGAAACCCAAGGGAAATGCAGATGTCCTGTCCCTGGTTTTGTTCTCTAGATTTTGGTTTGCTGCAAGGAAGGACTCTAAGGGGTGTGGAAATAAAAGTAGTGAGAAAATTAACTTGGGACCTTGAAATTAACTGTAGTAGAGACTTTCAGGGAAATCAATCCAATGTCGCAGAAGGGTGATAGAGCTGACTCCTGTAGCATGTAGGAGTCCTTGGTGAAGTGATAAAAAGCTTTCTTATTGAGGGCCCCACCTAAGGTCACTGGAAACAGCCCTCTACTATGGATACTGTTAGTCAGGCATCATCCTCGAAACTGAGGACAGGATTTAATGCCCCTGATTTTAGGTGGTAAACAGACACTTACACCTGACTTCCCATCTGTGTTCTCTGCATAGACTGTGGGGAGACAGACATCTCAAGAGAGAGAATAAACTTTACCTAGGCTTAGGTTCCTGCCTTGAGGTGTGACAAAGCAGACTCTGAGGGTGTTTTTTTCTCTCTACTAACCAGAAATGGATCCTGTTTGACCTGCTTAGATTCTGTTTTATTCTAAAATGAACAACTAAGGTGAGATAAATCAATCCCTGTGAATGCCATTGAAAGGTACAGTTCACAATACTTGCTCTGCTTTCCTGTCCTGGGCAAAAAATAAGAATAACTTTATAAGATGTACACAAATGACATGCAGTCACAAATACCTGTAACCATCATATTCAGTTTATTAACAATTTTAAATTAATTTTTCTCTCTAGTTGCTTAAATTGCCAAGTTTCTCCTGAGATTTCAGTGCTACTGGGACTTTAATCAGGAATTACAAAGTATGTTTGCTCACTAGTGCTATTTTTGCCAGTCTTCTGTTATGTCCAGGACTGAATCTCTTAACATGTGACATTGCTGATGTGAGATACCTGATCCAGCTGTCTTGGGAGAATCACCTTTTTGGATTCTCCTTGCTCTGATGCTTTGTGCTTGTGTGATGCCCTCTTTGGCAAAATAAAAAGGATTCATTTCCCTTATGCCCACTTTGTCTGCAAATGCCTCCTGCTCAGTTTTCCCAAGGTCACTGAGGTGAGCAGCTCCGGTGCCAGTAGGATCACAGCAGAGCAGTGTGGTGGGCAGTGGGGTTTTCTAAATCAGGGGAACGTCACGGTGAGGCAAAAGAGCTGCCAGGAGCCCACAGTTTGTGCCATTGAGGCTGATGGGAGCAAAAACAATGGCAGCTAGGACCCTCTACATATAGAAGAAGACTTTAAGGAGTACCAGTGACCAGGACTGCTGCCAGCAGTGTGGTCAAACAGGTCACGATGCATCAGCCAGGGCCTGTCTTGGCAATTGCATGGAAGGGTGTGTAGGAAAGGTGTTGTAGCCTTGCCAGCTTGAACAGGGAGCAGTGGTATTGACTAGGCAGAAAGCCATGGACCCTCTAAGCTCTGCACCCGCCAAAACTAACACATCTGCCTAAACAGAGCTCTGATGGGAACACGCTGCCACCCTAGTGCCAGGTGGTAGGGTCTGCCCTCCTCTTACACAGGTATCAGATGAGGAAACCTATGGGAGATGTGCCTAGGTAGATGAACTTTTCCACCTGGTGAAAAAGGGCTGGGAAGAAGTGAATAGGTAGGGAGAGTGAGAGAGAATACTTGGAATCACACCTTGCCTTCCCTGAGACAGCCCCAGCACAGACAGGATGGGTGGTACAGATTCCCTGTCCTCTCTCTACCTGGCTGAACACAGCAACTTAAGGAATAGGGGCAATGGCAACAAGCTCCTGCCCAATGCAGCAGAGGCATCTCCTGTGAGTACCCTACCTGCCCAGGTGTCCTGTCTCTGCAAGTGCAACCAAATGAAGACAATGGTTCATTTAGCACAGAAGTGTTGCCAAGGTTAATTTAGTCTAAGGCCTGTGACAAAACTGCTTCCATAAAGAAAAAAAGACAGTTCATTGTGGTAGCAGACTCCTTTCTGAAGGGAAGAGAAGATCCAATATGCCGACTGGAACCACTTCTTAGGGAATTATTCTGCCTCCCTGAGATCCAAGTTGAAGAGGTGAAGTGAAAGCTACCTACCCTGGTACAGCCCTCAGATTATGATCCATTATTGAATTTTCAGATAGGCATCTGTAAAGTTGTAATAAGAAGCCCAAGGGCTATCAAGAGAGTCACCAGAGCCTTGAGACAACTGGTTACGGATCAGGAACATAAGCAGTGTTCTCCTCTATTCTTCCAGTTACAGGGAATGCTGAGGAAGAAGCAGGAAGAGCCAACAGATCAATACCTGGCTCTGAGCCTGCTGTCACCATCAGAACTTTGTTTTCTTTTGATAATGGGTCAGTTTACATGACTCCAGGCCTGCTGGCAACAAATGGGGTACACCTGCTTCAAAGGTGGAAAAGGATCTTTGCACAGGAGTTATCAGAGCTCACTGAAAGAGCTTTAAACTAGGTTTAAAGAGTAAAAGGGGTAAACCCAGTCTCATTAGAGATAAACCTGAAGAAAACAAAACATGTGAGGGATGGTCTGCTAATGAGGTCTTTTGGTCTGCTGTCTCAGCGGAGGTGGGGGATGGACATCCATGTGGCAATAAAGATGCAAGAGATATGGATGTGTTAGAAACCATGGAAGCACCTGAGAATGGTCACACAGAAATTAAGGCTTCTTCCCTCAAAAACATGACAGGATCAATAGGCCCACTGAAGTGTAGCTACACCAATGCATGCAACATGAGCTACAAACAGAAGGAGCTGGAAGCCATTGCACAGCAGGAAAACAGTGACATAGTTGCCATCATGGGAACACCTGGGGATGTTGCTTGACAGCCAGCTGAACATGAGGCAGCCAAGGCAACCAAGAGCATCCTGGCCTGTATCAGCAATAGTGTGGCAGCAGGGCCAGGACAGTGGTCATCGTCCTGCACCGGGCGCTGGTGAGGATGCATCTCAAATCCTGTGTTTGGTTTTGGGCCCCTCACTGCAAGAGAGACATTGAGGTGCTGCAGCTGGTCCAGAGAAGGGCAAAGTCGCTGATGAAGGGTCTGGAGCACAAGTGTGATGACGGACCATGGGGGTTTAGTCTGGAGAAGGCTTGGGGGGACCTTATCGTTCTCTACAGCTGCCTAAAAGGAGGTTGTAGTGAGGTGGGGTCGGTCTCTTCTCCTAGGTAATGAGTGATAGAACAAGAGGAAATGGCATCAAGTTGCACCAGAGGAGGTTTAGATTGGATATTAGAAAGAATTTCTTCACTGAGACAGTTGTTGAATATTGGAGCAGACTGCCCATGGAAGTGGTTGAGTGACCATCCTTGGAGGTATTTAAAATACATGTAGACATAGTGCTTCGGGACATAGTTTAGAAGTGCACTTGGCAGCTCTAGGTTAATGGTTGGACTTGATGATCTTAAAGGTGTTTTCCACCTTTAAATTTAAATAATTCTATGATTCGAAGGTAGCAGCATCATTAAGCCCCAGGATGGACACATGGGGCATGTTTGCTCTTTGAGACAACTAATCCCTATCAGTTAAGTACTTAACTGTAGTCCACTGTAGACTTTTTGATGGCAGGTATACCATATTTAACAAAAATGAATTTGGCATGCCTGATTATCTGTTTAGCCACGATGTTTCCTAGTAAACTCTCGGGAAGTGAGAATAATATCCTAGAACAAGTACATTTTTTTTCCTGTCAGCATAATCAGACCTATGTCGGCTTTGCTCCAGAAAGCCTTTTCTTTTTTTCTCCTGAGTCATTGACATTGGATTTTTTCTTACTTGATCTGGGCTTATATTTTTGGCGTGTATAGCAAGTCTTGACAACTTCTTAAATGTCATTTTGTATTTGTCTAGCTTTTCTTTTTTTCAATAAGTCTTTGAATGTTTTCTTAGATTTTTTCAGTTCTTAACTGGCCTTATTAACTCTCCAGAATTGGTTACATCTAGGTGCAGCCATGAACTGGGATGAATGGAAAGTGGTCTGGACTGGTTACTTCTATCCTATATACTCATCAGTAGGCAGGTCAACACTTTTGGTCACTCTGGTAACGTCTCTTCAGGACTGGGATATTATGCTGTGACTTCCTAAATGTGCAGGTTCTTTTTCTGAGTTGTTGTTTTATCATGTGTATTATGCAGGCATTTTTCTTGTCTTAAAGAATAAGCTCAGAGAAAACCTCTCCATTGTGCTTCTTTGCAGTTACAGTAGATGTTCATGAAAGAACAAATGAAATTTTAGCTGTCTGCGAAGTTTGGTTTTAGCTTGCAAACCATATCAAAACCAACATGTCTTGTTAGCACAGTGGTGGTCTGCCATGAAAAGATTACATGCACCTTATGGTCATGATGGAAAGTAGCTGTGTCTTATAACTAAATACATGCTATTTACTACATCTATATGCAAAGACTAAAGCATTATACTCCATTTGAGTTCATCAGTGTGATGAACACTGTGCTTCTCACCTTTGGTTTTCACAGTGCTGTGAAAGATCACTAGTAGTGCCTCCCATGAGTACTGTGTTCTATACTTACTGTAAAAGCACCTTATAAACTGGGACCTTTTAAATGACTGTGTTGTGCCTTCAGTTCTTTACTGAGAAATGCATCACACTTTCATCCAAGGAGTACCTCTTCTTGTTACTGGTTTGGATAGTTAGACTGGCTACTTTTCTATTTCTTTTTATTTTGCAACATGTGATGACTTGTGTGATTAATTTAACACCATCTTGAATTCAATAATGTATTTGCTTTTGTGTTCACAATATTTTCAGGCTGCCTAAAACATTTAGTTATGCTGCTG
This sequence comes from Pezoporus occidentalis, assembly GCF_034315485.1. Taxonomy (NCBI): domain Eukaryota; kingdom Metazoa; phylum Chordata; class Aves; order Psittaciformes; family Psittacidae; genus Pezoporus; species Pezoporus occidentalis. The sequence continues at coordinate 809,691 of NW_026913274.1, forward strand.
TGGTGTCTCATCTCAGAGCTATCACTGTCAGGTACGCTGACTTCTCTGCTGTCCACAGTGTGGCTTGTGTGTAGTGAGCTGGGTCAGGTGTTGGAACCAACATAAAGGCAGAACATGGGAGTAGTGCCTCCAAAAAGATGAGATGTGAATGTGCAGAGATGTATGTCTTTTTTTTGTGGAGGAACATGGCAAAGTTCTGATTTCTCAAGCGGAAAATATTTAGCCTTGACCGAAACTGCTGCTATTTTTCTCTTTAAGGATAGGAGGAGACATTTTCTTTTTTGCATGTCTCTTCAGTTTGGAAGAGTCTATAAAAAGGAAACATTTCATTCTTCCCAGTATGCTCGTCTGGCCCATTACTCACTGGAGCAGTCTCATGGCTATAAGGCTACCTCATCTTTTCTTTTATCTTCTTCTTTGATAAAAAACATCTTTAATGAAAGAGTTGTAGCGGCCATGAAGTTCAGCTGTGTCCTAAGAACTTCTCTGTCCCTCTGTGCATTTTCAATGTTGTTTCGGTGCCCTACTTCTGTGCTGTATATATATATATATATATACATTCTTGATGACTTTAAAATTTTGTTGAATTTTAAGCCAGTTAATGAAGGTGGGTTTTATTTGTTTGAATGGTTGTATTTCCCCCCTGTGGATATGACAATTCCCATATATCAAGGATTTCTGCTAAATGACAAAACTTTTGCTTGTGTGACATCGTTGAAAGCAGAAAACTTTAAACTGTTAGCTGTTTTACTGTTTTTTTTTTTTTGTTTTTTTTTTTGTTGTTTGGCTTAGTTAATTTTTTTTTTTGCTTCTTGGTTGTTGCAAATGTTTACATGAGAAAAAATACTTCACACAGGTATATATCAATAATGGGAAGTTAGTACCTTGCAAGTCCTGTTGGTTAACCACATATATAAGCCCCTGCTAATTCTTCCCTCTCAGCAGTATAGAAATTCAGAAATACTAATTTATACATACACAGGCCACAGACTTTTTTATGGCTATGTGGCTTTATTGCATAGCCTGAAGCTGGAGAGTTTCTCCCCATGATTGCCCTACCTGGCTCAAACACATGGCTGAACCACCATACTTTCTTAAAGCTGAATCAGCCTTGAACTTTTTGCTGCCATCAAAGGGAGAGAAATGGGTATAGATGATGCAAGTGCTGATGATTTGTGCAATGTTTTTCCTTTTGTGGCAGTGACACAGCTTATGCCCTGATGTGGCTCTGAAAACCCCCGCTGAATCTCTGAGCATGAGATGTTTAATATGAGTCTAAGCAAACTTCTGGATACGGTATTCTTTTTACTTGAAACAAGAATAACACCAGCTGATGTATATCAAGGCCTCTATTTATTTTAGCCAATTTTTCTGTTGTTGTTAGAATGATGACTAACATTTCTTTCTTGATGGAGAACAAAACAGGGTGGACAACACATAGTGAAAAGTTAAATTAGAGGCATCTGTGACTACTGAAAGACAACATTCATTAGCTGGGAAAGACATTGGGAATCTGGGAGCACTTAGATTTTAGTGCTGCAGTTTAAATGTCAGTCTTCAATATGATATTTTTCTGAATCTATAGAATTTAGGTTCAGAGTCTTAAAAAAAACACAACAAAACAAACAAAAAAAACCCAACCTAAACCAAAAGACAAGAAAAAAGTTCTAAAACTTTCTGTTAAGGGTCTCATTCAGCCTTCACTGGGTTATCCAATGTAGACGGGAGAATAGTCAATGACATAAGTGGAGGGTTGATGCACATGTGAAGAGCAAGTCTTCTCACTTAAGACAATGTATTTGTCCAAGAAAAGCTGCAGAGACATCAAAAGAGGTGATTCATGGTTTGAAGAACTTGAAAGCTACTCAGATTTTTTTTTTCTTTTCAATAAGAATGAGAACAATATAATGTAGAAATTTACAATTTAGAAGCATCAAGAACATTCTCTCTTGAGTAAAATAACTCAGCTGTTTGTGTGGAGAAAGAGAGAAAGGGATTGCACTACCTTCACTGTTGGTAAGACTATCCCCTGTTTCAAAAGATAGTATATTTGGAGGAAGAACAAGAAACAAGAAGTCCTAAGGGGGGAAAATATCATGGGTAAAGAATATCCACTGGCATCTGTCAAACCAAGGCATGTTTCTGTCCGTCCTGCAAGCTAGCGGATTATAACAAGTCAGATTTCTCCATTATATTGGACATACTTGACGTTAGCTAAGGAAAATTCTTAGATACCTTGAACCGATTCTGTGGTAAACATCAGTAAACCTAAATAGCTGCTTTATTATAGTTTATTGTGTGAGTGTTGTTTCATAATAAATCATTTTACTCTTTAGAAACAAGCTTGAAACAAGTGCATAAATATTAAATGGCCTCAGGAATAAAGACATTTTTAGCAGAATTATTGAGTGTGGTTTCCTAACTCCATTGGGTAATCCAAAATCCCTGTAGTCATTTAGGGACCAACACAAACTGCCATTTATAGTAATGTAAATCCAGTGTAACTTTGTTGAAGTCAATAGAGTTATTTGAAATTAACATAAAAAATATGAGTTTGGCCTATGAAATATAAACAACATAATTGCCTGAAATTCTGTCCATTAGGGTAAAAGAATAAAAATTCTATACCTCTGCAGAAATAGGAAATAAAGTGACCTGTATTATGTGTGTAAATTTAGGCAAAAAGATTATACTGATTTCACTCATGTAATAAAGCTCTTACACCCTAATCAGAAACCTTGAAGCAGAAGTTATTCATTTAAAGAAAAATTGCTATTCTACATTTTAATAATTCTATCAGAAAAAAAGAAAGGACTAGCTTTATGGCTTTTGCAAAATAGATGTATTCAGACCAGTTTTGTTGTTTGCAGGCCCCTCAGGAGGAGGTGGTAGAAGAAATGAGCAGTTCCTGTTTCCTCAGTTTCTAATACCCTGTAGGCTTTCCACCTCAGTAGGCATATTTTTGAGGGGTATGGTCATGCTGTGCCTCAGTTACTCTAAGCTTAAACCCCACTTGCACATGGAGAAACAACACAGTGCATTTACATGTACATTCATAAGTCGTTAGTGCTCAATTCAGACCACTTGGTCTAGACTACAGAATCTGGGATGCTTTTGCCCATAATTGTGGACCTTGTTTGAGGTCCACACCAGGACCCAGCGTCCTGTGGGTGGACTTACAGAATACAGTGGACACCATTGCTGAAACCTCTCATTCTAGGACACGTCTCCTGACTTATTCTCTGCCCTGCTATCCATCAGCAACAGACTCAGTAGCAACTACAGGGGACAGGGGACGACTTCAGGACATTGTGTCATATATTTGAGTGCTTGATTTATGAAACAAAACAAAGCTGGAACAACATGTCCATAGGAAAACTCCTTGTGTTTCAGCTAGGAGACATGCTTTTAAATGCAACCTCAATACAAATACAATTTGTGCTGTATTTAATAATGTTTTCAGAGGATTGTCAACCTCTGTCTGCAGGTACCTTTTCTTACAACATTCTCTCACCTTCCCCAATAACCATATAAAATAGATATGCATTACAGAAAATCTTTTGGTTTAGGTTTGCTTCTATTATAGTCACGATCAAAAGGCTATGATATATTGAAATATTTGCTTTGTACAAATACATCTGTTATCAGAGGGTTCCTTAACATAAATGGTGTATTTTCTATAATGCGCTCCATCTAATGAATGGTTTGGTGAAGGCATGAGAACAGAGCTATGTGGGGAAAATGCAGTAATTTCTCTTTAACGTGCAGGAATTCTGAATACAAGTAAATGCATGCCAAATTTTATTGCTTCTAAATCTGAATAATTGTATTTCTGAGCTGTGCATCTGGGTAGATAATAAAGCCACAAAACAACTTAATGAAACATATAAAAAAATCAAATGACATTGCTAAATATTATAATATGCAGAAAATATATTTTGCATATTGTCACCTAATCTTTCATCCACATACTAACAAATAATGCAACAATAATTGAAAGTCTTATTATCCATCTACGTAAATTGAGACCAAATTTACCTTGTTTCCTTTTCTTTATGTGTGTGTGTGTGTAAACATAAAAGTGAGATTGATATTATTGCTTTATGTTTATGGTACATATTTTCCATAATAACTAAGGTGACCAACATAAGTCTTTTCTCCATTCAAATCAGTCCTCAGTTCATATTGTGATTATGTTACCTAGCCAAGTACTTACAAGAGGCAAGACCTGAATAAGTGGCTTTCATCATTTCCTCTCTTTGATGCATAATTCTGCAGGAGTGAAAACTGGAATACCATAAAGAATGTGGGAGCCCTCACATATAAATTCAGTGTCTAAAGTTCACAGAGATGAGGTGCCCTCGCCATCCATTATAGTCAAAGGACAGATATGGGTGACGCAGAGGGCAGTACTGCTGACTCATTCTCGAAGCCTATTTTAAGATGAGGTGTACTGCCCTTTTGGAGGTATGCATTTCTTTCCTTTGATTCTTAAGGAATCCTAAGCGTAAACTTAGATCTCTAACTTTTAGAGGACCATGTAAGGAAACAAGAATCTCATCTAAAGAGGTTAAAATACTCATAGGAGGAGGAATCTCTTTTGTTCTTGCAATGATTCTAGCACTTTGTCACTGATTTATTCTGCTCTGCCATGGAAGGAGTCACTGAAGACTTCCAGCTGGTTTTAATGTCTGGATTTAAAGGACAGTGGTCTGAAGTGTCTGCTGCAAGATGCCTTTTGCAAAGGTGAGGCTGTATCATCAAAGGCCACGCAAACAGAAGGAAAAAGACTGAATTTCCCAAAGTTTGGTAATGCTGTTCTGTCTTTACTCAAGACAGCTGTCTCTCCTGTCTTTCTTTGTGACGTGTTGGCCCAGACTTTGACATGCTTAAAGAGAGAGCAGTGTCCTATACCACCAGATGCCTAGGTGAAGTCAGTGCAAGAAACTGTGCCAGGTTACAGTGGGTAAGGTTCTGCCTTGTTTCAAGAATATATTACCATCTGCTTTTTGATAGTTACCACCTATACTCACAGAGAAAGATTACTACATTCATCCTGTCTATCCCATCACTGTTCAAAGGAAATCTGTTCTGTCCTGTATTCTTTACTTTGCTTTCTTACACATATCAGGTGAAGCTTAGAGTCTTGAAACTTACCTTATAAATTCTGGAAAGGTAAACTGGGGACTAGTAAACACCCTGGACCAACTAATGAAAACACTTCTCTCTTTGTGAAAGAAGAAACTGTCCTCAGTGAAGACATAAACTTTGTACTGCAAAGTGTTTATTGTACTGGAGACAGGACTTGGTTTTTAGAACCATGTTGAGTGTGGAAAAAATTTCTTTAGTAAGAGAGCTGTTGTATATATCATAACATTTTCCAGTCTGGGCATCAAGTGCAATTCTGGATTCCTTGTGCTGTTCTTACAAACAACTCACACTACCTTGATATAAGTAGTAAGTTAAAAGATTAGAATTTTCTTGTCAGAAGAGGGAGTGAGAAAGACCCAGACATAACTAATCCTGGTGACCACATTCCTTGAGGTGCTACTGGAATGAACAAAAAGTGCTTTGGGGGTATATAAGTATAAATATGCTGAAAAAATAGAGGTTAGGAATTGCCACATAGAAATTTGATACAGTGAAATAGTGAGCAGGATAATCAATGCATGTGAAAATGTTCTGCTTTCTTGATGTAAGAATCAAATGCCTCTAGACAGTTTTTTCCTCTTATTCATACCAGGGTAATTTATTGCATTTCACAGAATGTGGAAGAAAACTTGGTCCTTAATCTGTGAAAGGGAGTCTTCAGGATGAGGAATTTGATTCAGGTTTCAAGAATATGAATTGGCTCTTTCTATTCTGTAATCAATTGTTTCTCCTTCCTTCCCTCCTTTACTCCTTCCTTTCCTCCCTTTCTCCCTCCCTCCCTCTCTCCTTTCCTTTTCTATATTTCCCTCCTTCTCTTCCCCCCTCCCCTCCACCCCCTTCCCTCCCTCTCTTCCTTTCTTTCCTTCCTTTCGTCCTCCTTCTCTTCCTTCCTCTCTTCTTTCCTTCCTTCCTTTCCTCTCTTTTTCTTCTACTCTTTCTTCCTTTTCTGTTTTCCTTCTTGCAAACCAAGATTTTTCCAACAATTTATTGAAGATTTATATAGACAGCCACTATATAAATCAGAACTAGAATTCTGGTAAAAGAGTCATGATTAAATCTTTGAATGTTAAATGAAGGAAGTTATATTGTCCAGTATGTCTAACAGAAGATTTATGCTTCAGATATTTGGTTTATATATGATTTATGATGTCATATAATCTTGAAAAAATAAAAACTCCAGCAGGTCAGGATCTGGAATGAATAGCTGTCTACTTTCTAAACCAGGAATATATATATAAAAAAAAAATAATCCATTTTAAATCATTAATTCTAAATTGAAGCTTTATTTGAACCAGTACTACCTTTTTGTTTTGTTTTTTTTTTAGTATTTTAAAATACTAAAACAGTCCATCAAAATATAAACCATAGATAAATAATATACTTTACTTATTCTTTATCCGGTATAAACGTGGGGCAATGTATGCCTAAAATAAATCTGTTTGCAATTTCCATTTGTAATGGTATTGAAGGTGAAATTTTTTATTTTTTTTTTTTAGGATTAATGTGAAGTAATATGAGGTTTTGAGCAGGGTCTGAATTACAGGTTTTTATAGAAAAGGTACATTTGGAGGTGAAACATAATTGTCAAGTTCAGTCCTAAATTCAAATTGAATGCTTTTCTGAAGGTCTGAAAGATAAGATTTTGCTGCTACGCTTTCAAAAACATAAGTACTGAGCTTTCCCTTCCCTATTCTCCTCTGCCCAGATGTGAGCATTTTTAGATGTTTAACTAGAAACAGATCCATTTAGAAAACCTTTCTTATAATTGTAAAAACTGTGTTTGTAGCTCAGGCAAATGGACACTGTAAATTTAATTCAGGATTAATATGTAGGTTTGATACACTTGCTATTTTCTGTAATTAACTATATCTAATCCATCTTTCACTCAGCCATAAAATTTGAGAAATATACTCTAGCGGATATTAAGCAGGGGTTATCCAAATGATCAGAACTTGTTAAGGAGATATGATTTATCTGTTTCAAAGTGATGTATAAATGGACTATGGAGAAGAAAAACAAAAAAATATTTTTTCCTCCTAGTTTTTGTGTATTTCTAAACTTTCTTAACAGTACATCAAAAGTATCATTTAGCCTACTAGATCTGGTGTTAAATATCCCCATATGAGGTCTTAAATGCAAACAACAAAATATTCCAAAATTGGAAATAAGGAAGTGAAATAGATTGTAAACCTGAACTTAAACTGATTTTCCAATTTCAGTGTCCCATTATGCAGAAGCATAAAACACAACAAGATAGGAGATCAGATTCTTCATTAAAAAATTGAGAACCAAATTACTCACCCTGGTGGCACTATCTGGAAAGGAAGAAGGTTGCAGACAACTTGGGGTATTCGTATAGGGAGCAGCTATGCCTACCTTTTCTTATCTCTAGGGTAGAGTGAAAGCTTTGTATTTTTTATTCTTGTTATATAGCTTCATGAAATCAGAAAAAGAGAGAGATTCTGTGATCTAAGGTGGAATTTATCCAGACAAAGAAAAATCTCTTTTTTAGATACTCAGCTTTACTTTCATGTTCTTCCCCTTTAATGTTAAATGGGTCACAGGATCTACAATCTACCCACCTTTTAAAACCATTCATGTTTCCTTCTGGTGCCTGAGATAGCCAGCAGTGATTACAATTGTTTGATATTTCAGACACAGGTGTGGGGTGGAGATGTTGTAGCTTATTGGTAAGCAAAGTAGGCAGCACTGGTCTCACTGGTAGCAGGAAGATGAGTGGTTTAGCATCAGACATTATATACTTGGAAGAAATAAAAAAAAATCAGGAAAAATATAAATAAAAAAGAGTGCAAAGTTTTATTGTCAAGCACGGCTGTCACTTCATGAAACCAGAGTCATATATAAGATATATGTGACATACTAATAGGAAGTAATTTACCCAAGGATGTTTTTGTGCCTTGAAGTGCCTTCAACATTTCTGCTTTGAAAACTTTGCAAGTGTGTATACATCAGAGCAGTTACCGAGGCGCTGAAGTTTCCAATTTGTGCACAATGTGACTTTTATAATGCTATTAAACTCATTTCATGGAAAGCGGTGTGCACAAAACAATGATACATGAGATATCAAGGAGGCTGCTGAGAGGGGGAGAAGGCAGGAGTGAGGAGAAAGCTTTTATAAAGTCACTTTGAGAATGCACCTCTGCTCCAGAAACCTTCTGTTTATTCACATTGGAAATTATCTCCCATGCTTTGGGCTGAGCTTCATGCTTGTGTTCGTTTTGGCTGGGGCAGTGTTAATTTTCTTCCTAGTAGCTAGGACGGGGTTATGTTTTGGATTTGTGTTGTAAAGAGCTGCTTCTTCTTCTTGCTGAGCAGTGTTTTACATGCAGTCAAGTCCTTTTCTGCTCCCTTACCCCACACCATCAGCAAGCAGGCTGGGGTGCACAAAAGGTTGAGAGTGGACACAGCCAGGACAGCGGACCCCCTTTGACCCAAGCGGTATTCCATACCCTATGATGTCATTCTTAGCATATAGAGCTGGGGAAAGAGGAGGACATTCAGAGTGATGGCATTTATCTTCCCAACTAACCATTACGCTTGGTGGAGCCCTGCTGCCCTGGAGATGGTTGAACACCTACCTAATGATGGGAATGAATTCCTTGTTTTGCTTGGCTTGCATGCACAGCTTTTGCTTTACCTGTTAAACTGTCTTTACCTTAACCTATGAGTTTTCCCACTTTTACTCTCCCAATTCTCTCCCCCACCCCAACAGGGTGGGGGTGTGGGTGAGAAGCTGTGCAGTGCTCAGGTCCTGGTTGGGGTTAAACCACGACAATGCAGCTTGCATGCCTCGCTCCCTTCGTATAATAAATTACATGCATTTTTTTTTTCCTCTCTCTTTAAAGTAAATTTAGTGTTGATGAGATGCAGCAGACTGATAGCCCTGGTAATTGAACTCATGTATTTATCTTTAACATGGGGCAGTGATAGCCTAAGATTCCCTACTGTCCCATGAGCTCTAACTTGAAAGGATGGCCTCAGATGAGGATGCAGTATCTGTATCCTTACTAGTCATGCAATCATCAGTAAAAGCTCACCATTTTCCAGCTGAAGTATGACCTTCTTCTCCCTTGCTTCTGCCTTGCCCATCTGTCCTGCTCTTTTATTTTTTACATGTAGACTGTAAATTCAGAGGAATTTTTCTAACCCGTGTGAACAGTAACATACCCCTGGAACCCAGTTCTGGGAACAAGGATTTAATGTTGTTTATCACAATACAGATAAACCCAACAATTATACAACTGAAAATGACACCTCTCCTTGTTGTTGCATGCTGGGACAGTTCTGTGCAATCCTTTTGCCCCATGGGAGCCAAATTCGGTGAGGACACCAAATTCATTTCTTGAGGAAAAGCTGTGAGATGGTGATAGAACCGGGGAGAAAGGACACACAGATTTTTGTGTGTGATAGGAAAGTCTAAAGCTGTGATTTTTCTTTGTCCATTCATAAAATACAAACAAACCTTGAGAACAAACAAATAAACCTTTTGCTGCAAAGTGAAATTTCCTGGAGGGAAAAAAAATTGAGGGAGGTAAAGGTCAGGCAAAATATGTTTCTGTGATAAATTCAGAGCATTTCATTTAGACCAAGATTATATATATATGACTATTTTAATGCATTAAACCAATGATTTTTTAAGCTATTTTTGAATTTTAAATGCAGTATCCCATGTGGAAAGTATTTCCACAGAATACTTTGTCATCATTATTGTGTTTTATTTGTTTTCCTCCTTACATGAAATTTGCTTGAAAATAACACATTTTTAGGCACTTAGAAAGATGTCATTTTCATCACCAGTCAGACATTCTGACAGCATTGCTTTGAACAGCTTTAAATGGCAGTGTGTCTGGCTCTGAAACACTCTGCCCAATTTAAGGCATCTAAACTAGGAGTGTAGTTACTGTGGAATTCAGTTGTAAATGGAGAGAAAGAGAGAAAGACTCCTCCAAAAAGCAATTGAGGACCTTCGGATCTGACTCTCCAGTCTCCTCTGATCACGCTGGCAGAAATGAAGCTATAGTAATGCAAAACTTTAGTTACCACAGATGCATTCATCAGATCTGGTAGACAAATGGAGCCCATGTGAACTCCCCAGTTACCACTGTTTTGGCCAGCCAGGTGAAGACCAACAAAGGTATGGCTGCACAAATCACAATGAAGGCTTGGTCAGTATGACCCTTTGCTTTAAGAAGACTTAGAACAGACAGTCCTTAGTCATGGACTTAAATATGTTGGATGTACTCAGGCTTAGATTCAGTATCTAGGAACAAGTAAAACCAAATGCTGTTGGGTTTAGATGTACAAATACCTGTTTAGCTAGGAAAAAAATAGTCTTTGCTCTGTCCTCTTTCTCTAGTGGTCTACAGAGCTGATGTAGTTCAGCAGCAAATAAATAGTCTTATATTAAAGCAAAAAAAAATCAGTGGAAGACAGTGGCTCATGATAAATTTACTCCTGAGATCATGCAATTAATAAATTACCTTTTTCATGGCTCCTTCCTCCTAAAGACACAGCTTGGGTCTTTGGATTATGGGCATGGAAATCTCTATATATGAACTCCAAGCCCTATTTCTCCCCCTTCCCCTTCAGTTTTCTTAATAGTATTCAGGAAGAGTCATACTTTTTATTTTTCACATGACATCAAGGCATTATATTGAATATAGGATTTCGGACTTGGCAAATCAGCAAGCACATTGTACACCTATGGAGATAAAGGCTAACTGAACAGTTTAGGCAGCTGACATACAGGAAAAAGTAATGCTCCAGGGTAAGAGGATTGCTGGCACTATTGTTGGGCCCACAACAGGAACGAAGTTATTACAACATTAATTTCCCATTTCTCATGGAAGTTATTTAAGGGTGAAGACTAACAAGCAAACAGTGTCCACAGTTTAATCCTATTGTCACCCTGATGGATTTATATTTGCTGCTGGGCTGTAGGAGTGGAATGGGGCTGCTTCGTTATTATTTCAATTGTATTTGTTTGGGGAAAAAAACAAACCCAGGATTATGAAAACATGGCTTCTGCTACCTTTAGATAGTCAGAACTGCTGTTCTGTTAGTGTAGGTATGACTAAAATTATATCTTAGTGATGCAGAAATTCTTCACTCAGGGATGATAGAAATATTTTTAACTGTAATTAAGACTTGTGAAATGTCTCTTTTTTTGGCTACATCTGTTCTTATGACTTCACCTCATTTCTCATTTGCCTTCTTTTAATATGTACAGCAGCAGCCACAGCAATACATGGGGCCAAGTGTAGTAGTTCATGTTGTGCAGTTTCTTACTCTCTGCATCTTGGAAATATCTGTAGAAGTTCACCTACAGGTGTGTATATTCTCTATAACCCCAGGGTGTGACATTAGTTAGTTTTGCAGCTATAGGCAACTACTTTACTGGTATTGAATGATAATAGCACACATCTCCAGCAGACCAGCCATTCAAGTATTTAGTTGTCCAGGTTTTTACTAGGTTTCAGAGTCTCTAATGAGGTTCTAATTAACACTTTATTAACTAAACATATTAACACTCTAATTAACACATTTAAACACAAACGTGTTTAACCTTACATACACAGAAAGGCAGACATGTCTTTGGATTATCAAGCAGATGTACTGTAGGTTCATTTTAGCCAAATCTTCAGCTGATGTTGATCATTGCAATTCCCCTAAGTAAGTGTCACAGCAATTTACATAAGAAAACTAAACCTGTAGCTTTTATGGCTTTTTTGAAAGTGATTGCTCTTGCTCAAGGCATTCATGGTCAGAGTAAATAATACAGGAGGAAGCCAGGGGTTATCCTTTTTGCATTGAAATATGAAAAAATTAGGTAGTCAGTCTTTCTTATGGTTTTCAATTCCAGACAAATTTAATTTGGAAAAAAAAAACCAAAACAAAACCCTACAAACATTTTGAAAATTATGTCCTCTTTTTTTTTTTTCCCCTTCCCCAGAAATGCTTACAGTTTTGTTGCTTTGTTTGTTTGTTTGTTTTTTTGATTTTGCTGATACCCATTACCTGTAAATATGCACTCAACATTTTCACCTTAATTATGCTTAAGGGGAAAAAATAAAGAAAAAGAAACAACCCCACAACAATTATAATTGTTTGTGAACAGTGTTTACTTATTTTTCAGCCAGTTTTAACTGAAGAAAAAAATCTGCTGACAGGCAACTGACTTAAAGCAAAATCTTTCTTTCTTGAGGCACATCCAAATGTTGTCTTCCTTTCCTCTTTATTTGACTTCATCAGGCTAGCATTTTGTATGCCACCATGCTCTTCCTAATGCTCCTCATTATGTCTTTTTATTATGTATATGTTTTTTTTTTCTCATGTATTCATGTTATTTTTTTTTGCTGCTCAATACTTTATTCCATACAGATGGAACACATGCAAGGGCCTGTCAGCCTGACAGTCTTTCTCAGTCTTCTTTAAAAATAATCTCTCTAAGTATTTCTTGATCCAGATCTCTGCCTTATGCTCTCTGGAGCAAGGAACATGTCTGATTTTGTAAGTACAAAGAGTTCCTTTCTACAATTAGTAAAACCATTTTCAAGGGTGGAAATCTGATACATAGTTCTCAAAAAAGCTGAAAATATGCAAAATATCAACCAGTACTGTTTGCATAACCGTAGTGGTAGCATGAAGTTTTCATACTCCCTAAATACCTTCCTTTACATAGATTTGAGGCACATCTATTGGAAATGTCAGCTTGTACCATTTTAAGCCCTGTGGAAGGTCCCCAGTCTCCTCTTATAACCTGCTCCTGAACTTTAGCAGCCATCATCTTCCACCACAGCTCTGGAATCTCTAATCAGAAATTACTGCAAATCCCAGATCAATGGCTTAATTGCACTTAATATAATTACTGCTATTTAAAAATTAGGAATTTGGGATTCATTTCACCTGATTTTAGTTATCTGCAGGGCAAGTGTCTAGTTACAAGCTGTTTTTCTGAGCTGTAGTTGCTGACACTGTGGGTTTTCATAGAGGGATTCTTCTGGTCAAATACTGTGCCTACTTCAGGTAGATCTTGATTATTCTCCAGAATACATTGGCTGTACCTGAAATGGTTCATAGACATTAAGCTTATATTGCAGTTCAGAAGACACTTGGAAGTGGTGTATCTTGTCTGTCAGCCCAGCATGGATGCTTTGGATAGCCATTTGCCAGTGCATTTAACTGAGCTGAACCCTAAATATTCAGAATTTTCTGAGCTGCCTTGATTCCCTCTAGAATTAGCAAAGAGGTTTTGGGAGGTGGGTATTGCTCACCCTTTGCTGTAATTACATACCTAATTTTTAAGACAGCTGAAGTGATGTGAAGTGATGATGAAGTGATTTGAAGCTGAAGACAGTGAAGTGATGTGAAGTGAAACCCACCTTTGGTTGCATATGTGGGATGATGTCAGCTTTTTAATAGTGCTTTTAAACAAACAGATCCTTCTGTCATGCCTTGAAAGTGAATCTTAGTCTACTTTGGTTTGGAAGGTTGTTTCTGGCCTTGATTTGTAGAGGTTCCTAGGGCAGTTGCCTACTTACTTATTTCAATGTTCCTTTACCTAAGCAGTGGATAATAATCTTGCAGGGAGTTTATTATTTATTATTAACACTCATACAGCACTGATTATATATGAACATGTATAGAATCACATTATGTTAGGTGCTGTAAAAATAAATCAAATGGTACAATTTCTATTCCATGGAATTTGCAGCCTGAGAGAAAATATGTAACAAAAGTGTTCTAATGTAGAGTTGAGGATAAGGAGGAGCAAAATTAATCCTGCAGAATCCATAGCCAGTCAACAGTAGCAATTATAAGTCATTACCTGATATTTTTCAGTGCTTTAACATGTTTGGATGACAGTCTCTAGACAGGCTAATGCCAGTGTAAGTGAATCATATAGGGGATGAGTGCTTGTAAGCAGACTTGCTATATTTGGGAGAATAAATGTTTGTGTTATAAAAAAAAAACAAAAAACAACCAACCGAATACATTTGCTTTGATATTTTTGGAACTGAATTCAATTTATATTTAGTAAAAGTCATTGTTATGTAAATGAATTACTTTACATTTAATGTAAAACAGTTCTGCAAAAAGGTCATGAACCTATTTATTTATTTTTTTTTTAATGAAACATATTTTGCAGCACATATAGTAAATTTGGTCTTGTGGATTTGATTAGAGAAAAAGTATATCATGACAGGAGAAACAGATTAGCTGTGCAGAAGAGGTAAAATATTTTGGACTAAAGCAAACAAGGCATACACAGAAGTGTACACCAGTTTAGCACACAGCCTTCTCTCTAGAACACCTTGATGCTGGCATGTGCTAGGCACTAAGGCACCCGTCCTACCAGTGAAGTTATCCTAGATAACTCACCTATGCAGACCAGGACTGTGACCTAAAACCACAACTGAAGTAAGTATAATCAGCTCAGGCACCTGTTTAAGAACAGGATCATGCTTGCATGCTATCCTAACAAGTGCATGAAGTCTAACTACTCTAGGATCATCTGTATTACACAAATTTTAATTTGTATCCTATAGTCCGTAAGTGAAGTATTCAGTTGATGAAAAATGTATGGCTGATGTAAGGAAAAGACAGATTTAGGACTGGTACAAAGCACAGCCTAAACTTTCCTGTTTGCGTTGCTGAGTTGGTTCTCTCTTGCAGGGAGTTTCTGCTGCATGAAGATACAGCCATTCCTCTACTTGTCTCACTGTGCAGAGAGCTGCATCTAGTGACAACATAATATATACTTGTTAAAACTAAATAACACCTTTTTTTTTTTTTTTTTTTTACAACACCATGTATTACCAGTACAACCAGTCACATATACTTCATATACTACCTTTATGGGGCAAAAAAGAATGGTCAAGAGGGATTTATTTCATTGAATTTCTAGTGTCTACAATATGACATTCTCCATCTGCACTACTCGTTTAAACAGGTGATATAATCAATAGAGAGCTATATGCTGAGGATAGGATCCATTTCTTATATTTTAGGTGTTAACAACATCCTATAGGTGCCTATACATTGACAGTGTAGTGAGGTCCTATGACTTACAGAGATTGAAGTATCTACCTGTCAATGGATAATTCCCACATTCATTTTTATTAAATCTCTATGCAATACATGATACGTGATAAAGTCCTTGTCTGAAAAAGTTTATATTTATTTAATTACCATCAACAAATAAATATGTTGATCAACTAAAGCTGTTTCAGGAGGAGTAGTTCTGATAAAGGTTGCTGCCCTGTAGCTGGCTTTGTGTGGATTCCTTGGTGTTTAATGTCAGATAGTATTATTAAGTTTTCATGTACAGTGCCTCCTTCTTGCATTTGGGCCTACAATTTCTTCAGATGTGCAGAAACATAGTATTTTTTGTTACTTCTATCTCTGGCAAAATTGGTTGAAATTGGCTAATGGATTCAAAAACTACTGAAATGGAGATTGAAAATATGACACACTTTGTGGTCATAAGCACTGTATTTCCTTAGAAAACTGCTGTAAAACTGCATCTATCCCCCAAAGTTGCTCAAAAAAGTCAGAATCGTTTGAAGTCTACAGATAATGACATTGTTTTACTAACTTGTGTATTATTATGTATTCTTCTCCCCTGACCCCTAAATCTGTTGCCTATTTGCTCATTAAAAATGAACCATTTAAATAGGCAAAACTGGGAATGGATAGCCTCTCAGTATTGCCTATCATAATGGAATACCTCCCTCCTTTTTTTTTAGTTGTTACCATACCATGTCTAATAAATAATAGTGACAAACTGAAAACACCATGGAAAGTTGCATTGATTATAATATTAATTCAAGAACAAACAAGATAGATTTTTTTTTTCTTTAATTCAGTGGGAACAAAACAGAGCATAGAAATTGAACATAAACAGAGTTAGGATCTGCAATCCATATTTCTTGTTTACTATGAAATTTGGCCTAGTTAAGTTTCAAAAATGCTAATGAGGAAATAAATTAGGTAGCAATTTTCCAAGGAAATATCTCATTGGATTTGTATTTTTTTATTTTTATCTTTATTTATCCTTGTTAATACCTTTTTTCCTAGCCATTCAATTTCATTCATTTTCTTTTTCCTCTTTTTCTATATTTGCTTATTTGTTTAGTATGATTGCATTTATGTGTTTCCCAGAAACTGATAGCTACACTTCATAGAAAAGAAAAAGGACAGGAGCAGGAAATAACCCACTTTGAAGGTCCTGTATTTTATTCTTGTCTCACTGTCAGCTGAATAACCACATCACTCATACTGGATTTCCAAAAAGCTCTTGACATTTGACTAGATCTATTCACACTAAAGTCAACAGTAGTTCATTGATGCCAGTGAGATCAGACTTATGCCAGCAGTAATCACTTTTGAAAATTCCATCTTTAATCTCCAATAATTTCTATTGACCTTTGTGAGAAGCTTCTCTGGAAGGAAACTTTGACTGTAATAAAACTTGAAAACAAGAAGCAAATTAAGATTTTTTTCTTAAGGCCAAGCTATATACTGATAAGTTTAAATATAACTCTCCTGTAAGTGTGTTGATTTTTTCTTCCAGTGAGAGACATATTCACCATCATAAGAAAAAGTTTGAGTAAATTATTGCATGACATGAAAGGTGTATGGCTCAATGTAAAGTTGTGGCACTATAATTCTCCTAAGTTTTGCTGTTGGCAACATATTTAGCACATGGATATCAGTTTGGGTAGAGGAAATGTGACCCACTTGCATCAGAAAAAATCATCTGCAATGCAATTTCTTTCAGTTCTACAGGATTGTCACCATTAAGAAGTCAATTTTCAGACCCCATATAGTGACTTTGAGAATGGCACTCGAGGACCTGCTGATATAAAACCTATCATTATCAGGTCAATCATTTCCCAAAGCAGTGACAGATATTCAACATTATTTTCAGAGATAAATGAATAGTCTTCATCGTAGGTCCTCTCCTTGTTGGCAATTTCAGTAAAGAGGCCAAGAGGTGAATAGCCTGCAGAACTTGTTCCCTTTTTTTCATGCCTGGGGTTGACTTTTTTAAGTTATAGACCTTTTGGAGAAAGTTTGCCCTCTCATAGCCTTTTTGCAAAAAAGTGGCCATGTATGTGAATTTCGAGCAACCAGCAACACCCATTGCTAAAGGGCAGGAGCTAACCAGGAAAAGGTCATTCCAATTCACAAAAGGCTTTGATATTTCAGAATAGCTGACTTTGTTATGAACTGAAGGAGAACCTCACATTTAAAATTCTTTGTGTAAAAGAAAAAATGTCGTTGTCCTCAGCAAACCCACCAGAAGAGCCATCCTGAAGGTGTTAATACTGGAAGCTCTTAGGAGAATGGCTGTGCAGAGATTCCAGAAGTTTTTCTTTTATCCTACACATTAAAATGGGTAGACATTTTGATGAGTAGCAAGATGAGGAGGGGCAAAGGTATTTAGGAATTGAAGCTCTGATGATCCCGGGCTTTCATCTCCTCTGCCACGTAAACAGGCACAGTAGGATACCAGCAATCCCAATAGCCAACTAGCAGAGAAAACGGAGAGAAGGCCAAAGAGAAGGCAACTCTTTAAATGGAGCCCAGTCATATATTCTAAGAAAACTGTCAACATTCAATAGCTGTCATGAATTGTATATTTTTCTCTGAATCATCACCTCCTGAGGGAATAAGATTCCTTGGGGAATTTCCCATGAACAATAATGAAGATACAGCACTTGCAGAGTTTTTTTTTTTTTTTTAAATTTATTGCTGCTCTATGTTAGATACCTAAAGAAATGTAGGGGCCGCCTGAAGTACACAGACCCAGCTTTAAGTCTGTGCATTTAATGCTTATTCATTTTTTAGTTTGTTTTTCCCATTTTTTTACTAGCATATACAATCGACATTGAATGTCAAGTATGAGGTAGATTCAGACAATGGAGTTTGGTTTTTTTTTCAGAATCAGGAAGCAAGTGTGGCTCCCTTCTATGTAACTGGGAATAGATAGAAAAATCTTTCTAAAAATAAGGCTTTATAAAGGTTTCTTCAACGTAGTGATAAACCTCTAAGGCATAGGAAAAAAAGAAAAAGAAAAAGACATACATGAGGAAACGAGGAAACATGGGTTTTAGTTTTGTTTAGATTGCACCCTCTTACATGTCCATCAGCGAACGCATTGATTAGGCTTTCAAGCAGCTCTAGGCAGACTAAGCATCTAACTTTAGTTTTTAGAAAGCCTCACTCCTTTGAAATGAAACTGGGCCATATAAATTCCACATGTAAATTAGATCCATCCCCTGCCTGAAATGTCCTATGGAGGCCTCGTTGTAGCTGTTATATCCATCTGACAAAGCCAAGATACTCATGAATTGGGGATGGCCCTTTTTTCCACTTTTCTGAGGTTTTTCGCTACTAGCCCAAGACTTCCCGCCTTCCCTTCTATGCTCTCTAAATGCCTGCAACATGACCTCATTCCCTAAAAGAAGGTTGCTGTTTCCTCCTAAGCACATCTTTGCAATCCTCATTCTAAATAAACATCATCCATCACATGATGGATGGTGATTTATACTTTTCATCTTGGAAGGTGTGCTGATCCAGGCACCAAATGCAGACTAAGCTCCCTCAGGGAATGAATTCACCCTTATGAAACTTCCTCTTTCAGCTCTATTTCTCATTAGAATCAGTGTTTCCTATTTCTTTTATTCTCTTCTACATTTTACTGTCACTCCCCTTCCTCCCATGCATCAAGTACTTTTACTTTACTCTTCCTACATTAAAAAAAAAAGCTTTACTACAGGCAACCTTTCAATTAAATTTTTAAGTAAAATGACTGTATTAGGCAAAAGTTTGTGAAGTAGCCAATAAAATGTCAGATAATATTGAACACAGGCTTGGACTAACCTTGCAACCCAATAAGTTATTATGTGCAAATGTTACAACTTGATTTTGAAGAGAATACACATGTATGATGAAGCCATTTTATGGCTGAGTGATTGATTACACCGTTCTGATCCACCTCAACAAGATAAACTCAGATAAAAGAATCTGCTGATATTTAAGACTTGATAATTTATTGTCCAAAGACTACTGTAAAAATGATTTTATAATTCCCTTCATTTGAGTGGTTTTTTTTAAAGTAATAAAACATATTTTCCAGAGTAGCTGACTATGATCAGAAACTCATCTTGCTAGCTAGCAGTAAATCCCGCTAAGAAATAAAAGTGAGACAAAACAGATATTACAAGCTGCTTTTTGAAGCTGTTGTATGAAAGGTAGCAAAATGGAAACTTGTTTTTCAGTTAAAATTTTAAGCCTGTTATTATGCTTAAAATCTCATTATGGACTAAAAGGAAATGTAGCAAATATTATTAAAAATTTAGTCAAGAATTTATTATTAATAAAATTGAAGTTTTAACAGTATAACCATACAAAAATTATTAGTTAGGATTTATTTATTACAGAAAAAGAAAATTAAGAATGCTTTTACAATGAAAAAAATCTCAGTAATATAGCAAAGCAATTATAATTGTTATATACATGGTAGTACCTATGCCTTTTAGAAGTGTTATGGTCACCCTTCCACTGTCCCTCTGGATCTGATACCAGCAGTCTTTCTCAAGCAAGGGAATATTTGGAACAGGTCATCAGTGTTTCAAGCTCCCCAGTAGGAAAAAGGTGATTTTTATGGATATCTTCTTCCTCCTTTTACAGGAATTGGCATGGGCTATTTTTATATTTGCTAACGTCCTTACACACCTTGATCTTTATTCCCTGTTTGCAGCTTCATATTACATCTCAATTTGCTATACATAGTGTATTCCACATATGTTAGATATTTAGCCTTTGTTGTCTTTGTTACCCCTCAACCTGATTTCACCCAGCTGCAGTTCATTTCTTTCACCATTGGTGACCTGTATAGAGTCCCAGAGTCCAGAACTAGACTATAGAGCATGATCCATTTCTGTAACTTAACCTGCTAAAAGTTAAACCCAGTCTTTGACTGAGAAGAGTGAGAGATAGATATAGAGCCAAAGGACCAAAAAAGATCCAAAATCGTATGGACTGAATTATATACCAGAGTTTCTTGTCTTTCTGCCTTCTTTTGGCACCAAAATACACCATATACAGAGGGACCTTATATTTCTTACTTCAGTGCAATGTTTAACACATAATGGCATGACTTCCCATGAATCCCCTGTGGTAATATGGAACAAAAATTACCACAATCCTCATTGTGGTAATATGGAACCCAGTCTACTAAGAAAATATGAAAAGGTTTTCTGAAAACCATTACTACAGTTTGCACAAAATCTTTCCCCCTCATCTTCAATATTAGCAAGTTTCTTGCATTGCCCTCAGATTCTACAATTGTAATTTAGTTGAAGAGAAAGCAAAACCATCAACCCTTCAACTTAAAGAAATTCTCTGGAAAGCTCTTGTTGGCTTCCCTGAGAACTGGATCATTAAGTATTTATTGCTGTATTCAGGCTTTCTGGATTTCAGACAAATATTATTTAAGCTGACTCTGGTGATTTGGAAAACAATTGTTTTGGTGACATGGCTGCAGGAGTAAGCCAAATTTCTACTACTGGGACTTTTTTCTTCTATCACTCTTAGTTATGTTTAGTCTCATTAATCCAATGAAACATATTGCTCTAGAAACAATTAGAGCCAGAAGGCTTTGTGTCCCTGCTCTAACTCATTTTCTCTCCCTAACCTTGGGCAAGATTTTTATCATTATTTCCTTCCATCTCTAATATATAAAATGGGGAAACTGGTGTAGCCTGATATCAAAGAGAACAAATTTCAAGATTCTGGAACCATCTAACTATCACATGAATAATGATCTGCATATATTTCCTAGACATATAAATAATAGTAATAAATGTTGTAATAGGTAATAATGCATTTGCTTGCTGTGCCTATTCTTTCAAATGGAGTACAACCAGAAGAACAGCAGTAATTGGTATGAGTAATCAACCATCACAACAATGAAAGATTCAACTGAAAATGAGTTCCAGATGCCAAAAAAAAAAAAAAAATAGTGTAATAAATAGATAGTATTAACCTAAAGGTGCAAAAAAGAAACAAATTCTGTTTCATCAACAGTTTCTGAAATGATGTTTAGCTTTATTCTGAACTGGATAAAATATACCAAAAATCAGAAAAAAAAATTGTTTCATCTCAAAATAATGAAACAATGAAGTCCCATCTTTATTCAAGTCATTAAAAGCTTCTCTATATATTAAAATCTAAGACAAAATGTTACAGCAACATAAAATTCACATTATAAATATCAAGATTTTGTTCTACAAATACTGAAAAGAGACATTACAGTGCCATTAGAATCCTTCCCATATTACTTTAAATTGAATTGTAAATTAAATCAATCTTATTTCCTAAAGATTTTCAATTTAAGTGGAACCCTGTACCCTAACTTTATACAATTTACCACCATATTTCTGACCACATGCAGTCATAACACATACCTAATATATCCTGTTTCTGTCAGCTACAGAAGATTTTACTTCTTCTGACATTACTGCATGTGCATGAGAAGTCTCAGGTTTGAGGCCCTCTGCCTGTTCTTTCACTGGACAGACAGACCAGACCTCACTGAACAGACAGGCCAGAATTTAGACAATCTAATTGCCTAATTTAAAAACTTGTTTAGTCTTTAAGCTTTGGTAAGAAGAATATAGGATTCTTATCTCATGTTTAAAGATTTCTACTGATTTTAGTGTTGGATTGGTACTAAAGGTCATCAATTTAGCTGCAGAGAGTGTTAACATGGAACTCCTGGGTTATTTGGAATGCTGTCACGATTGGAGTGGTTTTGTATAGGTCAAGAGTTTTTTGATGCTATTGACTGTTAACAATGAAAGTGGAGACACTTCTGTATTATCGCACCAGCTGGGCACTAGCTGCCTGGGGAGCAGCTTTGCAGGAAAAGACTTGAGGTTCCTTGGTAGACACTAAGCTAAACATGAGCCAGCAAACACCCTCGTGGAGACGATGGCTAACCACATACTGGGCGACATTAGCAAGTACATTGGCAGCAGAGTGAGGAAGGTGATTATTCCACTCAACACTAGTGAAATGAAATATGGAGTACCGCATCTGCTTTGTATGAGAAAGATATTGAAAAACTTAGACTTGTCCAGCAGAGAACTACCAAGATGTATGGGTGCCGAGATCATAAGACATACAAGGTGAAAAGTATGAGAGACCTGAGTTTCTTCAGTCTTAAGGAAAGCAGAATAAGTAAATGCTATTAAATACTTATTAGGTAGTTAAGGATACAGTAGAGCAGGGTCTTTTCAGAAGTAGGCAGAGAAAGCACAAGAGGTAATGGGCACAGTTTATGGAAAGTGAAATTCTGATTAAAAATAAGGAAAAAAAAGAATGATCTCGCAATCAGGGTAGTCAGACACTAAAGCAGAGGCTCATACCAGAGGGGAAATCTCCATTCCTGGAGATACTCAAAACTTGGCAGAACAATGGCTGAAGTCAAATTATATAACTTTTAAAGGTTCCTTACAACTGAGATGTCTTTATGATTCTCTGACCCTAGGCTGGAGTTCAGAAATCAAGTTATCTGGCCCCACAAATACTTCCTCAAAGGTTTAATTTTAGATGCTCTACTGAAAATCATAATAACCACTAAAATAACTATAAACACCACATGGTTAAGTTCTGTTCATATTGGAATAAAATTCCTGCAAAATTTAAATAAATAATATGAAAGAAAAAATAAATAATAAAATAGATTTTGTTAAAACAAAGAAAAAACCAAACCAATGAACAAACCAATCCTTTAGGAAGATAATTTTAAATATTATATTAAAAAAATAAAATCCGAACCTATGTGATTTACAGTTTAATCCTTGTATGAACTAATTTGTAAATAACCCAGTTGAGCTTTTAAAAAAATCCCTGAAAACGCTAGTGAAAAAGAGACTTAGAAGACAAATATTTTTCAAAATATCTGGAGGACATCTTAAAACAAAACCAACAAAACTAAGCCCAAATTACTAATGCTTCTCACCTCTTCTGGAGCAAGACCAGGAAGACAATTTGTGTTTCTAGTCTGGGATCACATTCCTGTGTCCTATCCAGCAATTCAGCCTTTCTCTAATGTCTAGCTTACAGGAGTTGAGGGCAAGTCTCTCTGCTGCTTCATAGCCATGCAGCCTGTAAAGGATATTTCAGCTGATCATTTATCTCCCAAGGCAGATTGAAAATAAAAAAAGGACCCAAATCAGCAGGAAATTTCTTTTTACTTTTTTTGACTTGGGAAAGGGGAAAACTCTGGGGATTTACGGGATCAGGTCCAGGAAAGAGCACAAAGTGGTTGTTTTGCCTCAAAATTATGTGACTTTTGTCAGGTGATTTTGAATTGCCTCTGCACTTCTAGTGGGTGGTATATTCAGTGGGACTATATGGTTGCTAAGCTCTACTGCTTGTATAACATTTGCTGACATGGATACATATTCCAGCAGTTCAAAAATATTCACAATACACATATTCACAATAACAACCTGCAGCTTGCAAAACAGGGTGTGAAGTAAGGTGAATGAGCAACATTGCCACTCAGTGAGCAGTATTCCCTTAGGTCTCAAGGTCCAGAGTTTCTATTTAGAAGTTGTGAAACACCCTAATAGTTTAATTCGTGCTCTCATTATGTCATTACAGCTCTTACCCCCTCCCCTCTGCAGTATGACTTTGTGGCAAGATTTTATACAGGAAGGGCTATAGATCTCAACAACTGTGTCCTGTTTATCTTCTCAACTGTTCGTCTGTTTAGTATCTCAGAGCCAAAAGAACAGACAGGAGTACACACAGAAAAGCCTGTTCCTAAGAAATTAAGAGCACCCAGTTGTGTGAACAGATGTGAAGGTCAGTGCCTCCTGACGTGCTCTGAGTTTTATATGAAGATGAAGTAGGAACTAATATTTACCCTATCCATATATCACAACCCAGAAAGGCTGAAAGACGAAGACTGGCAGGTGATTTTTGACCACATACAGAACTTCAACTCTATCCATTTAAATGATGGTTTTCAGTGGGGTGAAGGCAGATTTTTTTCTGCAGTTTCAGGGAATATGGTCTCTTGGAGTTATAGCCTTTCCTTTGTGATGCAGGTGCCTGCCTTGCCTTCCTCCTAGGACCAGAAAAATCCACAACTGCACCTCCCCTGGTATCATAAGTGCTCACAGCCAGGGAACTTGTTTTGAGATGTAGTTTCCAGCCTCTCAGTTCTATCAGAACCATATTGGACTTTCCTAATCTGATGGGCAGGATCCCTTGGCACCTCTCAGATTCTCGTTAGGAAAGAGTGAACCTGTCGTATAGCTTCATGGACATTCAACACATCCATACTTCAACTAATATTGTCTTCCCTGTGAATGATACCACTTTATCATGACTGTCTGCAGATAGAACTTTTTACTTCCCAGGGAGGCAGTTATAAAGACAGGCTCTTAGTCTTTTCTGGCCTGGAAGGGGAAGGATCAACAAATGCTGCATTTACTAGGAATATGAGGCAGAATATCTTCAAGGCAGTAAAGGCATTTAACATGCTCATCTGTCACTAGAATTTGACTGTCACAACAGGGGCAAACTTCTAAGTCTAGGGATTTTAGGAAAACCCTGACTGGAGAGAGTTTTAATAAATGTCCCAGGCTGCGTAAAGAAAGATGTGTCAAGTTATTAGTTCTGATCAAAACAAAAAAAAATGAACACAATACTAATTCTACCCTGTAGGCCTTATGGCACACTGTGAAAGGGAAATGTAAACTAAAAGGAGGGAACAAATGGCCCCAGTGCATTTATGTATCCTGTGGCAAGGAGCCCAGGGTGAAGAAAATGAACGTCTCCAAGAGTATGTCACAATAGAAATACTTTTCACAGTAGTTGAGAACATCCATAGTGCTAGGCAGCAGAGTAAATAAGATGCATGAAGATTAATCAATGGCTAAGCATTTTTACCGGAACATATCACTTTAAACTCCTTTTATAATTAAGGGAAAGAGAGATCACTATGCCCAAAGGATGGTTTGTGCAATCTAAAACCAGGTAGCAAAGATGGATCAGCTGGATTGCCATCTGCACATGCCACCTTTCTTTCAATGATTGTGCAAGCCTAACTGACCTGTACATCAAAGTTCAGATGCCTAAATGTAAGTGACAAAAACCACACCGATGTGACTGTTACAATAACACCAGCCATTTAACTTAATGACAGAGTGAAGCAGTCAAAGAGTGTAACAGAACAGCCATAATGCTGGTCATTTCACAAAATGTCTGAAAATTTCAGTTATTTCATGAAATGACTGCTTTCACCATCTGACTGTAACATACAGCTAGAATTAGAAATGAACAAGCTACAACTACGTTCTCAGTTACTGCATTTGTATCTCAGCACAGTTGTTCTCTCACTGTGACTAAATCCTTATGTAAGTTCTTATCAGGAAACTTTGCTAATGCAGTTCCTCTTTAGCAGGTAACAGTTTTTGCTGTTCTGTTCTTTTTTTCCCCCTATTGTTACCAAAATAATAATGACTATAAACATCACTTTAAAAGCATTCCATGTGAGGGATGGTGGGGTTGCAGTATGTCATTCTGAACTCTGCCGTATTTGTTTATGGCAAAGCATTTTATATTCATGTTTTCATCGCTTATCCCAGACACTGGCATTATAATTGTTTAAGTCAACTCAGCTCAGTTATTTGCTAGGGTGGGTTCCACTGTTATTTGCTTGAGTAGAATCCTGTCTCATTTCAATGAAACTGGCTTATTCCTGCCAATCACTGCTACTTGATTGTCTTTATCTATCACACAATTCAGTCCATCAACATTAATTAAATTAATAATACATTGGATTCCTGTTAATTAAAAATTATCCTTTGCACACAAGCAGCTTGTTAGGATTATGTGCACAGATTAAAAAAAAGAAAAAAAAAAAAAAGAAAGTGTAGAGCAATTAGAAAACAATCTAACACCTTAATATCCAGTCACATGAAATTTCAGATGTCAGAAACCTTCACGTTTGAATTCCAAGTTCAATACTTCTGAGCTATTCTGATTCTTGGTATTCCATATAATTTCCTGAAATACGCTTTCTGTTTAAGGTCTTGATGTTTGCTGATTAATATTAACTAGTCTAAGGCAGTGCTTACAAGAAGTTGTGTTTCCTTGTCTTCCTTGTCAACTTTCATAGTGAACAGCTCAGGTGGCAGCAGTGAGATGATGTTTTTTTTATCTGATCTTTTACCTGTAAGCTGCCTTCCCTAGGCTACTCTTGAATATGCATTTTTTCCTCAGGTTCTTTTCTTGAATGCCTCCCAACAGAGAATATTTTACATTAGGGTCTTCTCTGTTATAAGCAGAAACAAGCAGAACTCA
Source organism: Pezoporus occidentalis (assembly GCF_034315485.1). Lineage (NCBI taxonomy): Eukaryota > Metazoa > Chordata > Aves > Psittaciformes > Psittacidae > Pezoporus > Pezoporus occidentalis. The sequence continues at coordinate 836,259 of NW_026913274.1, forward strand.
GTGAAACTGGAATGCTTCGTAGCAGCTGGTGGTTTGGCCACTTGTTATTACTTCTTTACATAACAAATTCATGTATTTAACTGGGACTAATTCCTTGTTTAGTGGTTACTTGAATGCATTGACACTAAAAGGCTTAACAGGATGCAGCTTAGGAGTATCCTAGAAAAAAGAAAACAAACTGGAAATGGTTGGGAATGAGTTTGTAGCTATTAGGAAAAAGAGGGACAGAGAAAGGCAATGCTTAGCCAAGCCCTATCTGGAGACAAACTGATATTCTTTACCCTCTACTCAACTTCTTATCAGAGGGAAAAAAAAATATCATGTCCAGCTCAGGTGTGAGCAGTTGAATTTCAGAATGACCAAACAGGATTCCATCAAATGAGGGAAACTCTGAGGTTTCATGAAAAAAAGAAATAAGTCCTGGATTTTGTAAGATTGTTCGTAAATATTTTTTTTTCCCAAAAGTATATGTATATTCTTTATATTCTTTAAATGTAGATGACCTTGCTTTTTCTTTTCTTTTTTTTTTTTTTTTTTGTCTTCATCAGGAAAACTTGTGTTACAGATTCTACTTTGACTGGACAGTTTAAGCAAAAAATCCATTGTTATTGTGGTCCATGGAATGTCCTATTATAGGGAAAAAAAGTAACTACTAAAACACATGCATTGTTTGACAGCTAATCCTAACAAATAGACAGACCTCTGTAACTAATTGATTTTTCACTTGGCTGGTAGACTCAAAGAGATTTTTCTTCTCTTTTCTGAAGAAAAGCCTGAAACAAACTGTGAGAGAAACAAAAGACCAATTTGTTTTGTTTTCATATTTCTTAATTTGTTTGAAATTGCTGAAAGAGCTTTTAAAAAATGAAAGTTCCATTTTTCTTTGAAAATACAGTAGGAAATAATGTGGTTTGCCCATTCTTGAGGCACAAAATTATTTTTATACATTATGATTTGGTGTGTAAATAGTTGCTGTACAACAGCATCTCAGTCCATGGGCTGATATCCTGTCTTGTCCCCGAGGTCCTGTCCAGTCATCCTGTGTCTGTGCCTGACATTAGCTGCTTTCTCTGAGCCTTATTCTTCCCCACACCCATAATCCTAGTCTAACCCTGTCACCATGGACCAGATAAATCATGGTAAAGAAAATCAAAAGGGCTGTTGCATGATTTTATAGGACAGAATCATAGAATGGTTAGGATTGGAAGGGATCTTAAAGCTCATCTGGTTCCAGCTCACCTTCCACTAGACCAGGTTGATCAGAGCCCCATTCAAGCTGGCCTGGGAATGGGGCAGGAATGGGGCAGCCCGGGAATGCCCCAGGAATGGGGCAGCCACAGCGTCTCTGGGTACCCTGTGACAGCGCTTCACCACCCTCACAGGGAAGAATTTTTTCCTAATGTCTAATCTAAATCTTATAAAGATATACAGTGGACTAACTGATCTCAATGTGGCCAAGATACTGAGTTCATCTTCAGAAAAGCATCTATGTATGTGTATGATACAAAGACAGTACTCTAGAATTGTAGAATCATAGAATGGTTAAGGTTGGATCATCTAATTCCAGTCCCCTGCCATGGACAGAGACACCTCACACTAGACCATGTCACCCAAGGCTCTATCCAGCCTGGCCTTAAACACTTCCAGGGATGGAGCATTTAATACTTCTTTGTGCAACCTGTGCCTCACCACCCTCACAATAAAGAACTTCTTCTTTATATTTAACCTGAACTTCCCCCATTTTAGTTTAAACACATTTTAAACACTGTCTTTACAGTCCCAGATGTAAAGTCCCTTTTCCAGAATCTTTGTATTATCAGTACTAGTATTTATATCATTTTAATTAAAGAAATGATTAAGATCTTTGCTGGATAAAGATTTGTGAAAATAAATCTTGTGGATTTTAAAAAAAATCTAGCTGTATAATCAAATACTAATGAGCACAAACTGATAGAAAGACATACTGAGAGTTCAGCAGAAGAATCTAGTAGTATAATCAAATACTAATGAGCCCAAACTGATAAAAAGTCATACTGAAAGCTCAGCATAAGAAGAGGTTTCTGGTATATCAAAAGACATGGTAGTTAAGTTTGCTGTTTCCTGGAGAAAAAAGTATTAAAAGAACAAATAAACACAATTGCTCCACAAAGGACTGCTTTTAAGAGCACAAAAACCTGCTAGTTCAAAGGGCATGTGTCATTACTTGTCAAGCAGTAACTGTTTCAATTTTATCCATAAAAAATATTTCAGAAAAGTAATTGAAAATCTGGGGAAGTAGCAGAAAGAGAAGAAAATAAGTACAGTATTGATTTTTTTTAAAAGAAAAAGTAAAATGAATGATCATGGTAGTTATCACTTCCTAGGCCCAGCTGAAAACTGCTCTAAAATAATGGATCAAGTACTATAAAATAGTAATTAGGGAACTTCTAGATAATTTTATAAACACACTAAGCACTGGGGGCTTATCAAAGCAAAATACTTGAGAGTCTCATAGCTTGAATCCTCACTGCATTGCACCTAATGTAGCATTCAACATCTGTGTCAAAACAGAGAAAAGTAGATTTGTGCCACCAGTAAGTCAAGAGTTTTCTCTGGATAACCTATAAAACCATCCATAGGAGGTGTCCTGAAGCTGTGGACCTACATCAAAATTCCTTTGCGGTGCATTTTAATGAAACAGTTGAACATGCATTTATTGAAACAAAAATGTGTGTCCAGACATCTGAAGTGTGTGATTGTTCAGATGCTAATGAAAAATATCTTGTGCTCTAAGTATGAAAATGGAGATTTTTTCAAGTCCTGAGAACAAGCAGGAGATGGTAAGAATTTTTCTCAGACCACAATGCTGTTTTAAGAACAGAATTAATGTAGAGTGCATTCTTTGTCTGGGACATTGCCATAGCCCTTGTAACATTACTGCATGCCACTACAGAAAAGATTGAGTCATATTGCAAGAGTATGACTGTATAGGAGCTAGATATTGAATGGAGTTTCTCAGCCTACCTCAACTGAGAATGTCATCAACTTGAGTCTTTACCTGAAGATGTAAACCTGTGCTGGCAAAAATGATGCTTATACAACTAGGCATTCCCCACCCCACCTCCACAGCCAAGTGGCATCAAACTTTTGTGGCTGTTTCATCCTCATAGAGTTCTTAATTATTTGGGTTGGCAAGAAGCAGTGTAGGCTAAAATGAGACCTTCATAAAAAAAAACAATTTTCACTTAAATGGCACCTTAAACCTCAAGAATTGAAAAACTTTACAGATATTGACCAAGTCACCCTTGATAATGTAAACTTCTCAGCTGAGTAATTCTACTGAGGTTGACAAAATTACTTTCAGGAGTATGTGCCGCCTCCTGAAGTAAAAGTGGTCAGGACTGGGCCATTGTGTTTACCATCCTGTTCTGAGCTACCAAAGTTTTATCGAGGGTCATTATTATCAAAAATCTCACAAATGGGGAAACTGAGACATCAAGAATTGATTTATTAAAGGCCATAGAATAAATCTTGGCTGCAGAAGCTCGATGAAATGTTTTCTAGCACTTTTCTTTAAATATGATTACAATTTTCCATCTTAAGTAATAAGTGTTCATGAAAGTTTCTTAGAAAACAAGTAATAAGTAAATAAATAAATACGTGTATGTATAGATATATTTGACCTTAGGATTTCTGAAGTAGAAACTACTGCTTTACCCCGTCCACATGAACTGGCTAGCAGTGGAATGTATTTAGTTGAAAAAATTTTTTCATTAAGATGTTCTCTGTGTCTGTGTGTTTGTAGGTAAGAAAGAAAAGGGTAATTGTTTACTTTTGAATTAGTTTTCAAGGTTGTAAGAAACTCCACATTGATGGTGACATGCATTTTAGCATATGATGGGCCTATTAGGTGCATATGATGGCCCTATGGATTATGAGCTGCACGGTAAATAAGCAACTGCTAACAATAAAGTATTTGGTCTAAGACAAAAAGTGAAAATAATTTTTTCATTAGCATTAATAGCCATTTAGCTTAAAGATCTGGCAACAAAGGACCCAAAGGGAGGAAGTTATAGAGAGTAGGAGACATTTTGGTTTGAGTTTCTGAACTTCAAAGTCAAAATAGATAGAAAGACCTACAAATACATCCTGCTAAATCTCATCTGCCTTTTTGAGGTGTATGTCAGCTATGATTCTTAGAAAGCATTTGGGATCTTTATGGTTTTACAGAAAAAATAAATAAGAATGAATATGTTTCAGAAGATTTTGACCAGAAGTGTGTTACACTCTATTCTTAGCTGCAAAGATACCTGTTTCTTCTTGAGCAAAAAACAACCAAACAAACTAACCAAAGAACCTCTATCACCCTCCACTAAAAACATTGACAAAAGAGAGCTTGAAAAAGTTTAACAAAGGACCAGTATTTGGCGTAAGTTGCTAACTGCTGATTTACACTAGTTGAAAGACAGTTCCATATAAAGAAGGATGAAAAAAACCCATAATGATAATGAGCTTCTATAGAGATCTCAAAGCTATTTCCTAAGCTTTGTTCTTTGGAAAGCACCTGGCACAGTCTGGGGTCTACAATAACCTAAAAAAGAAATTAGAAAGGATCAGTTCTGTAGAGGCACAATGACTTGCCATGCAACATATGGAAGGTGGAAGAAAGTTAGTAGAAATGTTGATCACTTAGATGTTTAGAGAAGAAAATCAATAACATATCCCTAAGTCATATTACGATGTGCAAATGCTGATATTATTGTGAATCAACATGTAATACTGTAGCATTAGGTTTTAGCTTGTAGGCTCCTTAGGGAAGCTTTAGGTTGTAAGCTCTTTGGGGCTTAGGGGTAAGTTCCTTCTCTGTGCACTTCTCTGTGCTCCAGTGCACTGGAGCTTGCCAAAGGCCTGAGGCTTTTCAACAGTAACATAGCACAAAAAGTTTTGTTGTAGCACCTTTAACCCCATCCTAGGCAATTATATGTTTTGGGTAAGACAGGTTTCAACGTCTGCTGTACTAACGTGGTCCTCAGCCAGCGCTCAGAATATAATAATAAAATACAATCAATGACTACAATATTCTATTCTGCACTTACAAGCATGAATCCTAGGAGACATTAGATAAGCTGCCAAGAATCTCAGGGGATGGCAAAGTTGTTCTGGATTTTTGTACAGTTCTGATACCTAACAAATCTTACACTAATTTTCACCTTTGATTTAGAAGGTTTTTTTCTTCCATTTTTAATCTTTCACTAATTTTGGCTTTGTCAGAGTGGCTGTATGGAACTAAATATACTGGAGGATGTTGAGACAGAGCCTTTATATTTTTTAACTCATCCAGACTGACAATGCTCTTCCTTATTCTTCATTCAAAGGTCTGCACTGTATGTTGTAACAGCATGACATCCAATGAAAGGTCAATCTTTTCTCTAAATTCTGCATAAATTGTGTCATGACAGAGTAAAACTGCATATGATCAAGTGTAGTAATGTCACGTCTTTCGCCTATTTGGTTTATCCAAAATAGAGCAGAATTGTTTTTCCACATAGCCAAGACCCCCTGTACAAACATTTCAAACATGAAAACAACCTCAAGGCAAACTTTTTACTGGGGTCCTGTGGTGTTTTCTCCCTCTAAAGGATACTGGGATTTGAATTCATTGATAAGTAGAAAAGAGACAAGATGGAAGACGGGGAATCTGTGGAATCAGAATTCCCCTCTGTAAGTATAAAAGTGAATACAAAGGTATCTGGCAAGGAAGCACACTCAATTTGAAATTCACCTTAAATACTTACCTCGTGATCTTGGAAGTATCTGTTAGAGCAATAGGAATTTAGAGATGTCCCAGAAAAATGTCCCATCCTGGCTCCCTGTAAGGAATCACTGAATGTCATAACTGTAACTAAATTATTATTTTTCAAACTGAGTCCATATACAGGATTAGAATTACTATGGAAGCACTTGCTAGTTATTGCTGACTCAGAAACAAAAGCAAGTGTGACATGATGTAAAATTGCGTGTTGAAATTAGGGTGTACATGGATTTGCTTTTAAGCTTAGCATGCTAAGGGACTCTGTAGTTAGGGCAGAGTAAAATCCTCTGTGAATTATTAGCCAACATCACATCAGCCAACCTTTTCTTGATTGACTGAGTTTCTGAGCCTGCAGCAAAGCAAACAACAGCATTTTCCTGTATTCTGATTTCCTCTTGCTTTTACAAATGAATATATGGGGTGAGGACATGCATCCAAGTGAAACCTCTTGGTGCCCAATAATGGATGTTTCTATACACAGGCAAGTGGTATCCTATTATTCTCTACATCTTCTGTGCAGACAGAGGAGAAAGTCCGACTATCAGAAAAAAATGGTTGTATTCATTATTTCTTGGTCTTAAGAAAATGTGTCCATCAATCCATCAAAAATTAATTTTATTCTGTAATATTAACATTTAAGGCTATGCTCTTCTGGCATATTGATTCTCCATTGGCAGAAGGACACTGAAATGGAAACAATTTTAGAAATGCTGTTTTCAGTTTCCTTAATATTGTATGCTTCTGTTATGAAAGAAAATGGCTTTTCCTTCACTGTTCTCTCTTTCTGTCCTATATATATTAGTCACACAAAAGTGGGCCAAGTTTATCTCTTATACAAGTCCAACGATCTCTGTGAAATTTCTACAACCAGTTACTTTCTTAAATAATTAAATCCCACAATGTCCTTACTTATAAATATTGCATTAAAATCCTGGCCCAAAGTCAGGATTACAATCAGGATTTCTTTTTTGTTTTTATATTGAACCTACCCCCCCCCCCCCCCCAGCAACAACTGAATCAGGACATTGGTTAAACATATGCTCTAACTTGGACTGTGCCCGTAAGTATTGGAGCTACTTATAAAAGGTGGAATTAAACATGTGCTGAAAGCTTTCCTTCACTTGTATAACTGGGGGATGCTTGGACAATGGAAAAGTGAATCTTCAACTGCTTTGGAATCAAAATCTTGTATTTCAATGAGCACTGGGGATGAGTGTCAGGGAGTGTTACGGAAATAAATGGTGTTGTCTTGGAAAAGGTTTGGGGGAACTAAATTCCAGACCTCTAAAGTTAAAGCTGGAACTGGGATGGCAGTTAAAATTTCTCATTCTCTACTTCTGGTGCCTCTATATCGTGGCTAACATACATGATTGCTTCCACTGCCAGTACTTCTAGTGTTTGACGTGGTTTGAAATCTGTTTTTCCCTGTTGGGGAACAGAAGGTTTAGGTCTCCAGCTCTGTCAGTTTGACACCTCTTGACAGCACAGACCTCCCTCTTTGGCACTGTGTTTTGTAGCTTTTCTCTCAAATGTCTCCTGTTTTTTGAAGAAAGAAATCACTTAATTCATTATGGCTGAAATGCAGTCCTCTACAGATAGCCAGCATATGATCTGTGCAAACCTAGGGCACTGTCTGCCAGGGATTCCAAAGAGAACTTGGGACATATTTTAGAGGTGAATGGATCTTGTTCTGGACCACTGCCTACAAGAGAACTTCAGTGCAGGGAAAGAAAATGCACATGAAATAATATCACAGATTTCCTCCAATATGTCGTTATTTATATACAGCTACTGATAACCCACAGAAGGTCTCTAAGCATTGCTTACTATAGAAGATCATGTAAACAAGAACACTTGAAAGACAGCTGTCCTCTTGAGCCAATAAAATGAACAAATGTAGCTTATGTATAAACTTGCTAAAATGAGATCTAAATGGCATTAAAAGAAAAAAGAGAAGGCCTATTTATAAACTCACTTCCACACTCAATAAAAGTCTGCAGGCTAAAAGTGAGAAAAGCCTTCCACCATACGGGTTTGCAAAACACATGGAAAAATAAAGATGTGTGTGTTTACAGAAAATATCCCAAACTCTCAGGCTGCTCTCAGCGCCCAGGCGATGATCACAGTTGATGGGTTCCATGGTGTCGCTGTGCGACTCATTATGTCAAGCATCCATCTTGGCTCAAAGATTTCATACATCTCTGCCTGCATATCACTGCTGTGATTAATTCTGTAATTCACAGGAGGAGGAAGTGCCATGTAGACAAGGCAATAAAAGTTAGGTGGAAAGGAAACTGCTTCCAGCACTTCTTCTGCAGTACTGTGGGAAAACATAATTCTTTACATCCATCTACTAATTGTGGTCAGCACCAAATACATACCTCAGTACAGTTACTCCAAGATGTAATTGTGCAGTTTTGAAACAACAGTGTCACACAGCTTCCCATTTTTTTCAGCTCATTCACTAGATAAATCACGGTAAAAAGCAGCTCCTTAAATTTAGGCTTTTAGTCACATAATGATGAGGTGACCAAGCTTAGACACTGAGTTACCCAGAGTCTGTTCCTTTATGCTTGGTCTGGAGCTCACAAAACAGTTTATGGTGACTTCTGTCACAAGGGTGACCCATGTTTCCTTGTTTTTGGTTTGTTTTTTTGTTTTTTTTTGATTAACTAAAATTGTCATTATTTTAGAACTTAGATTGACCACATCTAAATTAGAGGCATAATTGAAGAAAGGAAGAGCAGCAGAAGAGATGGCAAGTAAACCAGACACTGATTTACAGCAAAGGATCTGGGGGCTTAGAAAAAAAGTGTTCTCATTCATGAAAGAAATAGAACAGTGACTTTTTTCAGTATCAGGACTGTGGTGTAATCATTGTCTCCCAGATAAGTTTACTATGGTTTCCTTCTGAAGCAGGTTTTGTTATGGACTCTTCTGCACTTAACTAAGATATGTTAAAGTGAAGATAGATGTCTTATTGGGACAGCTCTCAAAGAACCGATGTAGCCAATGTTAATGAACAGTAATGCCTGATGCTTAATCAGGAGAGTGTTACAGGGGGAAAACCAATGCAGCAGAGATGTGTATTTAACGTATGCCAAGTGATTAAGTGGTGATTAGCCAGGGCTTGAAATTCTGAGCTCTGGACTTTTAATAAAGTGTCAAATAAAGATTAAAAGGAAAAAGAAAGAGTAGTCAAAGAAGAAACTTAGTAAGCTTCTGTTTCATTACTGTTTTTTTATTCAGTGTGGGTTTTTTTAAAATCCTGTGCATTTGTACTCTCACATAAAATTCTGTAATAGAGATGAGTATTCAGGATGAAATATTCAAATGTACTTAATGGATCTGAAAACTTGTCTGTTATCAGGTTGGTTTCCATGTTACGTAACTTTGTAATACATTAAATGGAACCCTAGCTATTTACAGTAACACTTTTAAAAAAAAAACAAATATCTTTGTTACATCATTTGTCTCAGCTATATTAAAACTCTACTGCAAAACACTTAGTAGCTTCACAAACCACTGATCACATTCTGCAGATTTTATCCAGCTTGGATAACAATTACTTGGGAAAGTAACGTTACTGAAGTCAATGGACAGAAGCATCAATGCTACCATGCCATGAATGTGGGTCATGGAATCAAAACCTGTGGTAGCCAAACTACCTTACTGACTCCAGAGGACTTATTAACATGCAGTGGAAGTTCTCAAGGTGGTTCTACTCTCCAGAGCTAATGATTCATGTCAGTTATTATCCTGCTTCGAGCGCTATTCAACTGCAGTCCGTCTCATCAGATGCAAAGGATGTCATTTCTGGATAGCACCACATGGTAATTTTTAACTCCTCTTTTGGATAGGCAGAAGTGGTAGGTACCTGCAACCAGTATGTGGGAGTAAAAGTTCCCCTTCAGGAAAAGCAAGCAATGAGAAGTAATAAATTAACTTCATGTTTTTCCTCATCCTCAGGACTGAACATTCATGGGGGCTTAAAGAATCAGGCTCCAACTACCCTTCTGTTTCCATAGTGCTCATTGTTACTGTGCGAAGGTAGCAAACTGGTGCTTAATGGTCCATGTGCACCTGCTTCATGGTGTTTCCCAAATGTTTCACTGCAGAAGGAGAGGATGAGTATTAAGCATCTTCTCCCAGGTAATGATTCCTAGCATGGGAACTGCTGTGATAGAGAGAGGTGTTTACCAGGAACTTGCCGTGCCAAGTGTACTCTGAAGGAAACACCAGCTGCAACTGAGGTTGTACAGTGAGTTGGACAAGTAATTAAAGGTTGCCTTAATGAATTGATTATCTTTACAGTATTTCAGAAGAAAAACTAAAGAAACAAATTAGAAACTCCAACAAAATTAAAAGATATAAAAAAAAGGTAGCTTTATCAGCTAGACTTTAAATTACTGTGATAGCTTTATCAATACTTAGTTTCTGCATATAAACTGTTGCTTATATTTTCACTGCTCTTACTGCAGCTGAGGACTGATTTTTAGAGGATTTGGACTGTCATAATGAACATCAACACAAGTGAAAGTAGCTTAACACTGTTGAACATCAAGCTATTATAAAACCCCCCAAAGTCATTTCCCAGGCAGCACAACACTGCAAATACCTGTGCATTTAACCTAGTGCTAATTATATACAGAAGTATTCTTTGGTTGAGGAAAAGAATTCAATCCAGGTAGCACATTTTTATGCTGTTTGTTTTTCTGCAAATTCAGAGCAGTCTGCACCGCAGAATTTTACAGTAATACTTGTTAATTTTCATGAGTGTAAAGAGTATATGACTATACACACTCTTATCATGTACTGAAATAGGTACTTTTTGAATCTCTGATACAGTCTCTACTTACTCTGTTGTGTTCCTTGCTTCATTTAGCTGAAAAAAAGACGCTTTCTCAAACATGAAGAATCCTATCTATATTTTATTTCTTACATTGAATTTACTCCTCGTTTCAAAACCCTTGGGACTGCAGAAAGGTTCAACTTACCCACAGTTTGAAAAGTGGAGAATTTGCCCTTACTATTAATGAAAATAAATGCCACAGTGGGGATCTGCCAGCTGTGGTTCAAGCCAAGCCTATGTTTTTTGTAGAAAGAGTGTTAAATGAAAAACATTGTTTATCATGATCTTGAGGGTAGTCTTCCTATTTTTGACCATCCACATATCTCTGTATATCTTTGGTGTTATCCTCTGGATCAAGCAGATTCCAGAATCTGCTTATTGCAAATCACTTTTTTTAAAGGGTCTTTTTTTTAGGTATGCTGTTGACCAGTCTGCCTATAAGAGAAGATCAAAAGGAAAACAGATAAACACAGACATTGTCACCAAGAAAATGGTAATTGCTTATCCATAAATTCTCTAAAATACATTTTTCTATTCTTTGCAACTGCAGTCCTGCAAACTTTCTTGTAATGAAAACTTGCTCAGCTTGCCTTGATTGCTTCATTTCTAAAGCTGAAAATATACCCGTAAGATGCGGATAAGTGCTGAAAATAGAGAGAAAAAACACAAAATGTTTCCTGAACATAGTTTCCTGAACATAATATGAAGAATGTCACCTTTGCCTACTCATGTTGCTGATTGTTTCTCCTCTTTTCCAATTCATTGCTCTTACAAGACCGAGAATTTTAACAGAAGAAAACGTTTTTTTGAGTCTTCAGTATTCTCTCTGATCTTAATCTTGGACAGTTTGGGTGGTTATATTCATGCTCTCCCATTGGAAATAGCTTTTTGAAAAACTTTTCTGTGCTGAATTGCTTATTACATTCATGTAAATCAGTCAGAGGTGAAACCTGTGGCCGCTGGCAGAAATGTACCTTTTCTTTCATCTCCCACTGCCATTGCCTGGCCTGCAGTGCTGGGAACCACTATCAGGAGGGACTTGTTTGGATAAGCAGATGCCATAATGTAACAGTCACAGCCCATTTACAAATCCAACTCAGGTAGCTTAACGTAACGATAATAATGAAAAAAAATCAAGCATAAAATAATGGGAAAATATGTGTATTGTTTGCTCTGTTTGACATCATAAAAAAGGCGCACATTTGGAATGTTTATGCCCCAGATTGCTATTTTCTGATAATGTACCTGTTTAAAGTAAAGTTTTCCCTCTGGATGCATATATAACACTTAGATAAGAACAATTCACAAAATCCTATTATGGTGCTGCTGTACACAAACACATTTTCGGATGCTTCAGATAATATCAGGTACATATATACAAGAGGAAAAGGTATTTCTAGGAATATCATTATTGGTGGCATATCTGTTTAAGTTTCCATACGCACTGGTGACTCTTGAGGCAGACACTAAAAACATCAGAAAATTTGTTTTGCTTTGTTTTAAACAACAGTATTTTTTTAAAAACAAACAGACAAGAAAAAAAACAAAGAAGCAGAAAGTTTTAGTATTCTTCCTCCCAGTAGCTGCCATGATTCCTTGCTTACTTCCAGAAGCAAAATAATCCCTTTAGAGCTCCAAGGTACTCTGTTAGTTTTAGTATATGTTTAATTCCCTCCAAGAGGAGGAGTGCATGAAAATTTTGAACTGTCAGTAAGCATAAAACATAACTTTTTCTTGCCTTTTAATAGATATTTAAATAAGTAAAATATCTAAATTTCACACTCTGAGACACAGTTTATTGCTGTTGCACCACCCTAAAGGTTTTTCTTTCCATTTCCTTACCTAGCACTGAGGAAACCAATACCCACGTTGTTAAAATGCTACTTCTATGCTTCTACAGACCTGTACTGTAATGTCTATATCTGCCATGGATTTCTTTCATGACCTCGTGCAAACAGTTTAATACATTTTTGTCATCAAGACATGGGGGTAGTCTTGAGGAAATTTTTGGGTTGGCCTCTGGTTTCCATTTAGTATACCATTTCTCTTTGTGGTTTAGTTTTCCCAGCTTTACTAATGAATTTGAAAGCGGTACCAAAGGACATTGAGATACACAAGCCTACAGCAGAATTCTAGAGGGGGAGTGCAATCACTGCTGATCCTTGAATATCTATAAACAGCAATCAAGCATATTCTTAACCGAATTTACTCTGGGTGGTTAGTAGTTCGGTGGGAAATTTTAAGATAGCTTTGTAATTGGTTTATATCTCTTATGTTTAAAATTGGTTTAAAAGTATCTGGTTGCTTATTTTACTAAAATATTCAAGCTATACAAATATTCAAGCTAATTAAAAATAGTCCACACTGGTCTTATTATTTTCATTCAAGAATTGGTTGTACATGTTAAAGCAGATAATACCACAATCTATAGAACTTCCAGCATTATATTAAGTGTAAAAATCAGCTTTTAGAATTAAAACATGTTTTAGCTTTCACTGTCTTCAACTATACTTGGCAATGTATTTATAAACATTGAATATTTTATAGCACTTACGGAAGAAAACACTTTCAATAAGAAAATCATTAACATCTCTTTAGTAGATTTAAACTAGAGCTTAAACTAGAAATTATACAAGTATTACATTTTGTGCTTTGTATAGTGTATTCTATAAAAGCCTGTAATTGGAAAGTTGTAAATGCAATGCAGTTGTAAAGCTAAGAACCATTTGGTCAAGAACCAAGCAACTAACATGAATGTCTCTACAAAGAACAAGACTCCTTGTACTAGACTTCCAGCTGGTATAGACGTTATCATAATCTCACAAAAACAGATTTTATAAAATATGCTTTAGAAAGAATCCTGACTTTCAAAAATGTGAAGAGCAAAAAATAATGTAGGGGTATGTTAACAGAATATATCATAAACAGCTCTCATTCTACACTCTAAAAAAGCTTCTTGTTGAAATCAAATCAAAACTTCCTGATGATTTCTTATTGAATGTGTTTTCTTTTAAAACTGCTCTCAGTTTTTGAACTCGAAGAAACATATGTTTATGACTCAAAAAGGCTCTAGAAAAGGTGATTACTTTTGTACTACTCATATTTTCTTCAATCTTATAGAGGTTTTTTGTTTTAATCTCCTGATAACCTTGAAATAGTAACATTCTTCTGAGATATCTACCTGTACATATTACATTTTAGTTTGTACATTGTATGATCCTTATATGTAGCAGAAACTGATGCAATCAATATAAAATAAAAATGGGATTAATTTTACCACCTATTAGAAACTGAACCAAACCTGAACTAAACAACCTCATAGGGTCCCACTTTAGTGAGTAGAAGAATAATGATGCTTTCATCCCTTACGATTGTCATTTATGATGTCTGGCACATAAAAGAAGTCAACCAAAGCACAATCTTCTGCAACTACTTCTCTGACAAAGAGGACATCTTAACTGACCAATTTGAATGAGGTGCAAAATTTACACAGCTGGAGACAAGTGAGATGTATCTCTCAGCAGGTCAAAACCAAAAGGTCGGTATCTTCATAGGGTTCTTTCTGAGTGCTTTACAGACAAAAATGAACTGTAGCTGTAGAGTTTGACTATTTTTTAACAGAAAACCTTTGAAATATAACACTATATACCATCATATAGAATCATAATAACCATCAAATTGATTTGGGTTGTAAAGGACTTTAAGTTCATCTAATTCCCACTACCCTGCCATGGGTGGGGACATTTCCCTCCAGATCAGGTTGCTCAAGGTGCTGTCCAAACTGGCCTTGAACATTTCCAAGGATGGAGCATTCACAGCTTCCTTAGGCAACCTGTTCCAGTGCCTCATCACCTGCACAATAAAGAATTTCTTACTTATATCCAACTTAAATCTCCCTTGGTTAAGTGCGAATCCATGACACCTGTACAATCACCTGATAAAAAGTGCTTTCTGGCATCCTTGTAAGCCCCCTTCAGATAACGGAAGCTGCTCTGAGGTCTCTACTCACCTTCTTTTCTCCAGACTGAACACCCCAACTTTCTCACCTTGTCTTCATATGAGAGGTGCTCCAGACCCCTTATCTCCTTGTGGCCTTCCTCTGGACTTGGCTCCAACACCACCATGTCCTTCTCATGTTGGGGACACCAGAATGTATGCAGTACTCCATGTGAGGTCTCGCAAGAAGAGAGAGGGAGAATCACCTCCTTTGATTGATCACACTCCTTTTGATGCAGCCCAGGATACAGTTGGTTCCTGGGCTGCCAGTGCACACTGAAGCTGGCTCATGTTAAGTTTCTCATCGACCAACAACCCCAAGTACTTCTCCACAGGGCTGCTCTGAATGTCTTCTCTACTCAACCTGTAGCTGTGCCTGAGATTGCTCCGACCCAGTTGTAGAACCATGCACCAGGCTTGGTTGAGCTTCACATTTGTGTTGGCTAACTCTCAAGTGTGTCAAGGTCTCTGTATGTCAACCCCTCCCTCCAACGTGTTGACCACACCACACAGCTTGGTGTCATCGACAAACTTGCACACTCAATCTCACTGTCCATGTCACCAGCAAAGATGCTGAACAGGATCGGTCCTGACACTGACCCCTGAGGGACACCATTCATCACTGGTCTTCATATAGTGGTTACAGTATCAAATGATGACTTCAGTAAGACCATGTATTTGTTGTTTAACAGTGGATATACTAATTAAGATATGTCTATGCTGAAGATTAGGCTAAGAGCTTGTTATGCTTATTGTTGGGGCAGGTTAGAAGTGTGTTGTAAAATTGCACTACTGAATAAAATTCAGCATTCCTTTCTGGTGCTGCTTATTCATTTAGGCTTAGTGTTTTTTAACCAAATCTTCACATGTTCTAATCAAATAAACAGGAAAGCTGAATAGCTGAAACATTCTTGCTTGCAACTTACGTTATAGCTATAACCATTCTTACTAACTGGAAAAAAAGAAAAGAAAAAAAGAAAAAAGGAATCTAAAGCTTGTACCCAGAGATTACAAAGGAAAACAGCAACGTCTGGGGCTTCTTTCCCTGGTCATTCAATTTGGAAAGCCCTCTTAAAACCCAACTTGTAAAAAGAGTTTTCTGAGAAGTGGAAGACAGTTCCTTGCTCTTTCACAAAAAGGAAGTTCATTACTATTTACTAGAAGAAGAATTTCGTATCGCATTAAACCTTGTGAAAATAAATGGCCCAAATAAATGCAAAAAGTTAAAACCTTTCTTTGAAAGGAACTCTGAGTCATCCTTGCCAAGAATACATAGATACAAAAGCCAGTTAGAAGCACACTACACATGCACTAAATTGACTGCATAGTCCTGAGCTACATTTCTAAGGCCATGAAGGTGTTAAGGAGTGGTTGAGAAAAGCTAATTTTGAATCCAACCAAGCCTGAAAGAGGTGCAAGTTTTAACTTGACTAAAGTAAAAAGGTTATAAAATCATCTGAATTAAAGAGGCAGCCCTCCTCCTCAGCTTTATAGTATGGCCAACAGCTTTTCCAGTTCACTTCGGGGAGTTTGTAATAACCAGAGGCCTAAGAAGGACTGAGAATAACAGGCACTACAACTCAACATGAAACAACAGTATCCAACTCAGCATTATTCCTACCATGTCGTGACATCACTCACATGACATTAGAAGAAGTTATGTGCAGTTGGGAAGCTTTGCTACAGAGCTTAATTAAAATTCTCTTTGAATAATGTTACCAGGATGCTGAAATGCAATTGTCATGTAAACAGCTGAGGGTTTCAATTCTTGAATGCCAGCTTTTTATAATATATATTCCTGGAGAGAAAGATGAAGCTAAAATTTGGTAAACAAAGATAAGTAATGGGATTTAATACAGATTTAAGGTTCTTGATATTCATTGATTTGCCTGTCTCAAGACAACTACTTGACTGGCTTCTTTTGATTAACTGACTTAAAGGCTTTCTTTGGTTTCACAGGGTTTATTTAAGATTAGTCACATTTTCCCACTTATAAATTGCTTAGGTTCTCCATGATATACCAAATAGGATTCACCAGCCCTTTAATGAATTTTGCCCATCTACAAAATTATTTTAATTACCTGTGATACAGTATTACTTGCCTGCTACTAATTTTGATAATAGAGTACTTGGTTCCCACGAGAGTTAGCTGACTTTCCAAGGTGTAATATCTTTCAAAGATATTAATGTGTAATATTTTCAAAGGTATAATATCTTTCAAGGTGATATTACACCTTGAAACATATTCTCTACCTTAAAGAGAAATATGCAGGAGACTAAAGTAATCACTGTTTGTGTGCTGTATTGCTTTTAATTTAGGTCCCCTTTTCTGAGAATAAAATGATCATAGAAAGACTCATTCATATATTCTTTATTTTGCTTTTAATTATGACATGTGAATCAGTGTTGATTCCCTTCATTTAGTCTCTTAAACTGGCTTCTTTGTCATGTCATAAAGAGCCTGTAAGTTTTAAAATAAAATGAAATGGCACTCAATAAACTAAAATAGCTCCTTCTAACCTCATAGTATTATTAACAATCAAGGGTACTTCATGGCCATCTTTAGTTTGATTATTAGTTCTTGCTAAACAGGAACAGTTTTTATCAGGGATTTCTTCTCAGTTTGAGAAATGGGGATCTGCAAACCACCATGTGCGACACGACATCATGCAAATTGGAAGGAACTGTAATCAAGAACAGAACTGGCAGACAACTAGATGGATATAATGTAACATGAAAAAAGCAACACAAGCTTTATAGGAAGTAGCTATCCCTGACAAAATTTATTAGAGTGTTTTTAAAGAGTCAGCAAGCATATGGATAAAAGCACACCTGGATTTTCAGTAAGTCCCTTACTAAAGGCTTTGTAAAGAAACTGTTTCTTGGGAACAGGTTGTCCAGGGAAGTGGTTGAGTGATCATCCCTGGAGGTATCTAAAAGATGTGTAGATGTGGTACTTAGTGGCACAGTGGACTTGGCAGTGCTAAGTTAATGGTTTGACTCAACGATCTTTAAACTCTTTTCCAACCTAAACGATTCTATGATTCTGTAAAAAACATGAGCAATATAGAGAATGGAAAATGAGGATGAATGTTCAGTGTTTTTCACAGTACTGGACCTAGGAATTTTTATGAACAAGAAAGAGATTCTTTACCTTTACAAAGCATCAGAAATACAACTTAATTTACACTATAGCAGTGTCTGCAAAGCACTCATGCGTTTAACTCATGCAAACACACATGTACTTTACCACCTAAAATATGATAGTCACATACTTTCTGCAGGAATGTTCATAATACATATATAAAAATAATGTCTATCCATTGAAATGGTCACCTGCTGGGTGTCTCTGTTTATACATGTATATATTTATGTTAGGGCTACCAAGGAAAGATTCAGTTCCTAACTTCAGCAGTCTTCTGGGCTGCTTAAAGCAAGTATTCACTGGATAAAGAACTCCAGCTTCTGCTAGTGGGAGAAAAGGGATCTATTTTTTTTTTCCTTTCTGAGTTATGAGTGACATGCAGGAGAAATCTGCAATGAGCCAGATTGCAATCTCCCTCCCACCAAGCAAACCCAGAGCTGACAGACCAAAGCCAGCCACATCATTCCCTGTGTACAGCAGCTGAGCCCAGAGCAGACCCTTGCCACACAGAGCCTGATGAGAACCTGCCACCACAGAGCTTCTGGAATAGGAGATTACAGTCATATGACTTAAACTCTAAAAGTTTCTGACATTTAATAACAGTAATTAAGAGTTCAGATTGGCAGCTGAATCAATAACCCCTTGCAGTTATTGATCAGAAACTACTGCCCTGCCAATCATGGAGCACAGCTGACCTTACAGAAGCTGGTCTCTGCTTCTAGTACTGTCCCTGTACCACCTCCTTATGGCCTACGTGCCTCAGAAGTGCTTAAAAAGATGTGCGGATGTTTTCATGAAGATCTGTTCCTGACAGGGAGCTGCCGGGACACTCAGTGGTGGCTGGCTGCTGTAGCTCACTTGGGTATGGAAAAACCTTCAAAGGCCCAAAAGGCAGGATCACTGGAGAAGCACCCCTTCCCCCATGGACAGATCCGCCTCTCAATCTGTCACGTCTCAGCTGCCAAACCAGAGCAGCTGTCCCTTCTTCCCAGACTGAGACTGCACGATCCTTTCTCTCCCATGTGAAAATACTTGAGGCACCCTTTGCAGACCAGAAAACTTCACACACCACAGGATGAAGCTTCTTTGCCATCTCTTCTTGCTGATCACTGCCAGGGAGGAGAATTTAAGATTAAACCTCTCCACCGTCCCTTCCCCACTCATCACCACTGGGGAGACATCACTGGGTTCCTCAGGACAGCACTGCACTATGACCTGTGGATGGGGGGCACTTATGTAAAAAGTACTTTGGTGGAGAAATGACCCACTGAAAAGTCCAGATGGGCACCAGGGCAACCCTTTTCGCCAACAGATCCCTAATAGCTTCCCTAAAGAAAGCTTTAGACTTTATTTCCTACCCGAGGTGCAGCAGTGGCAGTAAAGTTACTATCTGACAAAGGTTTAAAAAAATATAAATGATTACTAGTAGTATATTTAAAAAAATCCTATTATTAAATGACAACAACTGAAACAACAATAATAATAATATAATAATTACAACAACAACATAAGCTATTGATTAATAAAGCATTACAATGCAATATTTTGCAAAAAGAGTCTTCTTTCCGAAGAAAACGTTGAATTTTCATTCACTAAGAATAATTCTCTGGAAAAAGCTCCTGCCACCCCAAATATTATATCAACAAATATAAAAATCTTAACTCACAGATCTTTCTCTTGGACTCTGTCTGCCATGGTTAGATGTGTTCAGAGAGCTTTTTACCTTAGCATCTCCTCTTTTAGCATGTGGAAGCTCTAAGGTGCAATTTGAAATGTAGTTTAACCAGACAACTTAGCCAATGAAGGAGAATGAACATATGAAGTATCCCATAAAACCTGTGAAACCTGTGACTCCCATGAAACATCCAGGAAACAATCTAAATAAAACTTTTTCAGAGCTTTATTTAAGCATAGTTGTAAAACACTAGCAGAAAAAAAAAAAAAAAAAAAAAAGAGCAAAGCAAACCCACAAGAAAGAGCATGTAAGCCATTTTTTTCTCACCTGCTGCAGCACTACTAAAAGGAACTTGCCATTTCCACTACTTCTTTCATTATCACCTGTCAAATGGGTCCCATTCGATTAGTAGGGAGTTTTAAAAGGTTCACAAGCCAGTGTTCAGAGTCTTCCCAGTACTAAATAGTATACTTTATCTTCTCTGCCTTGTGCCATGCCCATGAGAGGCATGCTACAATGTCTTTCACATCCTCCTTCACACAATGCATCTCTACTGCTTGGTTTAATACCAGGCCCTGAAGGAGTATTAATAGTTACTTAACTTTTTGGACTAACAATGAATAAGTATTTTTAGACTTGGAGATATCTATAGATCTTGATTTTAGTCTTTAGAGATACTAATGTCATATAAGGGCTTAGATGTCAAAAGAAAATTTGGTTAAACTTTCAATTAAGAAATACCTGCAGAAACAGCTGTCTGTGGAAAGCACGAGAAACAGGAACAACACTTGTTATCTTCCCTTCCCCTGAGACAGCTCCCTTCTGAGCTGACCCTTCTCAAATGGGACCTGTATGCAGTGCACTTCCTTCAGCAGGCAGCTGAGAGCAGTAGGAGCTGGAGGATGCTCTAAGTCTGCTCAATCAGCTAAAGAAAATTAGGTCTGCTGATGCACAGATAAGCTGAGCGTGTTACTGGCTGCTATGGAAGGAAAAGTCACTATGTTGGCCTCCACCATATGTTGCCCAATTAAGGACAGTCGTTATGTTTATCCCAATTTAGACCATGTTCCACCTTCCCCCTACAGCAAGTATGACATGCAGCAGAAACTCCTAGCAGAGAGCAAGGGCTGATAAGGCTTTAAAAACCTATTAGATTTTTGATCAAATATATTTGATACCTTCCTGGTATCTTGTTGGTCAAGATGACCTTTAAAGGTCCCTTCCAACCCAAACCATCCTATGATTCTATGAGCTCATCAGCTTAAACCAGAACCTTTATGTCCTCTATCAATACAATCAGGCTAGAAAGCTCAGTCAACACAGGAAAAACAAGGTCTAAGTTGTCAATCACCTGAGGGCTGTTCCACCTGAGACTTTAGTGTAACCAACACAAGTATTTTGCCTTTCTGTATGCCATAATAGGCAAATATTAAGATAAAATCTCTGCCCACACAATAAATTATTAAACAGGGACAGGGCCTACCATGTACAGTTTCCATTTTTCTCAATTATTTTCTCAGTCCCTGGTGTACAGAATCTTTCCGCCATGAACACCAGGCACCTCACCTATCTCCAATTACCTTATGCTACTGAATGCTTCGCAGAAGGAAAATTCATTGCTTCAAATCACTTCAAAAAGACTGAGGATAGGAAAGTTATATTCTTGTGAGAACACTTTCTTTTCTGCACTTCAGGATAAAAGAGATCTTTCTCTAGCATGTGAATCTGAGAAATGCATTGAGGATGTTCATTGAACATGACTTAGATGTGAAACAGACGCTCAGTTGTTTAGTACCCCCGGGACCTAGACATTTTGGGCAAAGTGTAAGAATACATACACGCATCCAATGACACTTTAGATTAGCAAACTTGATCCTGCCAAGAGCCACAAGATCTCTGGGACTGAGAGAAGAGTTTCCAAAGGTAAATGTTTTCAGTTTTCTGCCAAAAATAGCAATAGGTGCTAACAAAATTTTTCTTTGTTGCTTTCCTTTTTGTGCAGTGACCCATGTGGGACCAAGGATAGATGGTTCCTTCACTGACCTTGCCAGGGGATAAGGGTGTTTTTGTTTTGAGTAGTAACTGAAGGCTTGAGTCCACTCTGGATGAAGAAAACATGGTGTTTCCCACTGCCCACGTGAACGCACCAAACAAAAAGTTCTTCATCACATACTTTAAAAGCTTTCTCATCAAAAGAAGAAACAGCTTGCACAGGAAAGATGCTGTGGAGTCATGCTATTTTGGTTGCAGATTTAGAATTAGACAACTAAATTCCTTGTAAGTCCTACAGGACATGCTCAGACGTTTTTGGGGCTGGCTATTTCTTGGAAATGTACTGGCCCATGATAAAATCTGTGTACCTTAGTATGGTTTCTTAACCAAACCGTACCATTTTCATGATTTACCCTTGAAAAGAAGTTAGAAAGGATTCCCAAACAGAGTGGCTTTAACTAAACCTCACTGAAACAGGAAGAAAGACTCAGGATCCAAAAAATGATCAAGACTGTGAGTGGGCCATAAATGTTGTCCATGCTAAATCTGCTGTCAAGTGCCACTTGTTGCCACTACCTGTGCTAAGGAAATGTAGCCAGCTTGTGCGTGCCTTTTCTTACGCTGTGAATATACCTTAATCTTTTTGGGCAAACACATCCTCAGCTGTTCTGCTCCTCAGCACCCCATCTGCAGAGATGGAGATGACAACACTTTCCCATCTCAGAGAGCCTGATAGTGGAGGCCTTCGTGATTTCAGCAGATGGTGCCTTGGAATTTAGGGGAGGAAATCAGCTGGTAATCTGGATTTAGAGAGCTACACACGCTTCATTTCATGCATCACATTGGGACAAACCTCCTGGTGCCTGCTCCTCAGGCTGGGAGCTTGCCCAGGGGAGAGCTGTGTAGATACTTCATTTCACAGAGTGGCTATTTGAATTTTAGCCCCTTTCCTGCACAGGGATGAATGGCTTAATTTCACAAATAATGGCAGAATGCGTCTAAAGCGAGACAATTTAGATGGATAGATTCTGGCTGATGTTTAAGAACTGCAATAAATAATCTCCTCCTCACCCACGCCTCTCCCAGAAATCTACATACCTTTGTGCATATTTTATAACAAACCCTTATAAAGAAATAATCCAAAATGACACCTGTTAAAAAAAAGAATAACCCCAAAATGTAGATTATTGAAATATGAGTGTAATATAGAAAAGATAGCAGTGCTAATATTAATGACCTATCTGTCTCCTGGTGCACTTAAAGAAGTCTCTCATGTATTTTATTTTATTTTTTATTAGAAACTGTATCATTAGCTCTAAAAGATCTTACTGGGAAGGGCAAGGAGAAAGATCTGGCTTTTTAAAAGCCAAATTCAGCTGTACTTTTTTTTTCTTACTTAAAAAGATTTTTCATAAACATTTTTTCCCCTCTGGCTAGAATATAAGGACAGTATATTAAATTCCTGCCCCCAATTCCACAAAAGGAAGACCCAGCTACATTTACATAATAATGTCCCTACTGTGCTTTTGACAGATGGGTTTCATCGACACAGACATACTGTTAGGGGCTTAGCAATAGATTAAAAAAACAACAACGATACAGTGTAACATAATAAAAGCGTATTGTAATGTACATCATAACTTTTGGCCAAGGTTAAATATCCAGTTGGTGTATGAAAGTCGTATTCCATTAGACAAAATAGATGTCACGCTGCAAAGCATTAAAGATGAGTTGACTGAGCCATTTGTTTTTATTTATATTACATTATATTTTCCTTGCTTCTATTTATGCAGCAGGTAAAAAAAAATAAAATAAAGAAGAAAGAAGAAACCCTTCAGTCCCCTTTTCTCACCTACACCGCTACACTACAACATTATTGACAGTGAGTGTTTCTATGCAAGGCTGCCAATGATGCAGGGTGCTGTACAAAGCCGCAAGATCTATCTGCTATAATTGCAGAACTTCCATGTAGGTACGCCCGAGCAGGCTGCAAGCTCTTACACGGGTAGCAAACCTGCCACAGCAGTACTGAGCTCACTGAGCAACAACCTAGTCTGCCAGTACAGCTCTGCCCACACCACTCTGGTCATATCTGCAGTGAGAACTGTTTCATGCTCTGCTCTGCCTACTGTTTCAGAGGCCAGAAAAAAGTACATGCTGATGCTTACTAGCTAGCTGCTATGCGATCCCAGCTGTCTCTACTCCTTGCTATCATCTGCCCTAAGCCTCACTGAATAAACTGCTTTGCAATATAAGGACTCTTGGAAGGGATATCCACGTGAATTTATCATGCTGGGACATGTAGTCCTACCACAGGTGTATTATCCACTGCAGTGATCACTGTGGCTTAATTTACTGGTGGGTCCAGTTTACCGTGAGCGGTCTCCTCCTCATAACACCTCTGCAGCTGCCTACAGTGCTCAGGAGATTGTCCAAAAGCCTCTGAAGAGAAAACAGAGCAGCATGTGTCTTATTTTTACTGTTGTTGGTTCTTTCCCCTCTCCCCCACTCCTAGCTCCAGCAAATTTGTGCTTTTCTTCAGTAATGGTTTTGTGCAGCTTCACAATAAAAGTCATCTACCAAAGAGACAGAGCAGTTTTCTCTGCATGTCTCCCTGAAAGGTTCTCTTGGTTGCAAGAGCTTTGCAACCTCTCTTTAATGTCAAGTTATATGGTTTTGGGGGCTTTCCCAACTCCATCAATCCCCCTGACGGCACAGACACTTTGAGTGGTGAGGACAGAGCTGATAAACTGCAGCCTCCTCCGGTACTGGACTCTGTCCAGTGAGGCAGTAATGTTCTCCCCAGGAAGTGGTTTATGCTTCATATAAAAACATTTTCCCACCAGGAGGTGGTAGCCAAGATGCACATGGGGACAGGAGCCACAAGGCGTCAAGTGAGGCTGACCTCGCTGGTGACACCATCCTTTCTTTAGCAAACAGAGATAAGGAAATGACCCCCTCTAATTGTTCCCTCTGTTGTCATGGCAATAAGCAGCCGAAGGTCTCATCCTGCTTTGGAGACGCTATTGTGATGCCCAATGAAGCCCAAAAAACTAGGAAGAGCTGTGGTGGCAATCACAGAGAGAAGTCATTCACTAGAGAGGAAGGGTAAAGGGAAGGAAATGGCATGTCAAAAACCTCGGGAAGCAAACGTTTAAATAATGGTTAAACTGATTAGTATCTGCCCATTGGGCTAAACACAACATGGTACAGGCAAAGGGAGTTCTTATGTGAAGGAGCTCATAACCAAAGGGAAAAAACTTACACGAGGAGAAAGGAAATGAATTTCTCTGCTCCACACAGAGGAACCAGAGATGGACTCAGTCCACTCTCCTGTTTGTGTCTGCAGAAGAGTGAGAAAATGAATTTAAGATCATCCGTAAGGTACAGTAAGTGTGTTTTTGCTTTTATTCCACTTCCCATGAATTCCAGAAATGAGCCTGGAATAGTAAGAGGCTATGTTTTACCCAAGCAATCTGGTGTTCTGCTTTCCTCTTTCTATCATGACAGACAGAGACAGACCTGTAGGTATCTGTCCAGTAAAACATATCATTGGGATGGATATGCACACAATGAAGTAGACACACTATGTTTTATCTTCAGTTCTTTACCCTGTGTTAAAAAGTATAAGAGGTCACGAAACCCTTTTGCTCTTTTTAGCACCAACTTCTATGCTGCTATAGCACCAGGATCATGTCAGAACCACAACTTGATTTATTTTCCATTCTGGAAGGAGACCCTTCTCCTGACACCACATTGCTGAACTTGACTTCTGATATTCAAAACCACACATGCACACAAATCTGCATTTTGCAAGGGGCTAACATAGCACTAATCCAAATTATTCTTTATTTATGAGTAGAAGTACATTACATACACCAGAAGGAAGGGGTTTTTGTTTGTTTTTATTTCTTAATCACATTCTGTAGAGGTCATATGTGAAACACAGCTGAGAGAAAAAAAAAATTCTCTCTGCTTTTTATCAGCCTTCCTCCTCATTTATTCTTATAAGAGTATACATTTATCTGCTTTTAATACCCTATTTAAAGCATATCTCCAAATTGCAAATATTTTTTTTTTTTTTTCCTGGTTCAAGTCAAGTTTTAGTCTCCAATTAATGAGAAAAATGCATTGAACACCAATGCCCTGTTCCAGGGTTGTTGATAAAGTAAAATCTAATTATATTCTGGTCTTTGCACTTGCTGGGGATATTTAGAACTTGTTTACACTTAGAGTCTCAATACAAGGTAAACTGAGACATCATGGTTTTGTTTTGAGAACCTGCATCAGCTTTCACTGCCTGAAGAATGTATTAGTGGTCTAGCATCTATCTGCACAGGCCTGCAGATGCGGAGGAAGAGGGAGGGAACCTTTTCTGTGTTAAGTTTAACAAGGGAAAACTAAGTCCAGTCATCTGAGGACAGTGATGCAAAACTTCCAGATATATCCCCTTCCATAACAGTTATGTGATGCTGGGATTAGCAGCTCAGAAGGATCCAGCCATTCTGATTAATGCATGGCTCAAACTTGCAGGTAAATCTCTTATGAAGTTACATGTAGTTATTCTCTCCAACAAGAGATGGAAAGAAATTCAGCAATATCTAAGAAATACTCATTGTTTCCCGAAGGAAAGAAAACAGCTTTTGTTTCGGTATCTAAACTCTAATGTGCAGTGGGTAAAAAGAGAGTCATCCATGCAGATAAGAAGATCCTCAGATGCTGCTGCAGGGCTAACTCAATTGCTTTCCTCCTGTGTTTGCTAAAATTGGTGCCTCCTGTGCAAAAGCTATGATAAACAAATTGCGGTATCATTCCAAATGCACTGTCATCATCATCATCATCACAGGCCTCCTCCTGGCCTCTACAAGATGAAGGCCTGACCTTAAAAATGGAACCCCTGGCTCGGACCAAATGTGACCATTTTTGTCCCTGCCATCTGTCTATTCATCTTGGTGTCAGGCAACCCTGGCTCTGCTCACTGCCCATCCACTGAATAGACGAGTGCCTGAAAATGAGCTTCACTTAAATGGAAGGAGTTGATACCAGCCTCAGGAAAGTATTTCACACATCGCAGTAGGAAAGGGACATTGTTTTTGCTCAGATTTGGGTTTTATTTCTTGCTGTGCTTATAAGAAAGGAAATTTTCTTCCTTGGGGGTAATGCAGAATTGAGTTTATTGTATGGGTAGGTAGTTAAGGGACATCAGAATGTTTCAGGATGTGGTCCAAGCAGAATGGGGCAGCATGGGGCAAGGATTGGAGATAATGTTGAGAAGAGCAAATAGGTGTTTTTTTCCTGAGGTAAATACTCAGAAGTAAGTCCATAGGGAAGATAATAAGTCACTGGAAGGCATTTGAGATTTGTTTTGAAAATTGTCTGATTAAACTGTGTTCCTCACGCAGCTAGTAAAAACACGGAGCTTTTTTCTCACAATAGATTTTACCTCCTGGGAATTAATGAAAATTTAGAGACTAGCAATTCCAGAGAGAAAGGAAATAAAGACCAGTTATCAAGATGCAAAAAGACCTGAATTAATGCCTCTGTTCTGCCATAAGTATTTTTTATATATCTGGACAAAATAACTCAGCCTTTCTACCCAAAGTTTCACAAGTAGAGACCTGTGAAATGGATGTAACAACACTTATTTACATTTCCAGAGCTTTCAAAGGGCACACAAACAGGAAGAATATAATATACAGTCATCATTTTTCTACTAACATCTGGGTCACTTTAATAATAGGGTGTGCTGCTCAGGCCCCAGCTTTTGCCATAAGCTCACAGTGATTTCTATTTCTACCAGGACTGCAGTTGGGCATAATGTGTTGTTTGACCACATGATAATGATCCTGCAAATCTCTTCTGTCCTTGATGCACAGAGCAGTGCTGTGGCCGTGTTCCTTGGAAAAGTGTACCTGATGGAGTAGACAAGAAAAAAAGGGGCAGGTGCTAGGCAGGTCGGGGACAGCATTTTTTGGGAGGCACATGAGACAACCGGGGGGAAAACATTAGTGGGATAGGAATGGGGGAGGAGAGAAGGCTGCAGTACAGAGAGTAGACTGGAGGGCTGACAGTGAGCTGTGGGTCCTGGGCAGGAGCAGGGAGGGTAGCTCAGACAAGAGTGCAATTTTGTGTTGCTTGGCTGCTTCTCCAGATGGAGACTTTTGAGGCCAGACATCACTGACAGCTTGCCCATAAGTGGTGTGCCAGTGTCTGAGATATTTATTGGGTTGGCACTTTTAATCCCTCACTTACAGGAGCACTTAAGTTCTCTGACAATTGTTTAAAAGTCATTAATAACATTTAATGGTGGTAAGATGGTCAGCTTTTTGTTTTGCCTCTAAGCACCAGTAATGTAGGGGACAAAGCCAGAGTAATACAAAACAGGTGTTACATTGGTACAAAAAATACTGGCATTTTGTTTTCCATTAGATTATTATTATTTCAGCAGAGATTGTGTCTAGACAGCTCAGATTGAACTGGGGTCAACTGGAGATCAGTTATGGAGCAAAACAGACTCCGTGGAGGAGTCTGGTCATGTAAATGGGCAGGGCAAAGGAA
The DNA here is from genome assembly GCF_034315485.1 of Pezoporus occidentalis. NCBI lineage: Eukaryota > Metazoa > Chordata > Aves > Psittaciformes > Psittacidae > Pezoporus > Pezoporus occidentalis. The sequence goes on from NW_026913274.1 coordinate 864,268, forward strand.
AGGTGGGAGGAGGAAAAGAGAAATGCAGAGATGTTTGTTCCAGGAGACACAGCAGGTCTCTGGCCAAGAGAGGAGCAATATTGAAATCTCTTGATTGCTAAACTGCTATTTAATCTACATCCACAGACTTCTGGCATTGGGCTGGAGCATGACTGTCTAGGGTAGGAGGGAAAAAATCAGGACTGCATTACAGGATGAAGACACACTTCCTTAACCACATCGTGCAGCCCCATGCAGACACTCGGTTAGATCACTTCCTTTCTTCAGGATCTTCTGATGGAGGGTAAGTTTCGATGGTCATCATGCCAGAGGGAAGGTCTGGGGAAAATTATATGCTTTATATGAAAATACAGAGCACAAAAAGGTGATGAGAGGTCTGATTAAAATAAGAAGATAAATCCTGCAGCCCTGAACAGTTACAGTGAAAATGGTTATATCTCTGGTCTGGTCTGGTTTGGTTGCACTTTACCAAGGTGAGATGCCAGTTCTTGTCTGAATTTAAAATTATCCTCTCTTTTGAAGAATGTTAATGTTGACCCCTGTTAACCAATGCCACAGTGTGTGGCATCTGGGGTCTTTATTAGGCAGCTGGATTGTCATAGAAAACATTATATTCTCCTAGAACAGCCCAAATTCATGCTTATAGCTGCCCTTCATGAAGCTTGGGGATACTCCCAGATAGTTTTGAAGCTCCCATTCTTTAGCAAGTGAAGCTCTCCCCTTTCTTTGCCCAGATCCCATGAGACCTTTGCCCCACAACCCAGTCAAGGAATATTTCTCATAGCAGTAGCCTGGCGAGACAGAACTGGTTACTATGGTACAGTTGGTATTTAATAGCTCAGACTGCCTGAATGTTGGTCTGAGAGTCTTCATGTGGTGACTGGATCTAGAGGTCTGGTATTATGGATAATATCCCCTGATACCATTTGTGTGTCTCTAATGCCCGTCTGAGACTTTGAATATGTGTGGCTAGGAAACCACAAATTTTAATATGTGGATCTGGGAAGGAATAGGCCACAAAGGTGTTAAATCCAAGTGTAGAATTCAGAAAGAAATGGAAACATCACCTTACCAAGGAACTGTGGTCTTGCTGCAAGCCAGTGTACAGCATTTTAGCATGGCACATTACCTAAATTTAGCTGGCAGCTTGTCACTGTGGGACCTTGTGCTGCTTTTCTGTTGTGACTAATGAGCCTCTATGGCCAAGTGGGCTCCTTGCACGGTTACTAGAGAGGAAAGAGAAAGGTTATATCAGAGTTTATGGGGTTGAATAAAGCCCTTGAGGATATAGGCTCACTTTTTCCTCCTGTTGCTGCTCCAGATTTCATTTAACCTTATAAAGGAGAAAATACAACAGCAAAGAAGTGAAATTCATTGATGTCTCTCAGCTGCACAGATGGGAAAATGGTGAAACTTTGACAGATTACACCACAGGTGAGCAAGCATGGGGAGGTATCTCATGGCCTTGGTGTAGACAATGGATCCCAGGGACTGATTTTTGGTCTTGGTATGCATGACATAAACAAGCTTACTTCAAGAACCAACTTTCTCTTGCATGACCACACATCTGTTGTCTCTGCTGTGATGAAGTAGAAAGGAAGAATTTAAAATCAAAGCTGATCTCTACGAATGTGTGTACTTGGCCCAGGGATCATCTTTGTGATGGGGGGCTTGACTTTGAGATTCCAACTCAAATAATAATGAGGGTGGAAAAAAGTCTATTTTATTGAGGGAAATACACAGTTTAAGTTTTGTTTTTTTTCTGTAGTATTGTAGAAATTTGCTGTCAAAACCTCTTTTTTTTTCCTTTCTGCCTGTATAAAAAAATGACTCTGAATGCAATAAGAACAAGGTGTTCTAATTAAACAGATTTGTTTACATCTCATAGCATGAAAAACTAATTCAGTCTGATATACTGTAGGTTCTTGCACTATCTCTTTCCCACTTCATGTAAATTACCCAGTTTAAATAGTATTTTGTTTAAGAATATTTTCAAAGTGGCTTTGATTAAAGAAAAACTGATTTAAGTTCCGAAGTGTTTATTCCTAAAATAATAGTTTCTCTTCAGGGTGCAAGAAGATGGGATAGGGAGAGCAGAAGCAGTACTATATCTACCAGGGTATTTCCTCTCAGTTTTATTGCATTGCAAAGGTCCCTACCTTTACTAGTCTCAAGAACTCATAGCCTGTGGCTAAAACACATTTTTATTAAGTGAAGGTTAAAGTCAGGGCCAAAACAGATTCACTGTAATATGCTTACAAACATAATATCCTGACCCAGACCTGTGCCATAGTACCAGCTCCAAAACAGAAGCAAAGACAACGCTTCCTGATTGTAACTGCGTTCCTACCAGTGTAAAGACTTCTGCACATTCTCCACCTAGACAAAACTGGAGAATCCTTAAAGGTGCTTCAATAGGAGTTATGTGGAGGATAAACACTTCAGGTAACAAGGAATCCAGCTGCAAAACCAGAGAAACAAAAGTAAATCTCAGCAACTGACATGACAGGCCTGGCCATCAGATAATCTTTTGTAGTTACATAGAGCAAGGCTGGATGAAGCTGCTGCAAGGAAGAATAATATCCCAATGAATTTATTCCTTGGGTTGTCAGAGTGTTATCCACAATGAGATAAACAGGAACTTTTACTACCATTTAGACAAATTTCAGTTCAAGGACAGCCAGATAAGATGACTTGCACCTGAGAGAAGCAGAAACCCAGGATCCAGTCCATCCTTGAACCAGAAAGACAGCAATATCTGCATGCAGTATAAACCAAGCATCAACTTTCTGTTTATTATAATCCCATCTATGTGGGTTATAAGTGGTGAAAATAATGGACTAAGTGTGGATGAATACCAGACTATTCAGGATTCTCTAAAAGAAATTCACCCTGTAGAAACTCAAGAGTACATGCATTTCCTGAGACCAGCCAATGTGGCATTATCACAACACGGACTCAAGTTGATTCAGAGACTCAAATCCTCTTTTATTACCACCAAGCTCTTTTTATCCCCCTGTTCGGTACTTTCCAACCTGCACAAGCATACAACGTTTAATCTCACTGCCCCCTGTAAAACTCTCCAGGTAAATAGTCCAATCACAATGCTGCAGACCCTCTCATAACCCCCACATCCTCTGGCCTACAACTGAGATTCGTGCCACAGCTACACCCTGACCCATCCTCCCAAAGCTTATTCTTCGACCTTCCCTGTCCTTCAACACCCCAGCTCATTGCCCCAGGGCTTGTTAAGCACTAAGGCCTCAGAGCTCACTCCCAAGATGATTGCCTTCACTCCTCACAAGCTAATGACATTACAGCAATACAACGAGGCTCAGAACCCTCACTAAGTAACTGCTACACCATCCTTTCATTGCTGGCACTGGATACAGCCCCTGTAGGTGTCTGCATTCATCCTAAAACTGAGCTGGGAAACTGGGCTGTTCTTGGCCACAGGCTGAGGACTGTCTCAGTCCTCAGTATCCCCAGTCATCAGAGGTGTACAGTCCCTGTGACAACCATAAGAATACATCTATTTTAAGACAAGAAAATTGAGAACAGAACCTATGATGGCTGGGTGTAAAGACAATTTTGTATGGAATGGAGACCTGTGTCATATTCCTCTTCTCTGTAGACTGAATAATCAAGACAATTTTTAATATACTAAGTATATCAATGTGTATCTATGGAAGGCATTTTTAACAGGTTTTTTTCTAAACCCTGATGCCTAAATGAAATTGAAAATTGTGCTAACTTCCAAAGTTCTTTTTTTTGAGGGGTAAGAAAATTGTTTTTACAAGTTCTCACTCTGCTCCAGCTCTCTGGCAGCCAGAGTTGCAGGAGATGTGGGGATGCTAAGCAACTTGGGCTTGTGCCTCCCTGGCAGCTGGAGCTGTAAGGAGTCTGGGAGCTGGGCGGGAGGTGGGTGCTCAGCCCCTGGCCCCCTGCCTGCTGCAAGGCTCCTGCTTTTGTCAATTGCCTGTCTGTGCACCTAAAGTTATATTGACAAGAACCTTCTGGAGGGAGGATAAAGGGAACAGCCAGGGAAAATCATTGACATCTCTCCAAAACCAAAAAAAGAATTTAAAAGAAAAAAAGTTAAAAAAAACCTGAAAATTGTCACTGACATTGAAAATTTCCACAGAAATTTCATTTAGCTGAAGAGAGCATATTCAACCATGAAATCATTCCAATGAGCAAGGGAAGAAAATTAATCATGCAGAACTCTCCCAAGAATCTGATGGTCTCGGAGAAACGTGCTCATCACCTTTCAGGGTAATGATCAGCACTTTCCGAGAGACACTTACCACCTTCTGAGGATTTTGCCTTAAGTTTGTTGCAACTTAAAAATAAGGCACACAGAGGGTAAGAGCTCCAGGGAAGAGTAATTTTCACCTTTCTGGTGCTTACAGCATGATAAAAAACTTTCCTCCGTGCTTTTGAATTAATTCCTCAAAAGTTCCAATGCCTGCACACCCATTTGTTTCCTCATTGTTTTTATTAAACAAGAAAGGCGAGCTTTATTACTGCACAAATGAAAGCATCACCAGAAGATAGATACTTCCCAGATTCTTATTAATCTCTAAGACTTATGAGGCTGCCTAAATTCCACAGAAATTAACATACTCTACAGATTTCTTCCAGCAAGTCACTGAGTCCTTGCTAACCTATCTGGAGAAAGAAGGGAAACCAAAAAAAAGCAAAACCAAAGGAGAATAAATCTGTATTATTAGGAGGTTGTTGCAAGTCAAAATGTGCATGTGCATTCATGTCTTTGTCTACAGGCAGAGGGCAAGGCTCTGTGCTATGGTGTATCACCTACAGCACCATTATAGTAATTTACTATAGACTGTGGTTGTATAGATGGAACTGTGTACCACAAAGGAGAGGTCATAATAATAATTAAAATACAGCTGGATTTGCAATTCAAAATAATTTAAGACTAATCTCCAAAACTGCTTCTGTGCAAATTAATGTGGTAGGGCATTAAATGTGTTCTTTTCCCTGCTCTTCAGTGTAAGATTACCTGTGCCTAACTACATACACACTTAATGCCTGTATTGTAGCAACATTTAATATCCCTAACAGCGACCAAGGTCTCATAGCAGTAGCTACACCACATGGGACAGACCCTGCCACAAATATAGCAGTCAAAAAAGAATGCAAAGGCAGAGCAGATAGGCAAAATGACTTAATCATCCAGGTCAGACGCTGAATACCCAGCTGACTACTCAAACCAGAGCATTCTACTACTAACACCTAAAAAATCAGAATAAAAGAGAGAGAGGTAAGAGATAAGCCAGAAATGACAATCAGGGCAGAAGAGACTTGTGGCACTGGCAATATTCTTAATATCTTCTCCTCTTTTTCAGTGGCAAATTCTAGGGTTTGTAGCCTTTAGGTTCTTGTGTTGCAAGGATCCAGTTAATTACATAAAGATGTTGTGCAATATTGGGAAGGTTTTCACACTCTTGTTACTTTTTCCTATTTGAAGCAGATATTTTGCTAATTCTTGTGATGTAAGTGGATAGAACAAAGTTTCCTGAAACAAGAGGAGACTGAAGTACACATTCCTCACACTTCTTCTGAAGCCTGTGCTCCCTAGCTGTTATGCTCCTGTTGACACTTCGATTCCCAAAAGACTTCACCCACTCTTCTAACTCTTGACTATGTATCACGTATTTACTGCAAGTCAATATTGCTTAGCCAGTGAATGTGAAACAGAGAATGGGAAAATTAAAGAGTGCTGATTGCTGAATACCATGTTCCTGACACAACAGCAGCAGCTCACTGAATCATATAAGGTGTGTCTGGACTCTCAGTGACTGTGAATTGGTGTAGACAGGTCTGTTATGGATGCTGATCACCAGCGGATTCAGTTTTGTGGTAAAAATGCTAAGACTGGGTTCAGCTTAGGTAGTAGCTTAGGTTAACACCATAGCCTATAAGGGATGCCTGATGGGAGCTGGGGCATGGAAAAACAAACAAAAAAAAATGAACCTGACTTAACATCATCAAAGAACAACATATAACATACGTTTGAGAAAGGATGAGGAGGGTCTTCTGAGATGGTATGAAAATCATACCTTGTGTATTCTCAATCTATACCATTGCTTATTTGTAACATGCTGAGATATTTCAGCACACTGTTTAGTTTTTCATAATAAACTCACACTGACAACAAAGCCACACATTGGGTGACTTGTGACATAGTGTGTTGCTATTTGTTCCTTGAAGTGTCATGGCAGGTTGGACTATCTGTCTGAATATTGATTCTGTAGACTTCCTCCCTCAACTCGTCTAAATACCAAATAGTCTGCACATGTTTTCTCACAGCCATCTTCCTTGGCTGGTGAGTAACAGAAGACCACAAGTGATGCACATCAGTTGCCTTCTATTTGCCCCAGATCAGGAGAGCACAAAGACATTTATGAAAATGAGCTGATCTGCAGCAATTTAGAATCAGGTAAACCTGCAGCTTCAGAGTTAAGATGAATTCTTTCAGATGAAAATCTTAATCCCTTGTAACTAATTTAAGATTATTCCTGAAGATATGAGAGACAATTCTTTGGTTGCCCTCTATTTTATGGTTTGATTGTGTTTTTGGTTTTGTTATTTTTTCTGGTTTTGGTTTCTTTTTTTTTGTTTTGCTTTTTTTTTTTTTTTTCCTTCCTCCCCCTCTTCCCCACCCTCTTTGATTTTGGATTCCTGAGGTTAGCATTTGCAGTGTTCCTTCTTTAACAAAAAATTTCCTATGTGTACATATTGTGTTCCTCATTTATGCTTTCCCACTACCCAATTAACGTCACACTAAGTTATATACCTGCAACAGATTTAATTCCAGACCACTGAGCTGCAGCTTTTAACCCTCTGCATGTATCTCTACAATATTTATGAGAATCTGTACTTAAACAAGTAATGGGAGATTCCTATAGGTTTTTTACAATTCATTTTGTTATAAGAAGGAATATATTCCTCCACTGAAATCTGTGGGATAGTTCCAAATACATACAGAAGGATTTTGATATTTATTCAGTTCTCAAGGTTTTAGAATAGTTTTCCAAATCCCTATTATGCTGCTACAGAATGAAAATGGATGGATCTATGGCTAGAGTTAAACAGAGATCTGGGCTCATTTCCAAGCTCCATTGAACTCTTCTCAGATGACCTTGAGCAAAGCACTTGAGATGCAGTCCAGAGTGTTTATTTCAGTGTCCAAATGGGGTTTTGAATGAACTTAAAACCTTAAATTCCAGGAAGCTTTTTTCAAGGGATTGTCTAAACTTAGAAACTCAAAAATCTCACTGCACACTTCTATGATGCCTGAGCTCAGAAAGTACAGGACTGTCATGAGTTGCTTGTTCTGAGGCATTACAGTGCAGTCAGGCCCATCACATATATAGACTTCATCAAAGAATGTCTAAAAATGAAATGCCTCTTAACACTCTGTTATTCAAGGTACACTTTAAAATGTAGTTGCTGCCCATATCAAGGGCAACCCCCCCCCCCCGCCAAATCTAGGCCCTCATCTAATTGGGACAAACTGGTTTGTGCCTGTATTTTCTGTAGAGTTCTGTCTGCAGCCTTTAAGTTTAACACTTGGAATGAAACCTAGAGGGTTCAGAATCATTCTACTTTCATGAACTGGGCATGTGAATGGGCTGTCCTCTCAATAATATTTTTGGTATCTTGGAGAGAGACCCTTCATCTCCCTCGTGGTAGAATGAAACTCTCTCATACTCAGAGTGATGAACGGAAAGCTCACTCCAATGCAAAGAGTGAGCCATTTTTACAGTGCAGGCTTATCCTAGATAAAGTCTACAGGTGGTAGGTAGCTCTTGAACAGTTCCCACAGAGCCTCTGACAAGAGAATCAGGAGCTTTCCCTACTCAACAACCAGCACAGAATCAATGAAATTGATTTTTGGCCATTATGATGTGAAAGTGAGTACTCTAAGTCTTGCTTTTAAACTTTATAGCTACATCTCTAAAGATATTTCTATATGATAATTTCAAAAGAAGTAGGTTTTGCCCTCTCTCTCTCAGTTTCTTTCATGTAGAATGGAAACAGATGTACTTTCACTAAATTCCATAGCTGTTGAAATGGGAAATAGGTGACACTTTAAAGAAATCAAAACCCATACTTCTAAGAACATAAGCAACTTACATAGATAAACACTGCTTGGCTTTGACATCACAAATTTTCAGAGGACTCTTTTCTGAGGAAGACACAATTTACCTCAAATTAGGCAAGAATGAACATTTTCAGTTCTAACACAATCTTTCACAGACTTTGCCACTTTTATCTTATCTTGTCCCATGTATGTTCTGCTTTCTGCACATTTTCAGTATTCATGTGGTGGTTAAGGTCTTTCAATTTCACCAGACTTATCTGTAGCTTGTAATCATTCCTTTGTATCTCCTTTATTTAATAAGAAAACAAATTATGTCCTGGTGTTTCTTAAAACAAACTATCAAAACACCCAAAAAACCCAAACCACCACCATCAACAAACCAAACTGAACCAAACCAAACCAAATCAACCCAACCCAACCCAACCAACCAACATATATACAAAATAAAGCTAAAGCTGAAAGCATGAGCAAGCATTTTCACCAAGACAAAGTCCACATAGGCAACTGCAAAGAGCTGAAAATTGCATCTGCTTACACTCTACACCAGATCAACCAAAGCAGATCTGATTCAGGTGGAATTGCTCAAGCTTACCAGTATTTCTAAGTGTTGGCATGAACCTCTGGTAATAAGGTTACCCAAATCCTCAGCCACATCTGGCCAGTACTGTTAGGCAGGTGGAATAAGTGAGCCACCATTACTACTTATTCTACAGCTCTCTCTTAATAACTCAGTTAGCCGCCACTGATGAGGAAACAGAGCAATCCACATTTTTAAGTTTTGATTGGTATTTCATGACCATTTAGAATGACAAAGCAAATCTCCCTGTACATGAAACTGTTGTTTTTTCAAAGAAGCCCAGGAACTGCTCCTTATTTTTTAATACTTCTGCAATTCATCAAAGTTCTGGGCAGAAGCAGCAGTATGGTTATCTACCCTTTCTAAGGCAGATGAAAGCATAAGAAAGGGTCAAAGATGGTACAAAGGTCCTGTAGTTTTCAATTAATATATCCTAATTAGAAATCTAAAAGTTAGTGGTGTGATTTGGCTCAGTGGTTAAGACAGCTAATTTTAGATGTTCGCATGTGAGATAACTGCCCAAGTTCCCATTATAGAGTGTAGAGGTCTCATCAATACAATTAGTGGTTTAGAAAGAGATGAAGCAAATGTCTATATCTGGTCAACCAATAGCTCTCCAAGCTTAAACCTAGCTCATATGTAAACACCTAAATTTAGACATATAGTAGCTTGAGTCAGTTGCCCAAAAATAGAAGTCTGACAACACTTGAAGTGTCCTTGCATTTCAGAGACATCCACACAGAGCTGGCCCGTGTGGCACAGGGCTTTAGGGAGGTGCCTGCTTTTTTGCGCCAGCCATGGGAGTCCGTATGTCATGCCCTAACAAAATTCAAGGGACACTAATTGCCTGTTTGTGGTCTACTGAAAAAGTCTCCCAGTCACTGAGCTTAGCCTAAATGAGTCATAGGACTTTCAGCTGTCCATGCACAAATATCTAGTGCCACTTGAGATGTTCTAGACCTTTTGAGACAGCTAGAAAGGGCTGGCAGATACTACATAGGATCAGAGGGATGCTGCACCCAGAAGCTAGATTTTGGCCAGAGTATCGCAGAGCCTCTGTTTAAACAATTTAATTGAACTCCAAGTGTTAAGGTAATTGCCTGAAGCTTCTTTTCATAGTCAGTGGAGAAAAATGTAGAAAGAAGTTCACATCATTCTAAAAAAAGGTCAAATCCAGGTCAGATAATCTGTCTTTCATACTTCTCTCATCTCTGTTTCCAGTTCAGGAGAAGGAGTTGGTAAAAATGCAGGTTGCATAGGAGTCAATGTAGCATTCTAAGCAGCCAGGACACATCAGACTTTTAACAAAATTCTCGGATATACCATATGCATTTATACTGTCACTATATGCCTTTCAAACTCTATTACCAACAACTGACTGAAGAGACTGACACACGATGTGTATTACAAACATCTATATTGGGATGGAATCCCTGGCAACAATGCCATCAGTATAAAACAAACCACCACATCTTGCAGTCCTGAATAAGATCCAGTGCATAGATAGCATATGACAAATTTGCAGACAGCTTGTTTATGACCAACAGGCCATTTTTTTCTGTGTTTGCTTTACAAGCTAATGTGGTTATACCGCATGGAGCTTTTCTCCCAGAATGATCCCAAAGCATTTTGTAAATTGAAAAGATGCAAAGAGGCTGGAGGCGTGGGGTTGTAGGTGGAGGAAGGAAAAAAAAGGTTTCATCTCTGCTGGGAAAATGAAGCCCTTTTCTCTGGGTTAGGAGTTTGTAAGTTAAAAATTGGTAAAAGACATTGGTAGGAAATATTAACTGTGAGCAACATCAGAAGGTTAGTTCTTCTCAAATATAATGTTGGATCTTTTAGCAATATGGTGTGGTATAGACTGTAAGAGTATGGTCAGAGGCATTTGCTGTATTTGATTTCCCCTTTGATTTCCCCCTAAGCACAAAGTCTGATTCTTGCTACACTTTTGATCCAGTATTGGCTACTGGAACGAAAGATAAAAAAGGCCTAGCAAACATTTTTGCACTTGCTGCTATAGGCATCTGCAGAGGCAATCATATGCCTTCTGCAATTGATCAGATGTTGAGGTGAATTTTTTTGTCACTTACATGTAGTGTATAATGCAATGCAGTTTAGGTTTCACTATGCAGATTCATACACTCAGCCTGGAAATCCCAGTGCAACTCCCATTCCCCATAACAGCTAAACTAACAGACATCCCTAGGGTTGCAGCAGAGCATATTTCAGTCTATGTAATAGATTGTTCCCTAAGTTTCACCTGCCTCATTACTGCTTTTTACAGGTAATAAATTTAATAAATGCTTAGAATCAGCAAATTCTCTTTTTCTTTGAGGTTTGAGTGGTCTCTACATTGGTATTGCTACACCAAAAGCTCTTACAGATGCTTTCTGAACAGAGATAATCACCAAGCCAGGCACTGTTAGGCATGGTCTTTCAGATTCAACAAATAAAGCAAGAAAGCCTCTTTCTGCAATGAAAATAACAAGGGAACAGAGATCTAACATCCTAAGAGACAGATGCATGAGAGGCAAACGGGACAAGCTGGCTGTCTGAGGGGGTTCTTTTACTACAAATCCAAGACCAGGTTGTGTGTGCAGCCCATGTGGCTGGAGGCTGGCAAAACCAAACTGGATCCAGAGCAAAATCAGAAACACAGTCTAGAGTTTATAGAGATGCAAGCAGGGTTTTAGAAAGAAACAAAATACTGCAGATATGCTCACTGCCTGCAGGAAAATGAGGTTTCTTACTCCCTTTTTTTTTTGGTACAAGGCTTTCACTGCAGGATTTCTGCCATGGCGTTCTCATCCTACCAGACAAAACCATCTGAAACCACCCAGAGCAGAACACAGAAAGACATGAGGTTCTTGTAAGACTACTCTCTTTTGATTGATAGTGCCGAAGCAACTGCTGCAGAAACAGGAACTCACTGGGGGAAAGAAAAGCTCTCCTGCTCCCAGATAAGCTTCTGCAGGGTCTAAATTAAAACAAATAGTTCCCAAAAGGGGTATCAATGTGAAAGTAGTGCAATAGCCTTACTGCAGCAATCAAGCCTAGGGTCTGCACTTCAGCTCATTCTGGAAGCCCAGCTCACCCACGATCACCCACTTGCTGTCTTCTCCTGTGCCCATAGGACAGATAGCTTTGTCCACAGTCTCTCACCCTTTACAAACATACCAGCTCTTTCTGCTCAGTTCCCACTCAGTGCCCTGTGCTGCAGCAGGGAATGTTATTGCACTGGTGACATTTCCATGTGCAGGTTGATATTTCCCTTTGGAAGAAGCTACTTACTTTACAGTCTCTTTTATTTATTGTTACTTTGTCTCATGGGCCACCATGGAGGTTACTTTAACATAGCTGTAATTGAGGATCTATGATGATAAGGTGCTTTAAGTAGAAATCTACTATTTTTAATCAAATTTAAAAATTGCATACAGCCACAGGGACTGTGTAAACCGTAAATATAGACATGGTTGTGATTCAGAGCTCAGCAACAGTGGTGGAAATCACAGTAAAAGCACTGTATTTAGGAGAGTCTTACTGCTGTAAATTAGCAATAACTTCATAATATTAAATATTCTATACATACAAATTTTGGAAGATTGTTCTGAGAAAGAAACATCGTTTTTTGTTGTTTTTTTTTTAAAGATGGATACAGATGCTTTAAGGTCACAATCCAAGAAAGTCTGGTAAAGAAACAGGTTTTTGTTAAATCTAGGTCAAGCAGTATTTTTGATTAATATAATCAGTAACTGATGGGTGAAAAGGTAAGAATACCCATTATTCTTTATTTGTGTTTTACTTTAATGTTGAAATAGATAACTACAGATCTGGAAAGGAGGAAAAGGTATCAGTGTGAACCTGTTTCCGTTATTTTCATTCATTTTCATTCACATATACATGCACAAAATGAACTGCAAACTGAAGATTGAAGAAAATATTCAAATAAAAAAATTAAATTTTTCTTTCATTTTGAGAAGCAGCAGGAAGGAAAGGATTAATCTTCAGAAGGAATTACAGAAAATGGTATTTTGGAAATGGAAAGCCATAATGTTTCATTTTCAAATATGTCAAAATGTGGTGTCATGATAAAATTGACACTAAAACTTTATTTTTATTCAAATGGTGTCTGGATTTTTTTGTTTGCTGGTTGGTTTTCTGTTTTTCTTTTCTTTTTTTTTAAATGAAACAAAACAAAACAAATCCAAACTAGGTAAAATTTACGAGCAATAGAGAGGAAATTACCTCGAGATGCACCAGGGGAGAGTTAGATTCAATATTAGGAAAAATTTCTTCTTTATTTTCTTCTAAAAATGATTGTCAAACACTGAAACAGGCTGCCCAGAGAAGTGGTGGAGTCACCATTCCTGGAGGTATTTAAAATACCTCCTGGAGGTATTTAATAGATATATGGCACTCAGGGACATAGTTCAGTGGTGGACTTGGCATTCTTAGGATTATGGTTGGACTCCATGACGTTAAAGGTCCTTTTGAACCTAGACAATTCTATGATTCTGTAGAAAAAATTTTACTGGCCTCAGAAATTCCTCATAAATCCATATTATTCAGTAATTGTTCATAAAAACAATTATGCTATGAAGCAGTGTAAGAGGCAGAGTACTGGACTGAAAGGCTTAGAGTCTTTAATATTCAAATTGTGATGTTCTTATATAACATTTTTGATCACTTAGTAGGCCTTTATTAACATATTCAGTTTGAAAAAAAGAAGTGATCCATTACATGTTACAATTATTTAGCTACTATTAGAAGCATAAAAATATTAGTTGGAAGACATTCTTTGAGGTCCCCTATCTTGCTACCCATTTGACCTAGGACAGCTGCCAGCACTGTATTAGGTCAGAGATGGCTTTATATATCTGGTCATGAAAGCATCCAAAGATGGAGACTTCTTTAGTTTCCTGGGTGATTTGGTCAGTCCAGCCTGAACTGCCAGAGCTGCACCTTGCAGCTGTTTGACTGGTTATAATGTCTGCTACTGACAAGAAATATTCATCTTTGTAAAAGAAACTTTGTCAAATCATTAAAATTAATTTAATATTTTAGTATTTTTTAATTTTTTAAATAAAATATAGAGTAAATAGAATTAGTGCCACCATCTCCTATACATGAGACTGTTCTTTGGTGCTCTTGAGTTCTGTACAGTGAATGGTGTGTTAAAATAAAATAAATAAAAAATAAAATATTAATACTATTATAAAACTTTCCATTATTTGATAGGAGAGCGCATAAAATAGAGCATTCTAGGCGTATTTTTACTGAAGTGTAAATGGTTTCTTCATCTTCTCTTTGAGGCAATTCAAAGGGGGTTTCATCAGATTTTAGCAGCAGAGGTAATCTCAGGCAGACATTCTCAGACTTGTTAATTTTTCCAGAATATATTGAGTGAACCTTATTCCTTGGAAAATTTACCCCCTGAGGGGCTTATCAAGTGAATCAAGCTAGAAACAAGGAGAAACAGATTCACGTGTTTTCCAGTGTTACTGAAAATCTGAGACATTCAAACAAATCCAAATGAAAGAAATGTTGGTAACATTAATTTTTTTTCCTCTCTTCATCTAAAGCTTTAGTCATTTGAAAATATATTCTTGAGGCTCTACATGGCAAAAAGGCTTTTACAAAAGTAAAGCTTGTAATAGTAAATTCTTATTGAAATCCTAATCCAAACCCTTTTGTATTAAAGGTTTGTTCCTGTAGAAATTGCTGACCTTTGCATAAGGTCTAACAATAGTAAACTCTACTTCAGCTGTAAAGTCTTCTGTGCCACCATTGCATTACATGTTTGGTCTGAGTAGAGTTCAGAGGAGACTGAGACCAAACTGAGGACTACTGATGTAATCATATTCCCATCATGATCTGGTGTTTACTGTTTCTTTATAGCCCTGACATCTATTCTTCCAAATTGCTTACCACAAGTACTAGGAAAAAATGGGCATTATTTATCTTAAAAGACCGTTCTGTAAACAGAACCATTTCTAATGCAGTGAGAGGGGAAAAAGAGGTCAGATTCATTTACTCTTTGCTTGTCCACAAATCTGAAATGTAATTAATACTACAACTCACTGAAATGGTGACCATAAACAGGGAACACTTCAAAAAAACTAATTAAACAGGTGGACTAAGTAAAAAAAAAACCCGCTGAATGAATTTTAAAGCAACTTTTGAATGTGAGTGTGTTTCTTCCTTAAATCTTCACAAGGAAATATATGCAAACTTGTAGTATGCATTTGTTTGTTTCTACTTCTTTATATTTCCCTTTATTTTTTAAAAAAAAGGAAACAAAAAAACACAATTCTTCTGGAAGATGTTGTATAGTGGTAACCCTGAAAATATCAAATTCAGAGAGTAAGGAGGGGGGATGTGTTTGAAGAAAAATAATAATAATAAAAAAGGACTTACTACTAATAAATAGATTTTGAAATGGGCTAAACAAAAGCCAGAAAGTTTTCCCACTTTTGATTACATTAATCAAAATAATCTCATTGGTTCCTTCTGCACATTTCACTTCTTTGTTATAAGAACCTGCTGTTTTCCACTGCCAGTTGTAGGATATAGGATATCTGGAGTAAGGGACTTTTCCCAAAAGAAAGGTTGGTAGTATTTAACATACGTGGACTATGGCTTTTATTTGGCATGGTAAATACATTCATCACCATCACTGTCTTAAGAAAAGAAAGGAAATAACAATCACCTGGAAATAATAGAACTAGGAGACATTACATAAAACTGCAGCAGCTGCAAAACTTCACAAGGTGCAGTCCATTACAAACCACTATTTTTAAAGGAACTACAGCTGTGGTTTATTTATTGACACTGAACAGCTATGATGGATGAGTTCACTGTGTCATTTTTGTTGAATTGAAGTTCTCCTAAGCTCCTGGTTGATCTTGTGTCTTGGTTTCAGCTGGGATAGCATGTCTCACATCTGGAATAGTCTCTAGGTCATGATCATCTCTGATAGCTTTGAAGCTGGTATGCTGACTACATGTCTTAGCTTCTGTGAAGAGTCTGCTTGTAAAGAGAAATGTATCGGGTGTCATAGCATATTAAAACTTATGCCACACTTGTGCATTAGACTATACAGGTTTCCTATAGAATAAGTCTTTGAGAGATTGGCCATAGTTTTTTTTATTCAGGATACTGGGGTTCACAAATCCAAAACTCTAGTAATACAACTAACATTTTATTCATCCAGTCAAGCTTTCATAAAGGAAGCAGCTCTGTTTGTTACAGTCTTGATGAATTTTAAGAAATGTTCACATGTAACACTTTAATTTCCTAGTTTCTTTTTGTTTTGTCTCCCATTTTTCTCAGAATTTTGTTAAAAAAAGACAGATAAAGAAAATGAAAAACCTCAGAAAAGAGATCTAGAACGCAATTTCTTAGCTAGCACCACATATACATATATATTTTTTTTTTTTTTTTAAGTACAATATTTGTTCTGAAAATTAGCCAGCTGAGCTCTGTGAACTGCAAACCCTGAAACAAAATTTCTGATGCTGTACCAGGAGAAAGATATGTTAATCTTGTCTCTCTTTAGGGGCATAAAACATATCCTCATTTACAAGAAAAGGTAGGGTGTTTTCTGTAGGGTTCTTCACAGACAAGATAGACAAGCTGCATTTCCTTGTGCCAACTGGAAAGCACAAAAATGAGGCTACTGAGACTGAAACAGTAATAAAAGGGCCAGATTCATTAGCTCAGAGTCATCACTGTGCTAACTACAGTCACTCAGATTTTGGTCATCTCAGTGCATGTCAGGAGAGATCTCTCACCCATTCGTACCACCTCAGCCATGCACAGACCTCTGCTGAGCTATGACTTTTCCTTAAGAAATAAAACCTCAGCCAAAGCACATCTGAAAAAATGTCTTTTCTGATTTTGAAGATATCAAGTGATGGAGAAAACATTGTTTCCCTCAGTAGTTTCTGCTGCTGGTTAATCATCTTCTCCGTTGTGCCTAATTTCTAATTTGAATTTGTCTGGCTTCAGCTCCCAGCCATTAGTTCTTGATGTGCCTTTCCCCACTAGATTAAAGAGCCCATTAATACCCAGCATTCTTCCCCTGTGAAGGTACCGATACACTGTACTGCAGTCACCTCTCAGTCTTCATTTTAATAGGCTAAACAGATTGAGCTCTTTAAGTCTCTCTCTGTGAAGCATTTTCTCTGGACCTGAAATCATTTCCACAGCTCTTTTCTGCACCCAGCTCATTTTTTTTAATAAACTCCTTATTTATATTCATGCAGATGCCACAATTATACTCTACTATCAGTCCTATGAACCCTGAATGCTGAAATAAAATATTTTCTTCACTCCTTCCCCCCCTTCTTCCCTATTTATGCAGCCCAGTATTACACAAGCTTCTCTTCTATCAGTGCCACTCTTAAAACTGTCATCACACTCATCCTTCAGTTTCCAACATCCTGTGATTCATTCTTTGTCTTGGGTGCATATGTTGTTCCCATATATATGATTGCATTTAAAGAACCAAACATAGCAAAACTAAGTATCATGGGTTGCAGAGACCAGTTTACCAAGCAACCCAGATGCATTTGTATGGCTGCTTGGATATCGTTAATATTTACTTTCTACCAGCTAATAGAAGGATAAATACTGTGTTACCTGTGCATTTTATCAGTAATGATTTTAAGCTTCTGCCTAGTTGCCCGCTTAAAACATTGATGAGCATTGCGTTTTTCTCTAAACTCTTATTATTCACTGGTGATTCTCCAATGGTAACATTTTTTTTTTTCACAGCTGTCAGTTAACCAGTTCTCAGGTTCACAGAAAGTACTGTGTGTGCTTTATTGACACTTGAAAATACATATGTTTAATCAAAATAGTGTGTTGAAATAAGAAATACTACAACATATAGCATAGTAGTAGAATTACTTTTACCAGGCAAACTTGTAAACACCTCCAAACATACGAAGTTTTTTTTATGGGATCTATTTTCCATAAAATATTACTATTATTATTATTATTAATTTTTTATTATATTCTCTCAATTTAATTTTCTATTTGTTGGCTGTCTTCTAAAATTTTCCACTGTCTTACCCAGAAGTGACATGTAACTTTTTTTTTTCCCCAAGAAATCTGTTACAAATTCATGTTAACAGGAAGATAGGCATTTACAGCCCATGCTCAGGCTCTTGATATGAGAATTTCAGCCCCTGAATTTGTAAATGTCTATGCCTAGAAATAAGATTTCTCTTTCTTTGTTACTACTGGACTGAAAACTACTTCATTGACCTCATCTGATACAAGCTTTCAGATATGAAAGCTAACTTTTTATAGAAAATGTCTCTTTTTGTGCATCCTTATTATCATTTTGTCTATTACCATTTAGTAATGGAAATATTTCACTCTTAGGATCTCTTTTGCTCCTAGTACACTTGAAAATTCTCTTTTTTGTTGTTCTGAGGCCTGCAAGCAACATATTTTTTCCTTGAGGCCTTTATGAATTTTCTGTATATTTTAACTTCTATTCCAGACCAATCAAAATACTCATGATTGCGATATTCAGTTAATATACTGTTAGCGTCAGCTGTAACTGGTTCAGATGAATTTCAGTTTCCTACAAGCACTGGGAATGTCTCCAGGACTGAGACATTCCAGATATATTATTCCAAACTTTTCAATTGCTAATATGTCACTTTGAATAAATATTCTAATGTATAAAAAAAAAGGGGGTTTGACTATGATGCTTCTGTAGTGTGAAATATGTTCTAAAATGATAAAAATACATGGATATCTTATGGTTACCAATCATCTTTTTATTTCTATTTTTGACCAACCTTTCATGTTATATATGGCAAATTTTCCTACTTGAAACAACAAATACGAAAGATTTAGATAATTATCATTTTCTGATGGAGTATAGTGGGCTTTGATTACTGGAAACAGCCATTTGTAAGGCTATCTGGAAACCTATAACTGACCTACTCATGGCATTTTGAAGAAATCAGCCTCTATTTCTGTTGCAGATGCTAAGTCAATTTGGTTAAATAAGAAACATCTTCAGATTCCTACATGATCCTTACTCCTCATCATTGCTGCTTCCCTTAAGGCTCATTAGTAAATACTATAAAAAGGGACTATTGGCATTAGCTGTCAGCCCAAGATCAGAAACAACTCTGTTCATTGCATGAGTGTTGTACTGATAAAACATTGAATATACAGCCATTTGCACAAGAATTTGATCCTTAATGTTAACACAATATCTCTCCCTAAAATTGGAGTCCAGCAAACCAAAATCTCTCCTGTATTATCCTTCCTTGGACCTGGACATTTAAAGTCTTTGAAATACTTTTATTTTGCTGTAGTAATTTCTTATTTTAATTTCTTTGTCTCAGCAAAACATTCATATTTTTAACAAAGACAGAAGGTAAAATATGAAAGTACTGAGAAAACCTAAACCTAATGCTTAGACTTGCACAAAATCACATAAATGGTAGCCTGAATAGACATTAATTGTAACTCTTTGAAATGTTTCCATGGCATATTTCTTCTTTCCCTATGTGCATACATGCGCATATTTATATGTGTCTGCATGTATTTGTATATATAAGCACAAAAATATGTATATGCATATAAATACATACAGATTGAATATGCATCAATCTGATATATCCTTCTTCTTTCCCTCTTTCTGCATGAACTATTAGGAAAATTTAACTTTTCTTAGTTAAAATTATCTCTATTATGACTTAAAGGTATATTCAGCTATGAGCAGACACACGTCTGCTTCCCGGAATGAACATTTATCAGTTATGCTTCTCATTGCTCAGGGAAGACTGTAAAACCTGGGTGTCTTCAAAACTGCCCTGGCCCATATGAAGGGCTGTTTGAGGGACCACAAGAACATGGTCCACACTGACAAAGCAACAAGTGAAAGGACATACAATGGGCAGCAAGAGAGCAGGTACAAGAGGTATGTGTCATTTCACCTTACAGTCTCTCTTGATACTTTTTCTTTTGACATTCTCAACCTTAAAATGGTTGAACTTTTGTTAAAAAAACTATGCAAAGTGGGATCTTGCAGCAGAGATCATGTGATAAATGGGATGCCTCTCAGGAACATAAATCTGTGCCGATGCATCCTGATGCAGAATCGGTGTTGATGTTAACATGTCATTTTCCCAAATGCTTCAGAGTCCTTTGGGCTTGCCATGAAGGAAAGGATTTATCTTCTAATCTCAGAACCACTTTTCTCTGTCTGGATTAGCCATGAGCAGGAAAGTCATTAACATTTATGAACTGGGGATTAATAACGCTCTAGAGCATATTATGTGGTCTGTTTATCCCTTCCTCAGCCCCTTAACTTATATCTGAGATACAAAAAAAAAAAAAAAAGGTAACATAAGACCATACTCACTTGGAAGCTTAATTTAATCACAAAATAGCTGAGGTTGGAAGGGATCTCTAGAAATTGTCCAGTCCAAGACCGTTGGTCAAATAACAGTCACCTATAGCTAGTTTCTTAGAATCATGTCCAAAGAGATTCTGAGTATGTCCATGAATGGAAATTACACAACTTCTCTGAGTAAATTCCTGCAGTGTGTCATCACCCTCACAGTTAAAAAGTTTCTGCTTATGTTTAAACTAAATTTCCTGTAATTCCACTTATGCCTATTGCTTATCATTGTGAGCTTGATGAGGGTGTGTTGTCTCATCAGTCAAATTTTAAATCAGTCAGATTTTAAACGGTACTGACTCTTGGCATACACCACTAATAACTGGCCTCCATGGACTTTGTAAATCACAAACCCTTTAAGACAGCAATTAAGCAGTTTTCAGACCACCCCACTATCTATCTAACCAGCTCATATTTCATCTGCTTGTCAATGAGAGACAGTGTCATAAGACTTGTTATAGTCAAGAGAAACAAGATCGGAGGCTCTTCCCTCATCCAGCGAGCTAGTCTATCTTCTCTCCATTGCTGTATCCCATGGGACTCGTCAAAGCAGATCCCTGAACGTGGATATCCGGTCAAAGTCTGCTGGCCTGATACCCAAGCTCATGATCCTGCTGTTTGCTTTGGTACCTCCTCTCATAATCCTGAACTCCGCCATGTTAATCTGCCCCTTTGTTTAAACATATAGTACTATTCCTCATCTAGTGTTTACCTCTCTCTAATTGAAGAGTCAGTCTCAGAAACAATGAATGACAAGTGCTCATCTTTCCAGCTAATGCTGGACCTCTTCTGAGATACTCTATCAGAAATTATTATGAGCCTGATCCAAAGGACATGGAGGTCAACAAGAAGATTTTCAGATTTTATGCTCTACAGATTGCATTTGATGACCATTTTCTCAACATAAAAAATAGAGAACATCAAATTTAATCAGTAAAAAGTAAATGCAAATCTAACAAATGAAGGATATTCTTCTGATTGTAAAGACAAAAAGCTTGATGAGTTGTTGAACTCCTTGATGCAGGAACATTTGGAGATTAAATATCTCTACAGGTTCATAAAAAGCCTTTCATGAAAGAAAAAAACATCAATGCTAACACGTAAAAAGCCCACTCTTATCTTAGAAATCTCTGCATTGGAAATTGCAGTTAGTGTTAGAGACTGAAAGATTATTCTCACAAACTGTCACTTTTTTAATTACTTGGGCATCAACCAATTGTCAATATTAAAGAGACAATCATCATTTTGATGTATTCCAATATGCCAAAATACTGTTACAGAGTCCTGATGTAAGCTTCTAAACTGCTCAGGGCAAAATATATGAAATGCATGGAAGATTTGCCATTGTTTTTGATTGAGTTTGGATTCAGTTCTCACTAATTCATTTTAGGAAGACTCTAATATGTTGATGTTATAAACCAAAGATATGTAGATCAATCCAATATGGCACTGTGAACAAATTTAGTGCTTCTTACCTGTTAAAAGGACACACTATTTTAAAAAGAATGGGCTGCTTTCTCTCTTATCATTAATTGTAGGAGAGATACACTTTTCTCACCATTGAAATCTGAACTTATTAAAAGAGTGTAAAAGTAAAATGTACAGCTTCTTACATGAAAATGTCAAGACTAAATACAATATTTTTTTCTTTGAGTTAATACACAGAATTGAATATCCCCTATGTTTTTTTATTTTTTAATTCTTTCTTTGTGTGTGCATTTGGTTTTTTTTTCTTTTTTTTTATTTATAGTTTACCTACGGG
Organism: Pezoporus occidentalis; assembly: GCF_034315485.1. Classification (NCBI taxonomy): domain Eukaryota; kingdom Metazoa; phylum Chordata; class Aves; order Psittaciformes; family Psittacidae; genus Pezoporus; species Pezoporus occidentalis. Next base: position 886,178 of record NW_026913274.1, read on the forward strand.
CTGAGACAAAGGTGTCGCTATCAAGAAAATACTCAAACCCAGCTTAAAATAAAAAAAAAAAAAATCAAAAATATGTGTTTCTCCTCATATTGATAATTACAGACAGTAAATTTTCTGTTTTGTGGGACAAGTAATTGGAATTAGTAGCCAGGAGACAACATGTAGTTATAATGATATAAATCATAACTGGATCAAGGAAGAGAAAGAGGCAAAAGGGCAAAAGAGAGAAAAAAAGACAATGACAACAAAAGTAATGGACCATACCTTTCACTGTTGTGAATCATACAAATGTGTTTTTATTAACAAGTATTTTATTAACAAACATAGTTTCTGGTCCTATTTACTATTGTGTGGATCCAAAATCAATGCAGAGTAATTTTGCATTACTACAGCTGAGGTCAGAATTAGGATTATGTGGGAGGAGTGAATAAAGCCTTTCTTCTTGTACATTGGGACACTTTCTTGTTCTGCCTGCTTTGTTGGCTGAGGATAGGAGTGACATTTTCATCTGTATTTAATACATACTAAACTGTAAAACTAAATCTCTCTGGGGTTTCTGAAACTGACATGGTTACCTGACAATTCATGCAGTTGTCATTTGGCATTGTATACTTTTAGTGACAGGGTAACAGAAGTCTGCTATACAGCACCAAGCAGAGTGTGGGGTTTCATCCAGAACAACAGCACTGAGTACTTAGGAGTACATGCAGCATAAAGCTTGTTGAGAAAATTTATAACAAGAAAAGAACCAAAATAAAATACCCAGAAACCTTCTTGTCCTATGTTGTTATTACAACAAAATCTTTCTTACTTTCATCTATTCTTTGCATTTCTGTGCTGAATATATATATGTGGTAGCAGGATGATGAGCTTCCTCTCACCAGAACTTCATCCTATTCTAAGACTCATGAGATAAATCATTTGATGACATCTATTTTTCTCCATGGATCACAGAGGCAGTCTAGATAATTTCTTAGAATGATTCACATCTAAGAGTAAGTGACATGAGGCCCACCTCACATATCTACAAAATTGTCCACTCATGTTTTGACCAATGTACTTTTAGAAGTGGAAGTTGGCTGCAAATATATTTTTTTTTCACAGGAAATTACATTATCTTCATAGTTTTCACTCTTTTTAACTCGATAATAGAACGAATGTGAAATTTACTTGGGAATGAAAGTCTGAAATAAAACAATAATGATTTTTATTTGGAACTTGCTTTTTCAAAGAAAGTGAAATGATTCACTGCAATACTCATGGTTGATTTTGTACACTGTAAGCAGCTTTAAAATGACACAAAAAAGGTTGTACTGAAATGGAAACATCTGAACATTCTGTTCCATTACAAGCTCATCAGAGCAATCTTCTCAGATTTCTCCATAATGAAATTTTATTAGAATTGATAGATTTTCACACAAGCATACAGTTTTGACAAGCATTTTCTGAAAGAAAGAAGAAAAGGCTGGTAGAGGACATCTTGCTAGCTTTATTTAAAAGTCTTTGTATTATATTAAAAGAAAAACAAAATAAAGCAACCTCCATCAAAAATAAAGATAATCAGTTCACTTGGGTTTTCTCTAGAGATTTATCTACTGTGGTTTTACAGAAAGATTTAATTGCTTTCTACCTAAAGAGTAGTTTTTCATTCAAGGATCTTTAACTTACATAAAAATTTTAATCCTTAAAGCAACTCCAAAGGGTAGTCTAATATAGCTATTCTTGTTTTTCCACTTCTATGTTAAAATGCAGAGATTTGAGGTTCTTTGCACATTAGACAACATAAAACACTGCTCCCTATCATTAAAAAAAAAATAAAAAAATATTCTTTTGTGGATAAATGTTACAGCTCAGCAATGTGCAATTTAAAGGAAGATGTTGCCGTCTCACGTTGAAGAATCAAAGAAACAATTATAGGAAAAAAATTGGTAGAACATCCCACTTTTGCTTCTCCTGCATAAATAATGCACCCCAAGGACAATTAGCATTTGGCGAGTGGTTTCTTGTCAGATCAAGTACCACTTCAGAAGCCAAATGATATAGACAAGTTCCTATTACAATGGAAACCACAGTGGGACAAAGGAAAATATTTCATTTCACTAGGCAAAATCCTTTATTTAAAGGCCAGCTACAAAAGAGACAATGATCTTTGCTCCTGGACACCTACTAGCCATTAATGGGAAAGTTCCTCTGAAAACATACACATGCACTTACAACTTCAGCTCTAATGAGGGCTTTGCTGTTTGATGACGACACACCTGGCATGCTTTCAGAACTCTGTGGTCCCAATTATAAAGCTGTCCAGCAGGAAAACCCATTACAGATCTAGGCTGCCAGGCCTTCCAAATGAGGTTGAAGAAAAAAAAAAAAAGAAGAGGCAAAAGAAAGGGGTTAAAGATGAAGAAAAAAAGAACAGAAAGGAAAGTAAGGCTTGATTTGGAAAAAAAAAAAAAAAAGCCAAAATGCCTTTAAAGAAAAGGTGTTCCTAGAGCCCTCTATAATGTGACAGCACTAATTTGTGCCTTCAAAGATCTAAAGAGGCTGCTAGCTGCGGGTGGCAAAGAGGTTACTTCTGGCATGGACTGTGGGCATCAGATAACGTAGCACAGAAAACTTCTGTCCCCCATGGAAAAGTTAATGATATAAACTCTTTTAGGATCGCCTAAAAGAGTTCCTTCAACCTCACTCCATCCACATCTCATTCTTGCAGCCAAACAAAAAGTGTCTCGTTGAGTTTAATTGGCTAACCAATGCTTTGATAACCGGGCTTTTTCCTTGCCCTTGGGGTTACTCAGCACAGCAGAATAAGGCCACCTTGTTGAAACACGGAGGTAAATTTTCATCCCTTCTTTTTTGTTTTTGAGGCTCTGTGCATTTTAATCGTTATTGAAAATCTAGGTTTGATAATAAATTTCCACAAATAGCAAAACTTAAAAATCTGTCAGCTTTCCCAGTGTGAAATCGCATCATTCTTATCATGGTCCATAGAGTCTCCAAGGCAGCTTTAAACAATGTAGAAGCAGAATGAGAAGTGGTACATCTGCTTCTTGATGTATCATCTACTTTATGTGTGCAAGAGACACAGCTTCAGTCTTACATGACTCAACTCTTACATTCACAATGCATTAAACATACAAGCTGTGAAGTCAAAACAGGGGGGTGACTGTATTGCACAGAGCTCTGCCAAAATACCTTTCTTGTAGTGCATGCATCAAACAACAGTCTCTGCACAGAAAAACTGTAAAAAGTAACTATTCAGAAAAATAATCCTGCATTTTAGAGGCTATGTTACTGGTCTCTGTCGCAGACCAATAAAAGGTTAGGTGTAGTCTACATAACCTTAAATATTGGTATTATGTAGAACTGTTATATCAGTATTGTCCGTTAGCACACTGATCATTGGGACGGTTGGTATTCTCACTATTATTTTGGGTCTGTAGCTTGAGCTCAAGGCATATAAACTGACTAGAAAGGTCTAAACTCAGGACATGCACACAAAGGATGGGTTGCAGGGCATTTGGTCCTAACTTAATCTTTTCAGCCAGTGTGTCTTTTGATAGCTTGGTTTGAGAGAACAAAATGTTCTTGAATGCTGCCTAACATGGGAAATGCATACCCTGGCCTCGGCCCATGCCTGAATGGAGTCCATATGTAAAATGAAAAATATGGATTAGGAGCCAGCCTTTCCCAGCAGAGGGCTATAGGTATCTTTGTGTAAGTCTCAGGAACTGAATCAAGTTCTCTGATGTACCAGCCTGATGATGATAAGGCAATCTTTCTTGTCAAGTAACCACTCCAAGTGAAATGCGGAGCTGTCTCCATTGTCTGCAGCTCCTTTCACAAACTCTGGTTTTCCCTGGCCTTTGTGAGTCATTCCCTTTCCTGTTCTGTATCTCTCCAGACAGAAAGGATTATTTTATCCCTTTACTCACCTCTATTGTCATTTATCCAAGCCATTCACTCCACCGTCAAAGGGGCTAAGGGAAATCACCCTTCAGTGTGGGAGGCCCGGGAGTTTAATCTCCTTTTTTTTTTACCTCTTAGGATAATGTGAAAACATTTCCCTTCAGAAAACATGTCTATGCAACATCAGCATCAAAAAACCATTTTCTTGTTTTCCCTAATGACTTTATCAGACACACAGCAACACAATGAAAGATGTTGTTTTTCCTTTTTCTTTCCTTGATCTTTATGTTTTCATGGGAACATCATTAGTGAGGATAATAGTTGTGCCAGAATATATTCAACACATGGCCTGACACTCTCATTGCAATGTATCACCAAGAAGACTTCTTTCTTCTTCTTTTTAAGCTCCCCAGCATTCATCAAAAGCTCTTGCAGAAGCAGAAATCCTGGGTTACCCTTCTTTCCATCTTTTAGAGGGGAGAATGCAAGAGTCATTACCTTTACCTTGCCATTGGTGTTTGCATAGGCTGGCAGAATCTGAAATATCAGAAACTTGAATTCAATTTCCTGATCTTTTTCCAACCTGCTTTGTGAATTCTTTTCTCCCTGGAGAATGGCCATGCTGACTACCAGTAACATGAAGTACAATCTCCCCCCAAGTGCTAGCAGAAACCTCTGCTGCAATTAAAAATGACATAAACCAACAGCCAAAAATGCAAACAAACAAATTACCATCCCCCAAGTCCACTATCTGTCTTGCTATCTGTCCTAGTGCAAAGCTTTTTGCACTCAGGGGTGGTGATTACAGTATGTCAATCTATGTTATCTCTTCTAAAGTAGCAAAATCCATATGTATAGAAGCACTTTGGTGAGAGGTGTCACTGCCTTAGCTAGCTAGCAGCTGCTGAAGAAAGCAGGACTTTAGTCTCACTTAATAACCACTTTTCTGGGAATTATATACCAGTTTTAGCGTTCTTTATCTCCATTTTACGTGAGATGTTAGCAAGGAATGCCTTCAGGAAAATCAATAGCCAAAACAGACCACTGAGCTCATCCACGAGGCAGAGACGGCCAAAGTCTTCAACAGTTTAGAGACATGTTAGACAGTGGAAACAGCATATAAGGACATAATGTTACACATGGAGCAGATTCAGGAGGAACTCAGCTGTCTGACTTCCAGTGCAAAGCTGCTTTTGTACATAGCACTTAGGGCATGTCTTTAGAGAGTAAACTTCCACTAGTTGGTATTCAGAAGCTGCGTAACTTAAACTTTGTGTGAGAGAGTCCAGATAGGTAAGCTTTACTTTTCAGGCATTGCTAGCCCTCAGTCAGTGTTACGCTGTTGCTCAGCAGAGTGGTTTTATTACTTTTTGGATTGTCATGCAGGAAAGAAGCAGACAGAAGTCTCTGCCATCAACTGCTCTATCACCTTCACAGCTGCAGGCCCTCTCTGATCGAGGGCACCCACTCAGCCATACTTCTTGGTATAGGCTGGTGAGCCTATACCTATGTATACATGGAATAGCTCACTGTCATCTGAGGTTGCTGCAGTAGGTCCCTATTTCCTTAACTTTATAGTCTAGTTTGCAGAGAATTATGCATTTTGGGGGTGTTATTTGCTCAAAGGAAAAAGCTAGAAATGCACATTATTTCTTGAATGCTTTCTTTGGCTGGTCTCTTAAGAAGAGACTCCTGCAATTCTTCTCCTCAGCAGTGAGCCTTTCTCTTTGTATATCACTAGAGTCCCCTGTTTACAGTTCATCTAGAGAAGAGTGAACTGCTCAGCCTGACTTCATCGCTCTCAGGTCCCATCTGAGATCTATTCATGAGATGCTCTACAGTACAAATCAAGGGACCCTTAGGGCGCTGTATAAATTCATAACAAGGAATAATCCATTCTCTGCATTGCATGCAACAGCTCTTAAAAAAAAAAAAAAAAGAAAACACATTATAAAACATTATGGGAAGGCAGAACCACAGCAGAATGCTGTTACAGAAACAGCAAATCCTATCCCCTCCTTTGTCAGTGTGCCTGAGCACTAGGCAGCACATGCAGGAGCTGGACAGTTCCCTTTACACAGTGGAATGGAGGCACAGCAGGGCAGCAGGTTGCATCCACTCACTTCATCTGAGGATACGTCCATGTGAGGAGTGGGGATGGTCCTTGGTTTCCATTAGAGATAATGGTGGGACTTGAGGCTCCAGCCAAAACTGTGTTCCAGAGGTTTCTCTGTCTCTTAGGTTTTGGAGGAAATAGGGTACTTAAGCAGCTAAAGAAGATAAACATCTAAAATTAAACAGGATGAGGTAGGCCCAAGGGCATTACATAAAATTAAAGAAAAACTATGCTAAACCTAAAATTATGCACAGTTTATCAGTCTCTGGAATTGACACTAATTCATGTTTTGTTTGTAGCCATTTATCTCATCCTGCCTTTCTCCTCTTCTGTGTTTTGACAGAGAAATAATAAAACCCAGTAATGTGACTGGATCCTGGGACACATCAAGGTGACTGGAAAACCGCCCTGTGTAAAGGGGTCCTGAAGCACAGGTAGAGTCCATACAGATACCTGTCTCAGGTATTGGAAACAACTGATTTTCACTGAGGGATGGCTAAGAAATGCTGCTCCTTCCACTATGTGTGGCTGATTAAACAGTCCTGTATGCTGAATTTGTCCAGAATAAACAGGACTACCTGAGAGGCTCTTCTAACCTGCCCCTGCAGCCAAAAGACTTCTATGATAATCCACACACCTGTGAATCTGCCTGAGATAGAAAACCTCCATGTCCTTGTTTTTTCACTAATGTTTAGTGCAGCACTATTAGTGTGTTACATCTCTGACCACAGAAGGTAGAAAAATTGTTCATGGACTAAGACTGTGTCACACTAAGTGCTAATCTATATTTCCAAATATGGAATGTTTTTTGCGTGTGTGCTTAGAATGTCTCACAGCTTGTGTTTATTGAGTGGTCTATATCCAAACTGGCTCAATTGTCATTAATTGGGCTGAATTTTGGCAGTTTAATGACAGCACATCTCCGGTGTTTTGGAATTTATCTAGGAATGTAAGCTTTAAGATTTATTTTCCCTGTGTGTTACCATTATATCTCTTTTCAGTTCTGACAAAAGAGGTGTGGGGAAAAAAAAGTTTACCTAACATATTTGAACCACCCAAAAAATCCAAAACAAGCTGCATCCATAAGACAAGAAAAAAACCCACAAGCAATCAGATAAAATAACATTTAAAAACAAAAAGGAAAAAACTGCCTGGCAGTAATCTTCAAATTATTATGAGATTGAATTTAAACCAATAATATTTTTTCTTGATAGAAAAGAGTAATATTTAGATTTCTTGTTTTCTGCACAATCCACCACTCTAAAAGCTGTTGTAGCTCCTAAGAGATAATGAGCATTAGGTGTAAGCAAACAGGTTAGAAGAGGCACTGGGAAAATATTCAGAGAATCAGCACTGAGGACCTCATCGAAAGTCCACTGAAGTCAATGGAAAAACACCTATTAACTTCAGGGGGCTTCAAATTGGGCTTTAGGTTCAAGTGCTTTGACAGGGCTGCAGGGAAAGGATGAAAAAGACAGGAATAATAAAGAATAAAGCAGTACCAGGTTGAATGATGTAGACTCTGATAGCAAGAAATAGTAAAGAGGTTGAGCTGTAGCAGGCAGCAGGGCTGTGAGGTGACTGCAGAACCGTGTGTGTGAATTCACGCAACATCCATTCACACCATTTCTCAAACACTGACTTTTCTGAGCAGTGAATTCACTCAGCTTTTTAATTTTTTTATATATACATTAATTTATTTTTAGGAAAAGAAAAGTATGCTGTTGAATATCGGTGACTCCAGGATGCTGAGTGGAAAGGTAATGATTTATAATACATTATAGGAGTAGGCATGATAAAAGTCTGCAAAAAGATTCTATTGCTCTGCTGCCTCTGGTCTCTGCATAACTTAAGCAACAAGGCGCCTCTTGCAGACTGCATGGTTTTAACCTGAAGCTATTACCAGCAGTTGAGATAACATATTGTTTAATCCTTCTAACTTCAACATGAATCATTCAGAGGAATGAGGGGAAGAGGGGGAAGACTGAAGGGAGGGAAAGAGAAGGACTCTCATAAGAATTATTAGAAGTGTGAGCTGCAGGATCTGATGATAAGGCAGAAAGAGCTGCTGAGCCACCTGTGAAGGAAAGGTAGAATGTTACTAGACAGCTCTTGGGGATGTGCGAGCACACCTACCAGGCTTGGAGATGAGGAACATACAGTGGCTTGCCTCTGGGCTTTGCTCTCTGTCAAAGGGTATTTGAATCCTTGCTCAATGATGTCTCTTTTGAAGCCACTATTTTCTTTCAGCAATGATGACTGCTGATGTTATTGGAGTACTGGAGTCTTTACCCCATGGTGGGTCCATCTCCAGGGTGAATCTTTCATTGTTGCTAGCCTGGGTTATATTAGAGCAGAGCACAAGTCTCACATTTCATACCAAGCCTCTGGGATTAGACAGTGTTTGGGGCCTTGCAGTGCTTTTCAGGATTGAGCTGAGACCCCAGGGATCACAGACAGGTAGTCTTGGGGCAGACTATTTATATGCAATTCTTAAATCCCTGTAGGTTTTCCTAAATACCTATAGGGTCAAAAAGAAAAGTCAGTTGCCTCAGTCTAGCACTCTGAGCATGAAGCACTGACTGCCTTTTCTTGGTCTCACTTTCACAGCCTCTTGTCTTATTTCTTTCTGTTTCAAGAGCACTATAGATTGCAACTCTTGGTACTCTTTTTACCTACAGGGAAGCCTCCATCTTACATATTCCTAACCTGTCAAGTACTCTAGTTTCAGGGCTTTGACACAATCCAGCTGTTATACTGCAAAGAACAGCTTGTTTTCTATTTTTGCTGAGCCTGAAGGATATTTTTTGGCCAAAACATTAGCTTTAATACATCAATACCTTTAATGAGATTTATGTCTGCATCCAAAATTCACCGTGGTGGCCTTTCAGCCTTTCAGTCAGGTGTTGGCAGCCTTGTGCTGTTGACTATTTGTTTGAAATTCAAGCTTGTAAAAGAGTGTTTCTACCCATTAAGGTGACATGAATTAAATATTCCCTTGGAGCTTACTTGTGTAGAACCAAGAAAATGCTTTTTTTTTTTTTTTTTTTCCTGAAGACAGGATAAACAAGCAGCAGCAGGTAGCTGGGTATCAGACATTGCAGTCTCTCTCTTCTTGAACTTATTTGTGGCTTCAGAATGGAAGAAAAGACCAGCAATTATTTTCATCCTGAATCAAGGTAATTTTACACAATTGACCCATCGATATTAAATTGCAGTTCAGAGGAATCCTTGAACCCAAAAGATCTATTTTCAAAGTGACTCGTTGTCGTGGTTTAAACCCAGTCAGGTAACTCGTTCACTCACTCCCCCCTTTCTTTCCCTCCCCTTACTCCCAGAGGGACAGAGAGGAGAATCGAAGAGAATGCAACTCCCACAGGTTGAGAAAAGAACAGTTTAGTAACTAAGGTATAACACAAATCACTACTGCTACCACCAGTGATAATAATGATAAAGGAAATAACAAGGGAAGAGAATACAACACCTCAGCACCAACCGACCGATAACTTGCCCCCCCAGCCTGACCAAGCTCCGACCGATACCTCCTCCAACCCTGCCGTCTCCCAGCCCTTCCGGGTAACTCCCAGTTACATCCTGGGCATGACGTGCTGTGGTATGGAATACCTCTTTGGTCAGTTTGGGTCAGGTGTCCTGTCTCTGCTTCCTCCCGGCTTCCCCTCCTCCCTGGCAGAACATGAGGCTCACAAAGTCCTTGGCCAAACCAAAACATCGCTTGTTATCAGCTCTGTTCCCGAGCCGAAAGTCAAAACACTGCACTGCACCAGCTACCAAGGAGGAGAAACATGACTGCTATTGCTGAACCCAGGACATTATCCACCCCTTATTCCATACCATTCACGTCATGCTCAGATCCCACATTTTCAATACACCCATCACTCCACTCTTATCTAAGGGCATGGACCAGTAGCTATAAAGCTGCTGAGTCCATCTGGTCCATGATGTCAGGCTCCATCTCTTGTACCAGTCTTCCAGAGCAGGAGAGACTGTGTGCAGTGTTCACACTCATGAATAATCTGGGCAATAGTGACCATTGCTAAGTCCACCCCTCAATCATCAGTCCATCTCTATGTTGCATCTCTGCTCTGATGGCCTGAAGTGCCATGGGCCCACCAGGCTTAAAATAATTCACTGTCCCCTTCAGCAGTTTCTGCAGCTTGTTGCTGGGGACTCCATGCAGCTGCCTTCCATCTCCGACGCTTCCAAAGCACTGGAGGGGCCCAGTGGACTAGATACTTGCCCATACTGTCCCACACACCCTGCCACTCATGACTGTCCAGCCTTGGAGAAAACCTCTTGGGCCCCCTATATTGTTGTCTAACTGCAGACAAGACCCAAACCTGACTCTGCTTAACTTTTGAGATCAGACAAAATGGTGGTGGGTAGAACACAGTCTGTATGTGTTCCAACATGTGATCCCCATCACAATCAGCAGGCAGGTCCCAAGGACACCCAAAGGCCATTCAAAACCTTCAGAACTCTCAGTTGATGCTGCTGTACTTGTCACTGGGGCTGGTGTAGCTGCTGTACTTGTCACTGGGGCTGGTGTAGCTGCTGTGCTTGCCGGCTCTCCCACCACCAGCTTCTCTTTTCCTGAGTCCAGCTCTTCCTCCTCTGCCTTGCCGGGAAATGCTGCGTGGTCTCCTGCATCCTCCTGGGGCTCGGCGGGCGGCTTCCGGGGAATGCTCTTGGCCGTCGCGGGGCTCGGCTCGGCCGCGGGGCTTGGCTCGGCCGCCGGGCTCGCCTCCTCCGCCGCCTTCTCCCGCTGCTCAGCAGCCACCTCCTTCCTCTCCTCGACCGCCCCGACCTCCTCCACCGGCAGCCGTCCCCTCGCGGCCTCCGGCCCCGCTCCCGCCGCCGCTTGGTCGCCGGGGCCGCTCTCCCGGGCCGGTTCGGCTGCCGCCGGCTCCCGGGGCCGCTCCCCCTCGGCTCCCCGCAGCCTCACGAAGATGGAGAGTAGGGTGAGGGCCAGGACGGTGAAGAGCAGCCGGACGGCCAGGTACAAGTCCACGGCCACGTCCGTCCCGCCCTGCTGCTGGAGCCCGCCCGTATTACAAGCCATTGCCATAAAGCACAGTGAGACAAGAACCTTAGCCCAGGCCCCACACTTGATAAACACTAACACAGCAAATACCGGCTCTAAGTAAGTTACAACATTCTGAAGCTGTGAGATCAACAAGAACAACTCTGAGAGCCAATAAATCAGCATTGTGACGAGTGACTATTAATCCAGTCAAATCTGTCGTTATCTCAACCCCTCATGCCCCACGTTGGGCGCCAAAAAGAACTGTCGTGGTTTAAACCCAGTCAGGTAATTCGTTCACTCACTCCCCCCTTTCTTTCCCTCCCCCTACTCCCAGAGGGACAGAGAGGAGAATCGAAAAGAATGCAACTCCCACGGGTTGAGATAAGAACAGTTTAGTAACTAAGGTATAACACAAATCACTACTGCTACCACCAGTGATAATAATGATAAAGGAAATAACAAGGGAAGAGAATACAACACCTCAGCACCAACCGACTGATAACTTGCCCCCCCAGCCTGACCAAGCTCCGACCGATACCTCCTCCAACCCTGCCGTCTCCCAGCCCTTCCGGGTAACTCCCAGTTACATCCTGGGCATGACGTGCTGTGGTATGGAATACCTCTTTGGTCAGTTTGGGTCAGGTGTCCTGTCTCTGCTTCCTCCTGGCTTCCCCTCCTCCCTGGCAGAGCATGAGGCTCACAAAGTCCTTGGCCAAACCAAAACATTGCTGTCAGCTCTGTTCCCGAGCCGAAAGTCAAAACACAGCACTGCACCAGCTACCAAGGAGAAACATGACTGCTACTGCTGAACCCAGGACACTCATGTAGATAAAGCTTGCATATAGCATGTTTCTATTCATTTTGTAACTCCTAAATCTAAGTGTCTGAATACTGAGCCTTAATTGCCACCTATACTCTCTTGTCTGAAGAAAATATTACTTTGGGTAGCCAGTCTCATGAAGAAATATTTTTTCTGGGTTAGGAGAAGGAAATGCAGCCTCCTTTCTGTCATTATTTCTCCCTCCATTTCTATAATGATATTTTCAAGGGGAAAAAACGCATCAAAGTTTGGAACACAGGCTCATTTTACTTCCATTATGATTGTTATTATTACTACCAGTAGTACTACTTAGCTTTTTATGGCACTTTTTCTTGTATATTTCTTAGAGGACTTCATAAAACAAGGAAATGTTCTTATCCTGGCTTTCCTGAGGCTATGAAACACACAGAAAAATGAAATAATTTGCCAACAGTTAAAATGAAGGTTAGTGGTGTGGCTGGAAATAGGTCTGATGACAAATGGTTAAATGGTCAACATGGTAGAATAGCAGTTTCTAGGGTAAGTTTGCCAAATATCTGGTAAAGTGTCCCATTTTGTACAGTGAATTCTTCTTTAAGCCAGAATTCTCTCTTTCAGACAAGAAGAAAGAATATGGGACAATGAGTGAAGGGAAAGTGTTACATTAACAAGTGGGAAATTACTCTGCACCTAAGGAAAAGACAAAAGTGGTTGGAGAAATTAAGTCAAACAGAAAAATCTGAGTAACACCATTCTAGGTCATGCTACCTCTTACTATAAAGGGGAATTCAGTCCTAATATTTTGAGGATGGGAAAAAAATATTCACATGACTCTAGCCGATTTATAGACACATAAACAGTCCTAATTAGGCTGAAACCAAGATTTTCTTTAACCATATTTCAAGCACTGAATCTCTGGCTCGTTTTTCAATCCCAGATATATTAAAAAAAAAAAAAAAGGGAGGTAAAAAAAATAAAAATGAAAACCTCTACACACTGCCAACTCCATTTGTATCAGTCACAAATGCTTACAAGGATTACAGCATGGTAATGAGCTTTTGTACTAATGGTACATCTTTTAATAACTGCTATCTGTGCTTCCAGTTGTAAGTGATAAGTTAGGCTATATTGTTAATGACAAAATGCCTCACCTTTCCCCCCCTGCTACCCTGATGCTTCATCTTCCTCTGAATTCCTCTGTTGAAGGTTGGAGAGGAATTAGAGTTAATTCCGAAGTCCTTCCCTGAGACCTGATGATCTTGTATGTGGCCAGTGTCTCTTAGCTGATCACAGTACTGCCTCCTGCTCTCCTGGGTCCCTCTGGGCTGTGACATTGGGCACTCACACTGGAACGTGTTGAGGATGCTCAAATGAAAAACAGTGACATGATTTCTTTCTTGGCAGCAACTGATAACAGCACAGAATAATAAAATATTATAATAATAATAATAATAATAGTCCTGTTTCAGAGGCAGAGATAGCTGTGAAAAGACAGGAGGATAGGAGGATAGGACTTAGGCAAAATGGGTCCAGCTTTCTGCTCTACCTGCCAGTGTAATGTTGGCCAAGACATTTATTTTTTTCAATGTCCCTGCTAAAGCAAGGCTGACAGTGTTTCTCCGTATCACGTGAAGAGAAAGGGAATGGAGTTACAATCATTGAGTGAATGTCAGGTCATTACTTGTTGTGATGGAGATGTAAAATTGTGAAACTGTTGCTCTGGAGCTTTCTAAGAGGAGACTAGACAGTGTCAGTGCCAGACTGCATTGCGCATCCTTGCCTGGGTGCCGTTAGGTCTGTGTCCTGTGATGCTGTAGCTGCAGCTACAACTTTGTTTAAGCTTTACCTTCTGCCTCTCAGCACCTTTTGTTTTTCTTTCTCCTTTTTTTCTGGAAGGAGAGACATTCTATTTCCATGTAGCTCCACAGAGGATGAGAGGAAGAGCCAGCTCACATTACAGGCTTGTTTTGCTTCTGTTCATCTGGAGGTAGCCCTCTCTGACAGCACGCTCAGTATTGAGCCAGTATCTCTGGGGTCTCAGCCTGGCTTGTATCCCCTCTCCTAGCACAGTCTTCAGTCTGTACCCATATAATCTGAGTCACCCTGTTGTTTTTATTCCTGATCTCTCTTGAATACAGCAACTTTTCTGTGCAAGGTTCATGGGTCAAAGAGATGTTGGAGTATTGTCTGAGACCCTCTTTGAACAATGTCCTGGGGCTCTGGTCTGGATCAGCACAGCCCCAGTAAACTTGATCTGCAGCATGGTAAATTGCATGGAATGAGAACAAACATACAATTACAAATAAGAAAGGATTTGTCTTCTACACAGAGCTGTTAATGATAAAAAGAAGACTGAAACCTTTTGAAAAAAAAAAAATCATAGGTACCAAGTAGAGATGTCACCCATATTTTTATCAGTTGAGCAGTTCATCTTCTCACTATGCTTCATAATCAAGGAAAAAGAAAGCATTAATAAAGAACCTTTATTCTTTAAGTGATATATAAAACTTGCCAGAATTTTCAGACAGATCCTAAGTTTAAAATACTTTTTTTTTTCTTTTAGTTTTAATTTAGAACAAAATGTGGTCTGGAATTTCATGCAAAAGAGAATATTTGCAGAGGGAAATGTCAGAAGCACAGTAAACACAGCTATCACTACCACCTGGAACAGTTTAGAAAAATTTCCATGGAGAATTTCATCAAAATTAGTACATTCCAGAAACATCGTGGTTTTGCCTAAATGGCATTTCTGAGTGGTAAGAAAGGTATATAAAAATAGTTTGAGAAAAATAATTTGAGCAGTTTTATGGCTTATTTTATTTTACTGTTTTTTCAGTAAACCCATTTGCTTGGATTTTTAAAACTAGAGATAGGAGAAAATCACTAGACAATGTAAGTGTGGATAATAATCCTACCCTGGGAGAGAAATGGAATATTTTAATAATGCGAGGTCCTTATGATCTCTGTCTGCTAAGATTATATGGTAATAACATTTTTTTGATGCAGAAACAAGTACAGAGTCTTTACAGTACAAAATGTCATGGAGGAGAAACAGTGACTTATGATATGAACACAAGACCTGAAAAATAAATTATGATACCCCCCTACAAATATCCATAAGCATACTTGCTCCAAGTCTGTCAAAACATTTTGTTTAAACATATATATAATTCTGCTTATGTGTACATGTATTTAATTTCACATGAAATAAAGTAATTTTCTTTGTTCAACTGTATTTTGAGATGTTAAATTTAAGTATTCCGTTAAGATGTTCAAACACAACCTGCAATGCTCAAGGTTTCTCCTAATGTACTTCAAGCAAGAAGTTCCAGGAGTATTTCATACAGATGTCCATAGAAACATACAGCCAGGCACAGAGTGTTTCTATTAAAATAACAATCAGGTTTTAATATTTTTTTCTGACCAGTTTCACTGAATGGCTAGAGGGAAAGAAAAGTTGCATGACAAGAGAGTAAGCAAGTAGTGCTATTTCTCTAGAATATTCCCCAAAGATTTCTTGTTTCAGGCAGTTCTTAGTCCACAGGCTCTATCTTTGGGCACCATAACTCTCAATGGATTTTTTTTTATCTCATTACATCTCTTTTTTAAACCAATAGGAATTTTAGCATACGCAATATCCTGTGGTGAGGAGTTCCAAGAAGTACTTCTTTTTGTTCATTTATAAATTCCCCTCTGCTAGTTTCATTTCATGCCTTATTTTGAAAGATCCGATGAACAATGTTTTCATAGACCAGTATCATATCATTTCTCAGTCGTCTCTTTTTTTAGGCTTCAGTTTCATGTGTGGATGCTATTCTATACCTGTGATCTTTCTTGCTGCCTTTTTTCTGTATCATCTTCTCTGGTTCTCTTACTTGCTATAAGAGATGAGGAAAAGTAGAACTTCACACAGCATTGTGTTCAGGGGCGCTGCAGACTTGCAGTGCTTTTCTCTGTCTTGTATTCCTAAATTTAACTGTGGGTGAGCTGCTATTTTCTTAGTACTGTCTTTTATCATCCCAAGACCTCATTTCTAAATAGTTCTGAGCCCATTATGGAGTAAATAAAGTGAAGATTTCTGTTGCTATGCTCACCAATGAAACTTGCTCTTTTTGTGAGGAAAAAGTAAAATAAGGGACAAGAAGTTCTAGGATATAGTAATACCTCTAGATAATAATCCTAGGCAAGAGGTTCAGGTTGGAGACGCTCACTGAAAGCTATTATCTACAAGAAAGGCTGAGTGAGCAGATAGATGATGAACAGCCTGATGCAAGAGTATAAATCATCAGAGAATAAAAGATAAGTAAAAAAAAAGGAATTAAAGAAAGATTAGCATTGTTTGGAATCATATGTCTAGAAAGCAGTCTGCTAAATCAGAACACAATGGTGGAAAAGCATTCAACATAAAGTCTGCTTACTCAGGGAAAAAAGAAGAAACTGAGGCAAAAAAAAAGTGCCCAGAGCTAAAAACTGTCATCTCTGATGCAGAACTGGCAGTTCATTTCACAACTTTCAAGACTATGTCTTGGTATTACAAGCTTTAAAAGCTCCAGCTGAAAACAATCGCTATTAATAACCCCCTGCTTTGCAATATGAAAGCAGCAGGTACAACAGTGAGACACCTATAATCCCCCCCGTGTTAGACAGCAGCAGAACAGCACTCAGCCAACCATGGAAGAGAATCCTATAAAAATACCAAAATCCATCTCTCCATGATGGATGGTCTTTGTACAAGCACTAAAGTGTATTCCCTTTAGTACCACTGTCTATCGATGCTGAGCTACTAAGTAATCTGAGGGAAACTAGGAAGCGATCGCCATGATAAAAAATAAAATGGATTGGGGATAAAGCTGGAATTTCGTCAAAACCATCATGATCAGAACAATATTGCCTGAGAAATGGGGAGCTTTATATCTGTCAACATGTCAGTGTCTGGAAAGGATACCAAAGCCTTGGAGATTGGTGTCAGAAGAGTGATCTTTTTCTTCCATAAGCACCATGCATGTACCAACATGAAATACAAATGCAACCTTGCTGACTAGAATTCATGACAAGTAGCTCCTGTGAGAACAGTAAGACTGCTCAGATATTCCTGGAAGACTTCTTGTATTCACTAAGCATTTACTAAGCCTTTTCTCATTAAATATATTCTGCTAATTCATAGGACTCTTTTTTGAACAATTCAGGATTTATTTCTGAGTTTCGAATTAAACCAAATCCTATGTACCTTGTGTGAACTAACAAGAAGTAATCATTAACGCTGAGAGAATGACTCAGAAGATTAAACACAGCAGATAGGATCAAGTCCTACATACTAAGACTAAAATTCTGATAACATTATTGGGTCTAAAGCAAATTGAAAGAAAAAATAAAAAAAAAAAAACAAAACCAAAACCAAACAAAAAAAAAAACAAACAACAAACAAAGAAAAAGAAATCAGGGAAGATGTGTTGACACTGTGATTTTGGGAAAAAGAAACTGTCAGCAGACTCACATATGAGCAAGTTGACTTACTGGGACTTGTCAGCTGGGGGCCACCATATGTCTGAACACTATGGTCACAGGAATTAATGTTCAAGGAGAGCATCAGTCATTCTGGAGGATTAGTAGCATGATGCCAGGAAAGAAAACTAGACTGAGACCTCTTTACATGTGTGTTAGGGATTAAAAGCAGAGAAGAATCACAGAGTCAAACAACAAGTGCAATTGCACAGCACCTCTGGGGTTTCTTTAGTTTGACCCCCCAGACCAGAGCAGGATCACCTTGAGCAGTTTGCTCATGACTTTATTTATTATGGGTTGGAGCATCTTCAAGGATGGAGATGCTGTAACTTCTCTGGGCAGCTTATTGTAGTGTTTGACCACCCTTACAGTTAAAATGTTTGTTCTTGTGTTTAACTAGAATTTCCTGTGTTTTCATTTGTGTCCATTGCCTCTTGTCCTGTCACTGGTCCTTCTTTACCCTCCTAAGGTATTCATTCACATTGATATAAGATCCCCCACGCCTTTCCTTCTCCAGGATGAACAGTCCCAGCTCTCAGCTTTTCTTCATATATTAGATGCCCCAGACCCCTCAACATCTTTGTGGCTGGATTTGCTGCAGTGTGCCCATGTCTCTGTACTGGGGAGCCCAGAGCCGGACCTAGCTCTCCAGATGTGAGCCTGCTTCCTTTTTCTGCGCTAGAACCACATTAGATATCTGAATAGGAAAAAAAAGCTGTAAAGAAAGATTTTACAGATTTTATCAGGATGTTTTAAAATAATGCTATAAAACCACTGGGAAGATATTGATAGAGAACAAGAAAGTGAAAACCGTATGAGCAACTCTTCCATTAACAAGGTGAAATACTGTCCACTTTCTGTTAAAATGCTTTTGGAATGAAGTTGCTTGAAAAGACAAGATTTCTGAAGGTTCCAGGTTTTTGAAGTCTGCAGAGAGACATTCGTGAACAGTAAGCCCAGAGTTCAGCTGCTCTGAACTCACAATTTTCTGCAGAGGGCTCCAGTGCCTCTGGCTGGAGTATTGTCTGTCTATACTCTAAAAAAGACCCTTACAGGTTAGCCTTAGCACCTTCAGTAGTTTAAAAACTTCTGGGGATTGGGAAGATTTCTCTAGGCTGAAATGCATCTCAGTTTGAGAGCTGAATAGATTTTTCCCCCTTCCCACCCTCACAAGATGCTTTAAAATCTTGAGGTTTGAGCTATCGGTGGCTGGGGAATTGCAAGTACTTTTCATGCCTGAAGACCATTTCAGACACTTTGTGCACAAATAGTTTAATACTTGGGAAAGAAAATCTTGGTATGGAGATCACCTGCAGTGTAGAGCAAGAGACCAGCTTCTTAAGCAAAGGAATAAAAGGACTAAAAATAACAAAAATGGAAATATTCAGTCCACAGGGCAGGATAGCCTGTTTCTCCAGGGCGTCATGATTTAAAGGATGAGACATATAATCAGACAAAATGAATTCCAAGAATTATAATAAGTATTTGCTAACCACCCTCTTTGAAGGATTAAGAAAGAATATTTTCTTGGGGACATGTTATTCAGTAACCTGTAATGGCCATTTGTGTTTGGTTTTAATTTGTGTTTGGTTAGTTATTCGTTTTTTCTTTTCTGTCCTGTGTTGATGCTTCTGTTTTTTTTCTTTGAGGCAGACTGCATTTGTTATAGGACAAAGAACACTGAACTTATTAGCCCTTGTTCTGACCCAGCAGGATGAGTCCTGTGTTCCTTTATCCCACATTATCTTTTTTCTTTTTTTTTTGTTCATATGGATGATTCAAATAAACCCAGTGTACGGAAAAGCATGTACAATGAATGATCTGTACTCTGCAGAAGGAGCAAGGTGCATTTTCAGAGCTGGATTCACTTCATCTAGCCTTTTGCCTTTTCTCATATAAATGCCATCTCTAAGATGACTCACCTCAGTTCTGCCAGTACTCAGCAGAGGGTTATGGACAGTGGTCTATAGGTTCAGTCATGCACAGTGGTGTCAACCTAGACTGAATCTGTTATTGCTCTTGCCCTGTTTGTTCCACTGATATTAACATTGCTTAAATGATGAGCACAGACTAAATTGCTAGTTACATGAAATCCACCCCAAAACTTACATAAGTGTATACCCAGGGATGACTCTGTAGTAGAGGGTGATAAGAAATCTAGCTGTTTTCTGCAATGCCCAAGAGTGAGAGGAAAAGTAAATAAGAAAGAGGGAGGAAGAAGAAACACATGGGTCAAAGGGTAATGTTGACAAAAGAATATCTGGAGATAAATTTTTAATGAGTAAATATGGGGTGAAAAGGGAAAGAAAATTCTTAACCTAAAACCCAGTTATTTTAATTGATGTTCAGAATATGGGTCTTCCAGCTTTGTAATATGAGACTCAGGAAAAGGAAACCTAATTCTCTTTTAATTCAATATATAATAAAAGCAATTTTCTCAGATAGTACTTGCAATTTGTGATCAGAAAGTACCCACTTTCCTGTGGCATGGATAGTGCAAGCAGAATTTGATTCATATAAATTCATTTCAATATCTTTCACATATCTTACAGGAGTTAATCTTTTTTTCTTCATTAATGTGATTACTCATATTACTTTTATTTCACTGTTTAAATGTTTAACTGCAAAAAGTCAGGCAGAATACCATACTATATTAAATGAAGTTAAATTTTTCATGAAAATTTTAAAAAGTTTAAATAAAGTTAGTGAGAACTTTAACATTCAAAATCAGGAGCCCCGCTGTATATAAGCTATCACAGTATATGGGAAACTCCCCCCTTCTAAATAGATTGGGATAGCTGTCCTACTATGTGCTACCTGACAATTGACTGTATCTACAAGCCTGCAAGGGAAAGATTTAATGAAAACAAGAAAATCAGGTTGCAGATTCATTTGGGCTTACATGGCTCAAAGGATCATGGGTTATGTCTTACTGTCTGTCTACCAGGAAAGCTCTGCGCCGAACTGCAGGGTACAATGGAGATACAGAGTGGTGTTTCACATGCCTCAAACTGGTTAAAAATAAATTTTACATTTGGGCATATGTATCAGTGGGCTGATTGTACATGATATAATATGAAGAAATGAGATTGAGAGAAGGTCTGATCAAACAATTTTGCTTTGTGATATGCATGCTAAAGTCACTGAGGAAAGCAAAATTCTTAATTTCCTGATTTTTACGCATACAAATTTTATAGCTCTATAGTTGCATTACTTTGAATTTATTATGATTTGGTGGTTGATTTTTATAATGTTTTCAGCTGCTATTAGTTTTAGAAGAGAGTTTGGATGCTCAGTACACAATCCCTTTTCACTGTAGAAACCATAGCAAGATCAGTCTGTGTAACTATCATGTACAGGAAATTAGGATAGAGTTTTCATAATTCGTGGGCTTGCATACCAATCTCCAATTTCTGGAACACAAACAGCATTTTCCTCCCTCAGAGCTGAAGATAAAAGCCTGTGAGTGATTCTGAGGTGTTAAAGTACGAGCGAAACAAGGACCAGATAAGAAACTTGGTAGATAGGATAGACAGAAATAAACAGTAAACCTGCATAAGATTTCAAGCAATAACCTAATCAATAAACATATGAGCAAATGAAAATGCAAATGAGCCACAGCGATATAAATGTTCAGGAAGAAAGAAAGATTTCTGTAATACTTACCTGTATTGCATTGACTTCAAGTAGCCCTTAAGTGGAACTGACGGTATTACAAACACAATAAGCACTTCTAGACAAACTGGAATAACAATCACTTCAGGAGCCTGGAAGCATTCACAATTCTGCTGTTGTCAACTCTTTCAGGGGCTTTAATTTTCAATGGTAAGCACAACTCCTATATAGTGTTGTCAAAACCACAATGAAGTTATGTCATTGAATATTAAAGCGCTGGCCTGCGGAATGCCAAACACACAGATTTGAATTTCATGCTCTCTACTAAACATCAAGACAAATATGTCTAATTTCATAAAAACCTCACCAGCCCAAAAAGGCTGACAATGATGCCCAGTGTTACCAATTCACCAGCTGAAACAGGAGTTTTTACTGTAAAAAAAAGCTGCACACAGGAGGCCAGAGGAGGTTAGGATGAGGTTAGGGTTCATGGATGCAGCATGAGATCAAGGCATAAGGAGGTTGGAGCCTAAAGGTACAATTCGTCACCAAACAGAAAATGCACATTTGTGTATGTTCTCCTATGCTGTTGAGAAGAGGTTGTGAGGAGATTTAAGAAGTACTTAAGGAATTCAGGATACTTACCCCAACAGACAGCAGTTTCATTTGCTGTAGTTTTCCTGATTCCAGCCTTGATGTGTGAGCCATGGTGGTGATTTATTCGATGGGAGGAACAACACACCTGTGCTCCCCACTGAAATCCAGAAGGTTGCTGCTTCCCTCAGCCTTTTCTCCCAGACATACTCAGGGTCTCTGTCTTTCACTGTCTTCCCATGTTTTTATGAGACTAGAGATAGCCTGTGGTAATCTTCAGGGAGCCTATAGTTTCTCTATTAACTCTGCTTAAGTCTGATATGTGTTTTCCCCTTTGGGGTAGGTTTCATTCTGTGTGCTGTATTACAAACAGTAGCGAAGGACTGTGACCACTGGAAGGACTCATGGGGCCATATGTACATGGACTCCATGATAATCTCTAGACTAGCCACGTCATTTTATTTTGGGTTTTTTCTTCTAAAAATGATTGGTTTGACCTGGAAAGTAAAATTTTGTACCAGCTTTTACTGGATGAAATACATCTATTCAAAGAATTGATGCCCAAACTTATCAATTGTACTCAGATGCTCAAAATAGTCTGGACACTGGTATTCCAGACAGAATGTCTGAAGTATTCCTGTCAAGCAACAAAACAAAGAAAACTAACTGCTCAGTGTGATTTGGTCTACAGTTTATAGATAGCACTGTGGAAAGAAGTATTCACTGTGCTGGGTTTGTGCTCTGCAGCCTCCAGTCTGGGACAAATGAAAATCCACCAAACTCTTCAAATAGGTATCCTAAAGCTTTTAAAATTAAAAATCATTAATTACCATGACTGCTGTTGTAATGTCTAAAAAATAATCAACAATTATAATAATTAATGGGATTTTGTGAGGGCTTTTTTGTTTCATAGAGCACAAAAAGCATATCAGAAACACCACATTTCTCCCAAAGTTAACTAGTTCCAAGATACTTCCCTCTGATTACTTTATTTCCTTGGGGGGGCATTTTTATGCTTACAGAAATATTTTGGATGCTCTGTTTTACAAGTGCTTACGCCCTCTGAGAGCTTGCATTACTAATAATACTAATTATTGCAATTATTTATTATTAGATGAAGTATGATAGAGTTTCCAGCAATTCACAAAACACAAAGAGGATGTAAGCAGTATCCTGGAGGAGTTGTGGTTGAACTTTCAGAAAATAAATAAATAAATAAATATAAAGACCTCATACATCACTGGACTTTCTACTCAAAAAGTCACATCATGGGGGCTCATAGAAGAAAAAAGGTATAGCAGATGATACATTAATCTAGAATACAGATCAGTGTCTGGAAAGGTTGATTAACATCTGATAATTTCATGAGGTATATATCTCTTTTTTTGATAGGAAATGTCCTTTATCTCTTCTGTAGGACAGAGAAATGCCTGGTCATAAAGATGCAGGTATACTGAATGAATAGCCATAGCTCATAGTGTGCACTGTTATGCAAGTTTTGTCAGCTAGAGTCAGGAGAGATTCTGTATCTGCAGATGCAGAGTCAGAGCTCACAAGCCAGAAGGTAAGACTGACTTCAGATATCAAACAGCTTAGAGTAATGACCCAAGATGTTGCAAGGTCATAACAGTCTGAGCAGCACAACAGGCTGTCTTAGTCAAAAAGAAAATTTCACATTTTAGACTTGAAACAAAGCCTTTTGTTGTTATAGGGGATAAAGAAATCTCAAAAATGAAGGATGATGCTTTGAGTAAAATTATCTTCAGGGATTTTGATATTAAGGAGAGATCATGCTTTCTGGAAGGCTGGGCCACCATATCTTCTGTATCTTTCTAAAGGTTTTTTTCCTGTAATTTTAAAGTGGAGGCCTCTAATTCATTCAGTGATGAAACAAGAGCTTAAGCAGGTCTAGACATACTTGTAAGTCTCTATATTTATTTTTCTAATTCTTCCTTCTGCTTGTTAAGCAGATAGCTGTTCATAACTATATAACTGATTAGATAATTCGAAAGAAAATGCATTGGTCTTCAGGCAGAATTGGATAGCAACAGGCAGCTGATATAGATCAAACATTGTGTCTTCAGCTTGGTCTAAAGCTGAAGAAACACAAATTGCCTTCTGGAAACTACAGAACACATACAGTACACCTAAACAAAACATGTAAGGAGTCTGGAGAGAGAAAACAGACAAAATAATCTCTGTAACTATGACAGTGACATTAGTGACTTACAGAAGCTTTTAGGTATTATTACTCTCTTCAGAGGGCCAGTGTGCTTCCCCTGTTCTTTTATTTCTGACACGGGCGCTCCTACCCAAACACACAGCAAGAGATTTTTATATCTGAAACATATTCTATGGACTAAAGAACAGCAGATGTACAACTGGAAATGGATCCAATCCAGAAGGCTGCTTCTGAACAACATCTGACTCAGGAACCTTTTTTTATTTTTTTTTGTTTTCAATTAAACCAATACAGAAACAGAGGGATAATATTTTTTTCCTAAGTGGACCTACCCCACACGCCTGTATGCTGAAGGAGGAGGCCTATTTTAAACTCCAAATGATTTAATGCCAGCAAAGTATGTATCAGATGCAATCACAAAAAAATCACATATTAAAGGGTCTTAAGAGTATGTGTAACCCATGTAATTCTTTCCCCAAAGCAGGATCAACTACTTAAGCCACTTGCAAGAGAAGATTGTCTATCTCTTTCTCTCAGTAATGACCAATGTTGTATTACAAACCATGTATTACGAACCGAAGGCCAAAGAGCAGTGGTGAATGGTGTCGCATATATTTGGCAACCAGTTACTAGTGGTGTCCCTCAGAGCTTGGTATTGGGGCCAGTCTTGTTTGATATCTTCACTGATGATCTGGATGAAGGGATTGAGTGCACCCTCAGAAAATTTGCAGATTACACCTATTTGGGTGGGAGTGTTGATCTGCTGGAGGATAGGAAATCTCTGCACAAGGATCTGGGCAGGTTGGATCCATGGGCTGTGCTCATTGGGATGAGGTTCAACAAGGCAAAGTGCTGGCCCATGCACTTGGGCCACAACAACCCCATGTGCTGCCCCAGGCTTGTGGCAGAGTGGCTGGAAACTGCTCATGGAAAAGGACCTGGGGATGCTGATTGATGGAGCTGAACATGAGCAGCTTGTGCTCAGACAGCCAAGAAGACAAACAGCATCCTGGCCTGTATTGGCAAAAGTGTGGCAGCAGGGCCAGGGCAGTGATCGTCCCCCTGCACTGGGAACTGATGAGGATGCACCTTGAATCCTGTGTTCGGTTCCGGGCCCCTCACAAGAGAGACATTGCGGTGCTGGAGCAGGGCCAGAGAAAGGCAATGGAGCTGGTGAAGGACCTGGAGCACAAGTGTGATGGGGAATGCCTGAGGGACACAAGAGGTTTAGTCTGGGGAAGAGAAGGCTCAGAAGTACCTTGTCGCTTTTTACTGCCTGAGAGGAGGCTGGAGTCAGGAGGTGGCTGGTCTATTCTCCCAACAAGTAACAAGCAACGGGACAAGAGGTAACAGCCTCAAGCTACACCAGTGGAGGTTTAGATTAGATATTAGGAACACATTCCTCTCAGAGAGGGTACTCTGGCATTGCAGCAAGTTTCCCAGGACAGTGGTGGAGTAACTGTCCCTGAAGTGTTCAAAAACAGTGTAGAGGAGGCCATCAGTGACACGGTTTAGTGGTGGAGTTGGCAGTGCTGGGAGAATGGTTGGACTTGATGATCTTGATGGTTTTTTCCAACTTTGTTGATTCTATGATTCTGTATGGCTCTATATTTATATATATAACCATATATTCGTAGAATCATAGAACAGTTTGAGTTGGAAGGGACCTTCAAAGGTCATCTAGCCCAACCCCTCCTGTTGCCCAGAAGAACATCCAGCCTGGTCTTGACTGTCTCCAGGGATGGTGCATCCACCACCTCTCTGGGCAACTTGTACCAGTATTTTACCATCCTTACTGTAAAAAATTTCCTCCTCATGTCCAGCCTGAATGTTCCTCTTCTGGTTTAAAACCATCACCCCTCATCCTATCACAACAGGCCATGATAAAAGGTCTCTCCCTAACTTTCTTGTAGGCCCTTTTAAGTATTGAAAGGCTGCATTAAAGTCTCCCTGGAGTCTTCTCCAGGTTGAGCAACCCCAACTCTCTCAACCTTTCCTCATAGGTATTCCATCCCTCTAATCATTTTTGTTGACATCCTCTAGTTCCACTTCAACAGATCCATGTCTTTCCTGTACTGAGGACTCCAAAGCTGGATGCAGTACGTTGAGGTGGGGTCTTTGTTCTGGCGCATTGGTACATTGGGGTACATTGATCTGGTGGAGTCCTTCTAGAGCAGAGGTGCAGAATCACCTCTCTTCAGCTGCTTGATATATTACATCAGGATTTGGTGAATACAGGTTAGATTAAAGTCTCACCTGCTGACATTCTGCAAAATCCTAAGAAGCGCTTCTGGGTTCAGACAGCTTTCAGACTCAGTAGGGAAAGCAGCCAAGGGGAAGAGAAATAATGTGTCATTTTGCTTATTTTCTATGTCATTTCTAAATTTTTAGTATTAGCCTGATCCATCTTTTCTTAAGCTTAATAGTAAAATTCCAGCTGACCACAAATGGAGTTAACAGAAGGTACTACAACTTGCAAAAATACAAGGAAAAGAAAAAAAAAGTCCATATGCGACTCCTGCATAACCCAGATCTCTGACATCTCAAAATGGTGATAAAAACTTCTATACCTAGCACTTAGATTTTATTTCACTGCACATTTACAAAAGAAAATTTTGCCTTGAAAAATAAATAATAGTTAAATAAAGCATAGCATATGATGGAGTTTTCCCGAAACAGCATGCAGCTGTGGAGCCAAACAAGCTTATCCACATTCCCTGAGCGATGGTTTGTGTTTTGACATTGACTAACTCATCCATGCTCAGGGCACAAGCACTCAGACAATCTCCATCACCAGTTTCCCATTAGAAATCTTGATCTCTGCTGAAACAAGCTCAATTCCCTTCATTATTTCCCAGCCGACAGACAGCTTGAGAGGGAGGATATTACAAGTGTCAGTCTCTTTGCCTCCGGACAGGCCATGGATGACACAAGAAGAAGAGAAACAAACAAATAAAAAATATCTCTGTTTATGTGGCAACTTTTTAATGTGTTTGTTGTACTGCTATGCTTCATTCGCTCTCCCAAAACTAGTTTACCAGGATTATATCCTTGGAAATCCTTCAGAAAAAGTGTTTTCTCTCCCTTTTTTCTCTGATTTCTTGCTAGGCTTTTGTTATTTCACTGAAAGAAGAAGTTGGAAATCCATCTTGAAGAGCTACTTTGTTATTAGGAGGACTTATAGAGATCTTCAATTTAATAATTGTGTAAAATCTAACAAATATTTTTGAGAAGGGATGGTGTTTTCTACTAAATAGGACAAAGAGCAATAAGGTCAGTCTTAATGTAGACTTTTCCATAAATATCTTCAGAAGGATAAATTTATTTGTTTTAATACTTGCATTATTTTGGAAATGAGAGGTCAAGATCAGGGTCTATAAGTTAATGAGAACTGTGATAGCTCCATTAACTGCAGTAAAGGTATGGTGCTGTGTGCTAAGTGTTAGCCATAAGCATAGTGAAAAAGAGTCCCTGATCTGAACAACTTACTTTTTAAAGACAGAAAATAGAAAAAAAAAAAAGAGAAAAAGCATGAAGAGCAAATAGAGTGTTTTCCACTCACAGTCATTATTGTTCATTTGAGGATACAAGCTGCTTCTGAACATACATGGAACAATTCCCTTGTTTTCTGCTCTTGCCCTTGTGTGTTTTGTGGGTATAACTCACTTTTATGTGTGGAAGTACTCCAGCAATTTCCTTATTCAAAAGCATTACCAGACTCCCTGGTTATGTTAATACAAGTAAATTAAACATTTATTGGTCAATTTCTTGATACTGAATCTTAACGTCATTAAATACCCCTCACCGTACTTTTGCAGCTATTAAAACAAGTTTGTAACTGCCTATTAAGAATGGTTCCTGACCCCTAGCAGATGCCCAAAACATCCCAAGGAATAGCTTCAGAGACTGATAACAGTCATAATCCAAAATCATATCAGGAACTGTTCTAACTATTTAGTAGTATCAGTAATCATGTTCTAGTGCCCATGAATGTTCCTAGACAGTGCTTTATTCATTAACGTAGCAATTCCCTATCTGTCCCCTCAGGGAAGCTGTGTGATGGCCGGTAAAAGCATCACCACACATGCAAATTTTATTAAATGCATATGGATAAGACCATCTGAGAAGAAAGGTAATGAAAGACTGGTACTGTGGGGATGTGACTAAGGTAGTTACCACCCTATACTACTAAGGCAGTATTCTGTAGCCTCTGAAGTATGAAAATATTAATATGGACCACATTAAAAATGAAAACACTTTCCCTTAGCTGTTGATTTTCACCATTTTGATGGAAGTTTTCATTAAAAAATGAATATTTTTTAATACATTAAAGCTCTTCTAATAACAGGGAACAGAATCAAAACATCAACATTTTGGCATTGAAAGAAGGAGGAGAAAAAAGATATACAGAATCATTGATAAAAAAAATGTCGCAGAATAAAATAAGTCAAGGAAAACTAAGAGAGGATGTGTGTAATGTCTCAAGAAATCTCATAATGACCTGCTAGAGAATGGAGGAGAAGGAGGTGTGTTTTGCTTTATTGTGTATTTCTGTAGAGTGCAGTAAAAGAAAATTCTACCATCTGTCATCTTCAAGAAATTGGCATGCTATGACACTGGACAGGTTTGTTCATACTTCCAATCTGCTGCTTGTTCATTTCTGCTGAACAGTTTTGTTCTCCACTTCTCCCATGTAATTTTTATTTTTATCACTATTATTGTTGTTATTGTTATTATAATTATTAATATTAATGATTACTGGTTTTATTAATTTGGAAGTTGGATCATGTTCCATTTTTTCTATAGCTTCTATAGTTTGAATACTTCAAGCTAAAATTAAATGAAATGCAATGAAATTAAATAAAATAATAGTAATAAAAAAGAACAACCTACCAAAAAATCCTAGACTGCCTCCATTTTGACTTTTCCATATGTCATTTAAGTATACTTTTAAGGTGATTAGGCTTCCTCAACACATTGTTTGGGATACAGCATTAAATTAAATACTTCATAATGAACATTAACACAACATTAATTTTTATTTATATTAGAATCCATGAAGCAATATATATGAAATGTATGTAAGTAGGTTATATCTCCTGTTAGGGAAAGTATATTTCTTCAGGGTATGGCAGGAAAATGTTGCTGTCAGAAGTTATGATTGCAAATCCAAAACAGATGATTCCAATGCTATATGTCACAGAAAGCCCTAGACATGTGATTTACTAAACCCAGCTGGGCCAGTTAGGTGAGATGTGGATATCAATTCTCAGCTGATCGTGCATTTTGGGGGACCCCTGCCTCCATTTTATGGTATAAAGGGAGTACACTAAAAAAGAGCTTATTCTTTCTCACTGACAACCTGGAGGACTTAGACAACCATTTCAGGTTAAAAGTCCACCTTTTAGATTGTAAATGTTAGAGTAGGAAAATCTATTCCTAAGCCACATCAGGAGTGCCAGGTTCCTAAATCTGCTACATCAAGGATCTGAAAAAAGAAAGCTTAAATACTTTGGCCTCATATTCCAAGATAAAGATTCCGTTTCCTTGATTTAACTGATGGATAGGGGAAAAGCAGTTGACATCCTCTAGTTGGACTTGTGCAAAGCATTTGACACTGTCCCACACAACATCCTTCCTTCTAAACTGAAGAGACATGAATTTGATGGATGGACCACCAACTGGATAAAGAATTGGCTAGATAGCCGCACGCAGAGAGTTGTGGTCAAGAGCTCAATTTCCAACTAGAGACAGCTAATGAGTCATGTCCCTCAGGGTCTGGTGTTGGGAGCAAACTTGTCCTTTGTAGTTGACATGGACAGTGGGATTGATGCACCCTCAGCAAGTTTGCTAGTGACACCAAGCTATGTGGTTCAGTTGATACACTGGAGGGAAGGAATGCCATCCAGATGGACCTTGACACACTTGAGAGGTGGGCTGATGCCAACCTCATGAAGTTCAACAGAGCAAGGTCCTACACCTGGGTCAAGACAATCCCAGGCACAGTTACAGGTTGGGCAGAGATTCAGAGCAGCCTTGCGGAGAAGGAATTAGGGGTGTTGGTTAATGAGAAACTGAACATGAGCCGACTTCAGTGTGTGTTCACAGCCCAGGATCTAACTGTACCCTAGGCTGCATCAAAAGGAGCATGACCAGCAAGTTGAAGGAGGTGATCCTGCCCCTCTACTCTGCTCTCATGAGACCAAATATTTGGAGGACTGTGTGCAGTTCTGGTGTCTTCAACATAACAAGGACATGAAGCTGTTGGAGCAAGTCAGGAGGACAACTACAAGGATGATCAGGGGCTGAAACACTTCCCATATGAGGTGAGAAAGTCGGGGCTGTTCAGCCTGGAAAAGAGAAGGCTGCGTAGAGCAGCATATCTGAAGGGGGCCTAGAAGAATGCTGGAGGGAGACTCTTCATTAGGGACTGTGATGGTAGGAAAGGGGTAATGGGTTTAAACTCAAACACAGGAAGTTCAGGATAGATAGAAGGAAGAAGTTTTTGACTGTGAGGCTCGTGAGGCACAGGTTGCCCAAAGAAGTGGTAAATGCTCCATCCCTGGCAGTGTTCAAAGCCAGGCTGGACAGAGCCTTGGGCAACATGGTCTAGTGTGACGTGTCCCTGCCAGAGCAGGGCTGTTGAAACTAGATGATCTTAAGATCCTTTCCAACCCTAACTATTTTATGATTTCCTTCAAACATCACAACAGGTCGTGAATAGAAAAAGAGGTCTTGAATAGGTGGAAAAAAAACCAAACAAACCATCCCTACCCCCCAAAAAAACCCACCCACGTTTTAAATCCTTTCAGCTACAAAAGTATTTGTTAGAATTCATCTTTTACTTCATATTCCAGATTTCTAATGATTGGTACGTCTTCATATTTCAATTACAACTTAACTAAAAGGCCAACTTTAGGAATATTCATGTGGTTTTCAGTAAGAATTTTTAAATAAATGCATAGCTTCAAGGTGAATGACGTTGTTTTGTAGAAAAACCATATAGGAGTAGAAAAAGATGCAAATTCTTAATTGCTGAATTAAGCAGGTCCACATGATACATAAATATATTTGAAGTAGATTACTGAAAAAACATTTCATTGGTGTTTCAGTAAAATAGGTTTTTAGCATTATAAAATTTATTTATGAGCCAAATTTCTTATTGGTAAAAATTTTAATAGTTACACCTTCTGGCAAACTGAAATTATTATAATTATATCATTAAATTAGGATCAATTTTTTTGGGGGGATGGATGTTTGTTCACATTACAGAATGTTTTGTGTGGTTTTATTTTAATCTGAAGGGAAAGTATAAAGATCTGGGATTACAAATAAGGCAAAAAAAAAGCTAGAAAAGGATTTATTTGGCTGAAGCAGCAGATAGACCTGCAAGTAAAAACTGAAGACTCGAAACATTGAGAGTGATGATGTCTCAATGGACTTACACTAGACTTAGAGCAGTGAGTCTCATAGCACAGTTTGGCCCACGTCCTAGAAAAGTGTCTTCTTGCTGTCTGTCAATGTTCAAACGAATATTCTTTAAACTTAGCACTCTTTTTATAGTGTCTTCCATCTGGGGATCTGTAACATCAAGGTGTAAGAGAGATCAAAATTTGGCCAAATAGTTTATAATTCAGGGAAAAGTGCTTCCAGTCTGGTGACACATGCTATGTAACCAATAAATAACAGTATTTACAACATCTGTGGAAAGAATTGCCTTTGTAATGAAGATATAAGTACACACACTTCTCATAAGTCAGGTTTAAAAGGTCGATTATAGAATCATAGAATAGATCATAGAATACTTAGGGTTGGAAAGGTCCTTAAGATCAGCAAGTTCCAACCCCCCTGCCATGGGCAGGGACACCTCACACTAAACCATGTCCCCCAAGGCTTCGTCCAACCTGGCCTTGAACACTGCCAGGGATGGAGCATTCACAACCTCCCTGGGCAACCTATTTCAGTGTCTCACCACCCTAACAGGAAAGAACTTCTTCCTTATATCCAGTCTAAACTTCCCCTGTTTTAAGTTTGAACCCGTTACCTCTTGTCCTGTCATTACAGTCCCTCATGAAGAGTCCCTCCCCAGCATCCCTAAAGGCCCCCTTCAGATACTGGAAGGCTGCTATGAGGTCTCCATGCAGCCTTCTCTTCTCCAGGCTGAACAGCACCAATTTTCTCAGCCTATCTTCATAGGGGAGGTGCTCCAGTCCCCTGATCATCCTCGTGGCCCTCCTCTGGTCTTGTTCCAACAGTTCCATGTCCTTTTGATGTCGAGGACACCAGAACTGCACACAATACTCCAGGTGAGGTCTCACAAGAACAGAGTAGAGGGGCAGGATCACCTCCTTCGACCTGCTGGTCACGCTCCTTTTGATGCAGCCCAGGATACGGTTGGCTTTCTGGGCTGCAAGTGCACACTGCCTGCTCATGTTCGTTTTCTCATCAACCAGCACCCCCAAGTCCTTCTCCACAGGGCTGCTCTGAATCTCTTCTCTGCCCAATCTGTAGCTGTGCCTGGGATTGCTTCGACCCAGGTGCACCAATATTAATGTACCAGTATTAATGATTGAAAGTAGCTTTGTTTGGTGGAGGGGAAGGGGAAAAACAGTTAAAAAG
Organism: Pezoporus occidentalis; assembly: GCF_034315485.1. Taxonomy (NCBI): domain Eukaryota; kingdom Metazoa; phylum Chordata; class Aves; order Psittaciformes; family Psittacidae; genus Pezoporus; species Pezoporus occidentalis. The sequence goes on from NW_026913274.1 coordinate 918,555, forward strand.
TGATATTTGTGGAATTTCCAGGAGAAATAAGATTTAGAAATTGAATCCAGTGAAAATTCATACAAACAAAGCAGAAAAACAAAGAAAAAAAAACACAGACTAAGAAAAGATAAGGGCAAAATCCTTGATTTGCCACACTCTCACTGTAAAGAATCTGTCTCGTTATCCTTTGCACGATACAGTGCAATATTTGACCCACCAATGAAAGTACAGAAGTTCTGCCCACTGTGTCTGGAAAAATTTGATCATCTCAAATGACCTGATCCTGAAGTCATTGTGTGAGCTTCAAGTGATACTATCTTCCATTTTTGAGCAATGGAAGAAATTGAGACAGGCCTACTCCTCTCCAAGGACTTCTAAAACTCAGCCTTTGTTCCATCCTCTCTCCCTTATTAAGCAAAAAAACATTAAAGACAAGAAACAGAAGAGAAAAAGAAAACAGAACTTCTTTGGCCCCTCACAACCTTCCTGGAGAAAAGTTCCTGACTCCAAGATCTACTGCTGATTTTGACACTCAACTCATAAGAGTAGACCAACCAAGAGATGCTTCAGAACCCTCCACAGGCTTTATACCGATGTTTTCTCATGATTTGCAGCTGATGTTCAGAGAAGTTAAACAAACTGTTATTCATTAGACAAGGGTGGAGAAAACAGTGAGAGAAAAAATCCTTCCTTGTGCATTCAGGTAGTGAGAAGAAACCATGAAGCATGGTATTACCATATACCAGGAGACAACTGCCATACCTTCTGCCAGCATAATTTTTCTCATATAAACCCCCTTGTTTTTCCAACTGTGACAATACTTGGTTGGCCTTTTGCTCCATTCTCATCTGCTTCTGGTTATCTAGTCATTAGCTATCAAACTCTACTGTTGTGAACCACTACCATGCAATTTTTTGGTTCACTGTGGGTCAAGGATAACAAATAGTTTTGATTGCATCTTATTTTCCTGGTGTCTTGGAAGGGGGTGAAATCAAACAGTTAATCTATTTCATTTTACTGATCACCATCAGGAGTTCTGGATGGGTAATTTTGTGTTGTTACTGTGTCCCAATCTCATAAAGTTTCATTTACTGCCTTTTTAAACAAATGATGACTCCAAATCTATTTGTCACACAATAGCTCTCAAACATGCCAAACAATAACTATTACTATTCTTGGCTTGTTTGATCCAAATGGCATTTGCAGACATTATTCCTCCCCTCTTCTAGATATGACTTGAACAGAAACCTTTAAATAAATAAAACAAAACCCAGAGCAAACCTCAAAAACAATAAACCACATCCAAGCCCTAGAAAATAATCACAAAACTAGTGGCTGTTGCCATTGTAAGTGGGGAAATCCAATTATGAGATGTCAATATTGTTCTCCTTTCAATTGCCTCAAAAAGATTCATATGTATGTAATTTTTAGGTTGATTTCATTGGCTTTGTCAAAAAGAAACAGAAATTATGTAGCTGAAAGAGGGCTTAACCCCCCAAATTCTTCCTGTACAAAAACATGCAAACACATACACACCACATACAAACACACGCAAACACTAACACACACACAGAGTGATCGATATCAATTTTCAAATGTACTATTGATTTCAGTAGCCCTTAATTTCAAGACAAACAATAGTTTCTTTTGTAATTTCCATGCTGCTGATATAACTGCCATCATTGCTGACCTGTATGTTGTCAAATAATATTGATTGGGTATGAAATGAAGCAAGAAGGGGCTGGCAGCAAGGTGTGTGATGGGAAAGGAGAACATGGGTCCCTTCTCGTTAACTAAAGGAATAAACGGAAGGGATGCAACAACTTCATAGTCAAGTAGGTGAGAAGGCTGCGCCGTCAGGCTGGGCTTTGGCTGGACTGGGCTTTGCACCCCTGCACAAACTGTTCTCCCTCTCTGTACCTCTGTCTCCTCCACCTCCCATGGTGGTTTCTCCTATCTGTTCTGACTGTAAATATGTGAGAAGTGATTTTCAGCTTGAATTCATTATATGTATTTCTCAATTAATCCAGGAAAGAAAGGTATATTTATGACTAAATCACTACTGGTGGTTCTGGAGACCCAGGTTTTCTGTGTTTTCTACCAGTGTCTGATGAACCCAGAAGCATGCTTCCAGACTGCATGCTCCCCTTGCACAACCTTCATTCTCCAAGGTGAGGCTACAGAATCTGTCTCTGCCTTTTCCATTAAATTGTACAGTTTCTATGATACAGTATAGTGATTGAGACACTTCATAGAGCTCTTACAGGGCCCCGTCCTTGAGTTTCTGGAGGCTGCTGTAGCTGTGGCAAGTGTCATAACTGTAGGTGCATAGCTTACACACCAGGTAGCTCCTACAGGTGGGCAGCTCCAGGACTAGACTTCAGAACTACTTCAGGTGACAGGAGCATTCACAGGGACTGTCAAATCCTTAGATTTACCTTGCAGGACTCCATCCAGTATCTTGTACTCTCTAAATCAATATTAAATCCAAAGTATAATTTATATATAATATTAAATTATTGAAATATTATAAAAGTATAATTCAAAGTATAATCACATATAAACTTGGAGTTACGGATATTTGAAAGAAGCCTTTGACTCTCACACAGAAAGGAGGATATTCATTCACTTGTCTGGATGACATGCTGACTGGTGTAATTGTATTCTACCAGCTCAGATTTCTCCTGCAGTATCTGTTGGCTTTGAAATCATTCTTAGGTTCCCATCCTGAGCGTTGTAGCATTGCTGTGTGTTTTAAATCATCTGAATCACCCATGTAACTGCAGCGAAGGTACCATATCTGACTCACGCATTAGTGCACATACCTCAGGCCAATTAATCTTCTTCTGAAGAAACAACAAAAATATGATCTTATGACAACATTTTATGCAGAACATTTTGTCCAAAAACATTTTAGCGTGTCCTGTTAAGCTATATGTATACATACAAACATATATAGTATTGTATATACACATACAGTGAGAGAGAGAAGTAAGGCCAATAATTCAGCATTTGGATCCAAATTTGGATTATTGCCATAAAAGATCCAGCTTCAGGGTATTCTGATACTCTGTGCACTTATTTACACTAACAGTTCACTTAACTGACTCCATTAAGATTCAGGAAAATTTAGATGCAATATACCAGGTTAATCTAGAGCATAGATATGAGCCTATGGGTAAAATCTTAGGCCCCTTTGGAATCATTGCAGAGTTCCCAAAGGACTGAAAACTTCTTTCTGTCTAGGAATCATTCCCTTTGGCATGACAGTGCACCCCTCACTGGAGTGGGAAGCAGCTGCAAAGCTTTAATGAATGAAAAAGAATGTAATATCCAGCTAAAACTAGAGTGGGAATTATAAGTAGGCAAATCAACCAGCAGTTACTCAAATTTAAATCTATTGAGGATGCTGGGGTTAATGACTAGTTTATGCACTACATTTCCTTCCTTTAATATTATTTTAATATTGTTGTATTTTATTTTAATTACATTCAATCTTCGTTTTTCTGTTACTTTATAGAGGAAGCACATTTGTGCTTGCTAGCTTGGAAAAAAAGCAAGAAGCAAATGTCAGACTTACACCACCACATGGGATCTAAAGCTTGGTTTAATTCTGGTTAAGACAGATCTAAATTAAAACAACTTTTGTTTCCCTGTGGAACCCTTATTTAAAGATGACGGGTCCCTGAGTGTATGTGTTTGTGAGACTAAATGCATTACTGAAGAATCTTGAACAGAGCTCAAGAGAGAAGTAGAGAAAAGGAACAGTAAGACATAATGGATTATTTCAGGTACTAAATCCAAGTCTGAATTTCCCACTTTTTTGAAACACATCTGTCTCTTTTGTTCTGTGTGAGGATGCCTTTTACTGTTCAATCTGTTTTGGACAATAACAAAGTAACTATAATGGAGAATGATGATATGCATGGAAAGAATCTATTATGGAAGCTACTGGTCAGAAGTTTCTAAACCGTGTGTTCTGGTGTATAAAAAGGAAAGCTTACTTAGTTTCAAAATTATCGCTACTATATTCTGCAAGGATTTATTTATTTAGAGATAGGGAAAGTGCAAAATGTTCTTGAGAAGCATAGAGATAAAAAATCTCAAATATTAGATCTTGGTTGCTAACTGCTGAAAAAGACTGTTCAGATTTTGCTGCATTTTTAGAAATGTATGCCAGCAAGAACAAAATGGATAAATAAATAGAGGAAAGATAAAATAGATGTGAATGCAATTGTGAATATGAAGTTGTTCAAATCTTAGAAACAACTGACAGCTTGGAAAAGAAAACTCTACAGACAAATTCATTCTCCCCTACCCCTTAACTTCACGTGGTCAATGAATGACATTCCTTCACAGTTTTATCAATAGAATGTAATTCTGGCCAGATCAGCCTGTCAACGATGAACAACATCAAATCATTTTGTCCATAGAAAAAAATCTCTTGCTGTTTATAATTTCTTTTCTTTGCTTGTGGATAAAACGGGGCTATTAAAGTACCTTCTGTGGCCCAACTTAAGAACAGGGGAAGACTGTTCATTGTAGACAAAACAAAGCGTGCAGGCAAAATTGCCACCATACAAAGAATTACAGGATGCAAAAACTGCAATAAAGTGAATGCAAAAGAACCTTTGATTTTTCCAGTGCCTGATCTGTAAAATGGATCTGTAGTGAAAGTGATATTTTAAGGTTCAGGTGTGGAGCTCTTTAAGTATAAGCCTGTAAGTAAATGGACTGTGTGTAAGCACAGTAAACAGGCAAAATCATGATTTTTGTATTGAAGGTTTTGAGTAGTAGTTGGCATCACTGGCTAATATGTGAGAAGATTGGGAATGTCTGTGGTCATTCTTAGGTAGATAACACCTGGTTTTCATAAAAATGTTTCCAATTTCTCATTCTAAATGTTTCCAGTTTTCTTATGAGGATTCAAAAGAGTGAAGGTCTGTGTGTATTGATCAATCATTTTTTCTGAAATCTGAATTTCAAACTCATCATTACAGGAAAGCACTCTATTATCCAACCATAGTCCTTTTTCCCACCCATAGCTTGCTAATTCTTGCCTTTTCCCATCTACTTCTCAAGCACCTGTGACTCTATCAAGGGAACCACAGAGGTCAGAGCACCTCTTTATTACCACTATCAAAAGTGGTGGTAAGCAAAGAAATAGAAGATTAAAACTTGGATTTTTCTAACTGACATTGTTTTGAGGCAGGACCTCCCACATTTTGATTGATCTAACTTTATTTAGTTTTATACACCCAGTATCTTTGTAATGGTCTGGCATACCTCAAGAAGACATGGGTGAGTGTAACTGCCTTTATCTCCTTGTTGGTTCTCAGAATTGAGTAAGACAATGCAATAAAAAATGTAAACAAGGACAGGAACCTGTTTTGTTAAATAATAAGCTATATGTCATCACAAAACAAAACAACCAACAAAAACAAACCAACAAACAAAACCCCAAACAAAAAAAAAACCACACAAAACCAAAACCAAACCAACCAACCAGTAGATTCATAAGGATAATGACTGTCACATCAATAGATAATTCAGGACAAGGACTGACAAAGATACTTGATATATCACAGAAAAAGAAATAAACCTAGGTGTCTGTAACCACTTGCATGTTTGGGTGATCCTTGGCTGATAATACCAGCAGACCTCAGGCTCTGGGAGTCTTTGAAAATAATCCTAGCTTTCTAAAGGGCTCTAGAACTTAAAATGATAAAATCATTGAAGTCATGAGCACAGCAGGTCATAATATTTACATGAAACTGCAGCATCCATTAAGAGGGTACAGGCTTTAATAAGTTTAAATAAGCACATGAAGAAATATCATAGACTCATAGAAGGGTTTGGGTTGGAAGGATCCTTACAGACTACCTAGTTCCAACTGCCTTGGTATGTGCAGGGACATCTTCTACTACACTCAAAGTCCCATCCAGCCTGACCCTGCACACTTCCAGGAATGGGGCAGATGAATATTTGAATTCATGTTCTCAGTGCAGGATGCATGTAAACTAGTCAGCAGATTTAAAGTTGCCCTTCTCAGGAAGACAGATGCCTAATTCTGTGTTGCCAGAATGATTGCCACCTTCTATTTGGCATTCATAGTTGCAAATGCTCTTTCAAGTCTAGCTGACTTCATAACTGTAAGTTTGCTGTCACCTCAGTAGTTGGATCACAGTTTAGCTTCCCTCTGTGTTTATAGTGATTTAAATCCAGACCTCCTCAGTTGTGAATGACTGCACTAGCTTTGAGACAATACACTGTTTCCTGCATGGAAATGTTATATTTGTGCCCAGAATTTCTCAGAGGTATTCATTAATGGGCTGAGAAAGTCCAATGATCTGAGAAAGCTTCAGGCAAGTCTTTTAATTTTATCTAGGCTGGCAAAGAAGAGATATTAATGAAATTCCCCGAATAAACAGTACTCCCACTGCCCCTTTAGGTACCTTTTTAGACCTTTCAATATTAAAAAAAAATAAATCTGTACAAATCAGGGACTGTAGCAATAGGACAAGGGGTAATGGGTTTAAACTTAAACACAGGAAGTTCAGGATAGATAGAATGAAGAAGTTCTTGATGGTGAGGGTGGGGAGGCACTGGCACAGGTTGCCCAAAGAAGTGGTAAATGCTCCATTGCTGGCAGCATTTAAGGCCAGGTTGGACAGAGCCTTGGGCACCATGGTTTAGCATGAGGCGTCCCTGCCTATGGCAGGGGGTTGGAACTAGATGATCTGGAGGTCCTTTCCAACCCTAACTATTCTATGGTTCTAGGATTAAACCATTTCAAGCACAGGATTTGAGCTTAAGCCTGTTGAGAGTCTCCAAAACCACGCAGTTGAGCTATAGCCCTAAGATAACACAGGACAGATCCTTAACTTACAGGCCTAAGTGCTGTATTATTGAACACAGACCCAAGTGACTTAAGTGATAACTAGGCTAAGGTTAACCACAAAATCCTTTCATTAATCTAACTCTGCATCAAGCAGCTGACCACTGAGCACTAGAGGTTCTTATCCGGAACCAGATGTCCCTTAGACAGGAGCAAACATATCAGTTGCCTGAAACCTGGTTGCTGCTCTGGAAGTGAGCCAGGGTGGGATAGGGGAAAAGCAAATGATCCAGCTACTAAGTCAGGTTGTCTTTTGCTCTAGGTAAATGGAAGGCTCTGCAGAAGCCCTAGGGAAAGATAATGCTTCCCTGTACCCCAGTCTTCCTATCTGTCTTTAGATTTCTTAGTTATACCCATTCCTCTCATTTTCCACACTCCCCCATGCTTGTTGGCAGGTCTAGTCCACACAAAAATAAACTGTAAATGCCTTAGAGTTTGTTCTTTGTTGTTGTTGTTGTTTTGCTTTGTTGTTGCTTTCCTTCCTCAAGTCCCCAAAGAAACATCAAAGTACAAAGGAAAGAAAGCAATACTGAGAATAAAAGTGAAAGCCAAACAAAAAGACAGAGTGGAGGGAAAAAAAAAAGAAAAAAATAAAAGAAGCTCGCGATGGCCCTGCAGAACTTTCTTCAAGGGGGTTAGGTTTCCTTCAGAGAAAGTTTAGGTATACGTTTGTTTGCATTTTCAAATTGGGGCTGTTTGTGCACATCCAGAGGAGAACAAAAGCAATGCAAATTTCAGGAGAGGTGTTTAGTGGAGCAGGCTGCTGGCAGGGCCACCTGGCTACTGCAAGCAGCCCATTGCCCGCTGTGCTCACCTGCTTAAATATTAACAACGAGGGGGAAGGCAGAAATGTATCAATTAAACATCAGGAGCGTCTGAGCAGAGAGATGGATTGTTTTCAGAACACAAAGCAGGCAGTCTCATAAACTAGCTTCTGTTCTTGGTCAGTTAATCCTCTGAATGTTAACCTATATTAACATGTCTGCCCTCTCTCCCCACCCTTTCCCTATGAGGACACAATTGCGACACATAAATGGAACAACATAGGAATAGAAACCTAATAACTAGGTCAGAAGCAGACTTGAATTGACTGCAGCTCCAGGCCAGAATCTGTCACCTTTCTTCTAGAGTCTTCACCCAAGCTGTCAGGTGATTTGCACCAAGTAGAGACACACAAAAAATAAGTCTTAGCAGATACAAATTAAACAACCCAACAGTGGTTGAGGGTTGAGTGCTTGGTCCTGCCCTTGCTGTGTTGCATGGGAAACCCATGCCGAACCCAGGAACAAACTAATCAGTCTGAACTGAAAGCCTTTACCTGGCTAGTCTTAATAATATACTGGATCAGAGTAAGATCCATCACCCCACATTCTGCGTGCTGCAATAATGGGTTCCTAGGGTTAAGTATAGGAAAAAGGTAAGAATATATGTACATGAGTCCTGGGTTCATCCGTTCTCAGGCTAAAGTTGAAAACCATAGCACTGCACCAGCTACTAAGAAGGAGAAAAATGGCCACTGCAGCTGAACCCAGGACAATGTGTGGTTTTCTTCTGTATAGTTTCCTAGCATCCTGAATATAATGTTGTGGGTTTGGTTTTTTTTACATATTTAGTAACTTTTAATTGATTTGTTTTCTATGAACTTGCTTTTCCTTGATTATATGTGAATTTCTGACTTCCATGACACCCTATTGCAAGGAGGAATCCCATTTAACTATTCTGATTACACAGATTGACCAAGATGTCATGTTAGATAAACCTGTAATTGGCTAAAGCAAACACTTAAGGCTGTTAATTCTTCCAAAATATTCATATTGTCAGATACACCAGATTTTGAAAAATCTGCTTATGGGAGGTTACTCCAAATTGTGGCATATCTGGTCTTAAAAAGAGGATCATCTGGAAGGTCTAAGCAAAGAAAGCTTGTACACAGCGATCTGGGTAGTCAATTGCTTGCAGCTGTATGCAGTGCTACTCAGGCAATGGGAAACGTGCATTCACCTACACAGATTCACCCTCATGTTTGGCAGTCATTATGGCAGATGGCTTAGTGTTCTTAATTTTCCAAAATCCTTTCAGTTCTTACTAGTACTTTAATTTCATACCAGCCTCATTCTGGTTTAAATTTCAAGAGATTTAAACTAGAACATTTTTACCTCTTCAGCTGGGCCTTTTAAAATACGTGCTGATAGTTCAAATCTGCAAATAATTTACTCTCCCAATATTTCTAAGAACTAATTACCTGTGCGTATAAAGTGGTGAAATCTTATTATATTTTCTTTAAAAAATCCACCATGCATTTCATTACATTATCCAATTACTGCTGTGCTTGTACAGTACTATGCTACTGCCCGATTACAGGCTATTTACTGTACAGATGGGTTACTTTAATTAAAAAAATGCAACTAGTCTTACAAAGCAATCATAGAATCACAGAATGGTTTGGGTTGGAAATAATCTTACGATCAAGCAACGTTTATTTGGAACAAAATTCTCAAGTACTGGCCATTGATCCTGGCTTTAGTTTAACCAGTAAAGGGTGAAGTCAAGATTTGTTCTTATAGAAAGATTGTCCTTTCAGTTTCCATAATCTTTTTAGGAACAGTGATCGCTTGGAGTTTCTTCAAATCAAATCTGTCTAAAGCTGGATGAAAGATTTTTGCTCTATGTTAAGGTAAAGTATTTAAAATTGTAAGTATTATTTTTTATTTGCAGTGGTGAAATCAGATGAAGGAAGGATGAATTAAAACATGAAGCAGAGACATTGGAACAGAGAAGACAAAAAAAAGATGGAAAGTAGAAAAGTTAACCAAGGGCTCTCACCATGTCAGTTGCATTGGAGATGGACCTCAGTTCTCTAGAAATCCAGACTACCGTTGTACCCTCTTTACCAAGCTAAAAACTTGCAATAATCACATGTGACCAGCTTATCAACTGGGAAAAATATACTGTTAACTCAGAAGAGTATTCTCTGTTTTAAAACAGCTGATAAATTGGACAATTAAATGTATTTTCAAAGAAAAAAATAGAAGATATTTTTAAATGGATTGATTAACATGGAACAATGATGTCACTTCTTTTTTTCCTGTAGGCAGATACCTTAGTCTTGCAGGTAGTTTTCTGCTGAAGAACTCCATGACTCTATATAAGGCTTCAGCTTGTATTATGTATTGATATTATGCATCCCACTTTCAGGAACTTCAACCCACTTCCTTGAGTGCAATTCATCGTTGTTAGAAAAGTTGTGCTGGAAAAAAAAATCCCTTCCTGATTTGTTTGCCACAGCTCCCCACAAAAGAACTGCAGTAAAGTTGAAAGATGATGCAGCATTTCTAAGAAGAGAAACTTGCCACTACTCCAGTGGTGTTGGCAACTCTTGAGGCTGTGTGTGAGTGCCATCTGCTGACCCCTGCCATGGGAAAACAAAGCAAAACCCACTGATATCCTCACTGTTCCTTTGGGTCTGCAAATGCTCCCTGCCACATTGAGAGCAAATCCCCATAATGTAATACATTCTCTAATGCAACTGCTTTCCCAGTTATTACCACTTACTGTCTTCCCTTAAGACCTCCCAACTGTACAATCATGCATCCACTCTATTTTGCAGCTGCTTTGTAATCTAAAAGTTTATTCCAACACACAACCTCTACTTGCTGTCTTGACATGGTTCTGAAGATTTCTTCAGATCCCATAAACACATTGTCTCCTAGAGCTTCCTGCCTCTAGGCCTTGCCTTCCTATACCACCTCTTTTTATCTCATATGGAATAAAAGTTAAAACAGCAGGACACCAAAATCTTTTGCATCCTTTAAATTTTGCTTATGTATGAATGACGTTATAGTAATAAATGAATCAACCTGGTCAATCAATACTTCTTTGTATGTCTTAGATTTGACAACACAGATTGCTCGTGTGACATTGAGCTTGTCATAGAATCAAGTTTTTACCTGTAAAAGGGGGAATATTTCCTCTATTTGCTTGATCTGTGTGGATTGTGAGCTCATTAAGGCAGGCACTATTTCTTTTTTATGCATTTCTTACAGAATTTGCCACAGCATGTTCCCTCTGGCATTGTCAGAAATGCACAGCTGCAGTACATACAAAAAATATGGTAACATTATTTTAAAACTCTTTTGAGGACTCATGTAATGATGGTTTTGGATTTTCCTTTTTTTTTTTTTTTTTTTATTTTGAAAGACTTCTTCACAGAGGAAATTTCACTCAGAAAGAACAAGAGCGGCTAAATTAAACCATAAGACCACTGGGAGAGATTCAACCATTCCAAGGAACTCTATTGATATCTATACACATGATCTAGCTACTGTGGTAGGAGAATGGCAAATCATGAAAATCAGAAAAATTGTCCTAACTTACAGAATGGCATCATGCCACCTTGCTTACAGACATAACATACTGCAGAAAACATTCTTCCTTCAGATAATCTTGATTTTTGGATCATCCAGACTCTTCCCCAAAAAGTTGAGGGTGTGAACCAGAGCAAGGATTTGTGAGCCTTGTTCCACAAGCAGGAGCGAAGGTCCAGAGGGCTAAAAGCACACGTCCAAGACTGCAAATAGTCATGCTGCCAAGAATGGGAATTGAACCCAGACCTTCCCTGGATTACTCTGCAAAGAGGCACACAAGCTTTCTGAGCCAGAGGTGTTTACATCTGTTCCTCCTCTAATACCCTATGATTGTGTTTGCACAGGGCTGAGCCTAGGTGAATAGGCTGTGCTTCTTGGCTGGGTTAGAAGGATCAGGCCTGCGCGCGCATGATGCGTATTTATACAGGTTTTAGTTGGCCTAGAATATGCACAGCGAGAATGCTTGCTGCAGCCCTCAGTATAGAGCATCAGCACATCCCAACTCTTAAAATTTGGCCACAAGAAAGCTTTTAATAATCTGCTTCTTTTAGGTAGAAAAGGAAGTTGAATAATATATTTCTTCCTAAAAAAACACAGAACAAAGTGAGAAAGAAAGAAAAAACAAAAACCTCCCTCCCCTCCACCTACAAACAACAACGAATTCCCACCTGTGTGGGCACCACATTTCCAGCCATTAAATAAATAACAGCAGCAAGGCCAACCTTTCTATCTCCCCTATGTAAGAGGAGAAACATTCTGGCTTTGCCACATGTCCTGTAATTATGGGTCGAACCCCTGTTCACAGGGTATCGATCTGCTGCTAGCTGAGTTTAACTCATTATGTATTCTTTCATTGTTTCCTATGCAAATTAAGTTAATGAGAATTAGGAACATAATGGAGCCCATTCACCGTTCTAGTTGGTGGAAAATGGGTTTGACTACCAATTTTCCATTACAGCTGTTTTGTAATTACTCTGGAGCACTCTGCATTCTAATGGAGATCCTGAGCTGATCTGACAGTCACTTAGATTTTTATTTTGCCCCCCCCCCCCTCCCCTTCTCCCATCTTCTCTTTCTTCCCAGAAAAAAATGTAAGATTTTTTCCATTAAAGCTCTGGAGCTTGATTTCTACCAGTTAAAAGAAAATTAAAAAAAAACAAACTAAAAACAAAAACCAAACCCAAAATCTCTTTTCTTTCTATTCCCTGCCCCCCCCCCTCCCCCCGAATACCTTGTCCATTTCTTTTTCCAGAACTACAATTTAGGGATTGCTCTGATTTTAGTGCTGGGGTCAGTTTGCCCTGGAACAAAAACAAAGGAAAATTAAACCAAAAGCGTCATGGATTTTATTCTTTTTCACCCTGGTTTCTGAAGGAAATGAGGCTTATCATGGTCAAAGAGCATGTGCGCCTCTTCCTATTTGTCTGTCTGTCTCACTTTACACACTGATTAGCTCATTTCAATCAAATTTAGCTGAAGGTTGGAGGTGTCAAGGATATTAAATTACTACGAGCTTCAGAGAAGAGACATCTGAGTAGCAGAGAAACACTCTCTGCACACGGCTGTTAAAGGCAGGCTGTGGTGTGAGCCCACTGTCATTAGACACAAAAGAACCCACACAGAAGAACTGCGTTTTGAACATCTCAGCCACAGGAACAGGGTTCGCACCTTCTTTGACATGGCACAGTCTCGCCATAATGCGCAAAGCCACCTGAAAAGCCCAGGCTTCGTTAGTTCTGCTGATCACAGAATGAGTTGTTTTTAAGCAATTGAGCCTAAAGGTACATTTAAAGCTACAAAGGAACTTCAAGGCTTCCAGCCTTGGAAACTAGTCAGCTATTTCTCTATAGAATGTATATTATTAATCATGTTAATTACAACAGTGCCTGTGGGCCAATCAGATGTAGGGCTCCACTGTGCAATTAAGCACTGAATAAACACAGAGTAGTAGCAGGTTCTGGCCCTGAAGAGCTTCTTAGTCTTACCAGACAAGTCACATACGAGGATGAGGAGAGGCTGGAAAATGTGAAGTCAGATGGCAAGGTGATGGTGTCTTCAGCACAGCTGTATGTCTTCTGTGTTGAGGATGGAGGTAGCTACCCTCAAGTCAGGTGCTTCCCTTCATCAGAAAGGGCATTACTATCCCTCAAGCATTCCTCATATTGGACAGTGAAGTTTTCACTTTTCTGCTGTGAGAATGGCTGTGGTATGATCAAAATAAAATTCTGAAGAATGATATAGTAAAATACCTTCATATAGTTCTTTGATGAAGAAGTGGAAGTTACTAACACCAAAAATATTTTTGCTACTAATAACAAACAATTTCTGAGGGCAAAGATCATAAGAGACCTTGGCAGGGTCTGACAAGCTGCTGTGCTCAGATCAACATTGATGCTTGCTTTTGTACAGTTCTCATGAATTTCCATTCTGGGCTTCGCCACAGCTTTAGGGCTCTCCTGGAGCTCAGTAAGGTAACTTGAAGGATTGACAGCTACTGATTCAGGATCCACAGGCCACCTTGGAAAAAACAAGCCCAGATTGTTTGGAGTGTTTACCATTCCTGACTCCCTTTGAAAAGCTGGACACATCTAATTCCACAAGGTTCCATTTCTGACTCCAGTTAGTGCAAGCTGCATATCAAACTTGTTTATACTGAACAGAAAAATTCCAAACTTTTCTTAACGAGAGTAGGACAAGACTGAGGGTCAAGAAAGACCAACAGCTACATGGAAGGAAGCAACAGGAATGCAGCTGGATACACCTGTACAAGACCAAATGCACACAAAGTGTGTTACACCATTTGGATTACGAGTCAGGTTTAATTGAAATGCACAAACCAAAAGGTCAAATTCATGTAAAATTTAAAGGCCATTTTTATTATTTGACATGGAACAAATTGTAACTTTATATTGCCTTTAGATGCAATTTTGTTCAATGAAATTAGATTAATCTAAAATAAAACACACCCTTTAAAGTGTTAAGATGAAATATTAGAACTTATTATGGGTGGAAAGAGATTTTGATTTCTCTAATAAATACTGAGGAAAATATTTGGTAGAAAGTACAGCCACCTAATTTGCATTAATACAAATGAGAACTATTAAGTTTAGCTGATTAGCATATTCATATGTTCTGTAGGCACCACATATTCAAAACAGACTCTGATTACTAACTTAAAGTACTACATTTAAAAGCAGAACCTTTGAAACTCAGAATGCACCATTCATTATATTTGGAACAAGATGCAAAAGGAAGGCTTTTACAAAGAAAACTAAGAGAATTGCTTTTATTTTTTTATTCACAAAAACCTCAGTTTAGAGAAGTTTAGAAATGTCAAAAATGAAGTAATGCCAACTGTTTGGGGAATGTTTCATTTTAAGTGGAAAAACAAAATGAAAAAGAACATTGTCAGGTGAGAAGAAAATCACAAACACAGTAGAAGCATGATCTCTTATCAACATGGCATCTGGACATTAAGGGATTCTATCCTGATAACATTTTAAGACTATTTAAGATTATCCTTGTTTTTGTATGAGAGGAAGGGTAAATGCTAAAGCAGGGTAAACTGCCTAAATCCACAGAGAATTCAAATATGCTTTTTTTTTTGTTGTTCTCCTTTACATCTGCAATTTATGCCTTACTTTATATTTTCCTCTCAGTAGACATTTTTTTCCCATTTATCATAAGATGCATCACTCAGTCTAGCAAACTACTGCAGCACATATTTTCAACTATCTGAACTAGCAGGACTCTCTGAATAGATCCACTGACTTCACTAAAACTAGTTATGTTTAATGATCTCACACATCCTAATAGTTTCATGTATCACAGTGTGAAATACTGACAATTTCAATCCATCAGTTACAGTTCTAATTTGATCTTTGGTAAGTGTAATATGTAAAAAAAAAGAGTTCTTTTTACACTTTGGATATTTTAGCTTAGGTGGTTTCTATTTATCTTATTGTTTGACTGTCTTATTTTCTTCCAGGAGTTGGAGGATTTAAAGAGCCTGCCACCCTTCCCCTGTCATGAAGAAGTAAAGGGGAAAGTCACTGCTGTGATCTATCCAGACCCTTAAGGAAAAGGACAGAGTGGAAAACAATTTTTTTTTTTCTTTTATTTTTCCTCTAATTACACCCAATACCAGTGTTGAGCTGGGGTGGTTGTGTAAAAACAGCCATGTAAGTTCCTAGAAAAACTTGTGATGCTGATGTTATGTTCTTTGCTTTAAATTTTCCTTGGAAAGGACTGAATAATTATCCTGGACTTTCACCAGTGAAAATATTAATAAGAGGCTTTAGGTACCATGACAAACCTTTTTAATTAAGCATGTAGAACTTAAGAATAGGAAGGTCTATTCATTAGTGAGCTTGTCATACTGGCATACCAGTTGTAAACTGGAATTGACTGCCCTGATGAAATCCTAGTATTGTTTTAAACCTGTGATTTTAGTGGGAACGTGGGAGCTTTTTCTTTTCTTTTTTGTTATTATTTTATAAGGCAATCATTTCAGCATTCAATTCCCCATCATCACCAGTTTTTGTTTATCTGTTTTTGATTAAGAAGGAAAGTGAAACAATTTTCAGAAGGCTACTATGGATGCATTCAGCCACTGAACTAAGATACACCATCAGAGATTTAACCCTCAGGTTTGTATTTTTGTCTCCCTCTTTACAGTAGTCATATTCAAATCTGGCAGTTTCTAGCAGAAAGATTAGACCTCCAGCTGTCATAGCAAATTTAACTCTAATAGGATCTTAGGCAAAAATAACAACAGCAGCAGCAACAAATGATCCACTAGTGAATTTTCATGGTTCCACTTCTCTGCCCAACATTTCTGGAAACTGGATAAACTGCTGAGACAAAATGTGAGAGTGAATCACTGAAAAGCGCTTCAGAGAAGTCCTTCTTGGGCAAATCCTATCCCAGATAAGGGACTAAGGATTCACAATAAGAGAATTTCAATGAAAACCATAATACCAAGACATATCCAACACAGCAGTTGATGCTAAATCTCCTAGTGGAAAGGAAAAAAAAATAAAATCCATTGGTAAATGTATATTAGAGTGGATGTAGCTAAAAACCTACAAAGATGCATATGATGAACAAATTAGACAAAATGGAAGGGACCTGAATGTATACCGATATATAACATTTAAACACATCAGTCTCAGATACAGAGCTCATCTTCACAACATCTCACAGGAATTATCATCCTTATTTTGTTTACACCGAGGCGCAGAAAAACACCTTGCATCAGGCCTCTGGGCTTAAAACATGCCTTCTTCCTTTTGGTAGAATTAAAACTGTCATTATCAGCACATATTTCTGTGAAGTAAAAGGAAAAGTCCAAACCTTGGAAACCAGAAGAAGCTAAGCATGTAGGATCACATTTTGCCATGGAGACCTCAGTGGGAGCTGTAGGTGTACAGCATCTTTGAGGTTTTAGCTTATCACTTCCAAAACAGCCAGAATGAAGAATATTGTCTCTCGTCCTCCCTCACCCAGACTGCTCTTTGTTAAGAACTCTATATTCAAAGCAAAGCATAGTTTGGGATTTCCTGCTCAAAAAGTGTAACTTGAATTCTTGAGCTAATTGAATTAGGTGAATGGTTTTTCCCCTGGACCTTACTGGGATCAAAAATTGCCACTTTTCATTTCCATTAGTGAGATACCACAGATACCCTGACAGCAATTCTGGCAAGAATTAAAGTGGAAAGAAAAGCAAGCAAATAGTCAGATTATTCTTTCGAAACTTAAACTCTGATGGCTGCCAAGGAACTTTTCTTTCCCTGCCTTACTACTGCAGATTTTCTTGCTCCTTTCTCTAAATAATCAACCATTCATCAAAGAAGGAAGAATCCAGATGAAGAAAGACAGATCTATTATGGTATCCTTTGCAAAAGCCCATAAACTTCCTGATTTTCCATTCTTTCTTGTACAGAATAAGACACACCTATGTGTGACCATATCTTAAATAATCCATACCTAGAATTCTTTATTAATTTTTAACACTTTCTAAGCACAGTAGAAAGTGTTTCCCAGGAGAAGATAAAGAGGTCTAAAGATTCAGATCAAAGCCAAAAAGCCCTTTCTGTCAGGGGGTAAAAAATATAAAGGAAAAGTGCATTTTGAAATATAATTTCAATGGAGCCCCTGGGAAAGAAAGCAGTTATTTTTTTGTATGTTCTTTTTCTGTTTTCTCTTTTTTTTTTTTAAGGGAAAATAAATCATAATAAGGGATTTTCAGAAATTATTTGGAACACAATGCAAAGACCTGCTGAATGGACAGCATGATTGTAAGAAATAAATTGGCACTTTGAAGTAAATTGGCACTGGACCAAGAAGCTAGGAGAGTTTTTGTCTTATACAGCACTAGCATACTTTCTGAGCAGGAGGAATACTGTGAATTGCCTTTAAAGACCATACTGGAGGAGTGTAATTTTGTATTGCAGCAGATGTGATGCCAGTGGACAAAATCACACTGATTCTTCAAGAAGGAAGCTGTCTAGACTGAGCCCATTGGAATACTTCACTGATTAAAACAACATGGCCAGGCTGGGTTGTAAGGGGATTTGTCTTCCAAGGATCTGTCTCACATGTGGAAAAGGCAAAGTGAGACTACTTACCGTTTCCAATAGGATCTTGTTGCTGTTTTCTACAAGTATTGTTCATGAAGAATGATAGTGTATTTCAAGTATTGTTAAAGATTTTGCATCCCTTCCTTATGTGAACTATAAAAAGCAAAGTACTCTTCTGACCACCAATACTACTACTATTCCCTCTTCCTTCTTCAAGCTGAGTAAATATTCCTCCTACCATACACTTTGTGATTAGTATTTCCTTATGAGTAGGAAGACTGGAATTCCATCTGGGAATCAGGCTTGCATTTTAATCTAGTCACTAGCAGCACTGTCCATCTTTATCCCTTTGCTGGGAATCTTTAGGACATGAGAGAAATACTGTATTCCTGGCCTCTGTCACCCACTGTTAGATATTGATCTATGCACAGTCAGGATTGTGTCTATTACCTGTGTTTTGACCTGGCTCTGGTAATATTTTTTATTTTTCTGCAGCTAGGAGCTTTCAAAGAAATCTCTAGCATTAACTTACATTGAGTAACACCCTTGAGCAGTGACAACATTTGGACTTTGGGCTGAAATGAGTACCCCCCCCTTTTAAAAGATATTAGAGTCAAAAATTAAGAACAGGACCATAATGCCACAATCTATAGCTACAAGGTAGGTTAATCCCCTTCCTTTAGGCTAAGACTTATTACCTGTCACATTCAAGAGTACAAGAATATGTTATCTTCCTGGATTTGTGTAAAGTGTTCGACACTGTCCCACATGACATCCTTGTCTCTAAATTGGAGAGACATTGATTTGATGGATGGACCACTAGGTGGATAAAGAACTGGCTGGATGGCTGCACACAAAGAGTTGTGGTCAACGGCTCAATGTCCAGCTGGAGACCAGTAACGAGTGGTGTCCCTCAGGGATCGGTGTTGGGACCGGTCTTGTTTAACATCTTCGTTGCTGACATGGACAGTGGGATTGAGTGCGCCCTCAGCAAGTTGCTGATGACACCAAGCTGTGTGGTTCGGTTGATACGCTGGAGGGAAGGAATGCCATCCAGAGGGACCTCGACACACTTGTGAGGTGGGCTGATGCCAACCTTATGAAGTTTAACCATGCCAAGTGCAAGGTCCTACACCTGGGTCGGAGCAATCCCAGGCACAGCTAGAGGTTGGGCAAAGAAGAGATTCAGAGCAGCCCTGTGGAGAAGGACTTGGGGGTGTTGGTTAATGAGAAAATGAACATGAGCCAGCTTCAGTGTGCACTCGCAGCCCAGAAAGCCATTCATATCCTGGGCTGCATCAAAAGGAGCATGACCAGCAGGTCGAAGGAGGTGATCCTGCCCCTCTACTCTGCTCTCCTGAGACCTCACCAGGAGTACTGTGTGCAGTTCTGGTGTCCTCAGCATAAAAAAGGACATGGAACTGCTGGAACAAGTCCAGAGGAGGCCACAAGGAAGATCAGGGGACTGGAGCACCTCCTGTATGAAGACAGGCTGAGGAAGTTGGAGCTGTTCAGCCTGGAGAAGAGAAGGCTGCGTGGAGACCTCATAGCAGCCTTCCAGTATCTGAAGGGGGGCTATAGGGATGCTGGGGAGGGACTCTTCATTAGGGACTGTAGTGACAGGACAAGGGGTAATGGGTTAAAACTTAAACAGGGGAAGTTTAGGTTGGATATACGAAGGAAATTCTTTCCTGTGGGGGTGGTGAGGCACTGGAATAGGTTACCCAGGGAGGCTGTGAATGTTCCATCCCTGGCAGTGTTCAAGACTAGGTTGGATGAGGCCTTGGGTGACATGGTTTAGTGTGAGATGTCCCTGCCCATGGCAGGGGGGCTGGAACTTGATGATCTTAAGGTCCTTTCCAACCCTAACTATTCTATGATTCTATGATTCTATGAATATATTAAATGAAACCACCAAAAATTAATGTAAATTAGTACTGTGTGTCTTTTGTCTGTAGAAATCCATTGAAAGCCAGGAACCAAACAGTCTGTTCCTAGGTCCATGCGATTCATGGCTTTGAGGAACAGTATGTAAAATACCTCACATAATGTCCTCCAGAGAAACATCTACTTTCTGCCTACGGCTGCTTGGAGGCATTAAATAACATTTCTTCAGTTAAGGGGCTTTAAAGAACTTCCAGTCTTTTACTTTCTAAAACTCAGCAAGACAGATGTACCAAACAGTTGTTTCATAATGGTATCCAACTTTCTTAGTCCTTGGCAAGAAAATTCCTTCTTTTCTCTCAAAATAGTATTGACTACAACATCTCTTATCCAGAAGTTGCACTGCTTATAGACAGTCATCTCTGCAAAAAAAGTGAGAGTTGATTTTACTATACCAAGTCTGAACTTATTTTTAAGGCAAGAGAAGGCAAGAAAATCTTAGGCAAAACAGAAAGAAAAATTATCTAATTCACCAGGAGATTGCCACTTAGTTTTGGATCTTGTCAGCAATTAGAAATTGAGGTGCATCAGCACAACTGTGGAAATATTGATCTGCTTTAAATGTCTGTGGTACTTAAAAAAAGAAGACATGCAGCATAAACTAGGCCAAACCTTCAGTTAGGGGAAGCTGTCATAAATGTATGATAAAAAAATAGATCTACCCTTATTTACATCAGTGAAAGGTCTGGCTCATGATAAATGCAGAGAAAAAGCCTGAAAATTTTCAAATATTTGCAGTATTTACATACATGTACACCTAGGCACTGCTTATAGAGTTTATAAAGTCAAACACTCAAGTATTAGTAAACATCAGAAATAAGCTTTCCAGTTCTATTTGCCTTTCCCCTTATTGTAGCTGTTGATTATGAAACCACTTTTAATTACATGAAGACATGTTGTTCACTCCATGGGTGTCCTGCCTCATTCAACACTCAGGTTGAATAGGTCTCATTTTGTACATAATGATCCTGTATGTGCTTTCCCACCACTGATTACCAACCATGGGATTTACCTCACCTCCTTACAGATATCCCACCAGTAGATGTTTATATCTAAGCTAGCTGCTCCCGGCTTCCCCTCTAAGCAGGGGGAGGAAAGATGCATTTTAAGAACTGACCCAGTTTAAATGTGTGGTTTAGAGTGAAATAAATCACCCCCTAAGGAGAATTGCTTCTCTCCCTTGACTATAAAGAGACTTTGACTAGCTCAGATAGGGCCCTCTGCACTGTTGATGCACTCAAATGCATGTGACCCCAGCTGTTATCTAGAACAGTCTCTAAAACCTGTTCCAAAAAAAGAGGTATTATCAGCACTGTGGGTAATCTGGTGGTCCTGTAACATCAGCTGAATGATTCCTGTAATATATTAACACAGTAAGCAAGAGCATTCCAATCACCCAGCTTGAAACACTAGTGTTTGCTAGCAGAGTATTGAGCCCATCTAACTTCATGCCATCAACAAACAATGGAAGGAGAAATTCTTCTCCAGAGAACAGTTCTCCACTGACTCAGGATAGTGGGTATGGGGATGTATCCTGTGCTTAAATTTGAGTGGACTGAATAACTCACCCAGGACTTCCTTTTGTAGAATACTTCACATAACATTTTACATGCTGAGTGCACAGTCCCTCTTTCCTTTCATTACTGCTGTGACCCAGCACACACCTTCACAAATCACAGCCCAGAGTCTGAAGTCAGGAACCAGAAAATGAGGAAGAAGCTATTAGTGACCACACCTGAGAAGTTCAGATCTTCATTTGCAGCACACACAAGGAATAATCCTGATCTCCAAAAAGGGTCACATTCGTGTCTTTTAACTCCACACATCCTTTTACAACAGATGAGGATGTTATATTTCACAATCTTGTCTAGCCACTAAAGCCTCAAACTGAAGAGAAATTCTCTACTTTGGCCTTGTTATGACATTCATGCAGACTTTTTTAAGCTGGAAAAAATAAAAAAAATAAAAAAAAGAATGCCACCTTCCCTTCTTAATCTGTCAGGTATCGCAGAAGTGTATCTGTGGCCCCTGAAATTGTGTTGACCTGCTGGAGAGATTCATCCTGTACGTACGTACATATACACATATATATATGTTCTTGTCAGGGGACCTCCATTCTCGTCAGCCAGAGAGGGGAGCAAGACGAGGCTGTTGGTGCTGTTTGTGTTTGAGTGACTGCTCTGGTTGCCTGTGACCTTGTGGTTAGACACATATGTACATATGTATTTTTATGTGCTCTGTGTGTGAGCCCTGCATGGTGTGGCCACTGGAAATACATGCTTATCCTTGTTACTGGTTGGAAAAGGGAATGAGAAGCTGCAGCAGCCTTGCCTGTCTTGGGCTGTTGGATCCACCTCTGTTTTTCTCTAACATTTATAAATAACTGAATACAACACCTACTAATAAAACATATAAGAAAATAGTAATGTTAGGTATTGGTACCAAATACTCTTAAACCAATGTAACAGAAACCACTCTCTTAAATCTCTGGCCAAAACTGGGGAGAAGATAACCTTCCCAAACACTTTTCACAGGCTAGTGAAGACTTTTCATTGAGCAGCGTGTGTTTACAAAAGTCTAGAGTAGTTTCTTTCACGTTTTGTGAATTCTCACACAGTCCAGATAAGATCAGTGAAGCTTCTTGTTACAGACATCATTACTGAGTGTCCTGTGGAGGTCTTTGTATTTTGGAACAAAATAGTACGAACCATTCAATTAAAGCTGGAGTAAACTAGCAATTAAAAAAAAAATATTAATTTGACACTGGTAGCTCACAAGAAAGTGAGAGGATATGTATTTCTACGTATGTTGCTTCTTTAAAGAAAAAGTGATGCTAATTTTTCTCTGGAGGCGCCAAACTCTCCAGCTGGTGGGTAGCTTTAAGCTGACTGGAACTACCCTGACTGTAAAACTTGAAATTTTTATTTGAGTCAGGAGGAAGATGGGAGAGTTCATTAAATTATTGATAATCTCTTAGATAAATATACTTGGAAATCTTTGGAAAGAAAACAGTTTTTCATTATTTATCAAATCAGAGAAGATGTCTTGATTAACCTGTTTTTTTTTGTTTGTTTTTCTCATGCACTAGCATTGTATTTTGACATTTACTAGGATTTCCCATTGTGCAGCAAGTGTTACGTAGCCTTCACCATGTCAAGTGACTGCTTCTTTTGCTTCAGCTCTGAAGACACCTCTGTCTCAGGCTGGATGGCACCTGGTTCCTTCCTTCCTGTTGGAAACAATAATAATTAACATGCCCACCTCCTTACATATGTCTCTGGCTGGGTTAGTGAATGACTTGAAAAGCATAGTCACACCACCATACTGCATTCTTTGGGTCATGTGCATTCTAATGCTTTTCTATTTGTAAGTATGGATGGGAAAAGATACCTGGTGCATGGTAAACTAACAGGAAAATGAGAAAAAAACCCTGTCAAGGCCTGTTATGTCAGGGCTGCAGCTTTAACCAGGGCTGACCAATGAGGTAGCACTGTTCTGCTCCAGCTCTGATAACAACTGGGAACCAAGAAAATGAAGGTTTTCCATGAAAGAGAAATTAAGTACAGAGGAATAAGAAGACACTGAAGAAAGTTTTGAACTCTTAACTCCTATGAAGGAAATGTGGATTTAACTCACTCAGGAAACCTGTAACAGAAAATTCAAGCCCACACTGAGGAGCAGTTAGAAAGAACAGCAGAGAGATAGATAATGACGCTTCTTCAGTGAGGGATAGACTCAACCTCATCACTGACCTGAATTTATTTAGTTATGATTGCAGATTATACTTACGTGTTCTCTCTTCCATCATAAGGACAGGACATTTTCTTGGTTCTTAGAAAATGTGTAACCACCTTTCTTTTCTCTTTTTACCAGTTGCATAGTAATAGGCAAATAACCCAAAGGAATGTAGCAAGTATTTGAGGAATCTTGAAAAAGACTTTCAAGTTCTCCATGCATTTCAATTTTCCTTACTCTCTCTTTATTGTTGTCATCAACAAGAATGTTGTCTAAAGCAGGGGTGGAGATCAAATAAGCAATTTTCCCTTTACAGTGCACTTCACAGGCATTCAGCATTATGAACTGCTTCCAGAAACGAATGGTTGTCTCAGGAAACTTTATTCACCCTTTATATGTTGTTGAAGACCCTACTCCATTTGTTGTGCAGACTGTGGCACAAAACCAAAAGAGCAGGGTAGACAGGAAGATTTCTAATAAACATTTCCCAATCTGAAATAGTTAATCTGACAAAAAAATTAATGTTCATTATGGGGATCTGAGGAACTTTATTTAGCCTACAGACCTGTTTTTCCATCTGTTTTCTCACAATTTGTAATTTATTTTTTTTATCTTCTACTTTAAACAATTTTTTATTTTTTTTTTTTAAGACATTTGGGAATTCATTGGGATTTTATCCCTTTGGTTAATTCTACAATCAATGGTGTGTTTGATCATTTAAAAGCCTACAATCTAAGAAACTCATTATTGCTAGTAGTGATTGGATGTTGCATCCTGATATGGACTAATGCATTTAGATTTCTTGAGTAAAATGAGTTTAGTGTTACCAGGCATCTCTTAGGATCTTCTGTGTACCATGGGAAACAGAGACAAAAGGAAATCAAGGGACCAGCTGATCCACTGAGTGTTTCAGTCTGCCACTGTTGACATACCTGTGACTAATGCATCCCTGTATATCCAACAATTTTCCTTTTAAATCTCTCGGGCTTCTTGACCTTCTTGTTCTGTTTGAATAATGTTTGGATAAATAAATATATACATAAATGGAATGGCAGAGAGTTGAAAATCTTTGGAATTCATTTTGATTTCCTTTGCTCATGATCTATTGAATACACCTGATACATTCTATGTGTTCATTGACTTTTCTATTTGTTTCATACTTGTACTCATTTTTACTGATCACCATCCTGTCTTTTGTAATGTCAAGATATAATGAAAAATCTTCTACCAACAGAGGTGTCCTTTGAAATTTCTTCCAGCTTTTATACATATATATATATATATTTTTTTTTTTTTTATCTGTGCCTGTTGTTTTTTTGATGAAGTTCCAAATGCAGAGCACAGAGTCATACTTCAGGATTTGGCAACTGTCTTTTTTTGTAATTCTTTAATTGGATTTTCTTTTTTCTTAGCTATTTTATTCAGAATTGCCAAAATTATGTAGAACCTTTATTAAGGATATTCATAATATTATTATCTGACTAATGGGAAACTAACAACTGGTGAATTTACTAATGAAAAATGTAAATGTGTCTCTAGCTCAGTTATTTTGTTATCCCAATATTGACCAAAAAAATGTATTTACTTAAGAAAGACAGTGTATTTAAAAGATATTGGTGACTTTGCAGTGAATTTGTGTCAAAAAAATCTTATCTGAAACAGAAGCTCCTTATACAATTTAAAGGCTTCTTTAAATGTTTTCTAAGTGCACTATTTTGCTTTTTTCTTAGTCATCTTTGTTTTTTCTCTATTTTTTTTTTTGTTTTATGTTTTTATTGTTTGAACATAAAGGACAAAAGGACCCTGGAGGGCAGACTTAAAAGTGTTGTTTTCTCACCTTCACACACTGCTCTGTAGCGCAGGAAAAGACTTAGAGCAGCTTTCCGGAGAGGAAGAATTTCACTGATATTTTTACATCCTTCTTATCAAGGAAAAAAAACAAACAAAAAAAAAAAACAAAAAGAAGAAAGCCTTGATTCAATAAAACATCTGTAAATTAACATTAGAAACCTGGTATGAATTTAAGAAGATATTAGAAAATCAATAAGTAAGAACTCCTGTAAGAAATAGAAGACAGAGGTACCTTGCTGGGAAATTTCCTCTCTAAAAAGGGGCACCTACATGAAAGCAGATTGCAAGCATCTGCTTTTCTATAGAGGAAGGGACCCCAAGCAGAAACAAGAAACAAAACCTTTCCTGACTGACACCCTCCGTAACAATCCCAGGAGCAGTGAAAAATAGCAGTGATCTGAAAGGTCTTATCCCTGCATCCTGCACTGGTGTGAATCAGGGCTACGGATTCCAGTGGATTTATCTGCAGGCAAACCCGCTGTTCGGTCAGAGTAAGGCATTTGTCTTAAAAGACATGTTTACCACAGGTTATTGGGTGTTGTACATGAATTACTGGGTGAAGTTCCCCTAGCTGTACTCTGCAAATTGATTGCTAACTCCTGCAATTTTAGTTCATTTCTCATGATAATTTTTCTCTTTAAACACCTGCTTTCTGGAGGTACGTGTTTTGGAATATACCTGGGTTTATGCCTGTGCTTTCTTAAGAAATCTGTAGTCTCTGAGGCCTCAAAATTAAGTTTATAGACATGACATGAGAAGGATCTAAAAAACACCCTGAATCAACCAGAAAGAAACAAGAAAGTGTTTGCTAGCACACCCTCACAATTTCAACCTGTTTTATTACTTACTAGGATGAAGGATTGAGTTTTGGTATTCATATTCCTGAATCTGGGAACGGTGTGGGTAAGCTCAACATCTAATGGCCTCAAAATCTGTACACACAGAATAAATCTTTACAAATAAACTTCCAAAAAGAATGTCAATAAGAATGAATATCTGGATGAAAAAGTTTATCCTGTTCACACTGTGCCTGTTCAATGAATAGAGGAAGAATAACAGACTCTGTGTGGTCAATCTAGTATCCTTTTTTTTACTAGCACTAATTAATTTTGAGCACAGGAAAAATTATTTCAGTAGAGGAAAAAAAACCAAAGAACAACAACTTGGGAGAGCCTGCCTAAATCTGATTAACCTTTTTTTTTTTGTAATTAAATTGCTAAGAATTGACCTAAAGTGCAGTTAGCTAGGCACACATTTAATTACTACCTGATAAATACCCTGAATCGGAATCTGATTTCTTGGTAGAGGAATAGCAGAGCTGGCAAAGTGGCTGAAACAGTGAAGGAGACTGGGGACCTTCCCTGTGGCTGATAGAAACTAAAGGCACTGTCTTCTCCATATCCTTCAGCATGGCACACACCTCCAGACACTGGGAAAGATGTTTCCACCACAGCAGTTACATACTAGGGCTACAGATCATGCTGTTGCTAACCATCACAACATTCAGAGAAGAACTGTGCTTGTGAGACTCAGTCCTGTCCCAGGCACCAAGAGCAAGCCAGGCTTGGAATCCTTGAGTATAGTTTTGAAGAACAAGTTCTGTTTTCTCCAAGTTCACCAGGAACAATGACAATACATATTGTCATTAAGAGTGAAAAATTTGTTTTAAATGAAAAAAAAAAAAAAAAGGAGCTGACCAGTCCATAGGACATTGTTAATATTTTTTCTTTTAAGAAACTAAAATGAACATTCTGATTTGTAAAATTTTGTTTTATTTGGTCTCTACTCCAGTTAAAACAGTAAAATTTTGTATTGTGTCATCTACCAGGAAATGGAGAACTCAGTCTTATTTCCCATTTAAAATGCAGTCACAAACGTGTTGGAAAGATTCTCATTTTTTTTAATTGGTGCAGTGTTTTCACCAATACAATTCCTATACGGTCTTGACAGTTCAAAGGATGCCTGCTCTGGTTTTGTTGCTTTTGCAGCAGACTGAATAAATGTTTGAAGGAACGATTCTGCTTCAGCCTCACAAGGCTGAATTGGAAGTTGTCTCCACATTTTGAACGGAGCTTTGAAGAAGGTAAAAAGTAATGTGAGTTCACTCCAGCCTGCAATTATACTGCTGATAAGATGTTAATGAAGAGAAGCGCTGAAGAGAGTCTGCAAAGAAGTTATAATCAGGTCTTGTTGTAATTAAAATTGTCAACAAATTGACAAAGACTCTTAGTGACTTGTCCTAAAGCTGCTAGGAAACTGGAGCTGGGAGCGTCTGTGCATACACTAAGGCTACTAGCTGAAGTATTGCCTTCTTCCAGGATGACCTTTTCCTTAGGAAATTTCCCATATACAGGGTCAAGCTAAAGGTCCTGTTAGCCTCAAGCATTAAGTCTACATCAGGCCAACTGCATCTGGCTTTTGAAAGTATGTTAAGTCAGGCAAGCACATATTCTTTGCCTTTTTGTTTCCCCTGGCAATACTTAGTTTTCAGGACTGACTGGTCAAGACTTTGTGCAGGTGTCCAAGCTTCAAAAACTTCTGGATACCTTTAAGCTTACAAATGAACTGAACTTTCTTTGGTCTGAAATACCTGCATATATGTTGTATACGAATATAAGCACTTCCATATCTCAGTCTACCCATACAAAGCTTGTTATATAGATGGCTTGCTTTAGGAAACAAAAGACCTGATGCATAACATCAATGTGTGCACGTAAGATAAATTTTATTCATGTAAAGGTAGCAATGGGAAATCTCAAAGTCTTTTAGAGGCTCTTTAATATAGTGCAGTTCAATAAAAAATCTATGGTGATTTATTTGCAGCACAGGTACAACACAGGGACACTATGGAATTAGTACATTTCACAGGAATTGGACTGGATTTGTTTGGAATGCAAGGCCATGGCTATAGATGAGATTTAGTTGCCTGGCTTCAGCTTTTCTGAACCAGATCATCTCTTCTTAGTATAATGTTATATTTTTTCCTTCTATCGTTACATCAAAAGTTCATGGAAAATCATTAACAGCAGTTTCACAGCCTTCAAAAGGTATCACCCCTTTTATTCCACTGTAGAGGAAAACACACTCTGTAACTCTCAGCCTTTCATCCTCAAGTATTTGCCACTTAAAAATAAGTTTGAAAGCAACTTAAATGTACAACACATCATATATTTATAAGCCAGGAACAGAAATCAAACAGCTTAGGCTTGAGGGAAGGCTGGAAATAGCCCACATCTATGTCTATAGATAGACCCTTCTGCATATGGCATATAACCTCAGAGTCCAAAAGATTCTATCATGAGGTGAGAAACAATTCCTTTCTTTTGAATAGGATAAATGCAACATGATGTGATTAAAAGGATGATTATAATATTTATGTCCCAAAACATTAATAAGCTGGCATTACAAATGTTCCCTGGTAACCAATTTTGACATCAGCATTATTAAATGTTAATCAAGGAGAAGGAATCACTAGATAAACATTAAGCAAAAGTGATCATAGATTGTTAGTAAACAGTAGAAGGAACAATGTGTTCTTACATGTGGCTAGAACTAGAATCTGTACCATATTTTTTATTATTGTTTCTACTCTGTCTCTCTGGCTTGCATAACTGAGAATTCTGGGATCTTTTTCTTCTAATTTTGGTTTGGGGAATTGGAAGAGAGAATTTGCTTTTCTGCATAAATTCAGCTTTGTTTTAGAATGAAATAAAAACATTACTAGCAAGATTTGTAAGGCTTAGAATTTTGTAATAATTTCTTGAAAAAAAAATTTAAGACCTTCTTGAAAGGCATCACATATTAGCCTTGCTAGAGGTAGAGAATGAAAAGGAATGGAAGAATGTTCAGAATAAGGATTTTTTCCCTTTTTTTTCATCTTATTATTTACGAAACTCAATGTGAACTTGGAGTAAATGTTTTCAAAGTTTGAGTTCAGGAAACTCTGTTATGTAAAAAAACACCCTAACACTTTCTATTCACCTAGTAAAAATGCATGACGTTTCTTTAGGATTAAAGGTAGGTAAATTTAAAAAAAAAAAAAACAAAAAAAAAACAGGGAAAAAGAAAAATTAAGTGGGATGGTGCATCTTGAAAAGAGACTGAAGATTGACTTTACAGCAGAGATCTTTTTTCCCCTGCACCACTGATGTCTTATCCAGGCTTAAACATTTTACAGTGCATGAAAGAACAGGCATATAGTTCCTCTGACATACACAGATTGAACATTTCTGTCAGCCTGTATCTGCCTGAGAGGTGTCAGAGTCCTGCTCTGCTTCCTCCCCCTTTCTACACCACTGATCTGTCCCCCAGCCTGGAGTGGTCTTCGTCAGCTTGGGATCATTTCCTCATGGGAAATCCTCAATGGTCAGTTTAAAGCAGCTGGAGATATCCTTTGAAATACTACAGTAGCTTGATAAGGGTGGTGGTGGTAGTAGTGGTAATGGTAATAGTAATAAATAAAGCCTGTCTTAAAGCAACAACTTGTTTGCTGGAACTTAAGGGACAGAGCAAATCGGACAAGGAATAGATTTTCTTCTAAACATGAAATATGGTTTTCATGCTGTTTCATTTTTAGATTCTATTTGATAATAAAATTGGAGTCCCTCCTTTATCAGCAGTTGGTTATTAGAATG
Organism: Pezoporus occidentalis; assembly: GCF_034315485.1. NCBI lineage: Eukaryota > Metazoa > Chordata > Aves > Psittaciformes > Psittacidae > Pezoporus > Pezoporus occidentalis. The sequence continues at coordinate 948,544 of NW_026913274.1, forward strand.
AATCATAGAATCATAGGATTGTTTGGGTTAGAAAGGAGCTTAAGATCATTGAGTTCCAACCCTTCTGCCATGGGCAGGGACACTTCGCACTAAACTATGTCACCCAAGGCTCTATCCAACCTGGCCCGTACCACTGCCAGGAATGGAACAATTACTTCTTTGGGCAATCTGGTTTTGTGCCTCACCACCCTCACAGTAAAGGACTTCTTCTTTATATCTAACCTCTTTTTCAAACCTTGTCAGAAGGTGTCAAGCCCTACAGGACAAGTGCTTTTTACTACACCCCATTAGACATACAAAGGTACATATTTCTGCTTACCACTCTCCCTTATTCTCTGAGCCGCACAGCTTAACACAGTGAGGTGTGTGTTGAGTTGTCACCCAGTTCTTCCAGAAAAAAAGCTTGATAACATACAGTCAACAAAACCAAAAACATTTAGTTTGTATTTCAGAGTGCATAACTGTATAATGTAAACCCATTCATTTTAGAATATGTAATCTGAATCTGCTACAGCAAAGAGGAAGCCAAGCCTTCCATGCACCATTCCCACTTCATTTGTCAGTTCTGTCTATTCTTTCTAGCCAGACACTTGGAGTTTGTGTCTGTCTCTTATTTAAAGCAACTGACTCAGGTTCTGTACCTGAGTCCTCTGAGGCAGCACTCCAGGGAAGGACTATATCCATGCTTAGGCACGAGGGAAAAGTTATCTTGATGCAGTCAATGCCATGAACACAGGGAATTGATGACTTGGCATTCAAGTGCCGAGTCATCAATCATAAAGAATCAATCTTCACTCCCTGAGGAGCTGGCCCAGGCAAACATAATTCTCTCTCACTGCCACAGACCTGATAGCTCTTGTCCCATTTGTAGGGAGTGTATTTGTTCTTATTTCAACATTGATTCACTTGGCATTCAGGAGTATTTTCCAGATTCCCAGAAAATGTCACCTAATTCATCCTCTCTAAAAGGACTGGCAATACTTGCATATTAGAGTATCCTGATACTTGTTTTCTCAGTAGTATATTACAGTCTAAGAAAACTGAATTGAAAACAAGACCCTGTTGTTTCCCATATTGCCATTGTGCACATGATTTGAGAAAGGGGAATTGCAGACACACAAGGAGGGCTTTTAAAAGATTTTGAGTGCTTTTAATCCAGTCAGGTTTTCTTTGTCAGCAGGCAGATTTATCAGTAAGCCTTATTATTTGTATTTCAATGGCAAGTCAAAGGCATAGTTCTGGACTAAGACTCCATTGGAGCTAAGACCTATACTAAACATAGAATGAAGGATGGATTCTACGTGCTTAAAGCTTATACTCTAACTTAGGAGGTTATGTTCCTCTCCTCAAATGTGGGTTTCCACTTGGACTGAACTGATCTAACATTGTGCTACGCTAAAAGGGCTATCTCAGCCATCCCGTGCTCCTGACTGTGATCGCCTGCTGCTACCTTACATGAATTCCAGAATTCATGCAACCATGGAGTGAGGTGATGCATGAAGTTCAATGCTCTGGCTGAAAATGAATTCAGAAAAAAAACAACTAAATATTTGATTTCCAGTCAGAGAAGCAAACTGATGAGACTCACTTTGTAGTCACTAGCGGGCTAAATCTGACATAAAGCCAGGATGAGTGGCCTCATAAGGGGAAGGATGTCTGACTTCTTTCAGACACAGCCTGCATTAGATCACGAAACAACAGTGCACACACTTGAGTTACTGTGTAATCAAGACTAGCAAATTCTTGTCTTTAGAAGAAGGTTGTATAAGAGGATGTGGGAGGGACGAGAGGTCTTGACAATTTGAAACACTGATGGAAGTACAAAGCAATGTGAACATTTTTTAGATGGTCATCCAGAGTATTCTTTCCTCCACTTACTGGCAAGTTGGCCAGATATTTAACCATACTTCTTATTCCTTGTATTTCTTCCATTTTCCACAAACCAGGAAATATTTTTATTTTCATCTTCTTTTTTTTTTTAATATATTGAAATGAATAATGTAGAATAAATCAAATCAATAATAATCAGTTTGATGATCTAAGCACTGGAAAGAATACAGATTCTGTTGCTGTCATTTTTCACGGCAAGACACACTGAAGATGAGCTAGAATCCTTTTCTTTTGGAGGGAGGGATGGGAGGATTGGGTGGGAGGGATGGGAGGATTAAAGAGATCATACTCACTCTGGATGAAATTCATCTAAGGAATGTAATGGCAGCAACTTAGGTCTCAAAATTTAACTTAAGTAGGACTTTCACAGTCTAGAAAAATTGTGTGGGCTGTTCCTATAGCTCTGAAATTCCCTTCTTACAGATAAACTGGGGTAATGATAGTGAATTTGCACTTTGTTAGTCCGAAACTAAATTCCTGATCTACTGAGAATTTGATCATCACATTTCATTTGCCTGGAAAAAAAATCTGTTCCAGCTGCTTTGCTGATCTGGAATAAATAATTAGTAATACCAAAATTTAATGAAATTTTCTCACTTATCTTTATAGACTCGAGAATTTCAAAATACATTTATATAAAGTTTGGACAAGTCTCTAAACTGAACCTCCAAACCACTGGAGTTTTGTTCATTCTAAGCTTTAATGCTCGGGAAAGTGACCAATGAGGCATAAAGCAAATCTTATTGCCTCATCAGATGGTGAGTGCAATTTATGATATACTGACAAACCCAGCAGAGAATGCTGAAATATTGTGGTCACGGCTAATAAAATAGCAGGTACAGTCTGCGGATAGGGCAAAGACTAATCTCAGCTTCATGCACTAATCTTCACTGGAACCAGTGGGAGTAACCTTGGCCTCAATTCAGCAAAATATTTAAGCACATGCTTAAGTCTACAGCTGTGGTTAGAGTGGCTACAGGCTACAAACGAAAGAAAGTAGGAGCGAACTCTCAGTGTAACTGGACAACTTGGCCCATTTCCCTCCTTTCACTAAGCTCCATAGTTAAGTGCTCTTAAACACTAAGTCTCCTTAGATGATTTTTTTTTTTTGAGATTTCAAATGTTCTTTAATATATTTTTCAAATTAAGGTTTTCCATTTAAATTAATTAATTTTTGAATAGAACACTTGTCCAACAGAACTGAGACAGTGATTATAAGCCCGCGATCAGCAGGTTCTGATGACCAAACAAATGCACATTAGATCTGTAAAAAGTGGTTTAATTAGCCAGCCAGTTTCCGGAAGACCCAGGCAGGCATTCACAGTCCTTGCAATAACAGAGATGCAGACTCTTGCTGAGACAATGAGGGACCTGCTTGCATGATGAATCCATGATTATCTTTCTCTCCACACATTTCTGCTTGTCCTTCTCACCTAGCTTAGGAGAGCTCTTTTCAGAGAGAATTTCAAGGGCTGCTTTATTTGTTAGGAGACAAGGAGGCACTAATAAATTCCTCTGTGTGAGGTATTTAATTACATAATAATGTGTACACTAATCAAGGTAAATGTGTTTGTGAAAACACCTTGATATGGGAACAGTTAATCACCCAAGGCATTGCTTCTTAACACACCTTGGAAGTTAACTTAATTAAATTAATTAGAACAATGAAAAAATGAACTGTTTATTGGTCTACAATGGCCTGAAGCGAGCGCTTTTCCAACAATGCTAGAAAAACTCCCAGACTGCAAGTCATTTTTTTCTGAGCCTCTGGTTCTTGCACTTATGGCAACTTGTGAGGAGCCTGGAACTGGTGACATTTTCCTCCACAGCCTTAACATCTGAACTCTTTGTCTGCAGCAACCAGGTCATTCATACCCAGAAGTACTGTACCTGCTGAAAAAACCTAGCAAATGAACTCATCTGTGAGCTGATCTGTGCAGCTATGTGCTAGTTAGAAAAGAACAGTTAATACGCAGGGGATATGCTTGCTCACAATCAAAAGCCAACAGAGACGTGCGGAAAGACACCTTATTATCTCTAGTAAGCTTTGCATTGGATCTCATTATCCATTATTACTTTCTACCTCCAAATAGTGCATGTAGTACAGCCATTTGCTATCTTGTTTTTCTGGTGGGTCCAGCTAACGAATACAATTTTTTCCCCTGTGGCTTCAGCAAAATCTTTTTGACCACAACTTTTGACAGACATATAGCTGGTCTGTAGAAAAATGGCTGTGTGTTTGGTCACAGACGAAGCTGCTGTTAGCTGATGTGGACACCAGGGCTCACTTAATCTGTAGATTCATATATAATTTAAGATGCTGTTGTTGTCCAGGGTAATGTTAATGTGGAAAAAAAAGACACACTCCTCTAAGGCTTTCTTTACTGCTCCCTGTCTTCCTCTCCTTAGCTCTGGAGAAAATATTCCTAAAGTGCTATGGAAAGACAAATCTACTGGGTGAAATGTATTCACTTTGCTTGCATACCTAAAACCAAAAAAAGCTCCTTGATTCTTAATGTGGCCGCGCAAAAGTTTGTTTTAGCACAGCATGAGGAGGATATGCTGCAGGAGATGGAAGGAGAGACTGGGTGAGCATGCAATGGATCTTCTTTATGAAAGCAGTAGCTTATGCTAACTTAAATCATACATGAAATCAATGCTGTAATGATGTAAGTGATGTACGTTGAGTGATGTAAGCGTAAGTGTTGGAAGTACACCAGATGAATGGCTGTACACAACTTTCGGCCTTCCACTGACCTTTCGGAAGTGACCTAGATCACTTTCTCTAGGACACCCAGGGGAAGTTGATCAGAGACAGAAAGGCTCATGGATATCTCAGGATTCTGATTCTTATTTGTCATTTGCTCTCATATAAAGATAAAGACTTCATTGCTACCAGATGAGGATTAGTCTTTCAAGTAAGAGAACAGACATTTTATTACCGTGGTCTCCTGTTTGTGCCTGAGTGGGCTAGTTTTAGAAAAATGCCTGTAAATTATTACCAATAATAAAGGAGTAATACTCTTGGGCCTGGACTTATTTATTAACTTTGCAAACATTGAACAAAACAATGGGCTTTGCTCCAAGCTGATACTCTTGGGCCAGCTAAAATATGTAGATGTTTTGTAAACACAGGACTAGCTCCTGGGTTTGCCAGTATGAAGAGCAAAATCTGTCTGTGCACTCAAAGGTTGAAATGGATGGTCTTTCAAATCTGATGGCTCTTCTAGATAGGACATGAATTGTAACTTCCACTCCTCCACAAAATCTCTGTCTTTTGTAGTTCCCAGAAGTTTAGTAACTAGTCCATTCAGAATATTCTTCCCAAACTGATTTCTTCAAGCTGAACTTCTAAGAACATGTGCAGATGCACAACTGGACCCAAAAACAATCTGTCTGTGTCACTGTGGCTTTGCCTCCCAGTCCACATGTTCTGCTGCTCAGCTTTGCAATTTGTATAGAGGCATGTTCATATAGCCAGATTAATACCAGATCTGGAGCTGATGTGGCCAACAGCAGCTTAAGGCTCCCTTCATCACGCATTAGGGTGAGTACTGATAAGCCCTGTGATGTGGAAAGCTAGTTTTACTGACCTGGAGTGTGTTAGTAGCTGAGTCAAAGATGAAAAAAAACCCACAAAACCTGACTGTGAAAATAGTGATGGTATTTTCAAAACCAATTAATGATTTTGATAGACAGTTTCTTCCTAGATAGCGGTTGTTTCTGCCAATTATTCTTTGGTTATCAGGACCTTTGAAGGCATCTCTAACCACTTTAAAAAATAAGGACAGTGAAGAGATGAACTCCAGATACACTTCTGACCTTCATTTTTTTTGCCATGTAAATTTATCTCTTACTACACTACATCCCTTCTACACTTCCCTCACCTATATGATCCAGTCTGCCTCATTGTTACAGTTGGAACACAGCATATGAAAAGAGGGGAAAAAAAAAAAAAAGTGCTACACCAGCATTCTCTACTTGTGTTTCCTAATTATGCTTTTTCCAAAATCTCTATTTGCTTCTGTTAACAGGTTTAGTGTGTGTTGTTTATCTACATAGGTGTTGGTTGTACTCACTTTGTTTTCTTGCTATTTTTTTTTTCCAATATGTATGTTTTGCTATCTTAGAATATTTTTGTTGGTTTCTGTGCATGTGCAAACGCATTTATAATTTTCTTGGGGCTCTTTCATCAGAACCTATTACCCCAAACCTATGTTGTTGCTATGTAACGAAGGCATGCTGCTGTTTCAACATTTTTTTTTTTTCCTGCTTTATCTCTGTGCTTCTTTCAATTCTTAACTCCCCCTTTCTCTTTCTCCCAGACATTTCTGTCTTCCTTCCTCTGCCCTGAAGAAGTCCAAAAGGGACACTCCCCATACACATATGTGTGCACACACACATACAAACAGAAACACAAAGAAACACTGGGAGAAAAATACTCTTCAATTCCTCCCATCCTGTTTGGTGACTTATTTATTTATTTCCAAGGTCTTTCCTAGAGCTGAGAAATAAGACACAAAAAGGCATGTGTTATACTGAGATAACACATACCTTTGGGGAAGTGTGAAACACAAGGCAAAGAGGAACACCTTCAATGACCCAAATGAGAGTTATCTTGCAGTAGCACACACCTAGATGTGTCCCATTATGGCTGTGAAAGATGGGGATGGAAGAAGTGGAAATAAAAGGAATTCTAAAACTTAGATTCCTTTTATTATTATTATTGTTTTTAAGTTAGTCTGCAGCATGTCCTTCTGTCATTAAAAGGAGAATAGGTTTCCAGCCAATAATCCTCCGGGAAGCCCATTATAATCTGAAATAATATATGCAGAGATGATAAAGCCAGAAGGGACACTCACATTCACTCTTACCATGGATAGTTCCATATCACAATTTATTAAATGTCACCGAGTTACTCAGCACTGGATTCAATGTATTTGATTACACATCTTCCCAAAAGGCATTCATCTTACTTCTGGAGAAATCAAAACACAGGGAATCTATTACTTACTTGGACAATTTGTTCCAATAGTTTATGACCCTTACTATTTAAAAGTTGTTTTTTCCTCCAAATTTGATTGTCTGCCAATTTGAATGTATCCAATTATTTGTGCTTCTGTCATATTGCATTAGATTAAACTGCATATCCTACATTGTCCTACCTATGTTGTGATTATCACAGCCTGGTTTTCATTACAGAAAATTAAGTGAATTATTTTTTTTTTTTAATTCTTCATTAAGATCATCTTTTAATTCTTATGATAATCTTTAAGACTTCTTCATCCATTGCTTTATGTCAGTACCTTTATTTCTCAGGACTGTCATGACTCTAATGTCATCAGTACCATCTACAGAAAATACCATTATTTCCAATCCCTACTCCTCATTCTGCAGCACTGAATAAAGTTTAAGTAGTCATATTACACATATGTTTAGAAAAAAACAGCATGGCAAGCCACGATAGTTTACAAAGATATTTAGGATCTTCTTTCTAAAGAAGGCAAAGTGGTTTTGGACCTTTCTTTTCAAGGTATGGCCTTGTCTTATGTTGCAATGAAACTTATTTTTATATGACTAATTTTTTGAGACAGTCAGATGATTTCCATGTCCCCATCACTACTTACCAACCTGTCAATCTTTGCACCATCTGCAGATTTTAGCTGTAATGATTTCTTATTTACCCATTGATGAAAATATTGAATAATGCTACACCAGTTACTGAACCATATTAGAAACATGTCCCTCCTAAATCCTGGGATCATACAACATTAAGTACTGCATTTTCAGATCTGACTGTTAGCCAGTTCTTAATCTATGAAGCATATATTTTATTCATATTGTATGATGATAATTTTAAAATTAGACTGTTTTTCAATGCTAAATTATACTCAAAACAGGACAGGATGAAAGGAGTCTTATTGTCCCTTTCAGTCAACCAGAAAAACAGCAAAATAAAACAAAACCAAAAGCATTCAACCTAAGATGATTCATCTACATTTATTTGCTTTAACTAGTGGATTTCTTTCTAAAATATCAAGGTTTTGAATCATTGGAACTTATCAGAGGATTTGGAAAGAAGGCAAAAGATGAAAAATTTGCTCTGGTCCTTCCTTTGGTACATGAACTCTCCTGATGACATATGCAAAATCTTTCTAAGTGTGATTGTAAAACCAACTATTTTTCTGTGTGACCTGGGTGAATTGAGTTCAGTATTTGTTGTAGTCAGTTATTCTCAAAACCCAGTAGAACAAAATCCTTAGATTAATAGATTTTGAAACAAGAAGGGAACATTATGATTGTGTGTTTTGACCTCTTGCATACCCCCCGTCATGGAATCTTAACCAGTAATTCTTGCCTCAGGCTCAATATTTTGCAACATAACTGCTCTTACAACAGCAAGTGTTGGACCTCTTGGTGCTACCTACATGAAAATCAGCTGGTTTTAGTATCAGTTTGGGGATAACCAGGGAGTAGCCATGGAAATGGCTGTGAAATAACATACACTTTAACATTTCTTTTTTAAGAGAAAGCAGATTATTTCATATTCCTAATATATATAAGGCAGCTTCTCCAGTCCTTGTGGTCTTTCTTTGTGGCCCTCCTTTGGACCCTCTCTAGTCTGTCCCTATCTCTTTTGATCCATTGGGACCAAAACTGGACCAGAGGCAGCTTTAGAGTAGAGTGGGGTGATATATCTCTGCATCTGCTAGCAACGGACCTGCAGATGCAGCCCAGGATTTGATTTGCCTTTGTTGCTGCAGCAGGGCACTGCCGACTCACATTCAGCTTGTTGTCCACCAGGACTCCTGGATTAGTTCCAGCAACGTTGCTTCCCAACCACACATATCCTAATCTCTTTGGGCTTTTTGGTAATGTCAGCCCAAGGCAATTAAGATTTTTTAAGTCTAACACTTCTTTCATATTTCTTTTTTTTACCTTCTACATTACAGTTCCTGTGTTCTAGAGAGATAGTGTGCTGAGAGATCTCTAGAGAGATAGATGTCTGAAATGCTTGAGGACTTGACATGGCCTGGGCATGTCAAGGCATGTCTACCTTGACAATTTAGTCTGAACTGGGAGAGTATTCCTGAAGTGGCTTTCTGGATCTTAATAATTGCACTTTGCATAGAGCAAGTTTGCAGTGTGTGAACTGAATGTTTTTTTGGACAAAACTGATCCCAGGAATTTAATACAACAGCCAATGTACTCCTGTAGCTTGTGTTCATGGGACAAGCCTAGGGCTAGTCTGAATTAGAAAAATATTAAAGGTGTATAGTGTGGATACTGATCCTGGCAGCAGTTGATTCTGCATATCTACTGAAGTTGCACCATTCTGCCTGCTAATGTGAATGCATCCTTAGATATCTCCACATCACCCCACCCTGTGCAATGGCTCTGAGGCGAGCATACTGTTTTGCAAACAGCGAGAGCTAGCCCCAATCCAGAAGCACTCCTTTAGATTTATCTATAAGCCAATAGGCTTTGCTGGTCTCAGCTTGCACTGGGAGGAACCTACTTTGAAGTCAGCCACAGGGCATGGTTTATCTACATTCTGAATAATTATCTCATCAATAAATAAAAGCTGAGTTTTTGCTGTGGTACCTTTCTGTCCTCAGCTCCTCAATGTCTTTACCTTTGATGTGTCACAAACAGGAAGCTGGGTGCTTCCATTAATCTCACACATGAAAGCACACATCTGGACAGTGTGAAGTTGTTCTTCCAGATTGAAATGTGATTGCAGTGACTAACAGTGTCCTGGGGTACCAGAAAACTTGTTTCTATTACCTGCTTTTTACATAAAACGAAAAAAGAAAGATGAAAGATTAGGGGTCTTAAAATGTAGAAAATAATAAGATTTTCAATCTCATGGTTCCTTAAACCCATGATTTCAGTGGTCAGTGAGTGGCCCATATGGAGCATGTTTCTTGACTCTGTTCCTTTGTATATTGGGATATGCATCAAGCTGACATCCTGGTTGGTAGTCCCAGGAGTTCATATCCAGGTTATATCTGGGCATGACTGGAGACACTAGACACACTAGAGGCTAGGAAGACATACATGTAAATTTTTAAGCTGCGACAAATGTGCTTTTTGGGCCAGCCAAGGATTTGAGCATTCAGTGGGACTGAAAAACCTTGTGTAACGTACAGATAACTGCTAGCAATTTTTGAGTGCCCTTTCCTCAAGGATGATGAACTTGTAATTGCTTCACAGAGAAACATTTAGATCTCATATATTCCTTTTTTAGTTCTTCACTTGATTCTCAGAGTGCTGGTCAAGATGGCAGTCTTTGCAAATATGAACAGAGTTAAAACACAGTAGGGATGTAATGAAGTGTATTCCTCAGCATGTAACAGGAACAGATTTTTATACCAGTCCTGCTAAGGGCTCTCCCCATGAATGACGTGCACGACATTAACTTATATGGAACCTAATACTTAAATTCTTTTGAAGACACTACTGGAAACAGGACATGCTAACGGGTTGTCATTCTACTCACTAGTAATTCCATATCCATTACTATCTTCTAATGCCCCTTTTAGAACTTTGCTGATCCCGTTGAATATTCTGTGTAGCTGAGTTTTCAAAACATATTCATTCCCAGTAGAGCTCTATGCTCTGTTGATTGGCTGCCTCCTTTCTTGATCACGCTGTGAACTTTAGTGGATGAAATTTTATACATAATCACGCTGCATTCTTTGCTGATTGAGCCTCCTATTATCACTGTTTATATAGCTATTACATTCTGCGTTTGCCAGTCCAGTTTCAAGCTTGTTTTTCCCCCAATATATTATGCAAAATAAACTGAACAGGAATTACAGTATTTCCAACCTGCTGTGTCTTCAGAATCTAAGATAGCAAAATGCTTAGGTTTTCTTTCAAATAGTAGGATAAACGCTTCTCCAAAGATTGAAGCTGCTGGTTATGGAAAGCTTGTGCCACTTACTATATGCAAAATAGGGAGATTTACAAAGAAACTGATTGCATCTTTATTTGCTTTATCAAAGAATCTAAAACCATAGCTGAAACTATAGAAAATGCACTTTAGTGGTCTTAAAACAAATGATATCCCCAACAGATTTGTCGACAGCTTAGCACATAAGCCCAGGCTGCTGAAGCAAAAAGCATCTGGAATTTCTACTGCTAGAATATGCACCTTAATAAGGGAAAGATTCAAAAGTTCAATGCCTGAATTGTACAGCTTGGTCAGCGGAGTTTTGCAGCTGAACAAGCGTTGTCTGTGCAGCTGGCTTTGCCAAAAATAAATAAATAAGGGAAATGAATAAACCAGAGCTGAAAAATATGAATCTTCCCTAATAATAAAATATGCAAAAATGATAGTAAACTCTCTCCATTTATTAAATTAAATTATGCATCTCAATCAGCAAAGTGTGCAACAACTGCACTCAAGAAGGGCGTCACTAAATCAAGGGAAGATACAGCCCAATCAGGAAAATTTAACAACTTGATCATTAAATTAGGCAACACTACCAGAACCAAGGTAAATAAAAAGGAGATAAACTGTGAAGGCTGATCTTTGCAAGCTAGAACAGTGAGAAGGAGACTGAAAGACACCATTGGATAATAAATAGGGCAGTCTCCCGGGGGACCAGACCTTTAGGAGATGTAAATGATTATTGCTTTAATGAAGTCACTGGAGCTGTGTCTGCTCTTCTAAAGTAAATACCTGGTAAGCAATTGCATTGTGATTCTTTATAGAATGTTAGTTCCTCTGTACACTGATGATACTGCTACCTACACCCATCAGGAAACTACTGACACTGGCACTATAAATGTAAGCAAGGTAGCAAAGTTTACTTCTTACTTATGTAGTTGAGGGTTTTTTTGTGTATTTCCCCAAACAATATTCTTTAAAAAAAAAAACAAAAACAAAAACAAACAAATGGTAAAAAGCATCAGATGTACAAAATTACTTGTAAAAATCTTCCACCAGTGCTGTGCAGCCTTCATGCTCAAATGTATCCTCCAGCCTTGAAACAAATCAGTCTGCAGGACAGTTCAGTGTAGTGTTATAAACATCTACAGGTGGCTAAAAGGTGTGAAGGGAAAGAACTCAATGTAAAGAAAAAGGTGACTCTGAGGTGGTGATTCCTGGACGTGAACAGAAGGTTCGCTATTGGTATGAATGGGAGACAAGACAGTCCAGGCATGCCTTGCTAATAATTTTTTAGACTCTTTAATCAGATGACCTGTTGCAGAATGCTGTGCCTAGATGGTGGACCTTGAGTATTGCAAAGAGAAAATCATAAAAATAGATAAGATGGTCTAAGGCCTTGTGTTACAGGAGAGGCTTACAGGTGGTGCTGTCAATAAATATATCAACCTTTACTGCTAATTTCTAAGAGAGATCTGACCTGTTAACGATGCCTGCAAAGTGAACATGACCCTGGACCATACAAGGCAGCCACTGTCCCAGAGTCTACTAGGCAGATCAGATGAAAGGATGAAAAGATATGAAGGGATTACATGGCCAAATCAAGGAACAAGTGGACGTGAGTACCAAAGCTGCTGAATCACACTGTTGTTACCTGGTCACAAACATTCATCGTCCAGTAACACAGGACTCATTAGATTGCCATTCACTAACTTATGTCATTTGACTGTCAGTCATCGCTGATGGCATCCTGTCCATCTGTGAGGACTAGGAGCCTGAATATTTACCTGGGGCCTCTGGTGGGTGCATATGCAATTTTTCAGCCTGTGTCAACATGTCATTGCTGTTATCTTTACCCACTTCAAGTAGGCTAAAGGCAATCTGCTCTGAAGTCATGTCTCCATTTTGCTGAGTAGATATATACTTAGTCAAATCCTTAAGGAAAGCTGCCACTAATATAGTGTATGGAGGAGTTGAAGTTACTGAGCATTACAGGTGTTTATTTAACCTTGGCATACATGGGAAAACTATAATGATTTGTTTTGTACGTGAAACCCCAGAGAGGATTATGCTGCCTGTCTACTGTCTGTATGTGAGGTGTATGAGAAAGGCAACTTAAAAGCTACAGCCAATTTCTGTGCTTCATCAGGATCAAACATTTCCATTAAAATACTAACTTTTAAACATTAACATTACCCCGAAATAATTATAAAATAATGCTCCCTGCGGCCATTATATCTTTAAGTGAGATGAGGTAATTTCTACTGCTAGGGTTCTCAGCACTATTTTTCCAGCTTTCTTCTTTAAGAATTCCTTTCAACAAATTCAGTGCTCTTGAAAATCAGATACTAATTAAAACAGCCCAAGAAGGCAGATGCTAGAGTACACTGAAACACAGACATGCATAAAAATGTTCTTACGTACATAGATACACATGAAATGAATGTCCATATGCACAGAGGCACGCAGAAGCTCTCCTGAGGATTTGTCATCTTGGTCTCATTGCATGTCATATTTTACAGGTCATGGGGCCTTAAGGGAAATGCATGCAGAGTCTAAATTTGGTTGCTGAAAACCGGCAGAGATCTGAAGGAGATAGTTTCAGGAACTGACAGAGATACAACCCACAAGTGTTTAGCAGCCTTTGAGAGTAAAATGTCCTTTCATCGTGGGCATGTTTCCCATGGTAAATTACCATTCTGCTCCCACTACAGTCTATAGATGATGAAATATCCAGCACCTCTGGGGCAGGGCTGTGTGCCCGGGAGACATTGATTCACCCAACATGCAGGCATGTGCCTCAGAGCCACTGACTTCAATAAGAACTGACCATTTGTTCTCAGCTCTTATTGAAGCCAATGGCTCTGAAGCACATGCTTGTGTGATTTGTGGAGGTAAAACCTGAGGGGCTATCGTTCTGAGGCTCATGCAGATACAAGCACACAGACCCCCTAAACTGTCTTAGAAATCCCACAAAACATAGACAGACATCTCACCACTTTATCATGCCTTGCAAATCAACGCAGCAGAAAAAAAAGAAAACACAACAAAAAAACCTCAACAAAAAAAAAACACCTTCTCTATAATGTTGGGTAATGGATGAAAAGATAAAATACATATAATATGACACAGTTTTACCAGAAATTATTCCATAAGGAGCATTTGGCCTTAACAGTGCAACCTCTTGTTACAATAAGATGTGAAAGTTTGGTTTTTCATTCACTTACTTATTGGTGGGTGTCATTATTTATTTCTGAAAGTATCACACTAGGGACAGAGAGGACAGGGGAACATTTGTCTGTTTCCTAGATGAAATAAGAGAGAAACATATAAATACATTTGGGGAAGGATACTTAAAAAAATGTGAAATGTTTCATTAAACAGAAACTTACCCCAGCTGTTCATTTTAATTTTATACCTTACAGAAAGGAACAGCTATGCTGCCGATAGCCATTCAAGGCAGCTGGTGCTGTATTTGAGGTTGTTAGTTGCAAATGGACCTTCATATATGTCCATGTATTGGGCAGATTTTGTAAGTCCTCCTCGGGCTGGCTCTCAATATTGGAAACATCTGCAGACTTTTATAACTCTTGGCTCACTGCAGTGACTTAGTCCTTTGCAACCATGAATCAAACAGCCACATTACATTATCATTACTGCCAGGAGAGAGGGTGTAATTGATTTCACAAAATGTAGATGTTTATATATGAGATGGTGTGTTCAGGGCTTTTTTACAGTCAATGGACAGAAACACATTTAGAACATGTAGGTATATAGAATTGGGTGTTTTAAAAAAATGGATTTCTTTAAACCAATGCAAAAATACCCCCCATGAGAGCCATTTTGGAAGGGAAGGGTCAGTTAAATTTTCAATCAAAACTGTTTGGATGGAACAGAAATTAACTATGTTTCCCTTAAGTATCCTCCCCCCCTACCCCTCCTCTATACACACCCCAAACCTTCTTACTATAAGGCAAATTTTCTCATATTAAGAGAAGATTGTGATGATCATTTTGACCACCTGTGTTATCACCTGACCAGTTTATAACGTGGACAAGCTCTGCCATTGTTTCAGGACTGAGCATTTCTTATTAGAAGATGTTTTAGGCTATGTAAAACATTTGTCTGCATGTCATAAAAATCCACTGAATTTACTGGGCCTACATGCTCCTAAAGGCAAGGTTTTGGTTTCAAGATTCCTCTGATTATGAGTTTCTGGAACTTAGGTATGTAAAAGTTGATATTTCTGATAAAAAAATAATTTTAATTAACTACCTAGTTAAACATTAGCTTTCTGAGTCCCCACAAGGGGGCTGAGTCCTTGTTCAGATACTTTCTCGAGTACTAACTTTTAGGTACTTACATTTGCAACTTGATAATATAGTCTCAGCATAATATGTGTGCAATTTTAATGATGTCCTCTGCATTCATGAGTTGTAAATTTAGAAGGGCTTTTTTTTTAAAGAGATATTTCCCCTAACAGTAATTTATTATTGCAGTACCTCACAAGCTGTTTCTCAGAAATACAGAGCAATTCCAAAAAAAGACTGATTTTTTGTATTAATTATTGTTTGACCACGTCTTTCCAGTATGAAAAAAAGAATTATTTTTTCCATGTCACCTAACTTTGAACTGTCTTTTGAAAATATTACTTTTACAAAGTAAGTATGCAATTTCTTTAAAATATATTGTTATTTCTTTAACGAGAATTCCCTTGTAAAAATTATACTGTATGTTACTATCATTATATATCTACTTGGACAAGTGCACAGAAATGGAAAATGGAATTTTTCTGTAAGATGACAAAAACCATGTATGTTTCAAGGTGTAAAGTATTTAACTGTATTAATCTGCAGCTGTGTAATTTATTGCCAAGCCAAACAGGCAGTCTTACAGTCATTGATAATTAATCTTGCTATTTCATTCTAAATCTCTACATTTACTGTTCTACTTTCTCTATTACTTAATGCTATATTTCCTTCTTAGAACAGACTCTATATAAATATTACTCTTCACATAAGCACTTTGGTGTACAAATAATAACATAGTATCATACGATCATTAGAACAATAGTATTATAAGATGAGAAGGACAGGACATATCTCACCTACCTTTAATTTCTGAAAATTAGGTACTTGGTCTAAACTAGATATCTGAGCTTTCTTTATTTATTCAGTGGAGAGAAATGGGCACCCTCAGAGACTGATTTGTCCTGCCTCAAGTTGGGACAAATCACTATATGGAGTTGTCTGTTTTTCTCTGCAGACTGCAGAGAGACCCTAGGTGATTATTTTAGGCCATTCACCTTTCAGACAGCGAAGGTTAGTTGAGATGAATCCTACCTCTAATTGTGGAAACCCAGATGGCAGGGGAGAGGAAAAAAAATAAAAAAAAAAGGAAGATGAAACAAGAAAAACAAAATAACAAAAGCTAAAACATTTATTTGAGAAAGAGCACATATTTAAAAATAGTGCATAACATTCTGTGCTCATCATGTAAAAGCCACAGCAGAGAAAACGGTTCTTCATGTGTGTCAATGTGTGTAAAGGGACTAAGGAGTTTAACACATGCTTATGCTTCCAAAATATCTTTTGGATTGGACCCAAATTAAATTTAGTCTGGCCCAAACACCTGTTTAAGGCTGTGATGACACTGCCATATGGTGGGTCAGTTGTTGCACGCATGCAGACATGATCAGGTTTATTTGATCAGTTCAAGTAATAATAACCCAGACATCTATCTAGGACCCAGAGCAAGTTTTTGGTGCATGAAATCCAGAAGATTCACAGCTGTGCTTCCCTGAAGTAGCTAGCCTACAGCTACCTTGGGCTACCTGCCCATTATATAGTATCATCTTGATTTGTGGAAATACCAGAAGGCAGCCCCATGCTGCCACAAATTTTGTCAAAATGGAGTGCAAAACACTAACCTTCCACTCCTCCAGCCTCACCTCTACCTCCATCCCAATTACCAATACTCACACTATGGTAATCAGTGTAGTCTCACATGCACATTCATAGAACCTGAATAGGAAGAATAAGTAGATCACAGTTTATAGGCTTTGTGGTCTCCTTCGTGCTATTTTGGTTTTTTTACCAAGGACAAAGGAATCAGAGTATGATTTCACATTCCCACCCTGGATGGCTGTGTCAGACACTGTAGCATAATATAACAACAACAACAAAAAAAGATCAAAGCACTTGGTCTTTACAGAAAAAGAGTGGATTCAGCAATGTTTTTAAGAAAAATAAGATAATTAGAAACCTTCTTTCTCTGGAACCATAATTAAATAGTAAGCACAATTATAAAACTATTTAAAAATAGGAGAAATTACTTAAAACCATTTAATTCAAGATTTGGAAGTAATTAGCATTTCACAAACTGAAAAAAGGCCCCAAAGACAACCCTAAGCAAGGGTACATTTTTATTGGTATTTTTATTGGTATTTTTATTAAGCTCTAAAAAAAAAGTGAAAATGGTCTGTACTGAAATATGTTTACAATACTGTAATTTCATTTATTTGCCTTGAAAATATGGTTATCTAAACAATGATACAAAAACCTTTATGATGTCAGCAATATTTTTTTTATTTGAAGAAAAAAAACATATTAAAGCAGATTTTTGATAAGTATTCCACCTGTAAAATGCTTACTCATTTCAAACTGCTATGAATGGATCCCAATGATTGTGTATAACCTTTGAGACCCTGCTGTTGTACATTAACTTGAATTCACATTATCTGCTATGTGTGACTGTGATACCACAATCATGCACATTGCCTGCATTTTACCTCTACTTTCAGTGTTAATTTTAATTGTAAAACATCAGTTCCTTTCAAATCAAAGGAAGATTTGTCACTGATTCTTTCAGTCTTCCGAAAGGAAACTTACTTGTCAGACTTCTCAGCTTAGGATTCTCTTTCTTTCACCAGAGGGTGGAAACACTCATGACTTTTTCTAAGTTAGAATCACAGAATCATAGAATAGTTAGGGTTGGAATGGACCTTAAGAACATCAAGTTCCAACCCCTCTGCCATGGGCAGGGACACCTCACACTAAACCATGTCACCCAAGGCTCTGTCCAACCTGCCCTTGAACACTGCCAGTTAATTTACAGCTTCCTTGGGCAGCCCATTCCAGTGCCTCACCACCCTTACAGTAAAGAATTTCTTCCTTATATCTAACCTGAACTTCCCCTGTTTAAGTTTGAAGTCGTTACCCCTTGTCCTATCACTACAGTCCCTAATGAAGAGTCTCTTCCCAGCATCCCTACAGCCCCCCTTCAGATACTGAAATGCTGCTATGAGGACCAAGTTGCTACAGACCAGATAATTTGGTCATCATTCATTGGGATAAATGTATACGTTTCCATCTGAGGTAGTCATTTACACTCTGTTGTATTCAATGTACAGAAAGAGAAACTCTTTGGTCACTTCCCATTTCATCCTTGAAGTAACTGCCTAAAATTCTTAGATGATCCAGAGCCATACCCTAAAATTCTAAAATTGCCTGTTTTTCTCTAATTCACTCTAAAAGGCTCTAGAGCTCATGGATCAGTGTTTGTTTATGAGTTTCAGATAACTATAATCACATTCACTGAGTCCTACCTCTTCTGCTCTCTCAGCCACTTATTTCTTTTCCCAGTCCTGTTTCACCTGTGCCAGTCATCAGGAGTGATTGAAAGTTGTTTTGCTTTGGTTATTCTTGTCTACCACAGTATTGACAAGTGTGCACAGATAGAGTTTTTGGTACAAGAATACCAAGATTTCAACATGCTGGTCTGGACTAAGTTTGACTTAGCCACCTAAAAGGCTAAGAATTAAAAATAAACCTCTATTGGAGATAGTTACTGGTAAATTGTAGGCCTGCTCTCTGAAGTGTCATTATCTTTATCTATACTATACAGATATATCTATCTATCTATCCATCTAATCTATCTTATTATCTCTATTTATATTCATATTTATATAAACACTATATATTATATAATTATATTTATATATAATATATACATAGTATAATACACAATAAATAATATTGTGTATTATAATAATGTATAATAAAATATGTAATATTATTATATGTATACATATAAAATATAATCTTTTATATATTTTATAGATATTTTAAATATTTTATATATGTTTTAAATATTTTATATATACAGAAGGGCTCTATGAAAGAAGTGTAACTTTATAAGCAAAACAGCTGGTGCTAAGCACTTGATGGCCATACTATAGATATTTCAAGAGCATTTGCTTGGGACTAGCTGTAGTCTGAACCCACAGGCTGTGGTCCCATTAGCAGATGTAATGCATCTGAAGAACTGCTGGAATATATCTTCTGGTTTAATTTAATCTAAAAGGAATACAGTTTGCATGCTCCAAGACTGCTATGTAATGCAAACCAAGCTATGGTAAATGAAGACAATTGGGAAATTTGCTTCAGAAGCACACTTCTGGTCCAAAGTAAAACACTGTTGTAGATACATCCACTAATAAGTGTGATTAGGGCTTATTATTATACAAGCTGTGTGCTGTTACCTGCAGTCAAGAAGGAAAATTTTACAAATGTATTTAACAATGTAAAGGCTATAACCTTATTGGTGGCATATTTTCTATATTTTCTTATTCATTATTCTGTCCATAGTAAAAATTACATTTATGCAATCATGTAATCTGGAGTGTTTGTCCCTTGAAGTTATGTTATTGTATTGTCAGGAAACAAATCTTTTTTGTTAAGAAATCTGATTACATGTTTGAGTTATTGACCTTTTCTTTTTTTTTTTTTAACTTTTTTTTTTTTTTAAGATGCTCATTAAGATCTTTTGTCTACAAAACAAGTATGTTTTCCTATGCCATAGAGCAACCAAATTCTAATTGCTGGCTTCATTATACAGAAAAGTAGAAGTGTAACAATCAAGAGCCTTATTACACATACATAATTGAGTTTCATTGCAACTTATGAAAACATAAACTGTCTTAAACACACTTGCAGAAAATGTTACATCATCAAATCAACACTTTTATTATACAAAAGTAATTGTGTTTAAAGAAACCAAACATATGTTACATATACAAAAGAAAAAACACAACAAAACAGAATTCTAATGTGATTCAGAAGTCTTAGCAATTCTCAGATCTTTAAGAGTTGTTTTGTTTTGGCTTTTAAATTAATATAAAACAAAATAAAGGTCAGTTAAAGCAATTAAACATACTTCAGTTGCTTTTGGACAAAGCCATTTGAACAAGTTCTCATTTGATACAGAAGATAAAATTCATTCAGAAGTTTGCAAGGCAGCTCAGTTTATTGTCTAACCTTATTGTCCATCTTAGTAGCTGGAGATAACCTTTTACTGAATGTGTTTCATTTCATTATAACACAGATTTAAAAGAAAGAAAACAAATAAACAAATGAACAAAAAACTAAAACCAAACCAATAAGAACAAATAAGCCATTTCCTAAAATACCTACTCCTTTCTATGCATTCACATGTAGCTATCTGCACTGTAGAAGTCTCAAGCTAGACGAAATCAATTCACCTTCTATCAGGCTTCAACATGGATTATTAATAAGGTTTGATCTGAGACCTGGAGTTGAAATAAAAGGTGAAATTACATTGCTGGACTCTCTTAGTAAGAAGAGGCATTGTATGTATTGTGAACTCTTCACAGTATCACAGTATGCTAGAGATTGGAAGGGACCTCAAAAGATCATCTAATCCAATCCCCCTGCCGGAGCAGGAACACCTAGATAATGTTACACAGGAATGTGTCCAGGCAGGTTTTGAATGTCTCCAGGGAAGGAGACTCCACAACCTCCCTGGGCAGCCTGTTCCAGTGTTCTGTCACCCTCACCGAGAAGTTTCTTCTCAAGTTTAAGTGGAACCTCTTGTGTTCCAGTTTGTACCCATTACCCCTTGTCCTATCATTGTTTGCCACTGAGTAGAGCCTGGCTCCATCCTCGTGACACTCCCCCTTTATATATTTATATACAGTAATAAGGTCACCCCTCAGTCTCCCCTTCTCCAAACTATAGAGACCCAGCTCCCTCAGTCTTTCCTCATAAGGGAGATGCTCCACTCCCTTAGTCATCTTAGTTGCCCTGTGCTGGACTCTCTCCAGCAGGTCCCTGTCCTTCTTGAACTGAGGGGCCCAGAACTGGACACAATATTCCAGATGGGGTCTCACCAGGGCAAAGTAGAGGGGAAGGAGGACCTCTCTCGACCTACTAACCGCCCCCCTTCTAATACACCCCAGGATGCCATTTGCCTTCTTGGCCACAAGGGCACAGTGTTGGCTCATGGTCATCCTGTCGTCCACTAGGACCCCCAGGTACCTCTCCCCTACACTGCTCTCTAACAGGTCGTTTCCCAACCTATACTGGAACCTGGGACTGTTCCTGCCCAGATGCCAGCTGGTCCTCTAACATTCTGTGTCTGTGCTTTGGAGACTCGATGAGAGTCAATAACTTTGTCAGCTAAGATGGTAGCCATCAAACACACTTTTTCCACTTCAAGTCTTGATGTAGGACACAGTCTCTGGTCATTTATAGTGATATCTTGTGTCAGGCCTTGTTAATACAGAGGTATAAGTTGAGTCCAAGCTTGCTGTTTTTGGAACCATTTGGGTTTTCCCTTCTAGAACTTCTGAGTGAAGCAGGTGGGAAACGTCTCACAAGATAGTTTTTCTTCTTGCTGGCATGTTTCATGGAATCATAGAATCAGCTAGGTTAGATAAGACCTTTAAGATAATCAAGTTCAACCTTTAAATTTCTTATAGTTTCTTCATTATAGCAATGTGATTTGCATGGGAATGAGCCTTCAAGCATGAGATAGTCCCAACTAATTTAGAAGGGACCAGCATGACACCTTAGGCAAACATCTTCCTACAGACCAGTGATTAGGGGAGCCAGGTACCCACGTTTCACTGGGTTGCAGTATATTCTTCCCATTGAGTGTATATATATATATATATATATATGCATTTAATATGTTATATTCAATTTCCAATTGGCCTACATCTTACATTTTGAATTAAGATAGTCTCATTCTCAAATTTTAAATTACCTCCTAAAGAGGCACTTAAAAATCTATATTTAGGATTTAAATTTCACCAGTTTGTCTAATTTTAATTATTATTCCTAGTTATATTTAATATTAATGCAAATATTATTTTAGGGAACTAGCCTTGTTTTTGAGATATCACTGTGTATTTAGTAAACATACGGAAAGAGTCAACTCCCCAAAAGAAGTAGTGAGGCTCTGAGGAGGGTATCATGAATTGGGAAGAATGAGCTTAAGCAGCAGTTCATAATACAACCATAGCAAGGAACAAATTTCCCAGTTCCTAGTTACAGAGCTTTATCTGAGAGATCACAATTCTCATTCAATCTCATATCAATTAATCTAATCATTGCGTAGTAAGTTCCATATTACACCTTTTCTTGATACTTAGCAATAACTAATTAGTTCAGTATAAGCATCTGACGTTTTCTCCTGACTATTAATAAAGAACAGTGCAGCTATTCATTCCAGTCAGTAGCACCTTGACTGTCCTCCCCCAAAAATAAATGGTGAGGGCAGGAAATAATATAAAGGGTTTTTTTGTTTGTTTTGGTTTTTTTTTTTTATCCTTGGACTTGCAGTGTCTCTGCTTTATCCATCAACTCTTTTGCTAGTATTTGTAATGTGCCCTATTGTGACATCTTTGCTTGGTTCCACATGTTTTATACATCAGTTCCTCTAACATTCAAGCAGACTTTGTAGAGATCTATTCAGAGACTGATATATGTGCACTATTAATTGTATATATTATATATAGTATATGAAGCAAGAGGGAGAAAGAGAATCTGATTACTCTAGGGCATCAGCTCCTTTCAACCAATAATAATTTAACATCTCTATTAACTACCTTTTGATGTTCTCTGTAGAGGGTACATACTGTTTTATATACAGGATGCATAATAAATTCCTATGAGATTATGCTGCAATTGAGTAGAAAGTCTATAATGCATAAGTGATGGAGCTGCAAAGCAGCTAGGAAGGATTTTCCTTTCAAAATAAGGTCATATATTTATATCTCACAGGGCAATATGGTGGGTGCTGAGGAGCAAGAGACACCAAGTTGCACTTTATGATGTGCTAAGCCTTTCTGTGTATTCACTGCCACTTGAAAATTAGGTGATATATGATAAGAAGATGAGGAAGAAAAAGCCATAACCTTCTGAACCTGCAACCAAGGATTTGGGGTGATTTCCTTCAGAATAGAGAAAAGAGAGGATGGGATTAATCTCAGCTATCATTAGCTAAATGAGGCATCTCTTCTCAAGTAGGCTAACACTTTTAGTCACCTCTATTAGGTGAGATCATTTAACCCTGAGTGGTGCCCATTGTGCTACAGGCTCTCTCCTCCTTGGTGCCAGAGGGAGCCTATAGATGTAGCATAGACTAGGTGCCTGTGTCTTGCAACAAGCAGGTTGGCCGTGGGGAGTCCACTAAAGAAACATATTCTACATCCCAGTTGTATCTCTGATCTTTTGAGAATTCAGAATGCATTTTAGCTCACTGCAGCAAAGAGACTCTACGATATAACAGGTAGTGCGTCTGCCTGAGTAGAAAAGGAGCCATATACCAGCCTGTGTTGGCATATAACAGATCAGGGACTTGAGACTGATTTTAGCAACTCTATAAAGGTGATGCATTGAGCCACCTATGCAAGCAGCTGTCACTCAGTGTTACAGATCTCATCTTGGTCCAGCCTAAAGTTCTGCTGAAGTGATACGTTCCCACAGTAAGTTTCGGTTTGGATAAATCAGTGTCTTCAGTTTCAGAGAAATGTCAACTGTCTCAGCTGGTTAATTCTGTTCTGAAGATCTTCGGTCTCTTTCTGTCAGTTTGAAAACAATGTTGTTTAACATGTGCATTCCTTAAATTTGGAAATAAGGTCACAAAATACTGTGTTTTCGTAGAGCAGCTGCACATTAGAGACCAAATATTCCAATATTCTTAGCTAGAAATATTGTAACAAAATTTATTTAACTTTATTCACAGAGTCTTGTAAGTTGTCAGGTAAGAGCAAGGCTGAGAAAAACATCAGTTTTAAAAAGTTTTTTTTTCTGGAAATATCAGTTTGCCATAACTAAAGTTGTCCCTATTAAAAAAAAAAAAAAAAAAGGATACATTCCAAACACAGAATTGCTATGGCATTTTATACATAATGTCTATGTATTTGTCAAAAACCCCACATATGTATCTGTGTCTGTGTCCACACTAACGACATATAAATGTATAACATGCACACGCTCGCGTGTTGGAGAGAGGGAAACGGGTTCTTGAGAAATATAGGATGTTTCTTCCCACATCTTCCTCATGTGAATCAGAGGTGGAGCAATAATACAGGTTGTTCAAATAATAGGCAAAATAAAGTATCTAAACATGACAAAAGATTCCTGAAGGACAAGACTGAATGAGAAGTTCCTATCTCCCTGTATCCCTCATCTAAAACTGGGGGTAAGGGAGCCCTTAGAATGAGCAGAGAAACACACAAAGGCTCTTCGATTCTGATATAAGTTTTAGCTGTATTCGTACTAGAGTTACATATAGATTAAAAAAAAGTAATCCCAGTGTGAGGTAGCTTAAAAACCAAACAGTGTGTATGCAAACCTGTTTCTTGTTGGGTAAGTTCTTTCTCTTAGGAAAGATGGAAAGCTTCTTTTCAGTTCTTCAACTGTTTGTGGCTTATTGGGTTTCAACAATCTCTACATAGTTGTACCAAATTCCTCAGGAAAGCCTCTGCTTCTTCTTAGGCCTGGCTGTGTCTTTATACCCTGTCCATCTCCAGACTCCACCTGTCTTAATTCTTTCTCTACATGGCTTTCTGACAAGACTAGCCTGTCCTCTAGAAGCTTTTCCATATGAATACAATAAATTAGACTTCAGGAGTAAGTTATTTCCCTTCTATGTACAACCATAACAGCTGAAACTAGGCAAATGGGAGCTTTGTTCCCTGTTGTATAGACATCTTTTAAAAGAATTTGAGCCACAGAACACAGCGATATGACAACACATATTTGTCTTTGCCACTCTGTAGGTTTTAGGTTTCTCACTGAGAAGTCAACAAACAACAAAGGACACCACTGACAGAAACATTTTACAGAAAGTGTAAACAAAAAGAAGAAATTATTAATAATTAAGAAAAATCCATTAAAAAACTGTAAGGGAAAAGATATTAAAAATCAATGGGACAAGAAAATTAGTATAAAACCCTATATATTTTTTAGAACATCAACTTTTGTTTCAAAAAATGTTATCTTTTATTTTTTAAACAGCTCTTATGGTGATACACCTAGTTCCTTATTAATTTTGACTAGTCAACTATAATAAGCATGACTACATTGTGAGCAATAGCATTTGAAAATGTAAAACCTGTGTAATACAAAAGGCAGATGGCTCAGTAGTGCAAGACTAATGCAAGCATAGCCCCTTATTTCTTGTTGCCTCATGTTATGCATTCAGTCCGCCCCCTTGCTGATTCAGAGGCTTTTTAACACTGCGTGCATGTGAACATAGATGTGTGTTAGTGTGTCTCTACACACCTATATGAGAATGCATGCATGTGCTATACATGCATGTGATGTGATGTAATGCGATGTGATTATCAGTTTGGAGTCTTCAAAATCAAAGTGGCACAGAACAGAAAAACCGGAAAAGACAGAGACATTGCTCTGGCAAGAAGGAAAGCTCTGGCTTTCAATGCGTCAGGACTGAGTCAGCCACTATTGAACCTCTTACCCCCCTGCCTCTTCAAAACCCTCCTGCAGGTAAAGACACCGCTGTAGAGTAGTATTCAGCTGGTAAAAATGCTTACATTTATAGAGAGTGACTGGCCAGAGGAAGGTAATGAAATGTGATATTTCACATAATGGTGCGGTGCAGAAATCATGCAGAGTGATTGTCAAGTGTCAACGTTCAGTGAATAAGACCAACTTGAAATGGAAGATGAAGTTACTAAAATATTTTTGCGCTGCACTGAATATCCAGACTGAGACTGGCCTTGTCATGGCCTCAGATCTCCAGTTACATTTCACAGGTATGCTTGCATCACCATTGCTTGCCCTTAGCTTTTCAAAGCTCTATATTTTAAAGGCTCAGACCAAAAAAACCCACTGCAAGAAAATACTGACAAACTATTAACCCATAACCAAAGATAGGCTGGGAGGAATATTTTAAAGAGCATATTTTTTCCTCTTCATATTCCGTTTTTTGCTGTTTCTCTTCTGAGATGTATATGGGTTTTCCATAGATTTTGGACTGAAATAATCTAAGTCTTGGGTTTGTTTACTTTTCTTTGCTCTAGAATTTGTGACTGAACAAGTTATGTTCTTACTTCTCGTGCTTCCACTTCCCCATCTTTAAAGGAACAAATGATGTCAGGGTCATTTGCAAAGAAAATTTGTTAAAGGCTGGAAAACTCGAGTGCTCCTGTTGCTACAATACAGCTTTGGGGTTCTCCTATCTGTCATATTCCTTTATAGAAGTTTCTGAATAGTAATTATGGACTCACTTCACATCATGAGTGTGGTTGTTATGGTTATTTGGAGAAAAGGAACATGAACAATTCCCTGATGTGGCTGCCTGTGCAGGCTTGGTCCTGCTTTTTCACTGCCTGCATTTTTCTTTTGTTCCTCTTCTGGTTCAATTCCTCCATCTTATACATCTCAGAACACCTTCTATTCTTTCTGAGGAAGAAAATATCTCCTTTTTCTCTGGCTGTACCTTTATGTTTTCTATCTCTTTTTTTTTTTTCCCTCTTTTGAGTACTTACAGATAAATCCACTTCAGCTTCTCTTACACCTCCCCCTATAAAACTGTGTTATTGTTCTGTTAGTATGCAAATACTGCCTACTCTTTACCATTTCTACTAACATGTTACAACTTTTCTACCACTCTACCCTCTCAGGTCTTAGCATCCACAGACATTGCTTTTGCTTTCCGGGACTATTTTTTTGCAACTTTTGCTTCAATTGATGGTCTCACTTCTGTTGTAGTTTTCTCCTTTATTTCAGACTGAGAAGTGAATCTCACCTGAGCCCTGAGGGTTTCTCCTGCACTCCTGGGAGTACTGTTTAGTCACTGACATTTTCCCTGCTAAGAGTTGTCACTGTGATTGCTTGTATGTGGCATCTTTTCAGCATGAGAAAACATGCCCTAGCAAGTGACATTTGCCTTTGACCTTTTGTGACTCTTGCCTACTATGCAACAATTGTAGCTTCCTTAAGATAGGAGAATTCACAGTTTTCATGCTGCCTTTCTTTTATATTTAGGTGATTATGGTGACCAAGTTTTCCTTATTGAATGAGAGATCCAAAGTAACATTGTTTTGGATAAGCTCATAGCAACCAGGTATTCTTGGAAGTTCTTTGGAAGTGGGTGAAGTGAGAATCTTTTGTGTTGAGCTGGAACATTGCAATGATTTACCCTGAAAGGAGGAAAATTTGCTCAAGCGAAATATTCTTCAAAGCTGTAACATAATATCAGGATTCAGGAATTGTTTATTAAAGGGGTTCTGTAAAATGGCTGGGAATTGATTTTATGGCTTGAGAATATCCCCTCTAACCATGTGTGAAATGCAGAGAATGAGCTCATGGCCTTGTTTTGCTTATAGATGATAGCTATTGTGTTATGATAGCTCAATCCTTCTCAACCTGTGATCCATGAAGTATTAAGACATAATATACAGAATGATTGCAGGAAATCATCATAGCTTCTCATTTACTTAGCCTATCTAGAAGGTCAAATCTCCAAGTCAGATATCTTCATTCTATATCTGCATGACAACTTTCATGAAGGGTATGGGACTTTCTACCAAGACATGTGAGATTCATCTGCCTTACTAAATTTATGACTAAGAGATCAGTGATAGAGCTGGGACTGAACTGGTCAGTCTATAAAGCATGTGATTAGCCCAGCTGATGCACTGGATGGATATTTGTAGACAGTTTCTATTTTGGCATTTACTTATTCAGAACTAATCTCTCCAGAGCATCTGAAACACTGCTCAAATACCAGGAATGGAGCAATAGATGGTGATTGATAGTTTTCAGTTTGCTTGCATGGTGTATCTAGCTCCCTTCATTCACAGCCCATTTAGGTAAGTTGCTTTTTACATTTTAACAATTCAGCAGAGACTAAAGTTGAGCTTACACCACTATCAAGCTTGCAACAAAAAATGTCTTTGTTCTGAATTGTCAGAGGTTCTTTTCTATCTCCTATTGCTTCCTCACAATCTCCTATTGCTTCCTCACAATATGGAGATGAGTTCAAATCTGTCAGCCTTGTTCTATTTTGAAAGTAAAGTCAAGATGCCTAAGGAATTTAAAAAAAAAAACAAAACAAAAAAACACAAAAAAGCAAGGGATAAGAAAAGCTACAGAAAACTCTCACAGAGAACAATATAGATACTTAGAATGTCACAGTGTAGGCATTCACGATCTCATGGGAAGAGTAGGAGAGAGAAATGGAAATGTGCTCATTCTGGAGATTGGAATAACCAAGGCATTACCAATATTCCAGACTAGCAGAGAAAGAGGCAGAATCACACATGTTTACACAGATCAAAGAAGCCCGGGGAAAAAGAAAAAAAAAAGCAAAAAAAAACCCACAACACTGATTATGGGCAAATTTGTAATTATTCTGACATTGTTAGTGATTACTGCCACACAGTCTTTCGGAATGGCTGCATCCCTTAACAGGGAATAACATGTTAGCACTGTTGGGGTAAGCCCTTCTGACATGTGCTTTTGCAGAAATATTTGAAAAAACAAATAGTGTAATAGTTGGAACTGCTTTATTCAGTTTTAATTTGCATCTCAGATACACAGATCAGCTTGACAAGCCTAAGCAAATGCACAAAAGCAACCTCTATTTTTTTTTCTTTCAAGGCTTGTATTACAGCTATATGTATCTATGCCAGTTCAGTGGCTAACAGATCACATGAAGAAAAGACCTCATTTCTTCCGAAACCCTGCTTTTCACCCACACCAGTCCAAATGCACAAGCATGTCTGGCTAGCTATCCTTCAGTATAGTAATAATGATGGGAAGTTTTCTCCTAATATTGTCATTGGTATGAGGCAAATATAGTCAAGTTACAAAGTATTAAGAAAAGCTGTTAGAAGAACTGCAAATATAACAAGTAAACAGTGTTTTCTGCAGAAAGCCTGGTTTAAATCAAAATAGGGCAGCCACAGTTTCACTAACCTTTCCCTTAAACACTTAGCATTAGATACTGGTCGTCTGAAGATGAGTCTGGATGAACAGAATTGTTAGGTTTCCTTACAGAACAATTCATTTAATTTCCCCTTGCCTCCTTTTTTACTGAAGAAATGGGGAGGACATCATACAATTTTTTTTTTATTTTTTTTTTTAATCATAGTCCCTGATAAAACTGAGTTCAGGATTCTGTAGTGGTCTCTGGTTTGTATTAGGCTACAAACGGCAGCAATGATGCAGGGAACCTAACTGAAACATACTGTTTGAAAATGCCTATTTTCTCTAACTGATTGTTGTTTTGTTACTACAAAACACATAAAGAAAATATTGCTTTGTTTTTCGCTAGGGACCTGCTTTGCATTTAAAATATTATCTGAATTAACAGCTCCCCTCTGCCACACACAAACACATCCAAGCCTTCATGGCAGCTTTGCTCCCAGGTTTCACCTTTAAATGCTTACTTGCAGCAAAGCTTCTGAGTGACCTGTGAACCATACAGAAAGTCTCTGAAGCCCTGGGGCAAAAGGGTTAACTACAGATGACAAAGTGCAACCGTCACTGCTATAACTAACCCTTCATGCCATTTTTTTCTAATAGGCTCTTGCACTTTCAAATTGCTCCATTCTCAACCTGAAAGAAACAGCTACTGATCCTGGGGCAAGAGCAAGTCAAAAATAAATGACAACTTGATTTAGCTAGGATGGCCTGTCACAAACAGACTGGTGATTTGTTGCTTTCTGCAGTTGTTTAGTATATTGTAGCCAAGCCAGGTACAATCATTTGTATGGGAATGGCTGGCAGCATTTGCTTCCATACTGAGAAGGTTCTTCAGAAAGGTTTCTGAGTTTGCAATCTGTATTTATAGCACCCACTACACTAGTGCAAGGGCTGACTTTTACACATGGTGCAACTTTCATGACACAGGCTTTGAGAAATGAAGCCCTCTGTGCTATTCCTTTCACGCAGACACAAAAGTACACTGCCATGTGGCTCATCTCTACCTTCTTACTAGCACCTTTTAGTAAAAGGGTTTGTTCACAGTCTTGTGTGCATTCAGCTTTATATTGATCTACTCTCCTGCCCACTCCCACTCAACCCCACACCACAGAAAGATGGAAATAGCAGGATTGGATTGACCTAGTATCCAGCTTGGCTGGTACGTTGTACCTGAGAGTAGTCAAAAGTGAATGCCTAGGGAATATTATAGGAACAGGATAAATATATTTGATGCTTTCTCAAATACTCTCCCAACATGTAGCAAGACTTGTTCAAAAGTTTTATAGTCTCTAGCATTCTGAGCAATTCCTTATCAACAAATATGGCATTTAGATGATGGCCTTTAAAGAATGTTTTCTGTAATTAGCGTAATGAGTCTTTTAAATCTGTCATGTTTTTGTCTTTGTACTGTCTTTCAGTGAGTAGTTCCACAGCTTCATTGCATGTTATTAAAAGGACATAACCTGCTAACATGCCTATGTCTTGCCACCTGTCTGTCACTCATCTCTTCATCTTAATTTTGTGTTTGTTCTCCCTTTCTTCAACAGTCCTGAATGGAGGTGAAAGAAAGAGGCCCTTGTAATTTCTATAAATGTCTAAGCATACAAGCTTTACATTAAAAATATTTGTCATCCCAAAACATATCATCATTCGTCATTTCAAAATTTATTATCTAGCTGTCTCATTCTCCAATTTATTTGTTTCTGGTTGCACTGATCTTCGCATTTTTAACAGAGGACCAGACTACAGATATACAGCTTTCTGTTTCAGCAGAATCAAGGAAAAACTTTTAAGCTTCCAGATAGAAAACTTTCCGGTTGCAACTGAAATGAGCTGAACCACATTATCAGGGAAGACAAACCACATTTAGCTCGTTGACTGACCTTCATAAATTCCATTGATCTTTAATGCGAAGGATGATTTTGATATCCTTTGATTTCCATGTTTGCATCTAAGTGAAAGGCAAAAGTGAGAATGTTGCAAGCATCTTTAATGTTGAATCACTCATATTTAGAAAAGATACAATGGTTCATAGACACTCCTCAAGTGGATTCATCACCTGTGGTTACCAGGCTTTTAAATTAGATGCCTTAACTGCTAAAGTTAACCATGATGAAACTAGGTTTACATAGTTAACTATACCAGAGACCTCTCAGAAGCAAATTCTTTACTTTGCTGTTGAGTGCAAAAATGCCCCAAAGCTCAAGCATCTTGCTTTGACTATTTTCCATAGGCATTTACAAGTAAATGGAGTTGTGCAAAAGGTGAGCTTGGCTAGACATGACGGCTTGTAGTATATCTAAATGTTATGTAATTTTCTTAAATTGCAACGTCTGCATCAGGGACAGCCTTTGATTCCGCTTTAGTACAATTCCCGATGCAGTACAGCCTTAACCCATGACTACAGTCGAGTCATTACCATGATAAAAGTAATAATTTGTAACATTAGTAAACAATATATTTAAAGTCAGGAGACAAACCTAGCCAACAGCAGAGATGTGCAATGCCAAAGTGGTATTAGAAATCAGTCATCTGAAAAATAAATCTGTTTGAAGAGATCATATTATGATGCTCTGACTTTACTGATTAGAAATTCTATAGGCCAGAAACATAATTTTGTTCAAGACACCAGTAATAATTAGAGATATAGAAGTCTAATTATTTGTTGCTCTTTCCTTCAGAAATTCCATTTCAGTCATTCAGAAAGTCTTTGTTTATTTATTGCTAACTAGCGTAAAAACCCCAATTTATACCATGAAATTAAAAAGTGGTATTGGTAGGAGCTGCCTTCATGCTGCAACTCATATCAAGGAGGAGAAAAGAAAGAAGGAACATAGTGCTGCTGTTTGTTAATTAATAATAAGGCAGCCAAGCATTGCAGAACACTAAACCCACTCTACTACAGCTGAGATGTAAGTCTCCTTTCTTTTTTTTACTATCTATATTTCTAAAAGCCCCTGACTGGTATGCCGTTATACAGATCCAGAACTGATGCATGTCCTTGAAGAACGCCAGCCTGAATATAGTCAAACATAGAATGAACTAAGCCAGTGAAACAATTTTTCCATTAATACACAACAATAAAAGAAAAGAAATAAATCTGTCCCCTTTCTTTTAATCTAGGATGCAAGCCAGTGGATCCCATGCCCTCCACCTATGTAGAATTTTAAGTCAGTTTTTTTGACTCACATATTTCCTCTGTTTCTAAGCTAGACTTAACACTTTTTAAAGAATCCCCATCTTTATTACTGATTTAGTATTTTGTTTTAGGCCATTTACTGTAGGTTATAATATTCAATTATTCAATATTAGAATATATTAAAACTATCTAAAGTCAACAATATAGATGATAAACTGCAAAGTGAGAGTAGAACTTCAGAAAGTATATGACCTGTTTGTTTTCAGTAATAATAATATAAAATAAGGTGGCTGTTTTTTTTTTAAAATAAGGATTTCTCAGAGCTGAGAAATGAGCTAGAAAATTTCTGTGGGCTGTGATCAGAAAGCATATTTAAAGGCAAACCATCTTTTGCCTTCTGTTCAGTAAGATAATTTTGTACTAGCAACAGTTACACATATTTTGAGACAGTTTGTTAGACATTGAAATTATGATAGTTTAGACTTTGTAAAAAAAAATAAAATCCTTCATGCTAAGAATTTTTTACATATTTTTAAGTTTTTAAGGTTTGAAATGGTGTTTGACAAAGACCCCTGTTCACACTATGGTTCATGTAGAACAGATCATGTAGGTGTCCCGAAACCTTCCTTGAAATTTATTTCTCAAGTGCAGATTAATAAGTTTTTTTTCCTCTGTAATAGATTGGCCACTTTTGAGTAGTCGTCAAGGTAAAGCTTGAATGTTGAATCTGAACGTGACTTTTTCTTGTCATTATTTATCCATATAATTAATCACTTCACAGAAGTCTTGAAGTTATTGCATGTGAATTCTTTCTCTCTTAGTTGTACTGCATTGTTCTCTAATTAACCCTCAGGATTTCATGTAAGTGTTTGTGGTTTGGCTGGGGTTCTTTTTGTTTGTACGTTTGTATTATAATATTTATCACTTCCTCTAAAAATCTCATTGTTCTTTGCCTGGTTCCTTGAATTTTTAGATTATACTTGGAAATTAGTGTCAGTTTGACTTGACTTTTTGTAAACTTCTGAAACAGACTGCTTTGATATAAAATTAAAATCATCATAATTCCTACACACATCTAATACAAAGTCTCAGCTACATATGGACTCACTTTTTTATAAATTAAGAACCCTGGAGATCACTTGTTATTGAAAAGGAAAAGGGTCTTTTATTTATTCGTAAGTTTGTATTAGGTTGTTGGGTTTTTTTCCCCTTAAACATTTGCACATATCTATTTCTCACAGTGCTTTGAAAATAAAAATTTAAAAAAAAAACAAAAACAAACAAACCCTGAAGTAAACTGAAAAAAAACCCTTTATGCTTTGGTTTCCTCTCACTGAATTTTAGGTGCTCAAATTAAAACAATTGCCTTTGTTACTTGTTCTGATAAGAATGGTAAAAGACTATCCACCAGCTACAGATGCCTCAAGTCTCACGTGTTCTCAGAGAGGCTATGGAGCTGCATTTCCTCTTCTATAGACTGCAGAGAAAACCTAACAGGCTGACATTCCTAATTTGGAACCGCTTAACATGTCACCTCTGTTAAATACCTTCAAATGTGCATGATATTTACTTTTCACCTTGCACCAATGGATCTGGGTATAATTTTTGGACATCCTTTGAATATTTTATGGACTATGGAAAAAAAAATATAATTCTTTGGCAAGTAACTTAACTTCATAACATAATCAAAAGTACAGGTGCTGAATATCTCAGTGCCAAATATAATTTGCCTTAACCAGACAAGCAATCTAGCAAAGAATGAAATAACACATGACCAAAGATGTGATTCATAAATCACATGTTCTCCCTACAAGTATTTTTTGAGACAATATGGAACCAAAAACATATTCTATGGAAGACAATGTATTTTGGGTTTTGGTTTTAGTGTTGTTTTTTGTTGGTTTTTTTTTTGGTTTGTTTTTTTTTTTTCCATTTTGTGTCCATTTTTACTTCCTTATTTACTTTTCCATAGGAAAATATTCATTGACTGTTATGGTTACAGCAAAAATTTGAAACTCCTAGCTAAACAAAGCATCACATTTCATAACCATGTGCTTAGAAAAATAAAAAATATAAAAAAATAACTATGGATACTCCTAATCTGGTTATTAAAATACCAATAAGAAAAAAAAAATCTGGAATAGTATTTTAATAATAGAAGGAATGGAAGTGAAAAATTGATTGATAAATAAAAGTACAGATTGGTTTATAAGGTGTAATTTCATTTGGTATCAAAGGACAGGATTTGTCAGCTCAGATATGCTCTCTTCTTTATGCTGTGTTTTCTTGTTATTCACTCAACACTTTAAATAAAGCTCTTTTTATCAGTGATCATAAGCAAGAGATTGAAGAAAGTCCGCCTGTTTGGGTCATATGTATATATTGCAGTTTGTGGCTATATTTATTGATTTTTGAATGCCTGCTTCCCTACTGTCTGAGCCACCTGTCATTTATGTTTTTGCAAAACAGCTGATAACTCTAGTATAAGTTTGAATATGTTTCATTTTTGGCAAGGTTCTGCTCCAGCTCATTTCACAAGCAGACTCTACTATGTAAATATCATAACTAGAAATGGATGAGGAAAATTCAGTATGGTCCTTGCTGGTAAAAGTCTCTCTTACAAAAAATGATGAGAAAATGTAAGTTATAAGAAGATATGAGCAACCACAGATGTAGACACATCTTGATCAACAACATGTAGAATTAGAATATAATAAAAACAGTGATATAATAAAACCAGTAATATAATAAAACTCATTACATATGCAGAGACACTGTAACTAACATGAGTAAAGTATGAAAATCATCAGGAATGATGTTTGAGGGTTGTTTAAGTAATTTTACCTAAGTATTATCCAATGAGTTAAAGGCAGAAAAGAATGAAAAATAGAAAGTCATTCTTTCTTTCTTTCTTCAAACATCTCTTGAAATGTAGGGAGGTAAATTGCAGTCAGAAGACTCCAGGGCCATTAAGGCAGTTATTTCATCATTCTGCCTCCATTATCTTACTGTACACCTTTACGGAGATACAGAAATTATTCTGCTAGCTCTAGACTTTGCAAGGTCAACTTTCATTTCAGCTGACTCCTTAAAGTGCTATTGTCAATTCAAGAGCCCAAGTCAGATCAGCTGAGTAGAGGCAGCTGCTCTACAACAGCAAGTAAATGCCTTTCTCCATTCCTCTCCCACTCTTCAATCTAAAATGAAGCCAAGGAAAAGCAGGAACAAGCCATGGATCAGTAAACTGGCAGAGCTCAGAGATCATTCATTCAGTCAATCTTAAGAGCAATTCATTCTTGGATTTGTGGATGCTGTGCAAAAGGAGGGTTAGAAAAATCTAGGATAGGGTACTTATTAAAGGAGATTAAAGGGTATTATTGAGTGCTTCAGCAAGTTATAATTAAAAAAAAAAAAAAAAAGAGGAAGAGAGGAAGAAAGAGAGAGAGAGAAAGGTAGAGTAGGCTAATTTTTCCAGTCAGTGAAGTTTCAAGGATAAAAAGCCTAGTTTTGCTTTGTTATTGGCTTCAATATTAATTATACAGTATTTTTTTCTACTTAACAAAAAGAATCATCTCCTTCAATCCAAATTCCCTAGTTAATTTCTTTAAGGTAATAATGCATACATGAGACACAGACTCAATGTTTTTG
Organism: Pezoporus occidentalis; assembly: GCF_034315485.1. Classification (NCBI taxonomy): domain Eukaryota; kingdom Metazoa; phylum Chordata; class Aves; order Psittaciformes; family Psittacidae; genus Pezoporus; species Pezoporus occidentalis. The sequence continues at coordinate 984,386 of NW_026913274.1, forward strand.
CCAATTAGAAGTGTGCCAGCCTAGCACACTTGCAGAAAATTTAGCCTCCTCTGAAAATTGAGTGCCTCATGACAGATACACAGCCTAGGTATGAATATTGTCTTCTTAAAAGGAAAAAGTAATTCAGCATTTGCTTCAATCATGCAAAATGCTCTACAGGGAAGTATCTTTCTGTCTCTTCATATGCAAGAATTGGATGAATTTCATGGTGTTACAGGGAACTTCAGACCATATAACATGATAGTTACATGTGCTGGTAAAAAACTGTCTATTAGTCTATGTATTGACCTGTTCTTTTGTACATTCACTCTCACTATAGCATCAGATTGCAATCAAACTAAGACACTTAAAGCCACGAAACGTTACTGTAAAGCCAATCATGAACATGCATCACAAAGAAAGTAAAATAAATTGGAAAGCTTTCAAACTTCTATAAACTTCTTTTGTTTGTTTGTGGGGTTTTGTTGGTTGTGGTGTTGTTTTTTTGTTTGGTTTGGTTTCTATAAAAAAAAGAAAAATCTTTAGTCTAACAATACTTACCTGTTTTTATCCTATGCAAGAAGCCAAAAGGCAAGACTTGGCTTCTGTGGTCAGCTGGAATCAGGAAGTGTTTTGTTCTTCTAGAAAATACTCTTTTTTTTTTTGTTTGTTTGGTTGTTTTTTTGGTTTTGGGGTTTTGTTTTTCAGAACTAAAAAGAAAAATCCATTTTTGAGAGACAAAACTCTTTAATTCTTCATCCTGGTTCTGTCTTCAGAGGTTGTTTCAGTTTCCAAATAGATGATGGACTATGATACGTTTTCAAGATTCCTGGGTTTCTGGATTCTGGATTAGGATCCCACCTCACCTAAAGATGAGGTTATTTTCATAGACATTAACATTCTCAACACACCCTCATTTTTCATATGCAATGTCTATGAATGGCATGCAGCTGGTTAACACTTGTTGACCACGCTGAAACATGATACCCATAGCTAATTCATCCCCTTGTATTCAGACCACATTCAAGATTCAATTAAAATCTTCTCAGCATGTGCTGTATCTTTCACTTATCAACACTAATGATCTAGTCCTGAAACCTCCATTATATTGTGCAGTGCTTTTTGCTTCCCAGAGCTGTGCTACACAGAACCTGACATAGCCAGAGCTTGTAAAGTCCCTTTATGTCCTTAGATTCCAGACCTGCAAGGTCACTTCATCAAACCAAAGCTCATTAAAAAGAAGGAAGAAAGGTGATCTACCATTCTGACCTCAGATATTGCAGCTGAAAAAGCCCTTTGCCATTTATATTTCAACTTTCAATGAGTATATGACTCAGTACTGGAAGGATTTGTAGCTGACACTCAATAGAAGCTGCTCTCGAATTTTGACAAATCCCATCTTGAGCCGAAAAGAGAAACAGATATTGATCCTAAGTGTACCTAATTCATCTCTGCACTTGTAATCCCAAAAGAAAATGGCTTCTATGACCAGAGGGCGTTCAATATTTTTTCCATCTTGTAAAATAAACAGCAGTTATTTTGGTGTGTCTTCATGCGTCAGAAGCAACATTGTAAGTAAACAAAGCACTGATTTTTTTCCTCTCCTCTTTCCTGAACAGAATTGTAAGAACTGCTGGGCCTTTGAATATACTAATTAAATTGTATCAAATAATTTAGACTGATGAAAATCTGGAGGCCACAGCACTACATCTGAGATCTGTGGCTCTGAAAGGAAGCTCCGTTCCTTTATCAGATAGCTGTATTTCAACAGGGATCATGTAATAAATCGTGAGGAAATTCATTTCACCACAATGATCTAGCCTCAGTAGCAGTAAGGTGGCACTAGCATTTGTGGGAGTGCTGAGACTGATGAGTCACAGAGAGATAAGATACTGGGTTGTCAATTATATTGATGTAAATTTGGAGAAATTCTATTGATTTTACTTGTGATTTTTAAGATACAGCCTGAGGGCAGGATCTAGCTCATAATTTAACTTATTATTCCTTTTTATTGTTATTTTTATTATTATTCCTTTTTTTATCCGTATGTTCTGTCATTAAAGAAAAACAGACTGCAAATTTAAACAGTTTTTAAGTTCTTCCCTCAGAGTCACTCATGACAAAACCTGGATAGGAAGCAACCAACCATTCCAGCTGATGAATATTTTCAGTTTCTAAAGCACACTTCAGTGGAATGACCCAACCATGCAGCATACTGAGCATGAAGTCCTCCTCTGATAGGGGAGAATTAGTCTGCTTTGGGAAATAATCAGAACAGGCATTTGAACCTGATTGTCTCATCATTATTGGGACATTGAATTTTAAAGGGCAGCTGGGAATCTTTCCTGACACAGCTAAGATTCCCTAAACATGCTGACTTTCTGTGAAAAGTTTTCATTTCAATGAATCAGTCTTTTCTGACAGCAATGACAACAAATGCTGAAAAATTTCCTATCAACTCCAATAATCATGCAACGAAGCATCTGGCTGCAAAAGACTGGTGAGCAGGGCAGAGTATTTTATAAACAGGTGAGAGGCATTAAGCACAACTCAGCAGGTTTTTGACACTTTTAAGCGAGAGATTGTTACAGGACGGAGAAAATGAAGAATCTAGTCTGCATTTCAGATTTTTAAGGACACTGTTATCTTAGAAACAAGGGTAGCAGAGTGTACTTTTGTGTTTATGGACTACAACTGGGTCAAAGCAATCCCAGGCACAGCTACAGGTTGGGCAAAAAAGAGATTCAGAGCAGCCCTGCGGAGAAGGTCTTGGGGAGGCTGGTCAATGAGAAAATGAACATAAGCCGGCAGTGTGTGCTTGATGTCCATAAAGCCATTCGTATCCTGGGTTGCATTAAAAGGAGCGTGACCAGCAGGTTGAAGGAGGTGATCCTGCCCCTCTACTCTGCTCTCCTGAGACCACACTTGGAATATTGTGTGCAGTTCCGGTGTCCTCAACATAAAAAGGACATGAAACTGTTGGAAAAAGTCCAGAGGAGAGCCACGAGGATGATCAGGGGACTGGAGCACCTGCTGTATGAAGATAGGCTGAGAAAGTTGGGGCTGTTCAGCCTGGAGAAGAGAAGGCTGCATGGAGACCTCAGAGCAGCCTTTCACTGTCTGAAGGGGGCCTATAGAGATGCTGGGGAGGGACTCTTCATGAGGGACTGTAGTGACAGGACAAGGGGTAATGGGTTAAAATTTAAACAGGGGGAGTTTAGCTTAGATATAAGGAAGAAGTTCTTTATTGTGAGGGTGGTGAGGCACTGGAATAGGTTGCCCAAGGAAGTTGTGAATGCTTCATCCCTGGCAGTGTTCAAGGGCAGGTGGGACGAGGCCTTGGGTGGCATGCTTTAGTGTGAGGTGTCCCTGCCCGTGGCAGGGGGGTTGGAACTAGGTGATCTAAAGGTCCTTTCCAACCCTAACTATTCTATAATGATTCTAGGATTCTATGATTATTGAAAAGGGATATTACACACAGAAGCACACAATTTTTCCCATGTTCTAGATCTGTTTCAGGGGTTTCAGGTTTTTTTTAGGGGTTGCATTTTTTTTTTTTTTCCTCCAGTGACATATCAAAAGGTTATGCTGAAATTGATGCAGGTTTCTGTCAGCAGGACAAAGATGCATCTCTATAAGACTGAAATCATGACCCACTCAAGCCATTTCCAAGGAAGCTGCTATTAGTAGTGACATAATCAAATCAGAGAGATGGCAGGTTCTTTATTGGCTGATCCAGAAGCTGTTCACTGGAAGTAGCTGTAGAGATCTGGTCCATGGGACCTAATCGGATGGCTCGCTCACACTAAAAATGAGTGGGATTGCCCAGCTCTGTCTCCCACAACAGATTTCAGCTCACAGCAAAAGAAGGGGAAATTGCCCACATATAGGCAAGTGAGAGTTCAGCTTCAAGCAGTAGTCTGTAGCTTCTTCCAGAAATACCAAATGCCTTCTGAATATTCAGGTAATAAATGCACAAATATCATCAGGTGCATGATGCCAGAACAGGAAAAGTCCATCCTGTGAACCAAGCAATATTTTAGTTTGAAAAAGAAAGATTTAGTTACATGATTCTTGCATCTTCTATTCCAGTGTCTGAGTACCGAATCTCTACTGAATGAATGTATTCTGGAAAGAGAAGGTAAACTTGGGTGTTACCTGTGTGTGGTAGCACAATGCATAATTTCAAACATGAGAAAATCATATTTTTAAACCAGTTTTCTTCCAAGTTTTTTCCAATAGTGAAAACAAACACAACTACAGGCTGGGCAGAGACTGGATTGAGAGCAGCCCTGCAGTATAGGACTTGCGGTTGTTGGTTGATGAGAAGCTCCACATGAGCCAGCAGTGTGTGCTTGCAGTCCAGAATTCGACCATACACTGGACTGCATCAAAAGGAGTGTGACCAACAGGCCGAGGGAGGTAGTTTTCTCCCTCTAATCCCTTCTTGTGAGATCCCACCTACAGTACTGCGTTCAACTCCAAACCAACAAGGATGTGTACCTGTTGGGGTGAGTCCAGAGCAGCCCTATGAAGATGTTTTGCGGGATGGACAAGTTCTGCTATGGAGACAGGCTGAGAGTGCTGTGTTGGCTCAGCCTGGAGAAGAGAAGGCTCCAGGGGGGATCATAGAGCACCTCCCGGTACCTGAAGCGGCTTACAAGAAAGTAGAAGAAGGACATTTATAAGAGCAAGTAGTGACAGGACAAGTGAGAATGGCTTTATACTGAAAGAGGGTAGATTTAGATTAGACATTAGAAATTCTTCACTATGAGGGTGATGAGGCACTGGCACAGGTTTTTGTCGTTTTTCTTTGGCAATATGTCACTGTTACAAGTAACCTCTAAACTGTGGACAGCAGGTAAACTTTGCATTTCTTCATAAGAAAATAGAAAGTGTGTGGCAAATTGGATGTTCTGAGGAGAAAATAAAAATACATGCAACACTGGATTTTCTTTTAAAGAAAATTCACATATAATGTTTTATCTTACATTTTTCATACTTTCAAAGATTTTTATTGGTTTATTGCTTAAGGCAAGATTGCTGATGACTATGTACAAGTAAGCAAAAAAAGCAGGACTTGATTTTGTTGTTTCTTATAAGTAGCTGTCAGAAACACCCAGTTGCTTCCTCAGACAGAGTATCACATAGCTCGACTGAAGCTATCAAAGCTCTGTTGCAGTAGAGCTTATAAATGATCTGGAATTAATACTGGACAATAAACAAGTGAAACTACTCAACCATGTTTGCAGACTCATGTTGCAGGGATAGAAGAATCCAGAAAGAGGTGCAACTGTAAAGACAATTGTTAGAAAACAGGCATCATAAAGAGTGTGCAATAGCCAGATCATTTAGGTATTCTGACCACCAGGTGAAGTGATGTGAAACCTGTGACATATAGAAATGAACCATAATGCTAGCATTTATTTACTTTCTTTACTATGACTAATTTCCCATATAAATAAATAAATAAATAAATAAATAAAGCCATCTGGCAAGCTTGCAGAGTATTGGACATAAACATTAATGGCAGTACTTTTACACTTGCATATCACTTTTAATCTAAGGTTCTTAAAATGATCCACATTAATTAAGCCTTACGACTCTTTGTTGAGGTCCATAAAAAAAGGCAGATAATACTTGCCAACACTCTGAATATTAGGAAGTTAAATCAATGACTCTGAGTTTCTCAGTTTCACAAAGGTGAGTTGGCTCAGACTGTGTACACTTAAAGATTTGTATCAACATTCTAGCAAACAAAAGTATCTATGAATTTCCCTATTTCCTTTTTTTTTTTTTAAATGACTGTTTCCAAATCTGCTGTTCCCTAACTTCTGAGACTGTTTTCTATATCAGATAATGGATGATAGAAAGCAAAACACAAGCTGCCAGAGAATCCTGTGGGATTCTTCCTTTTGAACATGAGCAGATTATAGTTTTCATTATCCATAGGTGGAAAAAAAAAAATAAAAAATCAAAAATTGTAAAAATGAAGAACCTGTCCAGACTGTCTAACCAAACTGTGAGGACTACACTCACAAAGACCTGGATTCATTGTTCCCTAAGCCCCTGACTGGTCATAATAATACAAAATATTCCATGACGTTAAAAGCAGGAGTTTAATTTCTCCAGAGGCTAATTCAGCCTTCCTCTGAGCTCAGTTAACTGGTGAAGAGACTTATCTCTCTTCATGGACTAGACAGGAATCCACAAACCAGCAGGATTAGTCCAAGTCTAAGTGTCTATGTGTGACTGACTCTTTCATATGATGTTTCCATCAGACAACTAACTTGAAAGGATATATCTAATGAAAAATGACTCAAATGATGGTCAAAATAAGACCAGCTAAACAGAAACTTTGATTAAGTAGAATTTATCTAGAAAGATGACAGTAGCCTTAAATTCCCAAGATGTTAACCTGGCTCGTCTGTTTCCAAAAGGAAATTTTATCAGTTTTTGTAGAGCCAAGATTTCACCCCATTTGTTACTGAATACTCTCATTTGAAACAAACCTGGGTCATCTGAGCTCTTCCACCCATATTGAGTAATTGTTAAATTGCACACCAGCAGTTTATTTTACAGGTTTTCTTTCTTAGAATCATAGAATTGTTAGGGTTGGAAAGGACCTTAAGATCATCTAGTTCCAACCCCCCTGCCACAGGCAGAGACACATCACACTAAAGCATGCCACACCCAAGGCCTCATCCAACCTGGCCTTGAACACTGCCAGGGATGGAGCATTCACAACCTCCCTGGGTAACCTATTCCAGTGCCTCACCACCCTAACAGGAAAGAATTTCCTTCTTATATCCAACCTAAACTTCCCCTGTTTAAGTTTTAACCCATTACCCCTTGTCCTGTCACTACAGTCTCTAATGAAGAGTCCACCCCCAGCATCCCTATAGGCCCCCTTCAAATACTGAAAGGCTACTATGAGGTCTCCACGCAGCCTTCTCTTCTCCAGGCTGAACAGCTCCAACTTCCTCAGCCTGTCTTCATAGGGGAAGTGCTCCAGTCCCCTGATCATCCCCGTGGCCCTTCTCTGGACTTGTTCCAACAGTTCCATTTTATGTTGAGGACACCAGAACTGTACACAATACTCCAAGTGAGGTCTCACGAGAGCAGAGTAGAGGGGCAGGATCACCTCCTTCAACCTGCTGGTCATGCTCCTTTTGATGCAGCCCAGGATATGAATGGCTTTATGTGCTGCAAGCACACACTGCCGGCTCATGTTCATTTTCTCATTGACCAGCACCCCCAAGTCCTTCTCTGCAGGGCTGCTCTGAATCGCTTCTTGCCCAACCTCTAGCTGTGCCTGGGGTTGCTCCGACCCAGGTGTAGGACCTTGCACTTGGCATGGTTAAACTTTGTAAAATTGGCATCAGCCCACCTCAGAAGTGTGTCAAGGTCCCTCTGGATGGCATTCCTTCCCTCCAGCGTATCAACCGAACCACACAGCTTGGTGTCATTGGCAAGGTTGCTGAGGGCGCACTCAATCCCACTGTCCATGCCAGCGACGAAGATGGTGAACAAGACCGGTCCCAACACCGATCCCTGAGGGACACCACTCGTTACTGGTCTCCAGCTGGACTTTGAGCCATTGACCACAACTCTGTGTGCGGCCGTCCAGCCAGTTCTTTACCCACCGAGTGGTCCATCCATCAAATTGATGTCTCTCCAATTTAGAGACAAGGATGTCATGTGGGACAGTGGCGAACACTTTGTACAAGTCCAGGTAGATGACATCAACTGCTCTACCCCTGTCCATCAGTTCTGTAGCCCCATCATAGAAGGCCACCAAATTGGTCAGGCAGGATTTCCCCTTAGTGAAGCCATGCTGGCTGTCACCAACCACCTTGTTGATTTTCATATGCCTTAGCATGCCATCCAGGAGAACCTGCTCCAAGATTTTGACAGGCACAGAGGTGAGACTGACTGGTCTGTAATTCCCCAGGTCATCCATTTTCCTCTTCTTGAAAATGGGGGTTATATTTCCCTTTTTCCAGCCATCGGGAACTTCACCTGACTGCCACGATTTCTCAAACATGATGGCCAGCGGCTTCGCAACTTCATTCACCAGCTCCTTCAGGACCCGCGGATGGGTTTCATCAGGACTTGTGCACGTTCAGATTTTTAAGATGGTCTCAAACCAGATCCTCTCCTACAGTGGGCCCAAGGCCTTCATTCTCACAGTCCCTGCATCTGCCTTCCAAGACTTGGGTGGTGCAGTCAGAGCCTTTGGCAGTGAAGACCGAAGCAAAGAAGTCATTCAGAACCTCAGCCTTCTCCAAATCCTGTGTAGCCAGTTCTCCCGAGAGCTTCCTGAGGGGGCCTACATTCTCCCTAGTCTGTTTTTTATTTGCTATGTACCTGTAGAATCCCTTCCTGTTATCTTTAATACCTCTAGCTAAGTTTAATTCTAACTGAGCCTTAGCTTTCCTAACCTGGTCCCTAGGTTCTCGGACAACATCCCTGTACTCTTCCCATGCCACCTGTCCTTGCTTCCACTTATTATAAGCCTCTTTTTTTCAATTGAATTTTCCTCAGGAGCTCCTTATCCATCCAAGGAGGTCTCCTTGCCCTCCTGCTGAACTTCCTTCTGGTTGGGATGCAACACTCCTGAGCTTGCAGCAGGTGATCCTTGAATATCAACCAACAGTCTTGGGCCCCTCTGCCCTCTAGGACTGTATCCCATGGAACCTTCCAAAGCAGGTTCCTGAAGAGGCCAAAGTCTGCTCTTTTGAAGTCCAGGGGAGTGAGCTTGCTGCATGCTCTTCTCACTGTCCTGAGGATCTCAAATTTGAGCATCTCACGATCGCTGCATTCAAGTCTGCCCTGGAGAGTCACATTTCCAACGAGCCCTTCCCTGCTGGTGAGCACGAAGTCAAGCATGGCACCTCTCCTTGTCGGCTCCTCTATTATTTGCAGAAAGAAGTTGTCTTCTACACAATCGAGGAACCTCCTGGATTGCTTGTGCCAGGCCGTACCGTCCTTCCAACAGATGTCAGGGTGGTTGAAGTCACCCATGAGAACAAGGGCCTGCGAGCATGAGGCTTTTCCTATCTGTCTATAGAGTGCTTCATCCGCAGTTTCTCCTTGATCAGGCAGTCTGTAACAGATCCCCACAGTAATGTCTCCCATAGCTATATTCCCTTTAACCCTGACCCACAAACTCTCTGTGGATTGCTCACCTGTCCCCAGACAGAGTTCCATACTCTCCAGCTTATCCCTAACATAAAGGGCAACTCCCCCTCCCTGCCTGCCAGGCCTGTCTTTCCTAAAGAGCCTGTAACCTTCCATTCCAACACTCCAGTCGTAGGAGCCATCCCACCATGTTTCTGTGATGCCTATTATATCATACCCCCGTAGACATGCACACATCTCTAATTCCTCTTGTTTGTTCCCCATGCTACAGGCATTTGTATGGAGGCATCTGAGCCGAGCTCCAACTGAAGCCGGGTCATTGGCTGGAACAGCTGGGATACCTCTACATTGCTCCAAGCATTTATTATAGGTTCTGGCAACTGACTGGGTGTGTTGGAATGGAATGATGCCTGCCTCCCCCAACACATCTAGTTTAAAGCCTCCTTGACCAGTCTGGCAAGCCTCCTACCAAAACTGCTCTTTCCCTTCTTTATCAGCAACTCCACCAGCCCCCCCTAGACCTGGCCTACAAGCTTGGGTCCCATGCTCAAGACACCCAAACCCCTGACTATGACACCACCCTTTTAACCAGTTATTAACCTGGCCAATCCTCCTAGCTTTTTTTAGGTCCTCCCCTGTACCCTGGAGAATTGATGGAAAGACCACCAGAGCTCCAGAGCCCCTAACCACCTCCCCCAGGGCTCTGTAGTCCTTCTTTATGTTCCCCAGGCTACTACTGTCTATGTCCCTAGCACCCACATGTATCACCAGGAGTGGGTAATAATCCATGGGACTTACTAGAGCAGGCAGCCTCTCTGCAACATCCCTGATCCGTGCCCCCGGTAGGCAACACACCTCCCTCGAGACAGGGTCTGGCCGGCAGACAAGTGCTTCTGTCCCTTCCAGTGTAGAGTCCCCTACTACTACGACCCGCCGCTTTTTCCTGGCAGCACCAGTAGAGATCTGCTTTAGCAGTGCATCAGCCGGCTGTTTCTGGCTCGAGTGCGCTTCCTCATTAGGCCCCTGCAGGACAGCAAAGCGGTTCTGCGTGGGGACAGGGGATTTAGGGGGAAGCCCCTCACTTTTACTTGTCCTTTTCTTTCATTTTTTTGTTGTTTTTTTTTTTGTCACTAATTCCCAGCTTCCCGGGTTAACGGCCTCCTTCTTTCCTTCATGAGCTAGAGGTGAAGCTCGAGGCCCCTGCACAGTTTGGGCCAGGAGCAAGCATTCCTGCTTCCCCTCAGCTTCCCTGACATCTCGCAGCCTATTGACAGCGTTCCGCAGCTCAGCCCCTGCTGCAGGAGCACCTCCACCAGGGAGCACCGAGTGCAGCCCTGCCCATTGTGCACCCTCCCCTCACCAGACCGGTGCAGGCACTCTCTACACCCCGAGCTCTGCACTGCAGCCTCCCCTCTCATCGGCTCTGTCTGGGTGCCTACGGTGGGGCAGCCAGAGAGGAGCTCCCAGTCCGGGCTCTGGTTAATAAAACGAGCACTCACCGTCCCGCTCCCCTGCCGGCACAAACTGCCTCAAACCACCCTGCTCGCCCGCGCTCCCCGGGCAGGTTTTTACCCCCTCAGGGCTGCTGCCGCTGCTCCTGGCTCCGCCCCCTGTGAGTCCCTGCTCGCCTCAGCTGAGCTGCCGGCTCCTGGGCAGGTCCCGTCGGGGACTTGAGGCTCCCTCTGTGGCTCTTGTCGCTTCTTCCCCTTTCTACTGTGAGGTTTCAGAAAACTGCTGGCCCTTCTCTTCTCTGAGCACATTGAATACGAGATAATACTTTTGCTTCAATACAGATTTATTTTTTTTTGTAATACTTGACCAAAACTCTCTATTTTTATTAAGATCATTGTTTGTTGACTTTATGTGACTGTTTCATGTACATGTAAGGACACACTATACTTAGACACTGTATGTAAACACATATGAAATATCTTCTCGTATACATAGGTTTATTCATATAGATTATATTTTTCATTGCTATTTCTTCCAGATGGATCAAGTATCTAGAGTATTCTTTCCTGTAGGGGGAACAATAGTACATTGCCAACAGAAAAATACCTTAATAAGATGAAAAAGCCACCCAATGACAGGAACAATAGATTTCATAGGAAACTATGTAACAGGAAAGAGGCATTGCATTGTTTGGAACACCTGTGGTTAATTATCATAGCTGAATACATAAAATCGGTTTCCAACCTCATATATCTTCATAGACTGTTTGGCGATATTAAGCGATAAAGGCTTAATAATCAAAAGTACTGAGTTAGCAAATGTTTTCTAATTTTAATAACTTCTTGTTGTAATTACCAAGTCTTGGAGTGAAATGATTTAATTAGAAAGTAATCAAGAAGTGTCTACTGTTAATTGAAGAGATTATAAAAGATCTACATTTTTAATATATTTCTTGGGTAATAAAATTAAAGTCTATGATAATTATTTTATAAACCATGCTGATAAGAAAAGTTTGATACTAAAATGAGATATTGTGTATATTAATTCCCATAGCTGCATTTGCCTTTGGCAGGTATAACCCAAAACAAGGATTCTTTGGACTTATCCATCATCTGTCACTTCACATCTTTATGTACTTAAAGAATGTCCATTCATGCTCACAGCTCCTATGAGAATAGCAATAATTATCATTATACCTATTTTCTCCATTAATACAGTGAGGTTAAATGCATCAGGATAAATGGCTATTTATAGGTTAGATGATTGGAAATTTCTATCTAATCTTGTTTTGACAGAAAATTAGATTTATAATTAAGCTGTTTTTAAAAGAAATTGACGTGATTCTCTTTTCATAAATATTCTAACTTTTCAGAAATGAAAAAGATATATTTCAAATAAAAAAAAAAAGTGGATATTAATGCTTAAAAAATGTTCAGCTAAAGCCCCCAAAATTTGAATTTGGAAAAAAGTCTGCAGATCACCTAGTAGGATTTATAGTTTATATTCTTTAGCTTTTCATTATTCTCTGCCAGCTGAGTACTGAAAATAGATGGTATTGCCCAAAGTCCTCTATGGTTATGCATTCCCATGCTGAATGATGTTCAGCAAGTGGGGTGTCAAAAATGCTGAATATGTCATAGGGATAAAACCTTTTTTTCCTGACTGCTGCTATTTCTGTTAAACATTCCAAGACACTGATCATCCAATTTAAAACTTCTGTGGTGAACTGCTATTCCCTCTTGGGTGTCTGTTAAAGTTAATTTCTCAATGCACAAGAAGAAGAGGATAAAGATCTAACACAGGTTTGTCAGAATAGACATGGCATATGTAGGTTTCTGAAAATGTTCTATGCTTGCATGAAAATCCTGTACTCTGATAAATAAATGTTATTTAAAAAAAAAGATGTTTCACATGAAAGGGAAAAATGACCTGCTTGCAGGAAAAATGACAGAGCTAAAAACACACACAGAATTGTTTTCCAAACTGCAATAGAAATAATAGGAGAAAAAGGTATACATTCTTAAAAATGAGAAATTAACTCATTTTTGCATAAGAGTGTCATATTGGTTTACGTATTTTAGTTATTTCTTCTGAAAAGCTCATCTGGTGAATAACAAAACCAACATCGCTATTCCTTTGGCTGCCTTAATCCTGATGGACTTTTCAGACTGCCAGCAAATGATGTCATATGACACACGTGGTGAGCACCCACTAGTGGGATGTAAAGTGACATCTGTATAGCTGAACAAAATTCAAATGATCTGTCCGACTAACAAGACTGCAGATGTTGAAGGAATGATTGACAAACTGTCAGTCATGTCAGACCAGGTTCAGGAATGCATGAACATTTTCATTCCTAATTTACGCATGCTGTTAACACAATTGTAAGTGCAAATAAAACACTCGCACGACAAAAGTGTACTAAGACCTAGAAATACCTGATTCACATATGCATGTGAATTCCTTTTTCAATTGAATAGTCTTCTATGCACCCATACTTTTTTTTTATTTTGGTAAAAATTTAAAAAGCCCAGGCACACAAATAAACAGAAATACCCAAAATATTTTACTTATCTAGAAATGTTCAGACCAAGCTAAATATAAATGTTTTGACCATAAAGAATAGCTGGTTTGTTTCTGCTCAGTCTTAGACAGAAGAAATCACCTTGACATAAGACATCTATTTGGAATTAATGTCTGGTTGGTAATAATGCTCTCTAGGTGTTCACCAGGCCATTAGCTCCTCCCAGCTCTTCACTAATCCCCAGAAGTTACTTTTGGCCTTGATCATTATTGCTTAAACACACATATTTTCACTAAGGGGAAATCCTGCCTGACCAGTTTGGTGACCTTCTATGATGGGGCTACAGAACTGATGGACAGGGGTAGAGCAGTTGATGTCATCTACCTGGACTTGTACAAAGTGTTCAACACTGTCCCACATGACATCCTTGTCTCTCAATTGGAGAGACATCAATTTGATGGATGGACCACTCGGTGGGTAAAGAACTGGCTGGATGGCCACACACAAAGAGTTGTCGTCAATGGCTCAAAGTCCAGCTGGAGACCAGTAATGACTGGTGTCCTTCAGGGATCAGTGTTGGGACCGGTCTTCTTCAACATGCTCGTCACTGGCATGGACAGTGGGATTGAGTGCGCCCTCAGCAAGTTTGCCAATGACACCAAGCTGTGTTGTTCGGCTGATACGCTGGAGGGAAGGAATGCCATCCAGAGGGACCTCGACACGCTTGTGAGGTGGGCTGATGCCAACCTTATGAAGTTTGACCATGCCAAGTGCAAGGTCCTACACCTGGGTCGGAGCAATCCCAGGCACAGCTACAGGTTGGGCAGAGAAGAGATTCAGAGCAGCCCTGCGGAGAAGGACTTGGGGGTGTTGGTCGATGAGAAAATGAATATGAGCCGGCTTCAGTGTGCGCTTGCGGCCCATAAAGCCATTCATATCCTGGGCTGCATCAAAAGGAGCATGACCAGCAGGTCGAAGGAGGTGATCCTGCCCCTCTACTCTGCTCTTGTGAGACCTCACTTGGATTAAGTATTGTGTACAGTTCTGGTGTCCTCAACATAAAAAGGACATGGAACAGCTGGAACAAGTCCAGAGGAGAGCCACAAGGATGATCAGGGGACTGGAGCACCTCCCGTATGACGATAGGCTGAGAAAGTTGGGGCTGTTCATTTTGGAGAAGAGAAGGTTGCGTGGAGACCTCATAGCAGCCTTCCAGTATCTGAAGGGGGCCTATAGGGATGCTGGGGAGGGACTCTTCATGAGGGACTGTAGTGACAGGACAAGGGGTAACGGGTTAAAACTTGAAGAGGGGAAGTTTAGATTGGATGTAAGGAGGAAATTCTTTCCTGTTAGGGTGATGAGGCACTGGAATAGGTTACCCAGGGAGGATGTGAATGCTCCATCCCTGGCAATGTTCAAGGCCAGGTTGGACAAAGCCTTGGATGAAATGGTTTAGTGTGAGGTGTCCCCACCCACGGCAGGGGGGTTGGAACTAGGTGATCTTAAGGTCCTTTCCAACCCTAACTATTCTATGATTCTATGATTCTATATTTTAAAAACTTAAGAGCTTACTTGTCATTTAACTGCCACCTACATTCATTCTTCAGAGGCACTGTCAGCAAAGGAGATCTGAATCAGTATATTTAGTGTAAAAAAAAAAAAAAAGAAAAGAAAAACCTCACTCTGTGGCATGTTTTGTATGAAGAAGAGAAAGAGTAATTATATGTTAGCTCTTAAGGTTACCTTGCAACAGGGAGTTTTCTGGATGACTTCTTTTACAGAACGAAAAAGTTCATTTTACAAAAAGAAGTAAAAAAAAAAAAAAAAAAGAAGTGGGGAGTGGAGGCATTGATAAACTTTTGCATCCTTTAGGATAACAAAAAGGAGAACATTACAAAGACTGCTCCCAACTGGGCATGGATTTATAAGTTACACAGAGTACCCTTATTTACTGAAATGCAGAAGTATATGCATGAGAAATTCCCAGCTGCTGACATTTTGTGCGCTTTTAATAGTACCATTAGTCAATATATCAGTATGCAGCATATCATATTGACTAGAGCTGATGTTTATAGTGGAAAGCTATTGACTTATGGGATGAAAAAGTGGATATAATTCAGCTTCAGGCATTATTGCCCACTGGAGGTTACTTTTTCATTTACAGGGACAATAATTTGCCCTGTAAACTGAAAACTCTAGACTCACTATATATTTTACTATGCACTTTAATAAGACTTTTTTGCCCTAAGTGTGTT
Organism: Pezoporus occidentalis; assembly: GCF_034315485.1. Taxonomy (NCBI): domain Eukaryota; kingdom Metazoa; phylum Chordata; class Aves; order Psittaciformes; family Psittacidae; genus Pezoporus; species Pezoporus occidentalis. Next base: position 999,740 of record NW_026913274.1, read on the forward strand.
TTACATAGAAGCTGGGACTTCAGCAATAGTGTAGCCTATGTTACCATAGCTGATAAAAAAAAAACAAAACCCAAAACAAAACCTAATAAACCAAACAACCCAATCAACAAAAAAACCTTGAGTGGCTCACTATAATGTCTTAATTTTAGAAATAGTCAATAACACATTTAGATCTAGATATAGAGGTATAATCCCTACATATCTATCATACTGTACAATATTTCCAGCAGTCTTGAGGTTGTACTTCAAATCTTAAATTGACTGCTACTCATTTATGCGTCCTTAATAAGACATCAGGGTCCTTAGCATAGGATTTATCTTGGCTAACTTTGTTCCAGCTAGCCAAAGAGGTTCTGCAGTCCCCATCCTCAAAGTTTTTCTTGAAAACCCTAAGCAAGAAACCTGGTTCGACTCTACTTTGAAAAGAATTCATACAAGATGGCCCCTTGAGATCCCTTTAAACCTGACTTAACAAAATCACAGAATTGTTAGGGTTGGAAGAGACCAGTGGACATTATCTAGTCCAACTCCCTTGCCAAGGCAGGGCCACCTAGAGAAGGTTACAGAGGAAAATGTACAGGTGGGTTTTGAATGTATCCAGAGAGGGAGACTCCACAACCTCCTTGGGCAGCTTGCTCCAGTGCTCTGCCACCTTCAATGTAGAGATCTTCCTTATGCCCATGTGAAACTTCTTGTGTTTTAGATTATGGCTGTTTTTACTCGTTCTGCTGCTGAGCACCATTGGGAAGAGTCTGACACCATGTTCTTGTCACTTACGTTTGACTTATTCATGTATACTGAGATCCCCTCTCAGTCCTCTCTTCTCTATACTACATAGGCCCAGCTCCTGCAGTCTCTCCTCATAAGAGAAAAGCTCCAGATCCCTCATCGTACTTCTGGCCTTCCTCTGGACCCTCTCCAGGAGCTCCTTGTCTTTCTTGTACTGAGAAGCCCAGAACAATTCTTGCATATCAACCTAGACCATTCTGTGATTCTAGGATCCTATGAACTCAATTACTCTAAAAGTTTATACAGGCTCTTCCTATTTTCAATGAAGAGATACTGACAGCTACAGAATTTAGGTCACATCAGCAAAAGATAAATGTCTGTTACAAGAGGAAATAAATGCTGTCTGGGTCACAATAGAGGGAGCCCAGAAAAGTAGCCTGGATTAGGTAATTAACAGGTGTCCACAAATGGTGATACAACAAGGCACTTCACCTTCACTACACAGATTACTGGTTAGTTGAGGAGCACATGATAATTCCAAGGTTTTTTATTTGTATGGGGCTCACTCGTCCTTGATCACAACTGATGATGTAGAATGCTACCATAATAAGTAATTATGTACAATAAGAAGTAACATGTGCATTGACTGATGAACTAAATGGACTGGATCCTACAATTTTAGTAAAAGATCAGCCTGCTAACCACAAGACACATATACTTCAGCTGACAATAGATCTTGATAAGCTAAAAGAAGAATTCAGAATTAGCTTGTCAATAGCAGAAATAAGTCAATAGCAGAAAAACTGCTATCCACTTCTAATCATAATAATGGCACAATGGACAATATTTGTTATCCACCTGTCAAATCTTGGTGTGAAAAAAAGCAGCAATAGATAACAATAATGGTAAATGCAAGAGCAGCAGCAAACCCCAAAAACATCATGTCCTAAAATTAAGTGACATAAATCAATGAGTGTTTTCTTATGTCAATTCATATTAAGACACACAGTACAAGACATAATGACCCAGAGTATCCTAACACAATGTGACAACCTGGTTTTACATTATGAATTATAATTTAAGACTCGATTTTTTTTTTTCATCTACTGTATAGTTACTTACTATAACATATTGTGTTCAGGGATCTTCTTCAGGTTTCTAGGTAAAGCACTCACGGATGTCCTAGGAGAAAACAGTTCTCTTGTCTTGCCTTTTTTTGGCAGCATTCATCCCAACAGTGATACTGTGCAACAGGACAAAAAAATTTCAGTTCCAGTTTGAAGCTTAATCATGACTTCTTTTACGAAGGAAAATCTTTTGAACTAGAGCATAAGATTGGAGAGTTTTGGAAACTTAAGTAAGCTAGGTTTTCCTCTTTGTGGAATTCTGGTGTTGCTTTCCTGCCATAGAAATTATTCTTCTCACTACCTGTTTGGCCTTTGATTAGCAGTGACATTACAGCATGAGTCAAGATGGTGGTGTGTTAGCCACATAGGATTCCATCACTCAAAGGTAGGTATCTGCATTGGGAGGGTCCTATGTGAGCTGATTGAGTTATTATAGTCAAAGGGATTATGGTCCATATGGACACCTTACATTACTCTAAAATAAACAGTCAAATTCATTCTATTTTTCAGCCAAGTATCTTTCAGATTTTTCAGTGCATTGACTGGAGTTCCATTGACTTTGATGGGAAACAACGTACTATCATTACTTTATGTAGGCTTCTGAATCTGGAGCTGAAACCTATGGTTACTACTCAGTCTTGTTGACTAGACATCTCAGTGTGTAATGTCATTTGAGATGTGTATACATGCAGTGTATCTGAAACATTTGTGTGGGGCTGGCAGATGTGACACAATCCATAGGTAGGTAAAATTCTTCTGTTCTTTTGGAGGAGCAACAAAAAGGGATACCCAAGGGCATCTCAAATGACATTAGATAATTATGTCTAGGCAATTTTACTTTATTCTTAATGTCTAATTTATGACAATCATTAAGGATATATCTATACTAAGAAATTAAATAGGATCAGGAACATTTCTGGTCACTGGGGTCAAGCAGCAAAATATATTTGGTTCTATGCTGGTTCATTCTCTAAGCTTCTCAAAAAAGTGAATGCACTGGGAGTAGTTATCACTAGTGGTGTCCTGGGTTCAGCAGTAGCAGTCATTTTTCTCCTTGGTAGCTGGTGCAGTGCAGTGTTTTGACTTTCAGCTCGGGAACAGAGCTGATAACAAGGATGTTTTGGTTTGGCCAAGGACTTTGTGAACCTCATGCTCTGCCAGGGAGGAGGGGAAGCTGGGAGGAAACAGAGACAGGACACCTGACCCAAGCTAGCCAAAGAGGTATTCCATACCACAGCATGTCATGCCCAGGATGTAACTGGGAGTTAGCTGGAAGGGCTGGGACTGCAGTGTTGGAGGAGGTATCGGTCGGTGCTTGGTCGGGCTTGGGGGGGGGGGGGGGGGGCTGGCAAGTTATCGGTCGGCTGGTGGTGAGATGATGTGTTCTCTTCCCTTGTTATTTCCTTTATCATTATTATTATTGGTGGTAGCAGTAATGATTTGTGTTATACTTTAGTTACTAAACTGTTCTTATCTCAACCCGCGGGAGTTGCATTCTTTTTGATTCTCCTCTCCGTCCCTCTGGGAGTAGGGGGTGGGAAAGAAGTGGGGGGGAGTGAGTGAACGAGTTACCTGACTGGGGTTAAACCATGACAGTGAGTATTTCAAATTCCTAAAATCCTCTCATGTGTTGGCAGTGTGTTAGCTGTTATGAACCAAAACTGGACCAGAGAAAGTCGTAATATCTCACTGAGGTCAGACACAGAATCATAGAATAGTTAGGATTTGAAAGGACCTTAAGATCATCTATTTCCAACCCCCATGACATGGGCAGGGACCCCTCCTCAGACATGCTTGAGAGTCCTTCTGGCATTATTTCTTGTAACAGTCATAGCTAAAAAACCTAGGAATCCAGCCTTGTGTATAGGCTGTATAGATAAACATTTCTGGGTTAGACAACAGAAATGGTAAAAATTCTCATCTTCCCATCTCTCTACTCCTATACTTCACCCCAGTATATCCAAAATAATTTTAGCCCTTTGAGATAACATACCTCTAGATGTATCAAGTTCTACCAGATTGATTTTTCTCTTTTTTCCTTGAAGTAATTGTCATTTAGTCCTTGGAGTTGAGATATTGCAATAGGTTTGTATGGGTTTGGTGTTTTATTCATTCCTCTCTACATCTCTGTTTTTCTCTTTTCTGTCAGAGACAGAGTATAATAGAATTGCCACTGCCAAAACCCTCACTCCACTGGAGTGGAAACCATTCATTTGTCGTCTCAATTTTAAGATTCCTGACTCCAAATGCAAGGGTATTCTCCATGGACATAATGGGACATTTAGCAATTCATTCATTTTCTTCACATGCTACTTATTTAGACACTCAGCAGTTGGCAGCTTTGATGTGAGTGGTGGAAATTATAAAGACATTACATATCATAAAAATATAAATGAAAGAAAACATAGGCCCTGTTTTATATCAGACTAAATTGACTAGTGTCATACTCAGGATATTTTCTTTTATAAATTATAATCGTTAGAAGAGGTGTTCCCTTGAGTGAAACACTACCTGTCTGTTTCATATATAACACCAGTTCTACACTTTTTCTCCTGTGAAGAAATTGCTGTTCAAGATTTAGGCCCAAAGAAGTAAATGTTTAAACTCAAAAAGTACAAATATGAATGGAATAGAGTATGCCTGTGTTTGAGATCTTAAATATAATTAAGGTCTCTGAGTGTCAATGACAGAGAAGAAATAATATTTTATGGAGGGAGTGGTAAAACTCAGTTGGAGAAGTAGGGTATGATTGCTCAGAAATATGTATTTAGATGGGGGAAAAAAAAGAAGAAAGACATTTTTTCGTGCTGCTGTTCTGTCCTATTTTCTGGCCGTTTGTAGTGGGTTGAACCTAGACAGCAACTAAGCACACATACAGCTGTACACTCACTCCCACAACTGTAGTGGGACAGTGAAGAAAACAGGAAGAGCAAGAGTGAGAAAACCCATGGATTGAGGTAAAAACAATAAATGAAGAAAAGAGGGGAATAAACCCCAAGCACATGTGAAGTAAAGGCAATCAACCCCCACCTCCCACAGACACACCTATTCCCTCCATGTCTCTGAACAACAGTGACCTTGGAAGACATTTCGCTCCCCATTTCAATTTTTAATTGTGGAGCATGACAAGGTCAACTGTTCTGCCTCTTATTCTTCTCAACTTCTTTCCGAACCCCAACATACTTGTTGTAGCAGGTCAAAGTGACAAACAGAAAGTCTTGATGCTATGTAAGAACTCTTCATCAATAAACAAATCATTACTGCATTATCAACAATTTTTTTCATAACAAATCCACAACACAGCATCATATGGATGTCCGTGAAGGAAAGTAAATTTCATTCCTGCCAGACTCAGTACACCATTGTAAGTGTTGGTGTCAAAACAGTGACCCATTTTGACTACAGAGCACATATATAGATAGACAAAACTGACCTGTTCACTTTGGGGAGTCAGCTTCTAAACATGTAAAGTAGGTCTTGTGTACTTCAAAGAAAATGGCACATTAAACCAAGGATCATAGTGGGATCAAGATTTCTATAACCATTCAGCCACCCTAGACCCAGGAAGTGTGACATAAGTAAGGCTGTGTATGCTTCATGCATATTCTGATTTCCAGTGACATTCCTCTTCACTATGCTTCTTTTTACTCATTTTCTTCTAACATTTTGATTTTCCTCTGAGTTTCTTACTGGAAGCTCAAAGAGGTTTTGGAATCTCAGTCCTTGTAGATATTCAGAACTTTGCCAGATAGGTTGCTGAACAACCTGATCTAAGTTAGTATGGCATTGAGCTGGTGTTGGGAGCAAGGGACTGCTAAAGGTCCTCTCCCGCATATACCAAACAGTTCTGCTCTGTGGTTCCAGACCAGTCTAATCTGGACTAGTGCCAGCAATCCTGTACACAGCTACCACCATTTAGATCACCATTTCATCTGTATTACTTAGTAGTATCCAGAAATAACCTGACTGTCAACAGGTAGGTATCTTCTTATTATGAGTTTTCTACTTCCTTTTCACTTCCAAAATTATACAGATCTATTGTCTGAAGACAGAATAATTTACAGCTCCAGCTGAAAAATTTCTTTGCAAATATCTTGATTATAAAAAAAAAATTGTGAGTATTTTTGGCTAAAAATATCAGCTACTCATAGAGGTATTTTTTACTTCAAGCCCTGAACAACCAAATTCCATAATGTTATTTTAATTCTAATTGTTTGGATGCTGCATACTCTTAGTTTTTTTCTATTCTGTCTCCAGCTTGAAGACATTCTTGCAATAACAGAATGTCATGATGCACGGGTTCTTCTCACAAAAAATGGCTATGATATCTCTCCCTTATTTTGACATGTGACCAATAATGGATTATAGGGTTCTGACAACATAATTCATTGAAATGCATTAATTAAATAAATATATTGCATTGTCTGACCACAGCAGTTTAAACTTTATTATGTTGTCAGCATTAAGCACACAAAAAAGGTTAAAAAAAGACTTGTGTAGATTATTATTTCTCATCAAACAATGCAGAAGTTGAAACTCTGAATGATAAGTTTCCTACGATCCATTGTTAATGAACTTTCGGTTAAAAAAAAAAAAATTTCAGATAAAATTTCTTTACAAGGAGGCCCATGGAAAATGCATAGTCAAAAAACCAGAAAGATGGCTCTCAGACTTCAAGAAGTAATGTAAATATTACAAGTTCTTTCATGGATTTTCACTCACAAGTAGGCAAATCACTCATCTTAAACTTACCCCTGTGAGACTTTGTGGCAATCATGAATCGAACTTAAATCCATCACAAGTTTTTGAAGATTCAGGTACATGTAGTTGATTGTCTCTTTTTCCCAAATTTTTGTACTGATGTCAGGTGAAATTTATTGAAGTGGGTTTTGTGTCTGGTTGTTTTTTATGCTCTACCATTTCATTATTTTTGAAATCAGGAAATGTTATTCTGTCCACAGAATTAGGCTGGTAAAATATATGGTTGAAATACATCTGAACAATAATGGGTTTATATTTGTTCTACTTTTCCTCAATGCTGTTTGAATATCTTAATTTCTCTTGACAACTAAAGTATATATTTGCTATTGAAGGCCAATAATTTTTTTCCTTAATCTTTATCTCTTTCACTTCATATATATTGTTCTCTTGATAACAAGTCTTGAAAAACTTCAAGATTGCTTTTTTTTTATCAGGCTTTCAATGTCCAACACAATTTTGCTATATCTATAATTTTTTTGGCATCTATTGTTTATCAGTGGTTGTTTTTTCCTTACTGATTTTATTGTTATCCTTTTACACACAGATAGTCTAGCGACATTTTATTCAAATTCAACTTTTGCTCAAGATAAAACTTTTCAGTAGTTTTCCTATGATTGAAAAGGAAAATGTACAGGACTTCTTTATATTCATGTTCTGGATCTGTTCCATGCAGCTGACTTCTCTGCCTAATTTCCTTTTGTCCTTTATCACTGAAAACCTTAGTTACAAACCTACTTTTATCCTGTAATTTAATTTGAATAGCATTGACTTAAAATCATTCTACCCAGGGTTAATTTTCATGCCTGGCTTATCTTCTTGACTTACCACTACCAAATCTTACAGTGGGATCAGAAATCTTTCAACTCTGGCATGTGACAAACATGCAGGTACCTAGGACTGACACACTATCAAAATGAAATTAAACTGAAGGAGAGGTATAGCCAATACAATTTTGATTTTCCACAGTGCAAAGAATGTCTCTACAAGTATAAAAAAGAATAAGCTTCTCTAGCCAGGATTAGTATGGGAGAAGGCTAATTGGTCTTTCACCTTATTTTTGCTGTCTTTCCTTTAGGGATTAGGTTAAGCCTCGGTGTATGTTTCATCAGGGAATCATGGAGATTATACTTTGTCTCTCTGTCTATCATTCAGACACTTTGTCTAATGTTGACTTGATTTTTATAAGCCTCACAACTCATCATGCAGTTCCTTTTAGTCAAAATTTTGATATAATTTATGGTACCAAAGGCAGCAGTTAGGGTAATAGAATGCAAGGCATGAGACAGTAACATGATTGCTAAATCTTTATTAAGTTTCCTGATTTTCCACCTTTCACCCATGCCAAGTCTCACCTTACCTATGGGATTTTTGCATCTTTAAATTAAGAAGATGGTAATGAGGTGTCTATGAGTCTGACCTCAGACACGTAAAGCATTCTGGGTAGAACTGAGATTGCCTACTGTAAAGTAATATAACCCAAAGTCATGACCTGGTCCTTTAAAATAAAGCTCTACTCAATGACAGAATAGAACTGCTGTAGGAGAATGTCTGTTACTCAGCAAAATTCAAATGATACAGAGAGAACAACTCTTTTTCTTCCAGTTCCAGCTAGAAATCTTCTTGTATATTGTAAATTTGACTAACATTGTGATATCTGAATAGTCAATTATTCATAAAATTTCCTGTTAGCCAAAATATCATGAGAAGTCATTGTATTAATTTAGGATGGGATTCATTTCATACAGCTTCAAAGACTACAATATCTGCAACTAGAATCATAGCGCTTTCAATTCAGCACAGTACACAAGCATTTTTAGGCAGTGGTTCTCTGGCCCTATTTAGAAGCTCATGTTAGGATGAATTGAGTTGTGCCCTAGAAACACCAATTTCTAGTTTTCACAACAAGATGGACTGAAGGTAAGAATGCCTATAGACACATATGTTTGCTCTGGTAACTCTTATGCTCCCTATACAATCTGTCACAGAGTGAATAGCCATGTGATGTTGTCTTTTTCTAATGAATATGCAGAAAACTCTTTTTACGTAACCATCTTTGACAAAAAATTCCAGTTCCAGTTGATATTAAAGTAAGGTAATTGTATTTTAACTTTTAACTGCATTTCAGATAAAAAAATGACTTCCATGTTTCTGGCATGAGAGAAATCCTGATGAGAGCAGTGGGATGGATTGTGTGTTAAATGGCTGCAGGGAATGTTGCAGCATCCACAGCTTATATTTAACCAAAAGTAACAGAGCAGGGGGGAGCTAGGAGCTTCAGAAGACATGGATCAGGAAGGCAATTGTGACGGAAAGTGATGGGACAGGGAGGATGTCCTCAAAAATGCAGCCTTCATGCATCAAATTAGCAATTAATTACATGAAGTAACTTTTAAGGAACTTGTGACTCCACTTCTCAGAGGTCTGTATTATCATGGCACCTCACACCCTGTATTTACAAGGCCAGGTTGGACGGAGTCTTGGGTGACATGGTTTAGTGTGAGGTGTCCCTGCCTGTGACAGGGGGATTGGAACTAGATGATCTTAAGGTCCTCTCCACCCCTAACTGTTATTCTATGATTCTATGAAGAATTCCAGTTTTACTTCCAGAATCTATGCTTGTACAGTACATTCTATACAACCCCCAAAAACATTTATTACCCTATTTGGATGGGCCAGATGATGAAAAACCAACTATAGTTCTTGACCAGTCATTCTACTGTTTTCTATAATTTTTGCTAATAATTGATATTTCTTTTTGGAACCAGTTTTCCAAGTTTTAATTCCTGACTATTGGATCTTTTCAGTCTTTTTCTTCTAGAACTGAAGAAACTTCTATTATCACATTTTTATTCCTTCAGTGGATATTTAGAGACCATGCCTAGTTATGCCTTTATCTTCCTTTTGAAAAATTAAATAGAGCATGGAGTACTTCATTGAACAGTGTTTGCAAACCTGTAATAATTCCTGCGGAAGTTTTCTGAACCCTTTCCAATCTATTTCAATATCTTTTCTCAGCTACGGGTACCAAGACTGGTCAGTTTTCATATAACGGTCATATCAATGCCAAGTAAAAACTAATAAAAAGATTCCTTCCTCCTATTTGATACATTTTCATTTATGTGTTTAAGAATTATATTGGTCCTCTGCAGCATAACTTATTGTTGGATCCCATATTCTGCTGATGAGCTACAACTGATTCTCATTTTCGTATTTTCTCTTTTAAATCTTTTACAAGATCACAGTTTTTCAAGATAGAATTTTCCATCCAGTAAACGTAACTTTGATTTTCTGATCTTGGGGCAGAAATGCAGCTGACTGAGGTCAGTGTAATTCTGCTTTATGCCATTTCCTGCTAGATTAGAATCTGAGAAAGGATTTTATTTCAAGAACTTGTTATATGAGCTTGATAGAGTCTTTTGCTTAATTTTACGTCAGGAATTAAAGCTAACCTTAATGTGCTCCTAAAATCATTCCTCCTGAACGTCTAAACCATATGTTCAAGTTTTATCTTCAGGAGCCATCCATGAAAATCTAGGAAACTTTGCTTCACTTCTGAGTATGCTGGTCCTATTCCCATATTTGTGCAGTTCCTCCTTGTCTGAACTGTGCTTGTGACCCTCATATTCACAACAAACCTCGAAAGCAGGGAGTCCTTCATGTGATTGAGACTGGTTTCATTGTAAATTGGTTGAGAAAGGGTAAGCCTTTGCTGTGGGACTGGGAAGAGTAGTCCATGTGGCTCCAATTTTTTGAAGGCAACCATAAATTCAGTTTTATATACGTAGACTGAGGTGGTATCTCTCTAAGCTTCAAATTTTTAATTATGATATATTCTTGTTTCACAGTATCACTGTAGGGCTAAATCGATTGCAAGTAGTGACTAATGAAGGATTCACAGTGATCCGAACTAGGAATTACCTCCAAGTACCGGACCTGCATTGTGCAACTGCTTTAACAGATTTACAGCTTTCTGAAAATAATATGCATGCTTCTCCCTCCATTTTAAACAGAGAGCGTTTGAAGGAGATACTATGGTTTCCAGAGATGTGGATGTTAATTCACATCTTATTGGCAGCTATTTAATGTTACCAGGTGTACTAGGTGAATCTTAATAAAGGATTAATGAAGACAGCATGTTTCCTCCTGCTTTTATTATTGCTCCATTAGCCTTTCAATGAATCACTTTTTTTTTCTTTTTCCTTCAGTCTCCCCTCAACCTTTGAGGGAAGACTGAATAAAAAAACCACAATCATCCAGAACCAAGAACATCAGAATGGTATTTTCCTACCAGGTCCTGAAAAAGTATGACTTTACTTCTTCACCACAGTTTTTTCTCTTTTCATCCAGAAATCCCAGACTTTCCCTTAATCTGTTACTGATTCTCAGAAAATCCTAATAATTATTCAATGAAAGCTGCTATTTTCTCCTCTTTTCTAGTCCATTTTGGTGCTTTTGTCTCTACTCTACTCAAAAGACAAGACTTTTTCACCCTGTAATCTCCACTTTTCCTAGACTTTGTGGTTGTTCCCTGAATGTACTGGACTTCTCTTCTGTTTGGCACCTCTTGTATGCATTTCAGCTATAAGAACTATACAAATTCAAGATAGGTAGAAGCAGGTACCTGGCCCTCAGGGGTGAAAGCACTGCCCTTTCTAGCAGCCACTTTTCTCACTTGCCCAGAAGTTTTCTCCAACCCTCTAGTCATACCCTCCTCATACTTCACCTCCTTCCACCATTGTACTCTAACTGCTGTTTTATAGCAGGGAGACACCAATTTTGACAAGGTCATGAAGCATATGATTTCATATTGCCTTTACTGGCTGGCAGGACTTGGCATGTCTTTCCACTTTTCCTAGAAATGCATCAGAGCAGGGAGCTCCCACCCACCGAATACATGGAGGCTGACATTTTCTGATATCATACCACCATGTGTTTTCATACTGTGCCATGGTTGCCATGTCTTTAAAATGCAAAAGCCCCATGATCTCAGAGAACATTCGATTGGCTGCCTGCTTCCTTTGGATCATGAAGTAATCATGCATAAAAATATATGCATTTTACACATATATGTGTGTCTGCAAATGCGCATAAATATATTTACACTTTATATATATGTATGTTTATATTTGAGTTTATATACCCTGCATGTGTAGATATATACATAAAGATATGTAAATTAAACATATATAAATAAAAGTGTAGAGATATAATGTATAAAACATTCTTTAATGAAAGCTCGTGAAATTAATGGTTAAAGTTTAAGTGTGAATAGAATGTAATTAATGACAAGGTTTGAGGCCCACCATTTAGCAAGTCTCACAAACAAACCCTGACATGTTTGGGATGGGGACCTCATAAGGCAGATGTCATTTGGCAAGAGGGGAATGAACTCACTGGAGCATGCCTGAAAGCTACAGACCTGTCCTAGGAGGTGGCCAAGGCTGATGCGTGTTTCCTCTTCCAGGGGTGAATGCACAAAAGCAGTCAAACTTGTGGATATATGATGGTTTTCTAAACATGCACTGATGTTAAGTCCATCCTAAAAGCAACAGACATTATGCAGGTGTACCTGATCATTGCTGTGAAATGCAAACCAGATTCTGAAATGGCTAGGACTTTCAAAGCAGTTTTAGCAGGTGGTGCATGCCTTCAGGAATTACAGACTGACCAAGAAAAGAGTAATTTGTAAACTATCATTTAAAGAAGCTGTTATAGCAACATAAATATCACCATTTTGTTACAAATATTTAAAACTGTTAAGAAGAATTCCCATATTCAGCTGACCTGTGCTGCTATAGAGTCATAGACCTGTTTAGGTTGGAAAAGACCGTTAAGTTTGTGAAGTCCAACCATTAACTTAGCACTGTCAAGTCCACCTCTAAACCGTGTTCTTAAGCACCACATTTCTATTTTTCTTAAACACCTTCAGGGATGGTGACTTCACCACTGCCCTGGGCAGCCTATTCCAATGTGTGACAGCCCTTGTGGTAAGAAATTTTTTTAATATCCAGTCTAAACCTTCCCTGGTGCATTCAAGTCGTTTCCTCTCATTCTCTCACTTAGGAGAAGAGACTGATACCCACAATGTCTCTGTGTGACCTCTCCAGCACATTCAAGATCCATCACTCCTGAAACACATTTCTCCTATCAATCATACCTATATCCAGGAGACTGTCCTAGGAGACTATTTCTGCATTTGGTGGAACGGTTTATACTGAGAGTTTCCAATTTTTCTATCTTCAATTCCTGCAGACCTGGCCAGCAGGAAGGCCATCACTATGTACTGGAGGTCAGAATGCCTCCCACGCAGCTTGGGTCACTACCTTTGTGGCCCACCCTCTATGCCCCACATCATGTCCTGTTTCTGCCCAGATGTTCTCCATGTGCTTTTCCTGCACCCTCCTCTCAGAAAACCCTACATGCTGACCCCAAAGAGAGCTCCTTCCCTAGGCTTGGTGATTTGGTGTGTGTATCTCTCTAGTTTTTAATGAGTTAGGTCTGGAAAATGACAGGTCTACATGAAAACCTGTCCTTGCTGCAGTAAATGGTAGAATATCAGGAATCAGTATCTCATCCTGAGCTTCTGTTCAGGTACTGGCACTGGCTTATCTTTCTGCCAATCCACAGGTCCCTGTTAATATTTTTTGTCCAGTGACCAACCTGACTAGATTTTGCATTAATCATTATGGGGGATATTTCTTTCACTCAGTTTTAGGCATCTAGCTCATTGGTCTATTTATCTACCTATCTATCTATCTATCTGCCTATCTATCTATCGATCTATCTGTCTGTCTAGCTACTGATCTATTTATTTTTCTATCTATCTATCTATCTATCTATCTATCTATCTATCTATCTATCTATCTATCATCTATCTATCTATCTATCTATCATCTATCTATCTATCTATCTATCTATCTATCTATCTATCTATCTATCTATCTTATTTATTTATAGATTCCTTTATGATGATAAGAATAAATAAGTAAAGGACGATTGATTCTATTTTAGATACAGACCTATCTTAGGATGGGGTAGATCCCCCTGTGGAAGTATTTCTTCACAGCTGGTCTGACACAGAAGAGCCCTTCTTGTCAAAGCAAAGAAAACTGCTATGAGGCATCATGACATTTAACAAAGAGATTTTAAAGTTTGGCTTGAGTATCTTGCATCAGATGACACATCATCACTTTCCCCCACAAAGCTATCAGCGTAAACTTTGTACTGTTATCAAAACTCTGCGTATTGCTCGTCTACTTTTTGAGACTCCTATTTCTTGATATGAGGCTTTCGTGTTGCCCAAGCTTAACTGCTTGAATACCATCTTTCATACACAGTGTAGAACAATTCAACCACATGTGCTGAATAATGCTGCATTGCCCATTTGCTTGCTTCCCACTGTGGTTCAGCTCTCATCATCAGTTTAAAAAAACACACAGCACGATGTGCTTTTTCACGTTTGCTTAGACTGCAGTGGTCAAGCTGAACAGCAGAACCTGTGCCAGTTCTTTTCTGACATTTGGATCACATTGACTGCCAGACCCTGTAAAAAAAAAATAATCTCTCAGTTGAAGACAGTTTGTGGTGGAATATGGTGATGGGGAAATTGTTCAAACAAACAGCTTTATTTGTCTTTTGGTGCCAAAGTTTTCCACTGTCAAAGTTACTGATTATCAGCTCAGTCAGTGTAGGAGGCTTTTTTCCCCCTCCAAGCTACAGGACATTGAGTTTCATAATTGTTTACAATCAAATGCCTATGCAATAGTTAATCGCCTTCTGTAAGCTGCTTGGTGAGTGGAGCAAGAGGAATGATTTGATGAGTAGAGCTAGAGTCCAAAACACTCTAGAGCTTGCAGCGATAGAATCCCTGCTGATAAGAAACAAACAAAACTGCTTCTGTGTCATTGTGTTTTTGGCCGCAACAGGCAAGTTTTTGGAAAGTTATTGTCTCCTAGCAGGCAGTGTAATGGGCAAGAACAATGTGCTAGTTCACCAGCATCTCATCTCCAAACCCAAGCTCAAATTCTGGCTCTAGTTTCTCTTCAGAATGACTTCAGTGCATCCCCATTTATGCTCATTCTAATGCCTCAGAGGCTGGAAAGTTTGCTTCAGGTTGCTGCAGTGGTACCCAAAAGGAGTCCCTGACTAACTGTTTGCTGACAAAGACAAGTCTAAGGCAGAGACCAAACAGCAAGTTTTGCTTATAAAAACAAATTATGCAAAGGTACAGTCCTGACGTGGCAGAGAGTTGTAAACCAGAACTTAAGTGTATTATCTTTCCAATATGATTTCCAGAACGAGTAGAATGCTTTACAGCTTGATCAGAAAGAAAAGTTTTTATTAATTACAAACAAACAAACAAACAAAAACCACCCCAAAATAATTCTCTCTCCTATTTACTGTAGCACAGAGCTGTGTTCATTCTTGTAGGGAATGTTTTTGAAGATCAGGGGATTAGCTATGTTACTATGTAACCTGAAATCTGAATTTCTTTAAGGTATTTTTCTTTTGCTTGCTTCTTCTGAAAAATCTTGTAATTTACAAAGAGGCCAAGGAAAAAAACCCAAACAAATTAAAAAAAAAATTGAGTGTAAAATAAGTCCTAAGGTACTCTTTAACAGCAAGCTAATGCAGACAGGTAGTTATTATGATACTATTTCTAGAGTAAAAGATATTTAAATACATTATACCTCTTTTTGGTGCTTAGCAAGATAATAGGACCACATTTTTTAAACATTTGTACATGTTATTAGCATTAAGTAATTAGGTAGTTCCATTATTTTTATAAATATATCATTATTTAGTTCCATAGCTTTAAGCATATTACTAGTTTCATTACAGTGTTAACTAAATTCAAACAAGTAATGGACTTAAGAAAAGCAAGATATTACATCTTTTCAGGAAACAAATTTTTCCATTCCATGCTCATTTTACAAAAATCTAATCTTAGATGGCTTGGGTAAATCAATAATACAGTTTATAGAAGTTAAAAATAAAAACTAAAAGATTGCTATAGATTTTTAGAAAATACTATTTTGTTCCACTTATTTTTACTTGTTGAAATAAAAAGTGATAGTAATAGGTAAAAAAAAAAACCAACGTTTTTCAACATCTTCTCTTATTCTGGATGATAGAAGAATTAAAAAGTTGTATAAAGCTCTGCAAAATAATGAAAACTACTTGGGGCAAAAATCAGTTGCCAGAATATGGTTGTCTAATGTCCTTGAATTGATTTTCCAGCAGTAGCTGAATGAAGGTGGGATAATTTATGATATCTAAACCAAGTGATCAGTGTTTGGGAAACTGAATCATGGTCTTAAGATCTGTGACTTTGAAGTGACTTAGGCACCAAATGTCTGTGTTGAAATCAAAGGGAACAAAGCAGTTTGAGGGTTGTAAATACTTGGCTAAGAAGCCTACATTTCATAATTTTAACTGATATTTAACCCATGCTTTTATAATTTATATAAACACAGTGAAAATCTAGTAGCTGGAATTTTGATTTGATTGTCCTCAGGACAGTTTTTGTCACATGAAATATCAACAACCCCCTAAAAAAAAAGCCCTAAGAGAACTGGAATAACTTCATATACTTTATATGCACTTTTTCTTTTTCTTTTTTTTTTTTTTTTACTGGGGACATCTTTATTTTCTAGACCACAGATACAATGTGCAAATGCATTTTTTTCTACTTAAACATTTTGAGCTGCAAGTCATTATTGAAGTGATTTATGACAGCTGCTCTATTGCCAATCTTAACACAGTATTTTTCTTATTACTTAATTGTTCTAGTAGTGTTTTAGACATTAGTTTCTTAGTTCTGAAAATAGGAAACAGGAGTTTATATTACAGATGCTTGGCTAATTAGTTGAGAGTCTGTCTGATGGGGACTATTAAAAATGCAAAGAAGTGTTCAAATAGTTCAAAGTTTTGACCTGACAGAATATATTAAGAAGTTTCTACCAAAACAAATACATAAAATGATGGAAGAGAATCAGGCTTTAGATGGCACCCTTAACTATAAAGGGGATAGCAGAAAGATAACATGGATGAAAGCCAAATACCTTGTAATATTTAAATTTGGATATAGCTATAAAAATATACTTTGGGTGAAAAGGGGGGGGGGGTGATGAATCCTGTGATGATTTTATGGTGAAAGATAACAAAAGTAAGTCAATGTTTGTCTGTGATCTGAGGTGGTTCATAAAACATCAAAAAGATGGACCATAACAATGCAAATCATTGCATTATATAAGCACATGTACATGCATGTAAGCAAGGTAACAAACAAGGTGCTATAGGGGAGCAATAATCATTCACACTTTAGCCTATTTTTTTATGTCTATATGAAAACCATTGTACCAACTCTGCATAAGTTATCTCATGTGCTTTTAGAACAAGTGGTCTTTGAAATAAGAAAATAATGAAAAATCTGACATAAATTACCTAAAAAGTGAATTTAGAACTTTCATGATGCAGTCAATACACTTTTCTTCAGTGTCTTAAGAAAACAGTAGGAAGAAACAGAAGTTAACTGTAAGGGAGACAAATCTTTTTTGTAATTCAAATTAACAAATACTAGTATCATTTTATTCACCTTAGGCAACACTATAGACATGAGGACCTTTGTGGACTACAGTGTTTAAATCAACTTAGACAATAGACTTGTTATAATTTGCACATTATGGATTGTTCAGAAAAGAAATGATATCTGTCAAATGCCAAGGAGATTTCTTTACTATGTATTTCAGGGATACTTTTCTTTGGACAGAAGATATTTTTAAATTAGAAGCACGTCACTGCAGAAAGAATGAAAGACTCTAGAAACAGACTAGGACTGTTGTAGGGCTGGCCTGGTAGAAAACCTCCTCAAAGAAAGAGGTAGGGCTGCTAATAGGTAGAATGAACCTCTGCAGTAATGTGGGACTATTCGTATTTTTGCTTTGGTTGAGATTTATCTCACCTTTACTGTCAACTTTGTCTAGGTCTTCTTGCTTTGTTTTTCCATAACGGAGATGCCTTTTTATTGACAAACATGCTACTTTTAGGAATGAAGTTTTGACATCTTTTCCTTCTCTTCTGCTCCACAAATCCCAGTCTAATTCTTTACTGTTCAGTGGTCCTTTATTTGTTCCTTTTTATTGTTCCCACTGATCAGACAGTCTTAACTGATTTTCTCCTACCACTGCTACAGTGAGATTTTCCTTTACATGACTGTAGTACAGTGAAACCTTAGGGCCAAATTCCTGCCCATTAGCAAGCTGTCTTGCCCTATTTAAAAAAGGTGTTTGGTGTCCTGCCTGTCTTCTAAATAGGCCTCTTGTTGGCTGTAGCTCCTGTTGGAAGTCTCTCTCTCTGTGCTGATTAGAGCCTAGACTGAACATTTGCTAAGGAGGTCCAAGACAAACTTCTTCATGCAGAGGGTAAGTCATGCATAAGATTGGATCCCAAAGGCAGCAGTACAATCAGCAATAGTTTATATACAAGTTAAACAGCCAGAGGGGAAAGGCATAAACATGAGTAGATAACTAGGCTCACGACCTCCTTTCTTTGTAAAATGTTACTCTTCAGCTGTGGTCATGAGCTAAGTGGCTTTGCCTTCAAAACTTCCTGAGCATTAGTCCTTTTGGATTATTTTGGTAACTTCTGTTGAAACAAAAGGATCTGGTGGTTTTGTATGGAAGGGTCCATAATGAGCAACTGTGCCCTCTGGAGATCACAAATGTTTTCTGATTCCAGAAGGGCATATGGCGGCTTTAACAAGGGACATGACCTGCATTCACTTAACAATTTTAACCATACAATCATCTTTCTCTCAATTCTTCTTGTTAAAGCTCATCTATTTTTTATGCATATCTAGGTATATGCACATATATAAGGAAATGTGCTGAATAATTTGATAGTAAAGTAACTAAGACACTTATTTCAGGAAAGAAACAGTTCAGAATAAGTTGAAAAGAAACTCAAAACCTCAATCCCCACTTTCCTATCCTCTGGGTTACACCAAGATGAGAAGCTTTTGCTTTCTCTGATTTTAATCACAAGCCCCAGTGGGAAGCTAAGAAAACTTCTGTGACAAAAGTTTCCCCTGCACTACCATATCTTCATGAAAAGTTTCAGTTTTGATTATTCATCATTTTCACACACATACAAAAAAATACATTGTGTTGAAAGATTTCTGACCAGCCCTAGTAATGAATCCATCTGCTGCAGTCAGTGAACACAATTACGAGACAAATCACCCATCTTCAACCGTAAAGCTGAGAATAGAACCCTGCTTTTTTTCTGTTACAAAAAAAAAGAAAAAAAAAGAAAAGAAAAAGAAAAGAGAGAAAAAAAGTCACAGACTGTTATCTTTTGATCTTAAGGAGCTTTTTTACTATCCTCTATTAGCAGATAACATTCTACTCTCCTAGGCATGGCCCAGCTGCAAGAGATAGACATGATCTTATACCCACACACAGATGCACACAGAGAAAAAGAGAGAGGGAATCTGTGTATGTCCTTTGCCTACTCTGTGATCATTAAAAATCTGATAACTCTTCTGTTCAAGAATGAAGGTTAGGCCCCACCTGCTAGTCATTTTGCCCGGGTATCTGCTAAACACTGTCTTCTTTATTCTCAGTAGTATGGCTAGGTAGCTGTTATATACCTGCTGTGCTCTGCAGAAGAGATGGCTGCATACGAATGGGCAGTGAATTGCTCTTCCTTTGTGCCTGGTCTACCTTACAATGCATCGGTGTGAAAGCCCATTGCTTCTGAAAATGATAAGAAAGTAAAGAATGTTATTGAAAGATCAAACCTGAGGCCAGATTTTGCCTGAAGACTGAACTGCTTTATGAGCAAAACACTGAGGTTCAGGTAATCGATGTTCAATGTCCATTTCTACCTCAGATTTCTTTCAGCCCACCGGGGACACCATTTAATTTAGCTGTTTGCTGTAAAACAAAGATTGTGCTCATTCTGCCTCTACCCTCCAGCCTCTCCCTGGTCTTCTCTACTTACACTGTAAGATCTTCAAGTCAGGGAATTTAATGTGTTTGTACAGCACCTCACACATGGGGACCCCTGGGGTCTCCCACCTGGGGCCTCTACACATCACAAAAACCACACAGCAACCGTTTGGAAGAGAGAGTTTAAACACAGAAGTTTGTATTGCTTGCACCAGCATAGATAGAGTTAACCCCTTCCAATACCCTCCTCCTTCCACTCCAAAAATACAGATATTCCGTTGACCACATCTCACGTTTGGGGATGGTGTGTAAACCAGGTAAAAGAAAGAAGAGAAATAATCACAGGGCAGAAACCACCTGCCTGGAGTTCTCCATGGGAATGAGTGATCTGACAATTATAGACTTCAGGTGCCATGAGGAATCATCTTTCCAAACTGCTGCCAGGGGAAAAAGACTAGTTCTGATCTGTTATCTAGACTGTGTAAGAGTTATTTTTGTCCTTGAAGCCTAATAGTGGTTATTGGTAATTATAGGAAAAAAAAAAAATAACCTAGAAAAAAGGTGGGATGCTTTTTTTTTTCTTTTTTTTTTTTTTTAACTTCTGCATCTATTCCAATCAAGAAAAATACTGTGGGGCTCCTATTCCATGAAGCACCACTTTAAGAAGACATTACTCCTGTTACAATTTCATATTAAAAGATGCCTGTTCTGTGAGATGCTGTTTTGATTTTTTAACATTAATGTTTGTATTATGGTTGTAATTTATCTTTAAACTGCTGGAGAAAGGTGTTGCAACACTGCCTAGAGAAATAAACTCCATTTCACACTGCTGTGCATTGCTGTTCAAGAGGGTTCAAGATATACCTGCTGTTAGAGAAAGGAGAACCCAAAAATGAAAGCCCAGAGCAGATGGCAGAGGAAGAAGAAGAACTGAAAAGGGAGAACTGAAAAGCAGGTGAAAGAAGATGGGGATGGAAGAGAAAGAAAAAGAGGAAGAAAAATAAGAGATGAGAGTGGGAGAACAGGATCACAAATGTCCCATGTGAACTTGGGATGCCTCAGAGGAGCCTTTCTATATACTACCTCAAAATTTTATTTAATCTTATTTAGGGTTGGCTATAAGTGCAGCCTAGAAGGAAGCTATGTAAGAGCCCCAAAGGCTCCTACTCTCTCCTACTCCATACTAATTAAAGCAGGCACTGTCCATCTGGGTCCTTTGCAGGACGGAAAGGGGGAGGAGGAGACTTCAAATGACAAACAGTAAAAAACGCATAACTTGCACTTCTTTATTAGGCTTTCAGGATAGATCACTAAAAGTCACAGATATCCTAAATCCATTGGCACAGCTGGAAATGAAAGGGGAGAGGCAGGAAAGGATAAGTATGAATCTGAGAGACAAGATGTAGACCATTATGGCAAGACTTCTTTTTGGAGGGTCTGCAGTGATGTCTTTGATTTACATGGGAAAAACAAGCCCATTTATCAGACCCATCAGACCCTTTATACTGAATATTTCTAAGGAAAAGCAGGAAGGGAGAAAGGGAGCAATAAAATAGGGAAAAGGAAGATGAAAGAAGGCTAAAGAGTACGAGGCTACAGAACTTAAAGGCCGTGGAGAGCCTGGGTTTGAAGCAGGCAGCAGAGCACTCCAGCAAGGAAATCTGGTCTCCAGCCTGATTCAGTTGCAGAGATGCTGCAGTTATCTCCTGAGCTGCCTGGCATTGTTTTGAACTATCTGAGAAACCAGTGGCATTCAGGGCAAATTACATCTAATTTTCTGTACAAATTGCCGAACTGTCAGACCCAGCAAATGTGTTTATCAAAAATCAGAGGCATACGCATGGGTCACATCTTTGTGGCACCAGATAATCAGAAAGAGACTAAGCCCACTAATATGGACAAATTGTGTTTGATTTTTCATGCTGGAAAGGTAACCAATAAGAGCTCCTTCATCCTTGCTTTCACTGTCCTGAAGTTTTTGTGGCCCAGAAGGAGGTGCTTGCTTATTCCAGTGCTATTGATTAATTGGGAACCTCAGCCATTGACTCACACTCATGATTATGACTGAGTAAACATTTCTCTCAATTTTGTAACTCATGATGTTTCCTAACAATGATAAAGTACAGAGAACTGAGTTCATTGCAAAAAAAATGTGTGAATAGCTATGATTCTTCACAAACTCTCTTCCACCTTGCAGTCCATATTCAAGAGTCCTTGACATGTTGGAGGAATAAGGACAGGTGATGAGGACAATTTTGAAATTTATAGAGGGGTTTAGGTGAGGGATGTTGAAAAACATGCAAAGCTGCTGAAAGCACATCTTGTATTATCCAGTTAACTTGTCTTATTTCTTCTGCAAAAAGCGATTGGAAAAAGATTTGTTCATTTGTCCATCTACTGTTATAGGTCATCTTATTTTGAAATTTATAAGATCAACAAACCTACTACTATTAGCAAACACACTAGGACTTGTTGTTGAGCTCTGGTGGAATATTCTAGTTTAAGGGGTGTACAGGATCAAAACAAATTTTCTTTCCCATAAGGAGTAGAAGAATAGTTTTAGTAAAGGACAGTCTTCTATGATAGATTTTATGGAAACCATCAAATCACCAATTGTGAGGCAATTCACAGAGTTTTGATCCACCTGGCAAGTATGCTAAGGCACATGGAAAACAGAAAGGTGATTGATGTCAGTCAACATGGATTCATGAAGGACAAATCATGCCTGACATTTGGTGGACTTCTGCAACAGTGTTACAGCATTGGTAGATAAGAGAAGTGTGACTGATGTCATCTACCTGGACTTGTGCAAAACACTGGATACTGTCCATCATAACATCTTTTTATCTAAAATGGTGAGACATGAAATTGTTAGGTGGACCACTTGGTGGATAAGGAATTAGTTTAATGGTTGCACTCCACTCAAAGAGTTGTGCTGAATAGCTTGATATTTTGTTGTTAAGATCTAGTTTGAACAGATCATCTCATCCAGAGTCTTGATCCAGTGAGAACTGATCTCTTTTATGCAAGCAACCTACTACAATAAAAGCTCACAATCTTTTAATGGTGTATTTCTAGCTGCGAATTGTTTTTTTTAAGTAAAATCAGTTAAGTGCTAGACAATGGCATTTGGAATGGAAAATGCATGGGCAAAATTTTCCATATCAAAAAGAAGGAATATTTTCTGAAGAGACTGAAAACTCTTAAAGGCTAACTTGTAGAAACAGTGGGGAGATAAATCCAATGTGAATCATAAAAGCTATAGCTTTAATGAAGAAAACAAAAAGAGTAGAGTTTGTTTTTTACTAAGTTTCATTTCCATCTCATTAGAAAGGGACAAACTTGCAACTGTATGGTGCCAAATAATTGTATGGATCACAGTATAAGTATGTGCATTCAAGGTTTTCCTATAAAGCTTAATGTATTCAGAACTGTAAAGCCTATGCTTTTGATTCTAAAAGGCTTTTGTTTCAATCCCCACTTATGTAAAGGCTGCCATCTTGGCTGACATTTAAGGTTCGAACTAGATGTAGCCAAACTGAAAGTGTAAACTGTTGCAGCCTGAGCACAAGTTCCAGGATTCTTTTGTTGAGGCTGGAATAGGCTCAGAGCATCTGCCAATTGAGCGCGCAAGGAGGCCTGTAGCACATAATCTCCACTGTACTATGAGAACATGAATTCTGCTTGATCATGGTTTAACACACTACAGGCATTCACGGCTCCATTTGGTTTACACAGATTTAAGAAAAGAGTAAAAATTGTTTCAGAAAATCAAAGTGATTATCAACTCCTTTTTTTCTTATAATAATTGCTTGTAGGGCAAATTCATCTCCCAAATAATATTCTGAGAACTTAATATCTGGTGCAAAATATTAAACTAAAAGCCAAAGGTCTGAAATTTGCCCATGATTGTGATGCAAATGATAGATAATCAATGAATGTGCTGCTTTTGCAAAAAGATGAATCATCTTTGCAATGTTTTGTGATCAACTCTGTAAAGCAACAATGATCACTTATGTGCTTGTGTCCTCTGATGAAATTCAAAGGCTTGAGTACTCAGCAATTCTGTGGCATTTGCTAGGAACTCATGACCCGTATATTGAAAACACAGCAGGCATTAGTCTGTAAATGAGTAAAATTTCCAAATCTACATCAATTTATAAAATTTCTGCATAGCAAAACAGGGTACTTGTATAGATTTGCACAAACCTTTCTCAACCAAGAATATCAAGGGCAACATTTCTTTGTTGGCAAGCATTCCAGGTTTAGCTCCTGAGAAAAGACTGAAAGCATCATCATAGAGAGGCAGAAAAGGTAAAGGGAAAGTAAGAAGGGTACAAAAATGAGCAATATAAATGAAACTAAGTATAATGAAAAATGGCAATGAGGTTTATTTACATCACAATAATTTTTTCTATGAGAGATTTTCATGCAAGACATAATAGAATTAATTAGGTCCAAATATAAATGTACAAAGAACCTGAAAATATAATTGTTTCAAATAATATTTGGACCTGACTTCTGACCATATTCTTATTCAAAGAATTCTAATCCTTATTTTTGTCAATGTGAAAAAAAAACCAAAACCTTGTAAATATTTTTTGTCATAGTACAGTGTTCTTATCCATTTTGATCTCCCACAGAACTTAGAGTACTGAAGTGACCTGTAAAAGCTGACTCAAGCATTTTTTCTCTACTGGAGTTCATTGTGGTCACTGTTTGAAATGTGGCTACTCTGATGACTGAAAGCAAGAACACATGTAGGTATCAGAAGAAAATACTTTGAAAAGAGAAGTGTCCCGGGAAAGTCTCTTTTTTGTCAGACAGTCATGTAAGGTTAGTCTATAGTGCAATTTTTCTGCTAGAAATTTTAGACAAGCAAAAGTCTGTATTCTTTCCAGGATTTATTAATAACTTTTTATAATCTGCTTGCTTAGAATACTCCATTCTATTCTAGAAATTGAAAATCTTTTATTTCAAGACATATTATAAAAAAACATATTATGTACCTGGGAATGACAACATCAATGTTTAGGGCACTCCATATTGACCATTTTTCTGATGCAATTTTAGCCAGAAGCATGACCTGCCATACAGCCTGTTTTTCTGTAATATGGTAAGTACAGGCAAAAGTATGAGGTTTCAGTTGTTATTTGTAAGAAGCAGTTTTCAGTAAATTCAAGGTCATGATTTAGGCAGGAACACTAATCACACACCTCTTCAGCCTGTTTGGTTTCAAGTCTGCTCCTTGACACACTTTTGTCTTAGATTGTCTACCACTTCTCAGATCAAGGTCTGCCATGCAATTTACCATATATATCACATACCTGTAAAATGAGAAAATGAAGGTGACAAAATGTACTTAATGTTTTACTAGAAGGTTCTTGGGCACAGCTGTGATAATGATATGAGAAATTAAAGTGAACAGAAAACAACCAGTTTTCTGGATTTGGTAGATTTCTGGTGTGCTGTCAAATTAAATTTCACATGTTTATAGATATGATTCCTAGCCAAAAATTTACACCAGAATTTTGTCTCATCTTTATACATGATGCAATTCATGAGGCTTTACTGATACTTAAGATTTGAAGTAAATTGGATGGTAAAAAAAAGTATCATTTCCACCGCATAACTACACATGTGGTTCTCAATGACAACAATATTATAACTAATGTACTAGCAAACTGTACAAGACCTAACCATGATGCTTTTCATTTTCCAGGTGTCTGAACTCAGCTAGATTCATAAATCATGAATGTTGGACTCTGGAGGGTCCTTAGTAACTCTGTCATGTAATGATGCTTGGCAAGGTTAATTTTCTTTCTTAAAGGTCCATGTTTTAGATAGGAAACCAGTAGCATTCAAAGTCACATAGGACTTACCTTGACGTTGACTATTATGAAGAGAACTGAAGCCACATTTGGTTGTGGTGGCTGTCATGGATCAATTCATGATTTCGAAGTTTCTACATGTTTTCATTAGGATCACCAGGTGTAAGGGGTTTTCAGAGCAGCCCTACAGCCCTGTGTAGAAGGACTTGGGGGTGTTGGTCGATGAGAAAATGAATATGAGCCAGCAATGTGCGCTCACAGCCCAGAAAGCCAACCATATCCTGGGCTGCATCAAAAGGAGTGTGACCAGCTGGTCGAAGGAGGTGATCCTGCCCCTCTACTCTGCTCTCATGAAACCTCACTTCAAGCACTGTGTGCAGTTCTGGTGTCCTCAACATCAAAAGAACATGGAACTGTTGGAACAAGTCGAGAGGAGGGCCATGAGGATGATCAGGGGACTGGAGCACCTCCTGTATGAAGACAGGCTGAGGAAGTTGGGGCTGTTCAGCCTGGAGAAGAGAAGGCTGCATGGAGACCTCATAGTAGCCTTTCAGTATTTGAAGAGGGCCTATAGGGATGCTGGGGAGGGACTCTTCATTAGGAACTGTAGTGACAGGACAAGGGTTAATGGGTTCAGACTTAAACAGGGGAAGTTTAGATTGGATATATGGAAGAAGTTCTTTACTGTAAGGGTGGTGAGGCACTGGAATAGGTTGCCCAAGGAAGTTGTGAATGCTCCATCCCTGGCAGTGTTCAAGACTAGGTTGGACGAGGCCTTGAGTGACATGGTTTAGTGTGAGATGTCCCTGCCCATGGCATCGGGGTTGGAACTAGATGATCTTAAGGTCCTTTCCAACCTTAACTATTCTATGATTCTATGATTCTATGCAGCTTAGGATGTGTGTGCAAAATATACACCAATCTGTCAGTTGCACATATGAGGTAAATTAATTTTTAAAAGCTACAGTTTTCAAATGTCGACAACCTCATTCTTCATAAGGTGATGTCCTCATTTTTTGCCTCTTTTCCCTGTATTTATCTGGACATAGGTGACACTACTTAAAATATAGCTGAGCATTTTTCACCATCAACTAGGGCCAATATAAACCAGAATTCCTTCCATTTGTTGACCATAAAACTGAGTGAGAATAAGTTGTATGATTATCTAAGTCTGTAAACAATTCTTAGTAGAATGTTGTGCACTGTCTCCTGCCAATATACATTGCTGTTGATACCCCATGTTTTGGCATCCTGAATAGTCTGCAGAAGAATAGAAGCCCTTGGACTGCATGGCCACAGACTGCAAACGAGTGACACATTGCCCTAGAAAAGTCTGGAAGTGACAATCTCTCAGTGATATCTCTGAAATAACTATCATCCCTGCATGAAATCAGCAATTATAATTATTAATTATTTATCATCCCTGATAACTATTAAACAAAGGCCTTTCTAGCCTGATATCTGGTTTCCTAAGGTGACCAATAAACCCAGTATAAATGGAAAGATAATATAAAACAGGACAAGTTATTATTAATTTCCTACTATAATGTTCAGCTTCTATCATTATTCTGACAAGCTTCCCAAGATGACTAACTTAATAGCCACTAATGATTCTATCCCTCACAAGCTTGTTCCATACTTTTTTTGGCTTTAGCTACCACCGCATCATATGGCAACAAAATTCATACTCTAATGACGTGCTTCTTTTATTTGTTTTCATTTGGCTTCATAATTTTTTCATTGGTTCATTTCTACATTGTGAAGAATACTGAATCACTTCCTGGTTGCC
Source organism: Pezoporus occidentalis (assembly GCF_034315485.1). NCBI lineage: Eukaryota > Metazoa > Chordata > Aves > Psittaciformes > Psittacidae > Pezoporus > Pezoporus occidentalis. Next base: position 1,026,930 of record NW_026913274.1, read on the forward strand.
TACATGATAATATTCATATCCTCCCTTCATCCTCTCTTTTGGTCTTTCAGCTGGCACATAAATAACTTTTAAAATAACTTTATGCACAAATATCTTCCCCTAGAAGATTTTAAAAAGAAACATTGGCAGAATATGGGCTTTTAACAGATTAAGGCAGCATTTTTCAGAGAGAAATTAATTCTCTATCAATTCCGTAGGCCTGCTGTTTTTCTCAAATGGGGCACACCTTTTATAAGTCTGTGAATGATAGTTTCCCTAAGTGAGTATTCTAAAGCCACTGATTCTGGATATATGTCTCAAATTCTATGATCTCATCATGCCAAAGCAGTTCCCTTAAATAAAAAAATCTAGTCCAAAGGGTATTGCAATAGTGAAAGCAGTCATTATATTGTACAAATTTGTTACATTGTACTCCAAAATAATCACATTGGCCCCTTGTCACATGCTTTTATAATCAAGTATTGATTACAACTTTACAACCCAAATGATGTAAATCATCACCTCTTTTTATGGCTACCTTACATGAAACACACTTGGATTTCAGAAAAAATAGCCTCCTTCCTATGTCTTTTCTGGCTTACTCCCATTATGGTATTCCAATTTTAGTGATGATCAGTAACCCTATGAGGATGGGAGGCTGAGAGAAGCATATTTTTTCCAGCCTTAAGAGACAGCTAAGAGGAGAGCTGTAGCCTAGGTCATCTACAACTAACTAGTGGGAGGCGGTAGAAAAAATGAAGCCAGACGCTTCTTGGAGGTGTACAGTGGAAGGATGAGAGACAGTGAGAGACAGTACACACAAGCTGGAGCATGGAAAATTCTGACTAGACATAAGGGCAATATCACTCCCCCCACACCCCCCCCAGAGATAATCACAGGTCTCTACCCTTAGAAAGACTCAAACTTTGATAAATGTTTTCTTGGATACTGTGCTTTACTTGGACTTGTTTTGTGCTGACCTGCTCAGGTCAATTCAAAACTCTACAATTACGCCATTTTATGATTATGCTTATTTCCATGATGCAAATTCTGCCCACAGCTTATCCATAAATGTGTTCCACATATTCATATGTAACAGCAGGTGGTGATAGTTTCTTACAGTTGAGGAATCATAATTTATATAATACACAACAGACTATTTTTTACAAAAAAAGTAAAAGGAATCAAGATGACCCAATCTTCTCATTACGTCTAGGAGAAGAAAAACATAAACATGGGTAATTAGAATTTAACACAGGTTTCCAAAGAAGTCCAACAAGTAACAAAGGGATTTAAAGGAGGAGCAGTTCATTTCATTCAAATGAGTGAGTTAAGACACAGAGAGGGATAGCTCAGAGTAGTCTTGACATAAATACTTAATATGAAAACTCCTTTAATCTAAGTAGCTGAATACACAGCAGCAGGTTATGTAATTCTGGTTTTGTAGAATCCCTGAATGACTAACACTTACAACAAGGTGTCAGATGTGTTCTTATAAGGGACCATGGTTTAGAAAGGCACTTTGTAAAAAAGAGTTGTAAAATCTAAGAAAGAGTTCTGCCAGTACAATACTACAAAAGGCCGAAAAAGGAGCACAAAATGAGATTGCAAAGATAATGGTTTCTAGAGCAAAAAAACAATAACACAATGGGAGGAATAAAAGAGGAATGGAGCAGAAAATGAGATTATATATTTTTAGTTAATATCTGAAATGGAGGGAAAAGAAGATGAGAGTAGCTCCTTTATGACTACTGTAAAATAGTTTTTCACTCAATGATTATGGAGATCACACAGTAGATTTTGAAGTCAATGTCAGTGAACGGCCCTGCAGCCAGCTGGTGTATCAGGTGTTCCTGCATATAGGATTCCATTACTGTTTAGAATGATATTTGTGGCTATACCGTTGATAATTTGCCTTCTAGGCATAAAGTTATTTGATGAAAGCCCTTTTTGTTTCTTGTTTTCAGGTCTTGTTTTCCAACCAACTACATATATGTTCAATTCAGAAGAGCTCCTTAGGAATGCTACTACTTGCTAGATATGAACATTTTTGGAGGGGTCTAGAGGAGAAAGACAGGAGTAATAGAAACATTTTTCAGCTAAAATTCTTCCCCTTCCAGAGACAGGAGTCTAAGGAACCTGAAAAAAAACCGAAACCAACATGTGTCAGATCCTATTAAAAGCCCAACACATCACACGTTCCAAACTTTTCTGGATTTTGCTCTCCCCTATATCAGAGTGGTATATACCACTCCTATATAGATTGCTTTTACTTTCATAATCTTTGGATCTTGGAAACTTTTAATAAAGTCATGCAAGGCTCAGAGTTTAAAAGCAATAACTGACAATTATCCATTAAGGGGGTTTACAAAACTGCCTTGAGAATGTAAAGTACACTATCAATCATATCTTTGTTATTTAATGGAGAGCTACTGTAATTTACTGGTGCAACTGTCATGTAATTGGCCACAGTAAATTCACTTGAGTAAAGAAGACCGAAGGCAGGATATATTCCAATACAATAGCTCTGAGGGTCCTAAATTTATGTTTTTCTGTAATGCTAAAGAGGTTTTTCAACTCATGTTCTTTTCCAAAGTGTAAGTTCTGCAGACTTAATAAAGTATCATTTGTAAATTCACTAAGACAAAAAAGAGGGCAAGTGTACATACATGAAATATAAATTTAACAAAAATTTCTCGTATACAGGGAAACTGCTTATATGTGTATAGCCTGCTGGTGTCCTGTCATAGACCTCTCACAAAGTGTGAGTGCTAATTTGCCATTATTTTTGGTAAGACTCCTGACAACTGACTTTTTTACCTTATCTCAGTATTGCTTTTGCCTGACATACTAAAACATGCAGAAGCCCACATTCATGAGAATAGTGGGGAGATACGCCTGAGAATCAAAGACTGTTTGCAGCTTAAATTCAATGTTGGAGAAAAGATTGAAATATTTTTAATATTAACCAATCCATTTAGTAATTCTTAGTTCGAAAGTTTCCTCAACACTCAGGTCCACTTGTATCTTTTAATTATTAATGCAAGAATAAAACTTCGGACTGCTGAAGGTCTGCCAGTTCACTTTACATGTCTGTCCATGTAGATCTGAGCCTGGAACCTTTGAAAAATCTAATAAAGTAAGAAAAGAAAATACTGCTCTTTCTTCTTCTGAGACTGTAAGCCTTCAGCTAAACTATTCAATAATACAACATCTCTATAATTCACTGTATGATTTGTGCTTATATTATCACGCACTATTATTACACAATTAATCACAGTGACGAGGGTGACGGAAGATAGAGAACTGAAGAAGTTCTGAATAGAACTGCTCCAAAATATTATTTGTATATCAGAATTTTTGTTAATATTATTATCTTATCAAAGCTTTTCAGTAAAAAAATATCTTAAACAATTATTTTTATTTGAAGGAACAAGATGATCATAATAAAATCCAATATAGGGTTACTTTTGGGTTTCTAGTTAAATATTGAAAATTTTGGCTAAGATGGAAATTGTTCTAAAGGCAGGAAAGGGAAAAAAAGAAGTAATTCATTCTTCACAGTAATAAAAAAGCTCTGGCAATGTATTTGTTTCTATAAATAATCATGTCATCTTGCCACAGATGCAGGAGAGTTCCATTTATGGTGCAATTTTATAAAGAGGGCTGGAAACCAAATTTCTACCATTTTCTGTGTTTCTATTTGGCATAAATCAACATTAGTTTTCTGCATGCATTCCATTATAAATGCATTCCTTTCACAATTTACTCTTTAGTAATGGGTAACACTTTTATGAAAGAATACAGTTTGCCTTAGTCTCATTTCATGCTAATTTTGTTCAAATTCTACCTCAAAGACCAGTATCTGCCTGTAAAGAACCTACCACATTCTGGGTATAATGTGCAGTTCAAAATGCACCAGTGATTGCATGTATATCAGAGCTGGAATATTTTGAAAGCTACCTTATTCTAATTACTAATATGAAAAAATCTTTACCTGGCTTGACTCTACAAAGAAGTGATTGCAGAAGAGTTTACCATTAATGTGAGATACAACAAGGGCTAATCACAAGTAAAACAATGTGTCAACTTACAAGAACAATGATGATTTACCATAAGAATATTATTGAATATCCTTCATCACCCTTTTGGTATGGAAAGAAAACCCATATAAAATATGTTTTCTTGTTTAGCACCCCAACCACACAACTGTAAAAGTAAATCTATTTGCTAAAAAAAAAAAAGTCACTTAAAACCCAGAAGTCTTGCAACATCATTTGTGTAGTATGAAGGACACTTATCTTATTCATGAGACCATTTTTCCTTCAGAATATAGACTTTAAAGATATTACAATTTCCAATCTACTTGCAGTGTAATTGATTCTTTGATGTCTGTTTTCTGTGTTACAAACATTAAACAACTTGTCTGCAGGTCAGTGATGATTTTTATTTTATGTTGGTTTTTGTTGTTTTTTTTTTCCTATGTGGTTGATGAAAGCTTTCAGTTATTTATTCATTTTCTTGAAAGTACAGTGTATGACCTAAAATCCTATGTTCACTATAAGGGAGTAAGAATTTGAAGACATCTGACTTGGATAGGCTACTCTGTGCTTTCCCTACACCAGAAAGATATAGAAAAATTGTGGGAACATATGAATAAAACCATTGATAAAATAAACTAATAAGAACATAAAGATTTTTAGAAGGAAAGATTAGCTTGGACAAACAACTTTTTTTTCATGTTCTATAAAAAATATTGAAACATTCCCTGTCCTGAATAATATTAAGAAGTCAGCATTTTGAAAGCTCTTTTCCTAATTTAAAATGTGCAGACAAAAAGGTCTTGTGTCTATCAAACTCTTTAAACATTAATGTTTTGTCTTGACCTTCAGTTCTTTTCTGTAATACTTCACTTAATTTTTGACTAAAAGCAATTTCTTATCTGAGAGAAGGATTTTTTTCAGTTTGGCAACATGAAAATAGGACGTTTGAAACATTTGTTTTAAGAAATGTAATTAACCAAGAAATTTCATCTGAATCCTAACTGTTCCTTATAAAAAAATGAAAAGGAGAATGAAATGAAGGGAAGAAAGTTTAAACACCTGTCCTTTTTTTTTTTTTTTCTTCTTTGAGGACTGCTTTTAGATATCTAAATATGAAAAAAGTTTTTTGTTTTTCTGTTTGTTTGTTTTGTTGGTTTATTGTTTTTTTCTTTTCTTAATCCTGGTATAAGTATCAAATATTATTATTATTAGTGTATTTTCTAAATTAGGTAATTGTGTGATAGTATATCTAAAGAAAATTTGGTAAGTGAAAGTTATAGATTTAAAGACAAAAAGTGTTAATATCTATTTGATAATGAAAGCATCTCCAAAGACAAAATGTCAGATATCTTTTTCTTTCAGGTTTATCAAACAAACTGGATAGTTCCTGTAGAATTCAAAGGATAAAACTGTATTTTGGCTGATATCAGGAAGCTCTTCTTGACAGTATCAAGGACAAATTCTTCATTCTTAAAAGTACGGTTAGACTATTCTCATGACTGAAGTATTAAGTCACTATAAATATTTTGCTTAGGAAGCCTGAAGGCTAGTGCTAAATAAGACAGGATTATATTCAGTAAAATTTTTGTCATTTTAATTTCATTTCTTTTTTTATTCTACTTGGTGGTCTGCTATTCCACTGTGGAACTTGGAAGACCATGTGCTAGGACTTGGGTTTAGTCATTAGAAAGTAGCCCTTTGACCCCCTGAAAGTCAAATCCAACATCTTTAGAATCAAGCACCTCCTGTATGAAGACAGGCTGAGGAAGTTGGGGCTGTTCAGCCTGGAGAAGAGAAGGCTGCGTGGAGACCTCATAGTAGCCTTTCAGTATTTGAAGGGGGCCAATAGGGATGCTGGGGAGGGACTCTTCATTAGAGACTGTAGTGACAGGACAAGGGGTAACAGGTTAAAACTTAAACAGAGGAAGTTTAGATTGGATATAAGGAGGAAATTCTTTCCTGTTAGGGTGGTGAGGCACTGGAATAGGTTGCCCCGGGAGGCTGTGAATGCTCCATCCCTGGCAGTGTTCAAGACCAGGCTGGACGAGGCCTTGGGTGATATGATTTGGAGTAAGTTGTCCCTGCCCATGGCAGGGGGGTTGGAACTAGATGATCTTAAGGTCCTTTCCAACCCTAATTATTCTATGATTATTCTTTGATTCTATGATAGTCTTAACACTTCTGATATTATATAGGTCCTGGTTTTTGGGTATATCACAGAAAGTGCAGTTCCAAACTGGGGGTTCCTGCTGTTCTCCAAATAAAATAACATCCTTTCTGATCAAGATCTTCCTCATTGTCCTTTCAGTGAAGGCTGTTCAGCTGCCATGGCTTAGAAGCCATGTTTAGAGAAACAGTTCTGGATACAGATTCAGAGATAGAAGCAATAAGAAAAAATCCATCTTGAAGATAATATCAGGGCTAAGGCAAGGTCTTAACATCACAAAGCATCACAAATGGATGTCTTGAGCTAGGTGTGGCAAAGTATTTAAGGCCATGAGACTTAAACCAGAGAAGACAGCTAGTGGTCTTTCAGGATCCCAGCAAAAGATGAAGACTACTCAAGTTTCATCTTGATATGGCTCTTGGTCTTAGTATGCTTTAGAGATGCAAGTGCATGAATAACCATGAGTAGCAAATAGTTTGGAACAGGGAGTGATAATGCAACATGTGGTTGTGATTTACAGAAAACGATTTTTTTTTTTACCTGACTGGAGGATGTCTATTTGTCATTTGTGTTTTTATCTTAATTTAATGTGATAGCTAGAAGTGGAGATAACAGGAAAACATTTTAATTTGTTTGTCAACTAATGAAAAATACAATTCAGTATAACACTGGTTCATTGTACTTTTGATAAACAAGGATTCTCTCTCACCCCACTCTTTCCTTCTTTTTTTTTCTTCGTTCCTTCCTAGCAATAATGCTGTTGATTAACGCAAGTGTTCTTCTATCAATGGTGATGTAAAAAAAAAAGTATGAACTAGGGGAATCTTTACTGTCAGATTCCCTGGAAAATGGGAGTTCTTTGATTTAAAAGTGGATTTATTCATTGAATAAGATCATCAGCAGTTTTCTCTGCTGGGAGTTTTAAAATACCCTCAGTGGACCCCACCATCTAGGTTCTTATTAATGTTAATAACAATGAAAGAAAGCTTTAGATTCCTTCAGATTTTTCTAAGTGAAATACAACCCACATATTTTATCCTTCTGGTGTATTGTCACTCAACAAAAGCTACTGACAACATAAGGATTTGGGACTATGGCTATCCTCCAAAGAGACACTGGTTTGAGTAAATCAAAAGCTACCCAAGTAGCTAATGAACAGGAGGAACAGAATGGAAGAGGGTTTGCACAATGTTCTTTTAAAGCTAGATGGCTTGCATTTTGCTCTGTTTTAACCAGTTGTCTTAACACGATGTAGGGGCCCAAGCACTTTTATGAGTCAAGGTCTCAACAGAGTACTGAGTACTCCAGAACTCGTTCTACAAAGCAAAGAGTACTGAGTTCTGTTGCAGCTGTTTGCATGGATTTCTATGGTAATCCCAAATTTGTTACACCATTTCTAAAATTTAAGGATTGCATCTGGAAAAACATGCTCAAGGAACTTATCTAGGTCATCATCCTCTTAAAAAAGTTAACTTTATTGTGTCCAATGAGTGAAATACTGAACAGCATGTATATTATTTTTAAAAAGGATATAAAACAATAGGGAAGCACTGCCTGGTTATATTACAGTATCTATCTTCTCATGTATCAGCAAAAACTAGCACTGAAGTATACCTAATTATCATATTTACAGTGGCACAGGTAGTAAAACAGTTATGTTTTGCATTGCTCAGGATGTTCAGGGCTGAAATAGATAAACTATGTGGGAGATTAGTAATAGGTAATTATTCTCTACTTACATATTCAGCTTCATATTTCTAAATTAAGGTAAGTGGAAAAAGCTTATAAAAAATTCAGGGCTCTTTTATCTTTCCTCCTCCCTCTTATTAGAAACTGTGCATGAATTTGCATAGAATAAACTGAGCCCATAAATCATGGCAGAAACTGCAAGAACGCTCTTTGTAAGTTATAATTTAAGGTTAACTGTAGCACATTTTGCTTACTGTATTATTAATGACTTCAGTTCACTCATGACAAGATTACATATTAAAAATTGTTGGTAGACAAAACTCCAGTTCATAATCAATTTGCTTCCTAACCTTAGAAAGCCACTTACTGTGTTTTCATACTTCTAATGAAGAGACCATCAGGCAATATGCTACACTGGCCCTGATCTTCAGTAGCTCTACTGCATCTGGCCAAGAGGTTTAGGTGCAAGGCCTTACATGGAGTTTGAACATTGCCCACATGCCACATGGCAGGCTTGGAAAAGCCAGATAATCTTCTGGAATATATGGCTATGTCCACAAGGAAAATTGCCAGCAGAAACACCTGGATAACTTCCGAACAGAAACTGTGATACCGGCAGAATACCTGCAGGATTCTCTGCCTTGGCTAATGTGAAGCACAGAATGGTAACATGGCTATTGTGAATTAGTAGCCTTGCAGGATGCTTTGTTATGCATTTGCAGTCAATGTTAAAGGGAATCCAAATTTGCTGGTAACCAATACTCCCATAGAGGGACTCCCTCCTCGCCTGCTACAGGTTGTTGACGTATTTCAGGAGCAAGGCTGAGTGTTAATGTGATAAAACATGAGCTAATCAACACAAACAAAAGGACAGCATACTTATAAGCACTATATATACATAAAGAGCACTCACTCAAACATGAATAACACAAATGGCTTAATCCTGCTCGTGCCTGCTGGTTAATCAGGCTCAATGTTTCTATCAGATTTTGTACCCATGACAGCACAAACACAAAGAGATCTCTGCCATTGTTGTGGGAGAGACCGCTAACAGATTCCTGGTCTCTCTAATAGCTGGCTCCCAGAAATCTAATTATTCTAGCTACTCCACTATGTCATTCACTATGCTCACACACAAAACAGCAAGCACTCTCAAGCAAGCAAGCAACCTGGAGAAAACAGGTAGGAGTAGAGTTGGATAAGAAGATACTAAGACCAGAGTGTTTATCAAGCAGAGGGATTGGCCAGGCAAGAGCACACTGATCTTTACCTTCTTTAGATGATATCTTTTATCCCCCACCTTGTCCATTTCCCATGTTTTCTCTCTGATCCAGCATGCTCATTGTCTTTGCCTACCTTATACCTGTTCTCTAAACATCCCACAATAAGTTTTGTGCAACATCCTAAGCCTTTTCAAACATCCCACAGTAAATTTGCTCTTTCCCCTGAAATTCATGATAATCTCATTTCTTTCTTTCTTCTTATCAGTTGCTTGATGGTTCTGACTGAACTTCCCCAGAGCTTCAGGCAGTCCCTTCAACTGTCCATCAATAAATCTGTGACCTGAGAGCTGTGGTTATTGGTAGTGCCTTCTTTACTTCTGTTTGTTCGGATTTGCATATCTGAGTGTTTAATGTGTTCTTCTGTTTCTCATTCTAATCTTCCATGCAGATCAGGCACTAATCAGATAGTCTCAGAAGCCACACATATTTACATTCCATATATCCTAACCATATGTCCTGTTCTATCTGATGGGGGAAAACACTGGCACCTAGGCAATAATTATTTCACTCCAGTATTCACTACTATCCTACCATTAATTGACCTGCTGAAATCCAGGAGCTGTTGGTTTCAATAGCTCTTCTGTTTGAATATTATTAGTAACTGTTAGACATTCTCAAGACTTGGACAAGCAGCGGCACATATACCTAAGTTTAAAGCCTACATGATCACAAGATTTTCTTTTCTGCGTATCATAAGAAAGGAATTTTGTCACATCACTTCAATTTGGCAGTTTAGTGCATTGTCACAGGTTCTTCTTGGCTTTCATTAGCTTGTCACTTGCTTACATAGAATCATAGAATAATTAGGGTTGGAAAGGACCTTAAGATCATCTAGTTCCAACCCCCCTGCCATGGGCAGGGACACCTTATGCTAAATCATATCACCCAAGGCCTCATCCAACCTGGTCTTGAACACTACCAGGGATGGAGCATTCACAGCCTCCCTGGGTAACCTATTCCAGTGCCTCACCAGCCTAACAGGAAAGAATTTCCTTCTTATATCCAATCTAAACTTCCTCTGTTTAAGTTTTAACCCATTACCCCTTGTCCTATCACTACAGTCCCTAATGAAGAGTCCCTCTTCAGCATCCCTATAGGCCCCCTTCAGATACTGGAAGGCTGTTATGAGGTCTCCATGCAGCCTTCTCTTCTCCAGGCTGAACAGCCCCAACTTTCTCAGCCTGTCTTCATACAGGAGGTGCTCCAGTCCCCTGATCATCCTCGTGGCCTCCTCTGGATTTGTTCCAGCAGTTCCATGTCCTTTTTATGTTGAGGACACCAGAACTGCACACAATACTTAATCCAAGTGAGGTCTCACAAGACCAGAGTAGAGGGGCAGGATCACCTCCTTCGACCTGCTGGTCACACTCCTTTTGATGCAGCCCATGGTACGAATGGCTTTCTGGACATCAAGCACACACTGCCTGCTCATGTCCATCTTCTTATCAACCAACACCCCTAAGTCCTTCTCCGCAGGGCTGCTCTCAGTCTCTTCTCTGCCCAACCTGTAGCTGTGCCTGGGATTGCTCCAACCCAGGTGTAGGACCTTGCACTTGGCATGGTTAAACTTCATGAGGTTGGCATCAGCCCACCTCACAAGTGTGTCAGGGTCCCTCTGGATGGCATTCCTTCCCTCCAGTGTATCAACTGAACCACATAGCTTGGTGTCATCGGCAAACTTGCTGAGGGCGCACTCAATCCCACTGTCCATGTCAGCGATGAAGATGTTAAACAAGAACGGTCTCAACACCGATCACTGAGGGACACCCCTTGTTACTGGTCTCCAGCTGGACTTTGAGCCATTGACCACAACTCTGTTTGCGGCCATCCAGCCAGTTCTTTATCCACCAAGTGGTCCATCCATCAAATTGATGTCTCTCCAATTGAGACAAGGATGTCGTGTGGGACAGTGTCAAACGCTTTACACAAGTCCAGGTAGATGACATCAACTGCTCTACCCCTGTCCATCAGTTCCATAGCCCCATCATAGAAGGCCACCAAATTGGTCAGGCAGGATTTCCCCTTGGTGAAGCCATGCTGGCTGTCACCAAGCACCTTGTTGATTTTCATGTGCCTTAGCATGCCTTCCAGGAGAATCTGCTCCAAGCTTTTGCCAGGCACAGAGGTGAGACTGACTTCTCTGTGATTCCCCAGGTCATCCATTTTCCCCTTCTTGAAAATGGGGGTTATATTTCCCTTTTTCCAGTTGTTGGGAACTTCACCTGACTGCCACGATTTCTCAAATATGATGGCCAGCAGCTTTGCAACTGCATTCACCAGCTCCTTCAGGACCCGCTGATGGGTTTCATCAGGACCCATGGACTTGTGCACGTTCAGATTTTTAAGATGGTCTCGAACCAGATCCTCTCCTACAGTGGGCACAAGGTCTTCATTCTCACAGTCCCTGCATCTGCCTTCCAAGACTTGGGTGGTGCAGTCAGAGCCTTTGGCAGTGAAGACCGAAGCAAAGAAGTCATTCAGAACCTCAGCCTTCTCCAAATCCTGTGTAGCCAGTTCTCCCGAGAGCTTCCTGAGGGTGCCTACATTCTCTCTAGTCTGTTTTTTGTTTGCTATGTACTTGTAGAATCCCTTCCTGTTATCTTTAATACCTCTAGCTAAGTTTAATTCTAACTGAGCCTTACTTTCCTAACCTGGTCCCTAGGTTCTCAGACAACATCCCTGTATTCTTCCCATGCCACCTGTCCTTATCAGATGTATACATGTATAAGCACAGTTCAGTTAGTGAAGATGTACTGCTGGCTTTTCAGTATACCATCCCTCTTGCTCTTAATGCATCTGTTCTGGTTATCTTTTGTTTAAAAATAGTTCAGTTTCAGTCTTAAATGAAATCCGAGAGGGGAAAAATATGCTAACAAAATCAAAACTATAAGATTATACCATGCTCAGAGTTCACTGGGATCCTTCTAGAATATTTTTGTTGAGTGATGGCTTAGCCAGTTACTGATTGGCAGTTTTTCCCTGTGGCAAATTCATGTTTCACTGGAGAGCTTACCAGTTATTGAAATTTTCCAGTGAGAACAGAACCCAAACAGTCATCCTGGATATTTTATTTGTGCCTTAACTGGAGGGTGAAACAAACAAACAAACAAACAGAAAAAAATTAGCCTCTAGCTCCTCAGTGGCATACAAGGGCTATTTCTTTCCCCACTGGGGAGCAGCAAAAGCGGCTTAAAGTGAAGAAACCCAACTTCCTTGACTTCTTCTCCCTTCTCAGGGCTTATAAGAGTGACCCTGCAAGGTATTAGATGCTCTTTTCCCAGCAGACTCCAGTCACAGCTGAATAACAATTCCTTCCATCTGACTTCTGGCAGCTTGCTGAGCTACCTAAATTATCAACATGCTTGCCTTCTGGGTTTTACTATAGTTGGTGAAAAGAAATAATCATCTCTAGATATTGGATTCCCATGCCCCACTTTTAAGTCCTAAAGCAAAAAATTATATTCATTTGTTTTATAATTTTAACTTGGTTGATGGTATATTTAACATAATGAAAATCAATATAGAATTTGAAAATGGATTCCTAATTCTTAACTTTTCTATAAGATGTGTAATTACATTTGTGCAAAATGACCAATGAGTCATCCTGGTTGAAACAATAGCAGTAAAGTGGCACGGACACTAGCATACTTTGTGAACTCCATGAAAGACTTCTTAAACAATGACCTTTGTCACAGCACATGCTTTCTGAAAGCCACAAAAGCTTTAAGACATATATCGGTTTATTTTCATCTCTCTCAGGTACTGATATGTGTTTTTTATCTGTCCTTCTGTTCAAGAACATTTGCCCTATAACATCCAAAAGTTTTCACCTTTTTGTCCAAGATTACCAGACATGCAGAAATGCTTGAAATGGCTACAGAGCTCCTGAAAGTATCTAATTTGCTATACTTTTTGGGTAACTACAGGCTGGAATTGATAGCTTTAGCTAGAGAGTGCTGGGAATACTCACTGCAGTCACTTGGGAACTTTGGCTAAAATAGTTTGTCAGGTCTAAAGTCAGGAAAAAAGTTGAGAAAAATGCAGTTCTGAGACACCTACATGATGAAGAGCTACCTAGAATAAACAGAGGTTCTAAGTTTTATCTATGCAATTAGTATTGCTTGCTGTCATAGTCTCCCTGATATGCTCCTGAGCTGCCTGGAAGAATGCTAGATCTCATGGGCCAAGTACCAGGGAGCATGTTGAGAGCTGACCTGAAAGGCTAGTCATGAGGGAGTACTCACATGTAGTGGGATTTATTAGTACAGAGCTAGTCTAAGTAGCTCGGAGGCTGAACTTCCTGGGCAGAAAACCTTGTCTATCTCCTTTCCCAAAGATTTTTCACTAAAGAGCAAATTCGAAAGGTCTTAGTTTGCATGGAGTGGAAAACATCTGAAAATTGGGACAAATGTATGTACATAAGATTACATATGTCTTGTCACTGATGGCTTTTAGACTATGTCTTGCTAATGAACTTGTCAGCAGTTGCAACTTCTCAGGTTCCATTCCGAGAGACAGTAACAGAGCAGAAGCTGATAAAAAAAAGTGAAGCACACCAGACACTAAGAACTTCACTGGAGACTGAAAACACTGTCATTTCTAACTGGAGAGGAGCCAGCATCCTGCAGGATCAGACCCATCAGTCACAGGAAGAGAGGTGAGTGAAGACCTCAACTTACTGCATTGATTGCCAATGACTGGAGAAAGAACAAACAGGCTGATTAACCCCAGTTTTATGGTAAAAATGATTATAACCTGAATCCTTGGATGAATGGAACACTGTGAATGTCTCTCTCTCTGTCTTGCCCACACTCATACACATATGCATACCTTCATTTTTTTTCTTTTTCCTTCCTAAGATATAACTGCTTTGGGAGAAGGAAGATTGCATTTCTTCAATGACTGCATTGTTTATAAGAAGCTGTCAGTATTGATCAGTGGTTAAGACCAGCTGCAAGAAAACAGTTTACACTTCCCATTTTAAATGTGTGAAGACTAAGTAATCTAACAACCAGTTCTGGGCAACAGCTCCCTCTCACTATCATTTCCTTTGTTTCCTGGGTATTGAGTGTACCTTTAATAAATTTGCAGGTGACACCAAGCTGGGTGGTAGTGTTGATCTGGTAGAAGGTCGGAGGCTCTGCAGGACAGGCTGGATCCATGGGGTGTGTTCAATTGCATGATGTTCAACAAGGAATATTGCTGGGTCCTGCAGTTGGGCCACAATAAACCCAAAGAACGCTCCAGGCTTGGGGAAGGGTGGCTGGAAAGATGCTTGTCAGAAAAGGACCTGAGGATGTTGATGGATGGCTGCTGAGCATAAGCCATCAAGATGAGCTCAACATGAGTTAGTGTACCAAGGTAGCCAGGAAGGTCAACAGCTTCCTGGCTCAGGAAGTGTTCAAAATCCATGTAGATGAGGCCATTAGCGATATGGTTTAGTGGTGGACTTGTCAGTCCTGGGGTAATGGTGGAATTTGATCTTTAAGGGCTTTTCCAACCTAGCTGATTCCATGAACCTATAATTCATATGTGGCTGAGCACTATACATGTCCTAAGAAAATTCAGCAACTGAACTGGATCTCCAAATCACAGTGAGTAGTGACCCCATCTATTTTCCACTGCTCCCCTAGACTTACAATTATACCTCTTCAGTAATAATAATAATAAAACACAAATAATTTTTGTCTTAAATGTTTGTCTTATATGAAATGAGGACAACAGTGGGAGCATAATGTCCATGTTCATAGAACATTGCTATGAAGTAGAAATTCCCTTTTTTTTTTATTTAGTTTCATTTGCTTTTTTTTTTTTCCTGGCTGAAGACAAAGGGAGAAATATTTGTTTCATTTCCCTTCATTTCAAAACAAACTTCTTATTCTGTTTTTATTTAATTCACTTTGGAGAAGTTAAATGAACAAAATTTTGGTCAAATATAAATAGTTTTATGACACCTTGATCTGAAATTTTTTTTTTTTTCTGCCAGGGGAAAAACATTCCAAAATAGTGGGTTTTTTTGGTCTCTCCTCCAAACTTAGTTTTTTAGCTCTGTCTCAGGCCATAATATAGGAAGGAGATTTTTTGACATGTTGGAATTCTTATCTAAAGCAAACTATTCACTAATGCTAAAATAACAACCAAAGATCATATGTTTAAGAAATGTAAACTTCACTTAACCTGCATATAACTTCTGGAGCACCAAATTTTGCAGAACAGTGTTTGAGTGCTCAATTGAATTTGTGTGTGTGAAAGCTAGTGTACCCCACAGAGAGTTCATCTTTTTGATTTTCCTGGCTTATTCTTATTACAACTGATCCAGAATTGGAACTTTTTGAATGACTGAATTCTTTGGGGAGCATTGAACGTAAATGTGGCCAATGAAAAGATTTCCTAGCCATAGCAATTCCAAACTCAGACTGAATTCAAGGGAATAATTTATCTGTTTATTCTCCGTTGCTCTTTTGAGTATTTCAGTGTAAAATGAATGAAAAGAAAGCACTTTTTAAAACCAAATGGATGCAACTAGCAGGATTCATATATGAAATTTTGTGGGAATTAAAATAAAAAGGTTAAAATGCCACTGGCCTGTTCCACAAACACAAAAAAAAATATAATTTTCAAAAAAACATGCAGAAGATGAAGCGGGGGAAAGAAACAAAAAGGGAAACCTGCTTTAAACGAAACCAATTCTAGGAGGTAAATGAGAATGCCAGGTAAATGGTGGGTATAGATGGTACCTGTTAACCAGTCAAGCTGTTTGAGAGTACTTCTCTGTAAACCCAACGGGGGAATTGGTAACTCAAGAAAAAAGGGTTAGCAATACCTTCTAGGGCTTTTATGAGGCTCACTATCGATCACAAACCTTTGCTGTTGAGGAAAAAGGTAAAGAAATAACTAGATAAATTGGAATTGACAAAGCTAAGCAACCTAGAAAGAGACATCTCTGGAGTTGTCTGTAGTCAAGGAAGAGATATTGAAAGTGATACAATCAATGTAGCATAGGAAGACTCTGGGGAAAAATGACTTCACTCATCAAGTAACCATAGTCAGAGGCATGTGGCTGGTATCAGTTTGTTTTGGATGATGTGCTAACTGAAGCTTCTATCCTTTCTACATTTCATGCTGTAATTTCAGGATTACTTTGGGGTCAAAGGGATGCCATCTTAATAAGTTACACAATTTTACAGTCCCTTTCGGTTCTGGGGCATCCAGCATTATTTTAAGCATTAAGAAATTAAATTTGTCTGAACAAATAAAGAGATCCTAGCTATATAGAAGCACTGCACTTGAGCCATGATCTCAGAGACACATTTTAGGAGCAGAATGAAACCATTCTTCTCCATACAAACATCTCTCTCCATTAGTCACAAAAAGATAACCATTTTCTCACCTTAAAGACTCGGTTACACACTTAAAATTAATTGAGAAGAATACAAACTTTTATTCATATAAACCTTTATTCATATAAACATTGTTTTATTAAAATTAACTGTCCTAACCTCAGTTCACCCTGCCACAGGTCCCAGCCATTCTAATTTTTAAGTGTTTATAAAGGAGAACTACTGCCATTCACAGATCCAATGGGCAAGATTCAGTTTTTTTTTGTTTGTTTTGTTTTTGTTTTTTTTTTTTTTGTTTGTTTGTTTGTTTAGTTGGTTTTGGTTTTGTTCTTATTTTCATTGGGAATGAGACAGGAAGTATTATTTGAAAATTTTTCTTCAGCAATGGTGTGACAACCAAGCCAAGACTTCTAACACTTTCAAAGACTATGCACATATGTGTCTGAGTCCAGGTTAGTTATCTATGTCTATGTGAGGATTCACCCATGTCAGTCCAAAGCCAAGGATGAAGGCACAGGGAATTGGTACAATTGCAGGACAATACACAGACCTGTGTATAATTTTACATTGAAAGGTACAAAATTGTTGCTTCATTGGAAGAACTGCAATGCCTAGAGTGGCCGTTAGGGTATAAAACGCTGCTGTATCAAATGATACAGCCTCAGCATG
Organism: Pezoporus occidentalis; assembly: GCF_034315485.1. Lineage (NCBI taxonomy): Eukaryota > Metazoa > Chordata > Aves > Psittaciformes > Psittacidae > Pezoporus > Pezoporus occidentalis. Next base: position 1,044,100 of record NW_026913274.1, read on the forward strand.
TGAGTATAAGGACCATAATATAGAAGGTTTTACATATTTAATTTTCTGGCAGTGACCAAGCTGTGGTGATTTAAGCACTTGTTTGCCTTATACAGGGCCATTTGCTTATGCTGCTTTTAGCACCAGTGATGATATATTAAAGCCTTTTTTTTGTGGGGGTATCACATAAGAACTTATCTCCTAATAGCAGCAGTTTTGCTATGTTTATGTCGTGCTTTGGTACATGAGGACTGTCATGTCTCTGCTGATTAAAATTCTCCTGAATACAAGGCTTCCAGAGCTGTAAATAGAGAAAGGTTAAGGCCAGATCTTCCAGCTCAGATGAAGTTGCTTCATCGTTTATTTTTGCTCAGTTACAATCAAATTATTGATGTTCTCAACATTGCTGGGGCTACTGCATGATGCAAGCCACACGAGTGAGATAGCAGGAAACAAGAGAAAAATAATAATGTAGAGAAGAATAGAGCTCTTAGCACCTGCATGCACAACCATATGGCAAATAAAGCCAGAATGGTGCAGCAAAACTATGCTTATTTTTTTCTCTTTCCTTTTTTTTCTTGCATGATTTGAAATTTCTTTGCATGGGAGATGAGAATAAATAAAGTTAAACATTCTCAGGAATGTCAAAGTTCAGCTTTTTTCCCTTAAGCACATAAAATATTAAGAATGCTCAGCAAAAGCCAATAGGGATGCTGCTTAGATAAGAAGATGAAAAATTAATTTTAATGCACAAAGACTAAATAATACACTTATTTCACAACCTCAATAATCAATTTTAATATTTTAGACTTTTAAAGTAATGTTTCTCCAACAATATTTTAAAAGTTGCTTATGTCTCTTTTTCTTAACACTCTAAGTTGTTCTATTTCTCTGTCTCTTGTTCTTTTTCTTCCTTTCCAACACTTATAGCTTTAAGTATTTAAGCATTTTCTTCTTGGTAACTATCAGTAAATAGTGATTAATGTTTTTTTCTCTTTCATAGTGTGGTATTGCTTCTCTACTCACGTGTGAGGATGAAGGTTTCTTGCAAATAAACAGAGGGCAAATCTGGTGCACTGAAAGCACTCATGTTCAACAACAGCCCAGCTAATCTGCAGTGGAAGATTGGATAGATGTAGCCAGAGTATCTCTCAATTAATTACTTTGAAAAAAATAATCTCTAGGAACCAAAGTTTCAGTGCAGGATATAAAAATGCATCCAGGAGCTCAAGTGAATAAATGTATCAAGGCCAAACATCTCCATGACTTTGTGACTGTATTACCGTTACTTTCTTAATTATGCAGTTTAAACCTATTTTATATATGGCTATATGGGTGAGTTGCTCCATTAAAATACAATCTAGACATGCTTGTAGAATAAATTCTTATCTTCCAATTAAACAAAAAAAAAAACAAGACAGAGAAGATACTAGAGGAAATTGATTTGTACAATGGCAATCATGTCCAGAAATGGCCTTAGGAAAAGGGCACAGCAGCTGCAAAAGTAAACCTAAAGAGCTACAAGCTTTGTGCCTATTTCTGGGTGGATCCCTAAAGATCAAGAAATCTTTTACTCCTAGTACTGCTTCTATTGGGTGCCTCAGAAAAAGAACTCATTATAGTCATTTACTGCTCAGCTATCAGTGAAAAATGTTGTCTGCCTTATGCCTCCATTTAGGCATTTATCTCCACCACCACATACCTGACTCATTTTGTAACAGAGCTAGTGAAGGGTAAGTCATTTCCCCTGCATTTCCCCCATAATTTGATTTGAAAGCACCACAGATTTAAGTTGATGTGAAGAGAAAACTCTCTGAAACTATATTCATCTTAGATAAAGAAATACTCTCTTTATTTGTGCCTAATAATCTTAGACATAACTGGATAATATCTAAACAGAGCACTGCACATTAGAAATATGTCCATGTGTGCTATAGACAAATATACCAGCTTTTACCAATCACATTTTCTTTTTTGGTATATGAGATTTCCTAATTATCGTACCATCCTAGCACTTAGAGAAAGAAAAGTTTGACTAAATACTATCTGTAAAGTCATGGCATATAGAACTGGTATTTTATATTAGTTTATTTTATTTTGCTTAATTTTTTAAAAAAACTTCATTCACAAAAGCTCATGAATTTATAATCATGCTCAATCAGAGAGAGATTTAGGAAAATACTAATATTTCTGATTATGTGTAACTTTTTTTTAAAAAATGTAGCAGTAGCTGTGACTATGGTTACTTTCATAGGAAAAACCTCTTGCATGTACAGAAGTGTAGAGCAAGTTAACATACCCTACAATAGCAGCAAATAGTAGCTCCCAGATATAACACAGTCTTCCATTATTTTCTTCTCCTTGTTGATATATTCTCATTAAATTGGAAGAGCCCATTTACAAGTGCCATTCAGGCTTTTTGTTTAATTAAATGTTTAATAGGCAATGATGTTTCTGGAATTTCACAAACCATTCTACCTAATAATTCTTCTGTATACTTGTAAATTTTTTATTACAACAAAGTCCTTTTTTGTTGTCCAGCACTTAAACAGTTTCTAGCATTCTTTTTTAATTTCTTATTGTACTTTTTTTTCTTCTTTTTTTTTTCTCTGATATTAAGGTGTCTGAGCCTGTTAGTGACATTCTAAGAACAATCCTCTTAACAAGGCAGCTATTTATGAAACAGAGCTCTCTGAAGTGTTAGCATCATATGAAATCTGGTAAAAATGTATCTCTACTCCAGGGAAGCTAGTTCAGACACATCCAAGACAGATATGTAAGAAATGAGTCTAGAGATAAAATGTTCTGATGAAAAAATGCTTGTATGTTTTTCTATTGAAAAATAAGGTTTCATTATATTAAAACTTGCATGTAGGTACTGTCCATTCTGATGATCTTTCTGGTTATGGAAAACAATAATTTGGAAAGGAATAAAATGTTTCTTTTAAAGTCGCAGTTCAGCCCTTACCCTTTCCTTTTGAATCGGCATTTGAATTAAAGTAGAATTTGAGTGGCATTTCAATTTATGATGCCAATTTGATACAAAATTTATGCTTCACATCCACTTTTCAAAATGAAACATTTCATTTCAAATCAACGTTTTGATACCATGTTTCATTTTATCCTGTGAAAACATTTTGTTTTAATTGAAAATAAAATAAAGCTACCTCACTCTTTTGTATCCATTTCTTTCTGAATCTTAGCTTTTTATCATTCTAATCTGATGTATTTGTCAAAAGCAGTTGTAATACAATTTTCAAACATACACAAATGATACTTTAACTAATACAACTTATTCTTAAAATTAAATAAATTTAAAAAATTCTGAAGAGAAATTTGAAATGTACAAAAGTCATCTTTGTATCATTGCATCTCTTCCTAAATTAATATTTCATTTCCTTTTGATGAATACTGAATAAATTAGACAGGTTTATACACATGGTGCACATTTCACAATGAATTGCCTTTTAGATGCTAGCATGATTTTAAAGTATTGTGGAAAAATCCTCTAAAACCTTTGTAAAATAAGAAATTTTTAAAATAAGTATAATTATTATAATGTAGTGAATTATTTGCATAGCTAATAAACCAGAAAAAAATAAATATTTAGAATTTAACTAGAAGTAAAGAGGCTTTTAATATTAGTGCTATTTATGTACTTACTGAAGTCTGAATGACATTACAATTGGTATTTTTTTAAATCTACTTCAGTTCTACTCACAGTTTGAAATATATTTTTTAGAAATATGGAAAAGACTTTTATTTTCTTTAAATTTAAATTTTTGTTGTTATTTTCCAATTTGTAATTAACTTTTTTAAAAACATCTTCATGTTAGAGTTCACCAACTAAATAAACACACTGTGAAAATAACAAATTGAAAAAAAAAAGCAATTTTTTTCAAACGCAATTTTCTGAGCAGAGGCAGTAGGAATTATTTTTATTATTAGCCAAACCAATTTGCTCATTTTCTAATAGCAGCGTCTCTAAAATAAGATTAACTATAGGTTGCAGTACTATTTGCCAACTATAGCTGGAGAAATTAGATATCATAAAGCACAGAAAAATAAAACCAAAATAGCCCTTACTCCTGTTTATCTTTTTTTTTTTTTCCAATTGCTTCAATTACATTCTGCATAAGAGGGCCTAATACTGCCCTACACACATATTGTGGACAATATTTTGCACATGAATGATTGCAATTGATAACAAAATGTTGCCCAGATAAAACCCAAGCTTATTAAAATATTTACAAATCTTAGCAGAAATAAATATGCATAATAGACTTCATCCTATTCTGACAGCCATTTTGAGAAGCTCTTTTCTATTTGCACAATGAATTAAAGCAATTATTGTTCATTCTACTGTAAGTCCCAGAGGCTCTATTATGTTACATAGTCTAGAAGGATGCATAAAAATATAGAACTCGTCTTGAAAACTTTACGGTTTGCATAAGGGGAAGACAAAAACAGAAAAAAGAAAGAAAATAAAAAAGAAAATATTGGACAAATTAAGGCCAATGAAAAATGTACAAGTGGTGAGCTGATATTCTTACAGCTGCATAGATTTTTGGAATCAGAAAAGAGAAAACATAGGTTTATTTCCCCAGTAAGTCTTCAGGCCCAAGACCACAGCTCAGTACTTCAGGATAAATAAACACATGAGACTTCATTAATATTTTCTTAATTTTTAAACTAGAGAGAGTGGGTGACTTTCCAGTCCAGGTGGGTTAGGTGACGTCGAGCACATGTTGTTGACTCTGCTTCTCACCTTTGCTAGTCTTATGAACATGTTTTGCACTCCAAATAATCTGTAGATCCCAGCTTGAGAGCAAGTTGAAATACACACAGGATGAGGACATTGTGTAGTGCAGGAATGAACAGACTTGACTACCTAAACCTACCCTAGAGACTTTCATTTTGCCTGTCAAAACTTCTCACACGTTTAACAACAGTGCTTATGTTAGGAGATAGTTGTTCTAGACTATCTGTTCAACAACTGCAGAAAGACATCACAAGATGGCAATTAAACCCTCTAGAAGGACCCATTTGCTACAATAAAAAGTCAATCATGGCTTCTAAAACTGCATGTGACTTCTAGAAACTGAGATGCAAACAGGATCATTACAGGTAAGTTTATTAACAGCTGGAACAGCTCTAGTCTGGAATAAATATTGTTGAAAGCACTGATGGGTCTCCACTGATACCAGCATAAGTTGGATTTTGTCTTGGATTTTTTTAATTTTTTTGAATCTTGGAATTTGTTGAATTTCATTAAAAAGAAAATGTTTTTGTCTTTCTGCACATATGTATTTAAGATGAATACTGGGCATTTTTCACACACAAGATTTCAGATATCAAATGATACAAAGGATGTGATGCTGATATGCTTCAATAAACTCAAAATTTGACATTAAAGGTTTGGGGTTTTCTTTAAGGTTTTTTTTTGTGTAGTTCACTAAAAGAAAAGTTAAACAGAAAAAAATTACTTTGCCTTAATCAAAACAGAAAGTTGAGTTTGGCTAGAGACTAAATATTTTTGAAACTAATTGCAGGAAAACTGTTTCAATTTTTTTTCCTAATTTGGAACAAGTAAAAATATGTGAAGAGGGTGATATTTCCTGCAAAGAACATATTTTGATCTTACTTCAGTCTTCTCTTCCAGATGTATGCACCTGTTTGTTGGCTACTGGTATTCCAGGACAGTATTTTCAAGCTGCGTTTCTTTACTGTATAAAGCAACTACTGAATTAAGTCTTGGAAGATTTTATGCAAGCTGTATGCACAAACTACTGTGGTACTCACTTTATTTGTTGTTCCTTCTGGCCCTCCTTCTGCCTCCATGTAATTTGCTAGTCTTGTAACCTCTTACGAAACCTGTCAAATGTTGATTTTTAGTAAGAAGTTCTCTATGTTAATCACATGCAGGCAATCAGTTCTCTTTCCCCTAGAATTTTACCAAAGGGGAAAAAAAGAAAGTAAAAAAAGGTAGTTTCATATTGACTTTTTGCTTTGTTTCTTTTGTACTTTTCCATCTCTTCTTTTCATGCTGCTTATTTTGACTGGCAAGAGAGAAATATTCTATCATTATGGTATCCTTTAAATTATGCCTTTTTTATTTTAACTGATACAATTTTCAACATGTTGTTGAAGTCAAAATGGAAGGATTATTTGTTTGTTTATTTCTTTATTTATTATTTTATTAAAAGGGTCTTGAGAAAGGCAGTGCATTCAATTACAGTGAGGCTCCATGGACAGGCCATCATTACTGCAGTTTTTACTGCAATCCAACTGTCAGCTCCTGAGTGTAATTTCCTCCTTTCTGCTGCATGCAAAGAATTTTTGGAGATAGGGGGATATTTTTAAAACATTATCTTCTTTACATATACTGCAGAAATTTACCTCTGCAGCCTTCTCGCACTCCCCAGTGAAGGAGATGTTGAGCTCTCTCTTTCTGCCCCATGCAGAATATAGGATATGCCCCACTTAATGGCATGTGATAGAAATGAGCTCCCACAGCTGACTGAATTAAATCAGATATGATAATGTCTGACTGCAGCACTGCAGTTTGCTTCTGATGCTCCTTATTTAGCACGCAACACAAAAAAATAAGAAATGTGCTTTGTTTATCTGGCCTTGTAAATAGTGCAAGAATTAGGAGGAAAAACTAAAAATTTCTTTCTCAAAGATTTGCCTTCCATTGGGAAAAAAGTCTCAGTTGTTCTTCAGAGTGAGTTTCAGGTTCGTGACTAATAAGTGCAAGCTCACTTGTCTACTTGGAAGGTAGTTTTTTAAGCTTTTCTTACAGTACCTGGAAGGTCTAGTCAAGGCAGGCATCAATTTCATTTAACTACACAGGTATATCCTGTGGCATTTGAGATGTGTTAGAGTATCAGAGCCATCCATGTGGGACTGGTAAATATGATGTAAGACTATGGGAAACCCGTGTCTTTCCAGACCATTATTTGGAGATCAGATAAGGGTGCCTTTAGGCATCATAGTTGTTTCTATGCCCTGTACTTTAAAAGCTGAATCAAGTTCCACCGAATGTTTAATTTACAGCTTCTCTGAAAACTCCAGCTCACATGTAGGAGCTTACACAATATCTTAATTTGGTTTAAGCTGTGAATTAAATCTTGGCCCTATAAAAGAAGCATGTCATGTTTGTAATCGCTATGGAATTTACACATTTCAATGGTGAATCAAAACTAAGACTAAAAGAATAATTCCCTGAAGGTGATGTTACTTAGGAAGTTATCTAGATAAAATGGTTTTATTTTAACAAACTTATGAGATGCTTACATTTCAGAAGGTTGCTCACAGGTGGTTGTTGTGGGGAAAAAACAACTAAACAGAAACTTTTTGGTTCAGAGATAATTTCCATTACTGAGTGTGTGCTAGCTGACTGTGGAGCATGTGCTAAGACCAGTGAACACAGCAGTTCAGCCTCTGAAATGAAGCTGAGGCCATTTTTGGCTAGAGTTCTGTTTGAATCAAGCCGAGCTGAACTGGAACGCAGATAACGCAGCATCTGGTGGTTTATGGCAGTAGGTCTCACACAGCTTGCAGATCTCCAAAGAACAGGAAGGCTATGCATTAGGTTGAAGGGATTAAGCACAAAAATAGTGTTCCACCAGCTAAATCTCTGTTGCTAAGAAGATCTTTCAGTGCCGATCTCTACAAGTGTGCCAGTGCTCCCTTTCTTTTCAGTGTCATTTTTAAAAGATGTTGGTGTTAAAGTCTATCAGCATTGTGTCTTAATGCCATCTTTATCAGAGACACAACGGAAAATAAGACAACTTATGTGGTCATTCTTATAGTGATAGTTTGTAACCCAAGTTTACAGCCTTATATCTGAAAACTAACTTTTTCCTAAGTATTTTGTTATCTATTATTCTTTATTCCTCCTATGTTTTTTAGGTATCATGCAAGTTAATTGATGGGCAATGGCCTACAGAACTCATTATATGGATTATAACACTGTACATTGGATAAGACAAAAGAATTAATTATTTCTCTACCAGTATCAACTCCTTGCATTTATAGTGTGTGGAATCAAATAATATTATGCTGGACAAGAGACTTCCTACCTTGTCCAAACAACCTATTTAAAAGAAATAATTAAACACGTAAGAAACATGTTAAATCACTGAATTTCCGCTATACACTAATGTAGTACAAACTATCCATGCAAATAGATATTTGGGCAAATTGTCTGCTGGTCCAGCTTCATTGGCTTTAATCAGTAAAGAACTCAGCTGAGGTTTCCCAAGGGAAGATGCTGGATTTTAAAATGATGCTGTATTTGAATTTGCCGAAGAAGCCATGATGAATTAAATCTATATTCAAACATACTGAAGATTTTCTCTGTTCTTCATATGTCTGTGTATTTCAGGCCATTTCCCTTAAAAAAATAAAATAAGTTAAAGCAGAATATTTTTACTTTGCTGTTTCCACAACTTGACTTCATGGTAATATCCATTTGTTAATACTTAAGTTATGACTATTTTGGAGTGGGATGCCCAGTAACAAGGAAGCATTATGTTGGGAGAAAGGAATGTGAAACATAAAAACATCTTCCCCTTCCCCATGAACGAACAAAAAACCTTACTATGTTTCTCACTTCCTTCCTAAGCCCCCCAAAAGAAAATGAAACAAAACAAAACCCTATTAATATATAGGGAGAATTTTCCTTCACTAATGATATTCGATTGTTCTAAGAAGAAAAAAATGTTACTAAGTATAATGAGATGCCAAATACAAAAAAGCCATGCTGCTCATCTCTAAGCCCTTCTGTTCCTTGAAGTGAAAACTCATTTTAAGAAGATTATGCTGCATATATTAGAAGATGGGCTGATATTCTGCATTCATACTCTACTGGGGCTTTGGCAGTAAAAGAGAGAGAGGAAGAGAAGGAAAACAACAAAGCTAAAAAACAACATTTGTTCCTATTTACCTAATATACTAACATGAGGCATAAGTCTCTTTTCATTCATTTAGGCTTGAATATATATAAAATCTGATGGATTCTTCAGCTGAAAAGGAGTCATATAGTATTTTTGATTAGCAAGGAGGCTACAGAGGGGAATTAGGTGGTATTTGAATGAATTCCAAATTCAACATGAGCTACACAAATTTTCTAGTTTCAGGGAAACAAGACCTTTAAAAAATTCCTTTGATTAGAGAAGAAGGGCTCAGATTCCCCACAAAATACTTCCAGAGTCGTAAAAATGTAAGAAGGTTTAAGTCTTTTACTGCATGAGGGACAGGGAATATATCTCCAAAGAATGAGTAGCTGAACGTGAGCTCCTTAATGAATTTGTAATGAACAAAACCTTTTTGATTCATACCCAAGGAAGATATTGCTGGGGTTGGTGTTAAAATTTTAAATAAGAAATTATGTGACTGTTCTCCACCTTAATTATCTCTTAATAATATTTTTTTGCCATGGGAATTGACTGTAAGTTTTTAATCTAATAATTTGTTTAAGATAAAAAACTGTACAAGTAAGATTTTTCATTAATTTTTGAATGTTTATTATGTCAGGTTAGGATTATGTTTAGTTGTCTGTAGTTGTAAATGCAAGACTTGTTTTATCCAGATCTCTTTCCTAGACCCATCTAATTTCTTTTTCTGGAAGAATTAATACAAAATTGTGTCACTGACCTCATGTTATATTGAACTAATATTAAGGTCCTGCTGTGAGTGAAGGGTTGGGACAGATGACCTCCCACCCCTCTAACATAAATTATTTTGCTTTGACAGTTATTTTACCTAAAGACTTGTCACCTATTTTATTTCATTTCATTATTTCTTTTCCTTTCATTTCATTAGCATCAGTAGCAGTGTTCTGGGAAGAAATAAGGGCCTGATCCTGAATAATTACATTTTGAATGATTTTTGCATTGTGCATGAGAAGAATTAATTTGAGTAGCAACTGGACAAAAATAAATTGGATATATTTCTGTATTACATTTTCCACATTTTGTAAAACTAAAACATAACATTTTGTTTCTCTCAAAAAAGAAAATTCACTATAATAAATTTACATACCCCCCCCCTTAGGTATATATGTGGGGTTTTTTAATATATATCATAGAATCATAGAATGGTTAGGGTTGGTAAGGACCTTATATATTATATAGATATATATATATCTATCACATACAGACAGATACATACATGTGCACAGCCTGAGATAAATCAAACACGTTTTAGGTGCAAAGAAGTTATATATTTAAAAAAGCAAGTACTTAAAGGCTTTAGGGTCCAATTTAATTTTCATTTGTGTCTTTCATGCTTAAAAGTCTCATTTTAATTGAAATACAGGGATTTAAACTTCTGATTATTAGGCTGCCACTGAAAATTAAATTTAGGCTTCTACATTATTTATGAATTTTGAAAAACAAAACAAAACCAAACCCTTCAATCCTTTAAAATGTGCATATGTTTATATAAGTTAAAAAGATTTCGAATGAAGCTCTTCTATTATTAAACATAAATGCTTTGAGTATACCTGATTAATGAAATGAGAAGAAAAAAGGAAAAAGGAATATTTTACATTTTAACCTGGTCAAAATACATTGATTTTTTTAAGAAAAGTTTTAAACTCAGTTTTCTGACTATTAAGAAATTAATTGAAATTAGTGTTCACTTTATAATGTATAGACACAAGGCAGAATATATTTATATTTGTTTTTGTTGAGTGACTTTTGTCCATGGTACCTGTCTACATACTCCAAACCTATAGTGTCAGAGCTAAGGCTTGAAATGCAGTTCATGAAAGTTGAGCAGACTGGAAAACACACGATCTATCTTATGTTTTATGCATACCTATAGGTCGATAATGTAATTTATCATTACAGCATACTGGCATGTAGACAGAGCCCGAGAGAGGACCACAGGGCTATAAGCCGATGGCAAGTACAAACAAATGACAGTCCAGCACTGCAGTGCTCCTATTTGGTAGCAATTATCAGTTTGTGAGTAACTACTGAAAAAGCTGTGGAAGAAATGACCTAATGACCACAGGTGATGCTTAGAGACCTCTGCAAGTTGTGTGGAATAATACTGGAAAAAACTTGCTAGCTATGGGACAACATAAATTATTCTGAACTAAGTATTAGTAAAAAAAAAACCAAAAAAACCCAAAAAACTGTTTCAAATCTTGCATGTGTTACTTCAATGACATTACACAATGTCAAGAAACATTTTAAAATTAACACAAGAAACAAGTTTCCAAATTAATGAGGCTTTATTGAATATTTTGTTTATTTATGGCTGCCACCTCAAATTTTAATCAGATAAATCAGTTGATGTTTTCCCATGGAAGTAATAATAAAAGTACTCAGGCTACATTACCTAATGTGCTACACATATGAAGAAATGAATCATTGCAATCGGCTGTGCAGAAAAATAGTATATCCACCTCTTGCAAACATTACTGCCCATAAAGGCTAAATTGCAGCGAGTGTCAGCCATACTGATTGCAATTCAGGGCTGGGTTCAGGTTTCTCTGGAAGGCTGAGAGGAAGAAGAAATGCTTTCCAGTGCCTTACTGACTCCTTGATTACAAATGTCAGAGAACTTGCATTCTGCAAGCCAAGCCCTAGGGAGTTTGGAAGAGAAAAGGAAAGACACACATAAGGTAAGTAAACTGAGCATTGGAGGAGGAGTTACTGGAGGTCACACAATGGGGTGGCATCAGAACTGAATGGTTTAGTAATTACTTTCCGGTGAACATTCCTCCAAGGGATGGTTTTGCAAATGTTAGCCCACAGAGTGCCCTTAGGTGTTCTCCAGAAACAGTCCTAAAATGGCAAGCTTAAGATCATCTTTTTTGAGCTGATATTCCCTGCTTATTTTGTCCCAGCCTGTTGCTCCTTAAGAGAAGCATGGGATGTTGTTCTAGGTTTCTCTTGGCTAGGTATTTCCTCAGCCGGACTGTGACTGCAATTTCTTATGCAGAAGAATTCACTTTTCAAGGAGAGTTTATAAAAGAGGAAGAAATCTTAAACTGAGTTGCTGGAGGAAGGAAAGATTCAAGCAATCTAGAAGTCTTTCCTTTGGGAGGGTCCAAATAGTTTCAAATGATGGGTTATAACAGGAAAATTACATTTATATACTTAGAAAAGATTTGTTTTGCTAAAGTAACATTGGTCATGACATCATGCAGTCTAGCTGTCACACACAAGATACGAGAATAAGCTACCACCCATCTTGAGAAACACAGCTGTTTGCCTTGGTCTTCCACTCTATATAATCTATCCTAGGGAGCTGGATTTCTGAATAACTGAAGAAGGAGTTGGCTCTGATGTTATAACAACAAGGGTATCGTTCCTGTCTTACTTTCATGCTGACCAAGTATGTGTTTGCCTTACTTTCAGCATCTTATACATTTAAACAGTAAGACTTTGACTGAAGTTCAAATTTGGCTGAGTTCTGGGAGCAGGGTTGTCTTTGACTTTTTAACTGACTTGCAATGACTGCAAAGAAAGCCAAATTTAGGTACTTCAATTAAGTGCCTAAATTAGGATGACATGAATCTACACCTTAAAGATTGTGATTGTCCCTTGAAGAGTGACTAGCATAAAGAAAAGGGCTGAGTAAAACTGTAATACAAAATAATATATAATAATAAGCTGCATAACGATAAGTGAAGTTGTTCATTACAAATCAAGCCAAGTGACATCTCTCAGACACGAAGCTTGATTTATTTCCTTTTCCTTGGCATGGCTTATGGCATGTGTTAGCACTGTTATCCGTGCATTATAAATATTTATTTATGTATTTATATTTTATGCTTTTACAGGCCAGTAAAAGCAAATAACTGAACAAGTTTACAGGCAGTTAATTTGGTGTTTAATGGAAATAATAGTCTGCAAATGTCCTGCTTTGTGAGAACACTGAGCTGAGCTTCTCAAGGGAACCATTTATAGCAACTGAGTTTTTCCCCTCTGGGTGCTGTGAACCCAGTCTTTGAGTCCCTTTTTATTCTTTGTAAACAATGAAAGCAGCAAAATTCTGTCAATGATACTGAAAGTTCTCAGCAACTCTTCCTTTCAAGGATGCAATTGTTGTATCATGGTAAAAAAATAATAGCAGTTTGTTATCATGATCTTAGACGGAGTAATTCAGGCTTTCTTCTGACATAAAATAATACTTAGAAATTCTTTATTTTCCCCCTTCTCTAAAAGAAAAGTTACAGAAAATGGAAGGGAAGAAGAGGAAAACAAAAGAAAAAAAAAAAAAGAGGAATGCAAATGCAAGAACCAGAGTACTTCCATAAAATATAAACTGAAGAAATGTCAGTGCTGATTTGTTTCTTTGCTCTCTTCAGTTGTAGTTTGTAGAAAATAAGAACACTAGGGAACATTAGATTTTGTATGCAACACAATAAAAAAAAAAATAAAATAACCAACCAAAACCACCAGCAATGTTCAACATTTTCATACTCAAAAAAGGTAGCATTTTTTTGTATCCAGGGTGTCACATGGTCTAACTGTCTCCGTATTACAGTTTCACCACCACAAAGGGGTTTACTTCACTGAAAGATCACATCTAATAGGGATAGTTTTCTGTTTATCTTAAAGCAAAAATCATCTATACAGCATGGCAAGGGAAGCATGGCTGAGGAGAGGGGATGGCTGGGAGCAGCAGCATTGTGGGTTCCTGCCTTTGCTGGAGGTGAAGTGTCTTGTTTAAGCCTTGACCAGGCTCAGCAAATCAAGGCAGAAAAAAAAAAAAAAAAGAAAAAAAATACAATCTTTTTCTCATTTCTGCTTTGAGGAGTATAAATGACCATTAAATCCCCTGTGAGGGAAATCTGTGCAGCAAGTTTCTAGCCACTGCAGTCATCAACTTGTCCCACAGTGAACAATTTTATCATAACTCTTCATCAGCAAAGCCTTTTATTTCCTTAAGTAAGCTTTTTGTCGTTGTTCTGGTTTACCTGTGATGGGTTTGGATTTTTTGGGGGTTTTGTGTGTTTGGTTTTGTGTTTGTTTGTTTGTTTTTTTCTCTTTTGTGGGTTGTTGTTTTAAAGATAGAGGCCTTTTTATTTTTGCTTTAATTTTATTTTCTATAGTAGTAAAAGGGAAGGAGCACCCTCATTGAACAGTCCATTACTTTGTCCCACCTCCTTTAAGCAGTTCAGAATTCAGTTTTAATTTTGATGGTGGCTTAACGGCGCTTGATTAAGGAAAGTAACTAATCACAGTGGAAATGCATCTTTGCAAAATTAAAAAAAAACAACCAAAAAACAACCACATTGTGTTAGGGTTCAGTTAATATACGTTCATTTATCATCTTTATAAGAGATGTACAGGGCAATGATGAATATTCCCTGGCTTCCAATCACGAAATGCAAATTATTCTTCCATTTCTTTTTTTCCTCCTCTCTTTTTCTTTTTCTTTTCTTTCCTAATGAATAATGCATGCTAGTAAATTTGACGGGGGAAGAAAAAAAAAAAATGGTGCCAAAAATCTGGCAGGATATAATGACAAGCAAGAAACGTAATGTGATACGTTACCAAAAAAGCCTCTAACAAGAAGTTAAATGTTACATTCCCTTCAGTCACAATTACATCATCAACCTTGAACTTAGGATAAAGTCTGCAAAGTACTGCAAAATATGGTCCAGAGAATGGGAGAGGGAAAGTTCTCCATGGGAAATAAAATAGATGAAATCCAGCTCTTAGTTTTGGAGGGATTTGTTTTGATTAGTTGTTTGTTTTTTTTTTATACTGGGGCCCAGTACCCAGAGAGAGAAATCTGCATTTGTGGTGCATTACAGAGCTTTTAGGTTGGCTGAACTGGTGGAGCTTCCACTCTTCCTTCAGCATGGACTGAAGTAGTTTCAATTGGTTGGGATTTTACCTTAGACCATGTCTTAAAAAACTTAAACTTGCATGGCTGAATTTAGGTTACAGCTTCATCCTGCTGTCACACACATGAGTCAACTCTAATGAAACCATCTGAATAATCACAGTTTAAACATATCACAAGAAGGTCTCAGTGAAAGATGTATAGCTATGCATGTACACAAAAAACTATATAGCAAAGTCTTACGCATTTCACTGAAATCTTGAAACTCAGTGAAGTCTTATTCCTCTTCAGATCCTGCTACTTATATCTGAGATTTTGACTTTAAGCCCTAGTACTGGCATTTCATAAAGTGCATAGAGAAAGCATTGTAAATATTTTGGTTACCTCTTTTTCTTCCTGGTGTTTTTTTTTTCTTCTTTTATTCCCCTCTTGCTTTGGTTTCTTATTATATTTTCTCCAGCTGCTTAAAATCTTAAGAATTAAAAGTTATAAAAACTTTAGACTACAGTGCCTGTGCCTGTTGCTGTTGTAGTTACAGAGTTTGAACCCAAAATTACATCTTATAATGAAAATCTATTACCTCTAAGTTTATCCACAAACTCATTAGTTACCTCCATCTGTGTTCTCTAAATGACAGAACTTTGACAAACAGATTAGACAAGAGGAACTGGAATGCACATTTTTAAGCTCTTATTGTAAACCTTAGCATGACAACCTGCAATGACTTCTTTTTTTCTTTTTCTAAAGCCAGACTTATTTTGAAGTGCCCTGATTTAAAGACTTAAGCTGCTCGGTTCCTCTGTGCCATTTTCTATGTGAAGGAATCTGTCTGAGTTTGGTTTAACGGAGACAGTGGAGCAATACGTTAGAGTACTCAAGAAAACTATTTACCTTGTCTTTTCTTAAACAAAGATGCAATTTGAAAGGCTTAAATAAAAACTAGATTCAAGATGAAGTTACATGAAATCCTTGAAATCTTTAGGCTTTTTTTTTTTCTTTTTACTGTTGGCTCTTAGCTGTTTCGAAAACTCAAGCATTGAGTTTTGATTTTGAATAGGTAAAATAAATTAACCATGCCAAATGAAAAGATAGGAAAAAAAAATGGACAAAAGATTTCAGGAAGAACTGAATGTTTAGCTTAGTGATAACAATAATTTGGCCTAAATAGCTTGTGTATGCATATCTCATTTTTCTTATAAAACAGAGTTTGTCTATTGCATTTCAGTCTATACTGATTCTTCTTAAGGGCTTTCTGTTTTGTGTGTTGTTTTTCTTGTTTTTGTTTGAAGGTGTAACTTTTGCCACCCCCACCCCCCCCCCTCGCATTTTAAGAATTATAATTGAAGGATTTTTTCATTTAATTTTTTTTTTTGTTAAAAAAAAAGCAACAAACCTACCCCCACCCCCCCTCCAAAAAAAAAAAAAAAAAAGTTCTTTTTTTCTGAGAAATTAGGCTGGTTTATTACTTATCTTTGAAATCTACATATAATTTGCTTCCAGTCATTCAGAAAAGTGTTTGTATTGAGGAATATGACAACCCATAAAAATATAAAAGTCAACTGCAGCCACAAAAGCAGAGCTACATAGAGAAGTTATTTGAAAAAAAAAACAACCCAAACAATTTTCTAAAAAATATATACATAAAAAGCTTTATTGAAGTGTTTTGGTCATCCAGACAGCACCAAAAAATGTTTCTCGGATTTTGCGCACTTAGAGGTAATTGTGGGCACATTTCATACTAGTTAAGCATACTGGAAGAGTTTTAAAGAAAATGGGAAAATAAGATTGGATTTCAAAAGGATTTGGATTACTACACTTCTGTAGATTTCTGTAACTTTCAGAGCTCTTACTACAGATCTATGAACATGTCAGACTGATGTATAAGCATTTGCATCTTAAAACCAAAACCATCTCAGCAACTACTTGAAGTATTCTTCCTACTGGTATGTTCCAGCACCAGACTTAGAATGTAACTGTATCTTACTCCCTATTATCCTTCCTGATAGCCACCAGCACTGCTAGAAGAAGTATCACAGTTTATGAGTTCTTTACAGTTTACTGGAATAATTTCCAATTCCACTGCTAAAGGACTATTCTTTCAGTAATGAACAGATGGTTTGAGTTTCTTCTGATGACCAAGTTACACCCACTTTTTTATAAACAAGTGCACATTCAAGGCATAATCATTAAGATGTTTATTTCTAAACACATGCTGTTTCCAAAGCTAAGTTTTCTTATCCTTTTGGTAACAAGATTGAAATTATAATTTTAATTTTTGACTTGTACATTGTTGCCACTGCTATTTATTGTTTTTCATCTTCCTCTTTTCTATCTCCAAGACCACCACAAACCCCTGGCAACTATTGCTTAAGTAAAAAAAAATATTTAATGAATGGATAAAGGCTAAGATCAGATTAAAAACAGCAAAATGTCATTTGGCATACCTTTAAAAAATCAAGAAATAGAGGCAGGATGGGACCTCTCATTGTGTTAGAAGCCAAAATATATTTATTGTCCAGATGTAATTTCAGTTTTATTGCCCAGATCACAGGTCATTGGTTAGCAGATGCTGGGCAGGGAATCTGGCCGGTCAGATAATAGCTTCCCCACTGCTGAAATTAACTAACAGTCAAAAGGTTTAATAGCCAAAGGTCACAATAGGCTGTTTGAAGAGTCAGTAGGAATCCAGCTGATAAATTATCTTCTTCTGTTCTGGGAGAAATGCTGCCTCACCTCCCTCCGTGACATAAAATGAGAATTAGAAAAGTAAACTCTTACTCCAGGCCAAAAAGTTGATTTTCACAGCTTGCTAACATCTTCCAAGGAGTGCAGTTCCTGTCCTAGACTCTTCCTTGTGCTGCTGCTGCCAATTCTAAAACCAAACCTGATAAAATTAGTAAGAGGAGCAAAAGCACCGATAAATGTATTGAGTGAGTGGAGATTTTGGTGTTCATTTTTCACAAAGGGATTTGAGAATATCAAACAGAATATACCATACAAACATGCAGAATCCTTGTAATACTCAATTTTATGTTTGCATTTCAGTTATTCTCCTAATCTACCACAACAGAGTAAACAAACCTACTGGAGTTAGGATTAGAGTCCTCAAAAAGACTATGAATTTACCATAAATTATATCAACCCATCAGTCCTTAGTCTAACTGCTGTTACCATGTCCCCTGTTAATTTCATCATTCCCATCCAAAATGCCAAGAAAAGGACAACATCCAGCCTTGATAAGTTGCTAGTGTTTTCAGTAAAAAATTACCATTAGTGAGCAATGAATGTTTCATGCTTATTAAAATTACCTCTTTTTGTCTCTAACTTCCCTGAAGTAGGCAAAAGCTTATTTTGCATAGCCTTAAACATGCATGGCCTTATGAAACATCAAGGTCTGAAACAAGTATTAACATTATGAAGCAATTTTGAGCAGTGAGGAGAGGGAGAAAACTTTACTTTCTCTTTATTAACATCGCCCTTATGTGCTCCTTTATTCATATACGAAGACGTGCCAGGCCATTTCAAGCCCTTCCATCGTCCATATCATGGGGCTTTATCCATGCTTTACAGAAAAGGTCTGAAGGATACAGGATTCAGGATATGATATTAATATTAGTGGAGAGATGCACCAGGTTCCATTATGCTTATCCTACGGTAATGCTGGTCCTCGGCTGAGCTCGATTTGCAAACTAACTCAACTCTCATCAGTTATGTCCATGCTTCCAACAGGGGTAAGATTTTGCATCTAAATACTCAGCATCTGGGTTGATTCTTGTGCCTGAATTTTCCTATCTGTCTGATTTCCTACCTCATTCTAGATGTGAGTCAGCTCATTGTCAGTGTGAAGTATGGATGGGTATGGTCTAAAGAAGTCAAGCCTGAGTACCAAGAAAGTGTAAAAATGGAGCTGCACTCTGAGCATGTGAGCACAATTAAGTAACAAGAGGTGACTTGCATAGCCAACTTTTAATGATGGCCCAAACTTAGTCACTGAGATTTAATTTTAAAGAACAAAAAACTTCCCTGCTTGGAGAAATTTCATTCATAGCCTGTAGGATCACAGCTTATTCTGTACTTTTTCAACATTTTCTCATATCCCTGTGCTGCACTCAGACTAAAATAATCATCTCCTTTTCATTTTGTATTCATGCCTTGGCTCAAGGACTCTGAAGGAAATGAAATAACATGCGGACCTCTGGACCAGTGCTGCAAACTCACATGTAAAGGAGATGACCATCACTGCAAAAGAAATATGAAATACTGTGATAAACAGAAAAGCCCTTAACAAAACACAATGAACTCAACGCACCCATGTGAGCATGCAGGAAATTTATGCAGAGAGCACTGGACTAGAAAAGAAATGAAAAACAGCTACAGGACAAGGCTTGTGATACTGTAGCAAAGTACTGTCAAAAATCTGAAGTTTTCAAAGTGGCAAGGAAAGCAAGTGAGTTCAAAAAGGGAGTGAGTCATTGATCCTTGTGAACTGCAGCCTACGGTTGAAAATAAGTCCTTTTTTCTTAAATTTTACGTGATATGCATGGCTTCAAGTTTTCTATCCAAGGGATTCGTGGTACTGAAATTCACCTGACACATACATGTTAGAAGAAAAAATGCAATTTGCTGTGAAAGAAGACAGGTAAAGAAAAAAAGACAGGGGATGTAAAAAGAAATAATTAGAAAGCTATGTTTCCCATGGAACAATTTGAATTACTAGATGGGGATTATTTGTTCATAGCTGAACTGATCAATAAACACTTTTAGGAGTGATTGTCTCACTTATATTTCAAAGCTAGATTAATATAAATAAATCTCTGGAAATGTATATTTCTCTCTATACTGAACTCTCATGAAGGAGCACTTAGGCAACAAGATCAGACTTAAGCATCTAAATGTTAGACAACTGAAGTTAGAGGGTATATACCACAACCTTACTTATTTGTGATAAACTAGTCTTCAAATAATACAGCTCAAAGAGACATATGCAATCCTTAAAGGTAATAATACACTCAGGGGTATGGAGGTTGATCTATCAAAAAAGAGAAAAATATTGAATGATTTTGCTGTTTGACATAATATATATTAATTAGTTACCATTATGGAGGTTGATTTGATAAGCATAAATCCCAGAGAAACCATTGCTGTTTGGGATGCAAATGAGCAAAGTTACATCTTGCAAGCATTCTGTAAATTTTTAGAAGATTTGGGTGATGTATCCTCAGTTTCCCATTTAGGCAATAGCTTTGCCTACAGAAATATTGTGAAATACTTCAGAAATGGGGAATATGTAGGACTGTCAGGCAGGTAAAGAGCTATTCCATATTGAAAGACTTTCTCTGCACTTGCACAGTGATTTCAGCCCAAGCTTTTGAGATGGACATTATATTAGTGTCCCTTTAAAACCATTTTCTTTCCTAGTCAGCATTTTTTTCTCTTTTAGTCCCACACTTCCCTTGGCCAATTACATTAATGTGTGTTTGTCAATACTGAATTTCATTTGCTGCATAACACCTCAGAGCCCAGCAAATCTTGTTGAATTTTCCTTGCCTCTTAAGTCTGAGATCTTGCATCTCCCCAGCTTTGTGCTGTCAGCAAAACTTAACGGTCTCTTGATCTAGGGCAATTACAGAGAGAAGCAATAGCAGATGCAGGAAGCTTAACAAGAAACAGATCTTGTACTATCATTGTGGTCTCAAATCCTGCATTAGTATCAGGGTTGTCAAATTGGTTCAAATTAAATTGACATGGTGGTAGAGTAGGTATCACACAGTTGTTATAAATCTGAGACCTTCTTGGCTCTAATGCCTCAAGAGGAGACAGGAAGGAGACAAAGATGTGCAGAGACAGCAGAAGGCAGCAAGAGTGAATGGGGAAAGGGAACAAAAAGGGAGAATGAAAAGGCTCTAAGAAGCTACCTACAACATCTGTGGATTGCTATCAAAGGGTAACTGATGAAGACATGCAGTTCAGAAGAGAGGAGATGCATACATCATGATTCAATATTTTTTTCTATTCCCAAGATAGAGAATGAACAGCCTACAATTTATAAAGGATGAAACTTTGTACCACATCACTCATCATTTCCCTATCAGGCCACCCTGTGGAATGTAGAACCTTGACTTGAGAGCATCTGGAGCACTTTCCTGGAAAGAGGGAGTTTCTAAGTGAAGAAGAAATTTTATCAAGTTCTTCCATATCTGGAGTGATTCTTTTGGGTCATTATGTTGCTATAAAACTGGCATTCTCTAAGTGTAATTGAATGCTTTGAGAGATCTGATCCTTTTAGCATTCAATAGACTTTACAAGAGTACTTTAAACACATCAAACTCTTTAAAGGACCTGCGGAAAGGATATTCCTTCTATCAGGTAGGCTACTGTAAATAGACTGGTGGGGTGGGGAAGGTGTGGGAGGGCGTCTCCTCCATAGGTTGGCTCTCCAAGTGGGGAGAAAATGAGCTGTAATTGCTAACTGTCCTGGTTTAAGCCCAGCCAATAACACGGAACCAGGCAGCTGCTCACTCTGGGCAGGATGGGGAGGAGAATCAAAAGAATGTAAATGGATTGAAATAAGAACAGACCAACAAGTATAATGTAAAACTACCACTACTACTACTACTAATGATAATGGAAATAGCAAGGGGAAAGAACACAAAACTAAAAAGCAAAAGGAAAAAAAAATATAAACACAAGTGATGCGCAATGCAGTTGCTCACCACCCACCGACTGACACAAAGGCGAAAAATAACTGTTACGGCTGACAAAGGTAAAGAGCCTGTCAGACTGGTACATTTCTGGGCACATGCAGTGAGAGAACTCTGATCTCTCAAATAAGCCTGATGAAGGGTATGCTGTTCACTAAGCTGTTCGAATTAGGAAGATAGCCACCTTGAAGTCCAGACAAATAAATATTTCCAAAATATGAAGCAGGCATTATGAGACAGCATGACTATTTCAACAAAGGAAAATGTAAAGTCTTGTTCTTTAGGAAAAATAACCCTCAGTACCAATACGCATTGAGGGCCAGTTGGCTGGAAAGCAGCTTTGGCAAAAGGACATGGGGATTCGGTGGACAAGAAGTTGACTGTGAGCCAGCAGTAGGCCCTTGCAGCAAAGAACAACATTCTGGGCTGTATTATAAAGAACATTGCCAGCAGTTTGAGGGAAGTGGCCTTTTCCCTCTAGTTAGCACTGCTGAGAAGCTCTGCAGCATAAAAGAGATATGGGCATACTGGATCAGCTCCAGTGAAGTACCACAGAAATGATTAAGATATTGGTACTAAGCTGTCCACACAGAAAATACACGTTTAAGTATCCATAGTAGTCAACAGATATTGACCAAAATGCAGGAAGTCCAGAAAGCTACTTATTTAGTTGTAAAGCACACATTTAAACACTGTATGCTAAATAGCTCTATTTATTATGTTTGTAATTTAGCAGTTTGATTCAGCTATCTAAACTGAAACCTCTACTGTCATTTGAGAATACTGAAAGAGTATGAAACATCCACATAGGTATGGTAGGACTACACAATGCCTATAGCCCTCTAGACTAGAATTTGAAAGCCAGAAGCAATTGTCTAAAACACGTTGAATGCATTAGACACCGTTTTAAAAAAGCCCAATTAAATCTCTTGTTTCTTTAAATCAGGCATTAAGAAACCTGTTTCAGAGGTAGAAGTTTACATCTAAATATCTACGTTTAGGTTTTCAGCCTGTGTGTTGAATCCTACCCCATATACCAAGATGAATTAAATTTCACCTGGAACACAATGGAATGAGTGTGCACAGGAGCAACAATTCCCTGGTAAGAACCTGCATTTCTGCTAAAATAATATAACAACAGGAAAGGCAATACAAACAGCCAACCAACTTACCCCATGTTCTGCACAAGAATTCTCATTTTTGTTATCCTTTGGTTAGCTGAGAAGAAATTTACTCATTCTTATTGTTCTAAAACCTTCCCCAGGATTAAGTGGTCGTTCCGTAAAAGTTAAGGTACTGATCCTGCCTATGGCTTTCAGTTTCTGAGCTCTACCCATTCTCCCTGTCCAACAACTGGAAAAAAATGACCTGCTCATGAACCAAGGTATTTGACGCTGTGCCTTGTGTTTTAGAGTAGAAATGAAACTGGTTCACTGACTAAACTACAGTGTTGGTAAATCTCCTAAATCCCGCATTTTGAAGTATCTTCATGTGTGAAGCATTGTTGTTGAGGCCACAACTGTGTGCAGACTGGTTTAACTTTCTGAGGAAAGAATTAAAGCAGAAAACCTTTCAGCTTAAAAGAATATTAAACCATTAAAGTCATTATCGTGAGATGGACTTTCATTTAATCTCTATTTGTCTCCTTCAAAACCCAAGTCTTTTCCATAAGGACTTATTGAAGTTACTATAGATTGAGTGCCAAGATCACAATATTTATCTTTTTGATAGATTTACTCAGGCCATTTTGTTTAATTTTCCATATGTTTCACTGCAAATTGATTATTTCACCACCATCGCTCACCTGTTATTTCCCCTCTGAGTTTGACCTTCTCAGGTTCTAGGCTGCATTACCATTATAATTATTTCATCCAAATGTTTGCAGAAAACTCAGATTATAATCTCTTAATCACCTATCCAGAATATTTAAGAAAGTAATACACATAAAGAGACACAGACAGACACATGCAAACAGATCATATTCATACATTGTAGCTATCTTTTGGTACTCTACAGAAGAAAATCTGTTACTTAAATATAAGTCCTTTTGTAGTTATGCTCTGCCTTCTACCAGATTCCTGAATTCTGACATCAGAATAAATTTTACTGTAGTGCACTGAAATGATTGCTCATTTTTGTGTGGATTTAATGAAAGCACATGTATATTTAGAGTTATTTAAAAATACTCACAAACAAATCCTGCCTTTTGTTTCATAAAGACTGGAAAACCAGTCTGTGTGTCTATAAGAGCGAGGAAGATTTCCAAAGTCTTTCTAATAGTATTTTGTTTAAAATAAATTATTAGTTTTTAAGAACTTATTTATTTTAAGAACTATAAGCATTAGGAAAAGTAGAAAATTCTAATTTTCTTACTCAACTCAAAACCAGAAGGAAACCTTTACAGAAAATGCTTATCTATACTACTGAAATACAAAGCTGTCGGTCAAATAAAGGCAAAACCAAAAAAGTAAAAATCTATAAATTATATAAATGAGTGTAGTTGTGATGGAAGACTCAGAGAATTGCATAAAGCAAATGAGAAGATGAAATCTATACTGTGGAAATATTTGGTTGTCTTGTATGATTCTCCCAGGGACTGTTGGGATATTCTCCAGCAGATGTTTAATTGTTCAGATATTTAAAACGAGATTAGGAAAAGCAATAAGAAAGCAAGTGCAGTGAAAAATAATTCATAAAATGGATCAGATTGGCATCGGAACACATGAACTGGTTAAATGTTCTTGTTAAATATTAAATATTCAATTCTTATGATCCTAACATATCTTATAATTCTTTATACCTTTTTTGTATTTTTTTAACACATTATCAAATAGTAGGAATGTTGATTTAATTAGAATCTATAAATGATACTTTTTAGATATTTAATTAAGAATTATTAAACCAGTACTCGTCCAGGTTATGACATACTTTGCAGGCGTCAAACACTTTTATACTGAATGTTTTATAAAAATACATATTACTTTACCTGTCTCCTTCACATTGTCTTCCTCCACATTACAAATTCCTACAACATCCACCTAGCAAATCTTTTGGTTTTTCATGTCCCCATGCTATCTCTAGGCTTCTAGAAGACATTATAGTCTGTGCCCCCCGAAAAATAAATGTACATCAGGTACCATCAAATGGAAGCAACTGAAGACAGAGCACTGAAGCATAAATGATTCTTTCTAGTCAGGGCACTGTGATTTGTGTGCATATGTGGGTGTGCAGACTGTTACGGTGATATGGGAAAGCTGAAGACTAAGGAGAAGAAATAAGACTGCACTTGAAAATTAAAATTACAACCTCACCAAATGCAAAACAGAAAGAGAACAGAATTTTAAATAGGTTGGTAGATAACATCAGCTCATTAGCAGTTCTATTACAGCTTACACTGGTTTGTTTTCTCTGAGCACAAAAAACCTCAAGCGATATGTTTGTGTGTATGTGTCTGTGTATGGAAGAAAGTAAATTAGTCAGACATAGCACAAGATATTTTAGGACAGTATACAAATGTAAATGCACCTTTTAAGAACACTTGGGGTGGATAGAGGAAGACTGCTGAAGCTGATTTCCCAAAATGTTGGTATCTCAGGTAGACCCACGTCTTATGAAAGACTTCCATTTCCTCAAACTGACCATAATTTCTTCCTATTTTAAAAATATGCTGTTCAAAGTCAAGAGCAGTTCTAGACAAATGGATGACAGGGCTTTACTCCTCCAGCCTGTCACATTGCAGTCAAGGTCAACAGGGCAAGGCATAGCAGAACAATGAAAATAATATGAAATCATTTCTTTTCTTTTTGCATTTCTAAATAAAGATACACCACACTGGTTTTGTAGTTGTTTTTTTTTGTTTTGTTTTGTTTTGTTTTGCTGTGGGTTTCTTTTTTTTTTTTGAGGGGGGGTGGGAAGTGGATCAGATTTCCTTAAAAAATGAAGTAGGCCCAGGGACATATTAGAGATATTACAGCACCAGACAGAAAAAATCCCTTCCTACTTTAAAAGTCTCATTTTTGAAAATAGATGTTACCATGAAAGTTCCAAGAACTCTGTTTGCATAAGATTTTATTGCTACTGTCTCTGTGATAATAAGTCAATACATATCAGCTTAATAAAATGAAAACAGAACAACAGCTGCATGCAAATATTAAAGCCAGATCACTGGGACATACAGAATTGATTATGAATGACAGAAACGTGAATGGGTCTTGGAAGAGCAGTTGATGTCATCTACTTGGACTTGTGCAAAGCGTTCAACAGTGTCCTACATGACATCCCTGTCTCTAAGTTGGAGAAACATCAATTTGATGGATGGACCACTCGATGGATAAAGAACTGGCTGGATGGCCACACACAAAGAGTTATCGTCAATGGCTCAAAGTCCAGCTGGAGACCAGTAACGAGTGGTGTCCCTCAGGGATCAGTGTTGGGACCAGTCTTGTTCAACATCTTTGTTGGTGACATGGACAGTGGGATTGAGTGCGTCCTCAAGTTTGCTGACGACACCAAGCTGTGTGGTTCGGTTGATACGCTGGAGGGAGGGAATGCCATCCAGAGGGACCTTGACATGCTTGGGAGATGAGCTGATGCTAACCTCATGAAGTTTAACCATGCCAAGTGCAAGGTCCTATGTTTGGGTTGGAGCAATGCCAGGCACAGCTACAGGTTAGGCAGAGAAGAGATTCAGAGCAGCCCTGCGGAGAAGGACTTGGGGGTGTTGGTGGATGAGAAAATGAACATGAGCCAGCTTCAGTGTGCACTTGCAGCCCAGAAAGCCAACCGTATCCTGGGCTGCATCAAAAGGAGCGTGACCAGCAGGTCGAAGGAGGAGATCCTGCCTCTTTACTCTGCTCTTGTGAGACCTCGTTTGGAATATTGTGTGCAGTTCTGGTGTCCTCAAATGGGCATGTAACTGCTGGAACAAATCCAGAGGAAAGCCACAAGGATGATCAGGGGACTGGAGCACCTCCTCTATGAAGATAGTCTGAGAAAGTTGGGGCTGTTCAGCCTGGAGAGGAGAAGGCTGCGTGGAGACCTCATAGCATCCTTCCAGTATCTGAAGGGGGCTGTAAGAATGCTGGGGAGGGACTCTTCTTTAGGGATGGAAGTGATAGGACAAGGGGTAACAGGTTACAACTTAAACAAGGAAAGTTTAGATTGGATATAAGGAAGAAGATCTTTCCTGTTAGAATGGTGAAGCATTGGAATGGGTTGCCCAGGGAACCTGTGAATGCTCCATCCCTGGCAATGTTCAAGGCCAGGTTGGACAGAGTCTTGGGTGACATGGTTTAGTGTGAGGTGGCCCTGCTCATGGCAGGGGGACTGAAACTAGATGATCTTAAGGTCCCTTCCAACCCTAACTATTCTATGATTCTATGATACTATCTCCTGATTAGAAAAGAGGAGAACCCGCAGTATGTATAAAATAACTGTATCAGGTTTGGTGGAATAACATTATCAAAAATTGCTGTAGAACCATTAGTAGTAGGCTTTTTCTTGCTAAAAGGAACTATTGGCATATTGTATAATCTCCTTCCATGCTTCTAAGCAGATATAGGACTATTAGAGACAAAGAGGCACTAGAGGACTTCATCTAGTTTAAGTGGTGAGATTCATCTTCCTAGGTGCATTGAATTTAGTCTGAAACATCCTTTAACCAAACCAAAGCAGTTGTAACTCATGCCACTGAAGCAAAGAATCAGGGCTTTAGATTCCGTTTCAAAGCTAAAAGAAACATAATTTAATCTGCAACACATTTCTGTCTTTTTGGATGCTAAAAGCCCCTGTGAGTTCATGGAGAAGACTGCATGGGTTTAAAGTAAAAAAAAAAAAAAAAAAAAAATTTAAAAAGAAAAAAAAGATACAAGACAAAGAAAAAAGGAAAATCAAAAAAAAAAGAAAAAAAGACAATAAAATAAACTAATAAAAATAAAAAAAAATAGATGGTTACTAAGTAACTGAAAAGCTGAAAAGCACTCTTCTTTAGGAGCTTAAAGTATTTGGAAGCTAGAGAAATCTTGAAAGAAATCATGTTCACTTGTGTAGCTTACCATAAAGAAGTCAAGTGCAGCTCAGTGATGAGTCTAGTCATTTGTTTATAGATTGTGTTGGATGAAAGATTCTGGTCAAAATTAAAATTAGTTCTTACAAAGTACATTTCCCTCAGTTATCATGTGCATAAGTGTCATCCAATAATAAGAAATTTGTATAAGTCTAGATAAATTCAAAGTAAAAATTTTCTAATTCTTTTTTTATGAATTGCAAGGAGAGTTATGAGCAGTTCAGACTTGGGTTTTGTGAAGTAATTTACTATTACTCATGTATCATTGAAATGTTGCTTAACCAGGGAATACTTGCAGCATTACACAGCAACTGTGCAAGAATTTGATTTAGGTCTCAGTTCTAGTAGAATCAATATGGAACATCTCCCCATCTGAGGTTTATTTCTTCAGAACTGGCTGTTATCCACTGGTAGTGAAAGAAAAGTTCCCTGGAGTATTTCAGAAGGTGAAAAAAAGGAAATAAACTAACACTGGGAAGCAGTCAAGTCACCAAAGTGACCTCACTCCTGTTACACATAAGTCCACTATTCTGTAATTTACTGTTAACTATATTACATGGTATGGACACCACTTGCTCAACAGTGCAAAGATACAGAAAAACTTGAACAAATAAAAAGCAGACTTAACATGGTATGTGTTGAGTCAAACCCCCATAAAAATTAAGACATTTGGAAATCTTAACAAAAAAAAAGAATATTTGTTTCACTCTTGGTTGATAGAAGTTATTCCAAAACTTTTGCAATCAAAGGCGGATCCATATAGGAATGAACATAATGACAGGGGAAAACGAATTGGTGTGGGTGATGGTATCAGGATGTTGTCTTTTATATGTCCAAAGGTTTCTTTCCCAATAACAGTTATTGGAACAGTCTGAATACTTTGGTATATTCCACACTGAGCTTTAATCCTATGATTTCTGATGCCAAGGTAATATTTTCACTTCAAAGAATTGCTTTGAATTGGTAAGAATACACTCAATATTTCTCATAACTTTTGCTTTATAAAATAAAAGCTGTGTGGAGGAACTTGTAAATAAATATTAAATTAACATCAACAAAAGTGTGGTGGGGAGAAGGAAATCAGGAAAAGCTGGGCTTTATGGAAAATTAAGTAAGACTCTGGAGGTGGTGGGCATCAAGACAAGGAAGGGATTATGGGAGAAAGAATCTCAGGTAAATTTTCCTTTGTATTGCTTATATGGACATACATCCTGTTTTCTTGCTGAAATACTATTATTTATTTGATCCCCCCCCCCCCCCCCCCGAGAGAAAAGGGATAGTCATAGAAATAGGGATAGGTACTTTGCATGAGTTGCATTACATACATTCGTATGTTTCATTTCTGCAGAAGCACGGCTTTGAATGTCACCTGAGGTCCAGTAATTCTAGTTTCCCAGTATTCTGAACACAATAAAATCCCCTTCCTAAGTCCAGTTCCATACCACTCTGATTCTATTTTCCCATAGAATCATTTGCAATTTCCTATTTAAAATCAATGTTTATATTCATCCAGTTTTTACCAAGAAATCTTACCCAGAGGTAACCAGGGAAAACCTCTTTGTTTTCAGTGGATCTTCATGGACTCGCGCCTTCCAGAGTTCTGACTTTTGAACCCTCTGTGTCAAAGACGATAATTTTCCTCTACTGATTGTGTACTAAAGCAAAGTTAGATCCCTTAATCCAGTGGCCTTGAAGATTCACTAGTGATATGGATAATGAAAATGCCATCTTAAAGAAGTGTTCAGGTGGTATTTTCCCATCAAACACCTGTAACTGACAGTAACTCTTGAACCTAAATTCTTTCTTCTTTCTTTCCCTTCCTCCATTCTATGCTTGTGCATCCTTGTGCGTGTATCCCCCTCAAACATATTTTTGACATGCAGAAATACTGCTTTAAACTTAATCAAAACCCAGTCCTTCCTGACTAAGTATTAACTGAGGTATTGTCTGTATATTTTCACAGTTAGTTTAATCCTGTTGTATAAAACTGTGGCTATAAGATAGTCGAACTCACCAGCTTTAAACTGAGATTACAATTGAGTGGAGAAACTGGTGAAATGGAATTACACCAACTTTACATCAGGTTATCTGAGTTTGATCTTCTGATTAAAATCTGATGTTGATAGCATACAGATGACTCTTGTACTACCAACCAAATTATTTGTTTGATATTTCTGCAGGGTCAAAGCACAGGTAAACATGGACATTCTGTTTGTACCCAGAAACATAACCTTTTAAAAAAGACAAAGCGACTAAAAAAGTCTGGAAGTCTTCTCTCCAGACTTCAGAGACAATAGTCATATTTGTCAGTGCTTGCACACAAACACAACCTGTGACCTGAATACACATGCGCATCAAGGTAGCTAAAATAAATCAGACTAGAGATCTGGCCAGCTCAGTGTCCTGTCTCTGACAAAAGTGTAAAGCAAATATCTCGTGGAGGGTGAAAGATCAGGACAAGTAGAAGAAAACAAGGAAAGTGTTTTCGAGTCATTTCTTAGCTACTCACCACTTTGAGGCT
Source organism: Pezoporus occidentalis (assembly GCF_034315485.1). Lineage (NCBI taxonomy): Eukaryota > Metazoa > Chordata > Aves > Psittaciformes > Psittacidae > Pezoporus > Pezoporus occidentalis. The sequence continues at coordinate 1,074,188 of NW_026913274.1, forward strand.
CAAGAGATTCCTGAACTGGTGCAGTGCCTCAGTGTTCAGTGGTCTGAGAAGGATTTCTCTGCCAGGAACTTTCCCATTCTCCCTTGAAATGTTTACCCTGTTGGTATTTAAAATTCAAAAGAACTGTGAAAAAGAATAACGTGCTTTTGTACTAAGGTGGTCAACATCATAGTGCCATAGAGAAGGAAACAGGCAAATATGGAAGCTCAAGAAATTTGAATGTCCAAAAGCAGAGCTGCAGATTAAGCTTCTCCAGTATCTGGTTGCAGCTCTAACAAAGAGGAAGACATACACTTGTATGTTGCATTGAGTATTCCAGCAATAAACTAGCAACTCTCAAAACTTCTCTTAACATATGAGAAATGGAGAAGTAAAGCCAGTGACTTCGAAAAAAATATGGCACAGATTCTCCTCTGCTAAAAAGCAGGGGCATTCACTTAAATTTGTGAGTAATTGACCTTACCTCAGATGAACGTTTGATTCAAACTGTTTTAACCCAGTGTAGATGCTACAAAGAGCATAACACAGGCATCAGCTTCTTCATAGACATCACAGCTCATATCTAAAGACAGTTGTGGAAATAAATACCATTTTTATGACATAACTCATTTAAGCAATTTCAGATACCTAATGCAAAGTTAGCAAATCACCTCGTAGCAGTCTATTTCCCTCCATTGAATACAAAGGAGTCTTGAGTGGTAAGCTCAGCAGCAAACAAGATTTGCTCAGCAGTAGTTTTTTTGTCTTTCAGTGATGACAAAACTGAAATACAATAAAGTTTAACTAAGCAGGCACACTGCTGGAACACAAGCCACCTTGGCAAAGCACCTGCACTATACTCCCTCACGCTGGAGAACAATGCACAAGAGTGTTCCACAAGTCTCATGCTTCCCCAAGACAAGAAAGATCTGGAAAGAGCCTGCTTAAATAAATATTTTCTTTATTTTATTTTTTCCCTTTCTTTCTAGAATGGCACTATGGATTGCTCTTTCCATTAACTTTGGGAAACAAACATCAGTTTTAATAGAGCTTGATGTGTTTAATAGCCAATGTAAACTATGCCTCCACATTGATTATGTGCACTTTGGGCAATTTTCTTTCAGTGAGGACTTTATGGGGAGAATAACATGCTTTTCATTTTTCTCAGTGTGATGCAGTTACATCCTGTAGGGCTTTGTATAACATGTGCACATCAAAACACATTTGGCTTCCTTGACAATAATATATTTTGGTCTGGAAGAAAAATGAACCACTGCATGACTCATTTTAACTCTGTATAATGGATTTATTTCAACCTTTATAAACTTTATATAGCCAAGCCCAAAATTAGCTGTAAAATGACAGTATGATGTTTTGGGTGATTTTTTTTTTTGTTGTCACTTGCAGGAATTTGAGCTCTGAGTGGGTCCAAAATTTGCTAGTGGCAAATGGTCTGCCTTCATGGGTAACAGATCCTTGTATTGTTTCAGAAGATAAAATTTGTTTATTTGATAATTTTCTTCACTGGAATAAAAAAAAAAAAAAAAAAAAAAGAACAAACCAACAATACTATTGAGCTTTTTTAACCAAGTTTCAGTTGCAGGTCTCAGTCCTGTTGCTGCTGGATAGGTGCATCTGTCAAAGAATCAGCCTTCTGCAGAATCTCTTAGTTGTAACAGAGCAACCAGAAATTTAGCATGCGTGCACACACAGCTCTCAGCATGTCACTAGACCTGAGAGTCAAGTTTCCAAGAACTTGTAACATACCTACTTTGACTTAAATCTGCTATCAAAACCAGGGCAGTCTGAAGAGTGAGTGGAATAGCTGTTAGGATGCGCTTTGCCCTTTTCTGGATCTCCACTGAGAGCCCTTGATTATAAAGAATAAAGTTCACTGGACATAAACAGCAAACATCAGTAGCAGTGAAAGGAAGAGACCTTATGGAAAGCTTTATGTAGTGTTCAAATTGTTCATAGCACTGTTAACTTCTTTCCTTCTATGTAATTCTTTTAAGAACTCAGTTATGATCCGAGTCTTTATGACAGAGGAAGAGTGTAGGAGAGATATCATATGGCTTTAGAAGCATACTAATACTGCAGAATTGTCAAGATTTATTTATTTTTCTACAAGAATCTTAGAAATGTAAAATAGTTATAAGTTGTGGTAATAGTTGCCTGAGTTTATAAAGAGACTGAGTGCTTTCCTGTTGTCTTGTGGATCAGCAAATTTGCACTCCACCAAACTCATCTCTCTCTCCCTATGTAAATATATAGAACTATAAAGATAGAAGATCATATGGCTGTGATTCAGATGCCGAGTGATTCAGATGCATGGCAACATTGGAATCGTACTGAGCAGTTCCAGTCTCTCCAGTTTATACTCCCGAGCAACTCTAAAGCTGCATAATATGTAGAGACATGCATGATAGCTAATGCAAGAAGTTGGACTGTTCTTAATGATTTATGTAGCATAGGGCACAGTGGACATTGAAGGAAGAGTTAAATGGAAAGCCATCAAGCATGAAGAAATGTCTTTTGAGAAAAGATTTACAGAATGACCCAGTGGATGGACCTTGTCTGATTGTAATCTGCATATGAGCCCAAGGCAGGGGGGAAAGGGACTAAAAATCAACACTAGAGTAATTTGCCTGATAATAGAAAATTAAAGAACTGGAGAGGCAAGCAGCAGCCTGCAAAATTCATGCAGATTTGGATCTGCTGTATAATTAGCCACAATAGTTAAACTGAAAAAAAAAAAATGAATGACATCAAATTAGAGAAAGATTTCTGTAATATACAATAAAATGGCAGAGTTTATATAAAAAGGGAGGCTTAGATAGTGGGGAGAAATTAAAAAAGCTAGCAAAGTACTCATAATCTGAACAGTAAAAAGTTTTGATATGATTAGACAAGCATCTGTGACTTTACAATCAGTACAGGTTGTAGTGCGATAATGAAATAAAATTGATGTACAATGTGCTTGCGCAGAACAAAACTACCGTACAAGCATATACTTCAGGGATGGGTTTGAATGACACTCAAAAGAATGAAGTGGTAAGGGAAGGATTTGGAGTTTTGTGCCCTGCATACATCTTTAATTACATTCTAAAGATTAAATGTAGCAACATCTTATCCTTTTTGGGGTGATGTGTATGAAAGCTAAGCTTCTCTGGAAATTAGGTCAACATAGTATAATAATACTGGCTTTGTTTGTTGTTGAGACAGGTTCTTCCCATGGGGTGAACTTGAGTCCTGATCTGTGAAAGCTTCTGGGCAGAGGAACTGCTGTAATATTTTTCTTGTGCTGTCACCCAATTTCCTACCATAGACAAAAGATATAACATTCTTTAATAGAAATAGGACTTGATCAGGATTGAATCCAGGAACCAGGACTACATGAGGCACTTAAGACTAATCTGCCCTCGAATGCAAACACAAAAATATACACTTATATTTTCTATTTCTCCTTGAAGTAGCAGGGTATTGGTGCCTTCACTGTATACTTCCAACACAGGTAACCAAGGACTTTGGACACTGTAACTTTCATTATACATCAGCACAGATGCTTATCTTCATTCAAGTGAGTATTTGATTTAGAATGTTTTTAAGGACACTCTTATGCTGTGTAGTGACCAGATATGTTTGACCATAGCTCTTGGGCCATCGAAGGCTGTAGATTATAGTTTGAAGACAAGTGAATTAGGAGAAAAATAAACTAGCTTTCCTAAGGCCCTAAAATCTGTAACTGAATAAAAGACAAATACCCTTAATAATCAGCCCTTCAATCTAACATCTGTGTCACTTTTCCCTTTTCTTCTGCTTTTGTCCTATTGTGTTGAACCTAGGAACTGTATTTTTATTTTTCAGCTAAGCAAACTCAGTATATCTGTCTGATTCTGCTCATTCCTCTATGGCTTCTATTGTGTTTGGTGAAAAAATAATGTGGCAAGTGTGCTTTGAATTAATATATATCTGTAAAGAGCTGATTCATGAGCAATACTCTTACTTAGAAATATGCTGAAGAGTCTCTGGGTTTTGTAGAGCATCTTATATCTCTGTGTTCTCTTTTGAGCATCTGAGTACTTGAATAATCTAATACCAACGCCTGGCCTCGAGTCTAGGTACAATAAGGATACACACTCAAACACAGTTAATTACAACAGATTAAAAATTTACTATGTTTTTGCTTTTGTTCATTTGTTTGGTTGGGTTTTGTTTTTGTTTTTGTTTTTTTTTTAATTGGAGCAGGTGAGTACTTAATGCATGTATTCTCACACCAAATATTATTTAAGCCAACTGAAACTTAGTCCTATATTCTCAGGCCACCTATATATACATTTTAATGATAAATCTAATTCCTTTTTTTCCCTGATCAAGTTTCCACTTAAGCAGAAGCACAATGCAAACTTGGAAGTGAAAAAATGACCTAGGCAAAGAGAAATAAGAACAGATTTCACCTCTTGAAATTAACTATCTTCCTATTTTCTCTTTTTTTCTTTTCACCCCACAGTCATCATGATAAACATCCTTTCTATTTTTATTATTACTAGACAAAAGATAAACAGAAAAACACAATAAATGAGCAGAATTCTGAACATTAACCTACTGTCCATTAGAGATACTATGAGACCCAGCATAGCATGGCCACAGGCAGTTTGTGGAAAGTAGAAGTGTTGGTTAGAGAAATGAAATTTAATTTTATCCCCCCTCTCTCTCTCTGTCTCTTTCCTTCTTTGCTCAATTTATTAACTATCTATTACTAAGAAGACAAAATAAAAGCCGTAAAGGTTACTTGAACCTGAAAGACAACTGGTTCAAGTTGACAGAAATAAACTGCAGATGAAGTCTACCCTTGCTTGTTATAATGACTTCTAGAAGTTACAACTGAGTAGTGTTTAGGAGATACATCTAGACATATTTGAACTTTCCACTATCATTTATACATGCACTCTGTTTAAAATAGAAATTATTGTACTCCATTTCACATAGGGCTAAGACAGCTGCTGATCAAATTTTGGAGCACCATGAAGCACAATGTACTGCAGAGACTAGATCTGGTCTTGAGGAGTTTCTTTATAATTAGCAGGAGTCAGAAAGAACAAGTTTCTTTTTCTTGAGAGTTAAAGAAAAGGATGACTACTGGAATTTCAATAGTGTAAGACGTAACTGCGCTAGATAAATTCTGTAGTCTCAGTTTCTGGAGAAAATTAACTTCCTTTATACTATGATCAAAATCATATCTTAATTCAAAACTGAGACTCACTTTAATGGAAATAAAGACTGAATAATTTTCAATGTGTAAGAAAGTCCCCGATTATGTTTCCTCTGTGACAGTGATAAGAAAATAAATTATTTTCTAGATATAGTTGTTTTCCCACTGCGTTTCCTTGCCTGGATTTCTCTGTTTTATATGCTTTACAGAAAAATGTTCTTTTTACCTCTAATACCACTATAATACTTCATGTTTATTCCCTATAAAAAATAATCAGTCCATTTTCTTTTAAGAAACAATAATCAGAATTTTGATAACTAATGTTATTCATATAAAAACACTTTTCATAGTTGGCCACTACCGACTGACAGTCAGAAGGCAAAACAACTGCTCATTTATCTGCCAGGAGTTTCTCATTAAGAATTTTTTGTTAAATATTTAATCAAACCAGGACCTTTCACTTGGACTGAGGTTAGACTTTCTTTTCCAATTATAATATTTTGTAGCCTTCTGTAGTAAATTTAGAAGTTGGCCCTTTCCTCTTCTGTACTGGTCTTATATATTTCCACTCATAAATTTAACAGAACTCCACTTTTCATCATCACTAAAATATTTGACGGAGGGTAGAAAGAAGAAAGAATTAAACAAATGTAAAAAAAAATTCTACAGTAACTATATTTCAATACTCTAATTCATCTATTTAAAATATTCTATTTATTAATCTATCCACCAGCCTATATATCTATCTTAACTAACACTGTAGAATAGATGAGATGAAAGAATATATGCCATCAAACATAAAAGTCCAGTTAGAAAATTCAGATAAAAACCTCAGACATTCCACTTATGCCAATAGGCAGTTGAATAAGATTTATTTCTGTTGTAAAACATCAACAAAAGATTTTGGATATTGTCAAAGTTAAGAAACCAGCATTCAGCTTCACGAGATATATTCACCTACTTCCAAGTAAAGGTCTTCATTTCACATTTAAGATTGTATTTAAATAAAGAAAAAAGAGGAAGGTTTTTTTTTCAATTGTAAGTGTGTGTGATGTAGTTACTAAATGTAATAAAAAGTTCCTACTCTTCTCTAGAAATAGAAGAAAAAATTATACACAATTAACACAGTGGACATTTCCTAAGTTGTAATCAACAGGACTAAAAAATCAAGAAATAACATGAAATTTGTTTTATTCTATTTCCATATATCTCCTGACAGTTGTGACTTTTTATTACACCTCTTATTTTTTATCTGTATGATATTTTCTTTCGGATATTTTTGGCTTGGCTTAAAGTACTGTATTGATCAGCCTGTGGACTTATCTGATTGTCTTTCAGACTAAAGTCCTCTATTTAATTAATAGCAGAAGTAAAGAAAAAGAAAGGGTGCTATCAGTTGTACTGCCTGTGCCACTCCCAAACAATTGGGTCAACTTGCTTTCCACAAACAAGGCAAGAATACAAGAAGTAAACACGTGCAGACTGATCTGCATTTTGATATGCTTTCACAGTTTCCCTCTATCAATAAGTAGAACCCTCATGACCCTCAAATATGCATGAGATCATAGTAAGTGATCGGACCTAGCATCTATATGCTTGTCCTAAAAAACTTCTGATTTAAAATTTACAATTTTGGATGTATTGTCACATTCTCACAGTGAGTTTCACAATAAAATACCTTGTGCTATCTGGATATTTTACTGGACAACTTTTATCATTTTTCATGTGCGGAATAATCTTGATTTCAATTTCTTTACCAATCAGGACTATACATGAATGGTAAAGAGCAAACATATGCCCTTCCATCTGTTCACTCTTCAGCCAGAAGATTCCCACATGGTTTCATGTCTTCTCATCTGAAAAGTCCTTCAGGCATTCTACCATCTTCACCTCCCTTCTGGTGATAGCAATGAAAGATATCCTTACTTGAGAATGATGGTTTAGCAATAATGACTTGTAGAGAAGGACTTGAAAATTTTCCAAGCATGGTGTTCTCATCTGAGTTTGTCACACTTGCTCTTCTAATTGTGAGCAAATCAGTCCTGTCTGTAACTTTTTTTCCTACACATAGTAATTTTTTTTTTTTCCTGGATGTAGATCTTGTCGTTGTTGTTTTGGTTTTTCCCCAGAAAGAAGTTTGAGACTTTGAAAACAGGCCATAAATTCAGTCTGTGTAGGTTTTATCTGGATGTACAATCAGAAATTACAACTTTCAGTTCTATCTGATATAAAGAGGAGAAGATATATTTCCTTAATATATAATTCCATTTAATGAGTAACTGCTCATTATTACTAAAAGTTAGTTAAGACCATTCTGGATATTAGACTGATCAATTAATTTTGTTCCTCTCTATATCTAACTAAATATTTTATAAGATCAAAATAATTATTTTACCTAATAGTGGGATATGCCAATTTTCCACCACTCTTGAGAATGAAAAGTCTGAAACTCATTTGTATAGTGTTTTTTTTTTTGTTATTTCCTTTCCCTTTAAGACCACTTCTATCATACTTTAAAGCAAGAAAAGTCTAATACCTATACATATCAGTACAACGCAAGTGTACTGAAGGATTTTTTCAAGACACTTAAAGGCAGTCTCCTTTGGCTAATTTGCAAATACAGTTTTTGATTTAAAATAGAAAGATGACATATCCCTCCCTGGGAGAAAACTCGCAACAGCTAATGTTCCTCCAGAAGTGAGTTATGAGAAGAAGCCTCAGATGTATTAGAGATGAAGGTTAAATTCTAAGGCACTAATTTGTTGAAAAGGTGAAGGTAGCTAACTAAAGAAAAAAAAAATCGATACGTCAGGTCTGAAATATCTTTCTTCCTCACCAAATATTAACTGGTAAGTTACAGATCTCAAGAAGAGCAAATGCCATAAAATTAAGCAAGCTAGTTTCACTTATGAAATGTTGGTGCAGAGCTATTGTAAAGGTAAACATGCATATCTTTGACATGTTAAGATATTTCTACATGAAATATTGATTCTAATTTAATAACTTGAGAATATTAATAACAGAGAAATAATTTTAAAAGCCAGATAACTTTTTTTGGCTATTTCATCTTTCCTTTGCCTCCTTAATATTTCTCGCAGGTTTAATGTCCCAGCTTCTGGTGTTAATCAGCATAGCCCTTATTATGTCAACTAATTAAGTAGATAATACTAACCCAGTATTTTATTCATACGTATACATGAGATCAAACTTACTTGGGAGTTGAAGGTCAGCAGGCAAAATTCCGACAGAACACAGAAAGGATGTGGCTGCACAGATGAAGTGGACAAGGCCTCCATAATAGTCCATGAAATTTAATGGCCCATGCTTAACACTTGCTCTTTTCTAGACATGGGTATTTGAACAGTGTTCCAATGCACACCTCAGAGTCCCAGCAGAAACAGGGAACAATGAGCCTTCAAATCTGAAGAGCATGTTTTTACTGCTTCACAAAAAAGAAATCTCTGTCAGTGATATAGAAGCAAGCTATGTCTGCCTATATCTGCCTGAACTTAGGCAGCTGTACGTTAAAAGTCTAAGTTTGAATTAGAACTTTTCAGCAATTTTTAAAGTCAACAGAGATGTCTCTCTGTTTGCATAGCAGCTGAGCCATACTGCTGGAAATTCTCATCCCAGAAGTTGGTCTTTCCTTTCTTTTTTCTCCATGTTCTCAAAACCTCTTTGCCTTCTCTTTCCTTCCTTTCTTTCTAAATACAACTTGGTTTGTTTTGCTTTTCTTATGCTTGGCATACCCTCTTTGTTCCTTCTCCCCATGCTGCAGAATCACTCACTAAGATCCCAGAGACAGAAAGCTCCTTTTGCCTTCCTCATGTTTTGCCACTAGTACTGCAGTCTTCTGAATTATAGGGAAAGGTGCTTGAATGAAAAGGTGAAGTCTTCTTTCATATGTCAGTCTCTTAAAAAGAGAAGATATTTGTGTGTATTTGCAGAATCATATTAACAGCAGAAGTGATGATTTACCATATCAAGTCAAAACCTGCTGTTTTTCTGGGTCCTTATTTTAGGGTGCCTACACTGCTCCTCAAAGTAGGGGAAATTTCCAATCAATTTTGGAATTTGGGGACATGACAAACCAGTTTGGTCAATCAATATTTAGACTGCTACTAAATTATATTAACAGAACCACTGCAGCTTAAATTCCTTTCAAGGCTGCAAAACTCTTGAAATAGTCAAATGTAAAGAAGTATCTGAAAATACAGGAGTTCAAATGCTGATTTTAGGAGGCACTGTGACAATTTGTCTATCACATTGCTGTGTAACCTTAACTTTTTTAATTACCCAAATTACTTTTAAAATATCTTTATAATACTTTTAAAATGTCTTTTCTTATGCTTGGACTTCCTATCTTTTTTGGATTTGAATAGCTAAGAAGCTTATCAACCTTTCAGGCAGCTTCCTAGAGTAGTGGAAGAAAAACAATAGCATTGAGACTTGGTCCCTGTTCAGACCCATACCACTACAATTAATTTATATTTCAAGCAGGGTAAGTTAACAACCTGCTTATTACCTGAGTAAAACCTCATGTACAGAGAAATTTTAGGCCTATACCAATCAATTCTTGATATGCTTTTCCACATTTTAAGCAGTGTTGCCTGAAAGCATTGTGTGTATAAGAGGGATGGATATGTGTGCAGGCTTAGACCAATAATCGACTTACTGAAGTTTAACAAGTTAACACATGCTGTATTTCTGCTTATGTAAGTCCTTAGCAAAGGTGAGATAATGAAAGGGCTTTAAGATAACTTTCATTATGATTCATCTGTTACAGACTCATAATGTGCACATTGAACAAAACTGAATTTCAGCTGATACTCATCTGATGAGCTGCAGGGACTTGACTGTGTTTACACCCTGAGAATGGCAAATGTATCTATCAAGACAAGGTTTCTATGCAAATAAAAAAGGAGCAGCATTAGAGAACAAGATTTGATCAGAAATACTTAGCAGTTCTCATGTCGGTTGGAAGTGTAATAATGTTAAAAATGTAAAGCATGACAACAGTAAAAACCTTGCTAAGGAGGTTAAAAACCAATAAAAAAACCCTCTTCATTTTGCTTTCCTCGCATCCCTGTCCCCAGCATTCCTTTTTATCCAAATATTACAATTTTAGGCAGTAGAAGAATTTAACTAATAGACAGGCAGATCATTAGTGTTATGCTATTCTGATTTCAGGCCATCAGTGATGATAATAAAATATAGAACACCAAATTTTTCAGTAAGCAGAAGTCTCAGTCTCTAATACATACTTAAGCTTATTGATCACACTGGTTTATGCTATAATAAAAGTGCAAACATATGCACGCACCTTTTGCAAATAAGAAAAATCATTCGTCTTGGGCTATCTCCTTCTATGTGCTTTCACAGCAATTCAAAAGTCATAATAGATAATGGGAAAACAAAGTGTTTGTATTTCATGAATGACCTTGGAAAACTTGCTAGATTTCTCTGTACTGCAATTGTAACATTGGGCAGAGAAATTCATCCTTCTGTAAACATTTGTGAGATCCTCTAATTCTTGCTTGCATGAAAACGACTATTAATTTTATTTCAGTTTGAATTATTACAAAATGGTTAAACATATATTACTGTGAGCATACATTTTTTTGGCTAAAAAAGAAAATAATATTTTAAGACCCAATTTTTTTTGTTTTGTTCAAAAAAATATTTAATTTTATATTTAATTTTATTTTATATAAGAAAGATAAATTAAAGTAAATATACTACATATATGTACACAGCAGTTTGAATGAAAAATAATTATAAGCAGACTTTTTAATGTTAAAAATATTCAGTTTCAGTATCTGAGTGTTTTTAGGTGGCAAGTTGAAAAATTATTTTAAGAAGAGGTTCTAATCTACCCTCTGCCTATAAATGGGACTAATTTTACCTGCATGTTCTTTTTTGTAGTTTCTTCACATTAGCTTTGATACTTTAGAGAAGTAGATATGTATTTCTTCTTTGACTCGCAAGCAGATATTCTATCACATTGATATCAGTGTGGTATTTTCCGTATGTTCATATTTGCAGGACATTATATGCAATTTAAAGACCAAAATGTAAAAGATAATGATATTAAAAAAAAAGTAGAAAAAGAAATTGACATGAGAATCGGCAAATCCTAGACACTGATCATATTTTGCCTATAACAATGGAAATTTTATCAAAAATTTTGACAGCAAATTTAGATGAGATCCTGTGCCTTTGTGTTCATCCTGAGATACATACTTATATGCAACCCGAAGCAGGATGGTTGGGTGGATCATGGTTGAAACAGTGCCACTGTCCATCCAGTCCAGGGGATCCAGGGGATCCCTCCTTGCTCTTGACATAATTGATAAGGGAATTTTGCTTTTTTTGTACCAACTCAGATGTTACTACAGGTGCAGGCACTTCCCCAAAGGCTTATGAATATAACTTGTCTGTTGTATTCACATGTCAAATATTGTTTGACTACCAGAGGGTCAAAAGTTAGATAGCCTGCCTGCTCTGATGTTCTAATCTGTTTTTCTGCTATTACCTTCCACAGGTGGAATGGAGATACATGTTCTTGCAGCTCAGACTTGAATGAAGGTGAAATGAGAGTTATAATACTTAAGTTGTGGCCTAATTATTGCATCTCATGGTCTGCAAGGTGCTCCTGTGTCTGTCTAGTGCAATGCAGACCTGTCTAGGATGGAAAAACATACATGCAGCCAGACTTTGCTTATCCTAATATAGCCTAAGCCCAGCATCTTTTATGCATCTCTAGTTATGACTTACAGAATTCTGTGGGAGAGTGAAGCACTGGAATTCTTTAGGACAAGTACTGTTTTCTATTTGTGGGTTATTTTATTTTATTTTATATTTTTACTTTATTTTATTTTAATTTAATTTTGTTAAAAGACAGATTAATAAATGAACTCAAGCAGCTAGTAGAAAGTGAGACTTCTGTTTATGGGGAAACTTTTGAGATTTATTTTGGAAATTTGTAAGTAGGCCAACATCTGAGCTCTGAAGAAAGAAGAAATGGAAAATAACTCAGTGTGGTTTTTTTGAGGTGTGATGAGTGAAAATTTCCTTTCATTTCCAGGGCCTCTACAAAGCTCTACAAAGCACAGAAATGCCTGGACTGTCTTATTTACAATGTTTTCTGTGCATCTGTGTAAAATTAAATAAATTATTCCATACAAATTCCAAATAAAATATATGGCAAAAGTAAATTTTTCTTATGGATGTTGGCCATATCGACTGAAACCTTGTCCTTACAAATTCCCTTTTTTGTATAATGCAATTGTTATAACTTGGCTGAAAAAAAAAGAGATGTGCATAATGAATTTTGGCATTTCATATTTTACTTAACAGTGAACTGAAAAAATTTTGTTCTTCAGAGATTTCTGTTCTGATCCCCAATACAGTGGTGGCCGTGGGGGGGATACTATTTATTTCTCTTTTTTTTTTTTTAACGGTAAGACTTAGAACTTCACTTAATAATGGTTGTTTTCTGCTGATCAAGCTCATCAGTATTCGTTAATAACTATAGAAGGACAAAATCCAGTGCAAAAGAAACTAAACCCCCAAATGCCTTAGTCTGCATTCTCATGGGGGTAAAGTTAAATTACTCCCACAGTACTCACCTGAGGTGTTGGCATGTTTTTTAGGATTTTGTCTCTTGCTGCAATCACCTGTCTTCATCACGTACAAGGTTATACATCTCCTCACAGGAGAGCTTAGTTACAAGCATAATCACAAGAAGACAGTAATAGCTACTTAAAATCTTCAGCACCTGCAAGGCTGCTTGTCTTCCTCTCAGTAGACTCCACAGAGCAGCTATTCTTAACTCAGATCCTTAGGCAGCCAAATGAAGACAAGTGGAAAGAATTTGGACCAGTGTTCCCAGCAAATATTTAGGAATTGGCTGCTAGCCCACAAGACATATTCCTAGTCTAGAGAGAAAGAAGCAGCAGAAGTAACATTTGGAAGATTATGTGAGGTTCTACACCAACCAGCAGATCATGCTCAGTAGGTACAACATTAATTATAATAGAGCAATAGATACAACATCTGGTTCACCACAAGGCTCTACAAGTAGAAAGCCAGTTTTCAGAAGAGTTAGTTTATGTAGACATGGAAGCTCTGCGTGGACCATGGGAAAAAAAGAACACAAAATAAGTCATCTAACATAACAATTCAAAGTCAATTCAACTTAGTAGCAAGTTAATACATGTTGATGATTATTGAATATGCTGTGTTCACTGTCAGTATAGATGAGAGTTGAGGTAGTGTGGGGAATTTAACCTAAAAGTTTGAATCTGATTTATTTATGATTCTCTAGTTTTCAACTTCTAATTTTAAATAGGAAGTTTCAGGAGTAACAATGACCAAGATATGATGTATCTTATACTGATAGCTAGATTCAAACTTCACTCTATTTCAATGTACTTTTTTGTCTGCAGTTTACAATATGTAGTAGTTCACAATGTTCAGAACCCCTCTGTCTCTCATTGTTCTGTAATTATACAGAATAGGAAACTTTTTCACATTTTACTGTCTACAGAGACAACGGCAGAGGATGCAAAGAACTAATTGACCGTACACTGTAGCTGATGGGTAGCCGTAGGAGGAAGTTTTCACACAAAGTCCTATCATCTCCCAGTCACATGGAGGGTTTATAATATGCAGGCTGAATAACTGGGCAGGCATGAACAGGGTACAAATTGCTGATCTAACTCAAGCTTGAAAATTTGCATATATTCAAGTTCTCTCTAAGGCTATACAAATATATATGTATATATGTATGTGCACATAGAACCGTAGAATAGTTAGTGTTGGAAAGGACCTTAAGATCAGCAAGTTCCAATCCCCCTGCCATGCACAGGGACACCTCACACTAAACCATGCCACCCAAGGCTCTGTCCAACCCCCAGGGATGGAGCATTCACAGGTTCCCTGGGCAACCCATTCCAGTGCCTCACCACCCTTACAGTAAAGAACTTCCTCTTTATATCCAAGCTAAACTTCCCCTGCTTAAGTTTTAACCCATCACCCCTTGTCCTACCACATCTGTCCCTAATGGAGAGTCCCTCTCCAGCATCCCTATAGGCCCCCTTCAGATACTGTAAGGCTGCTATGAGGTCTCCACGCAGCCTTCTCTTTTACAGGCTGAACAGCCCCAACTTTCTCAGTCTGTCTTCATACGGGAGGTGCTGTTCATTTTGTCTTAAGGAGCCTGACTTCAGTAAATAGTTACAGAGATCTACTTCTTATCCTGCTGCATACTGGGAGCCTAAAGCACCTAGGAGGTAACTGAGTTCATCAGGATCAAAAATCTCTGGCAGAATCAATGAGGCAAACCCAGCTATCTTCAATTAAAGTTTTTTGTTGCCACAGTTTTTTTTTACCTGTGCACACATCAGTCTGGTAACAGTGACAATGGTTTTAATATTTGGAGCCTGATATTTGACACCCAAATGTTTCAAAGACAGTTCATCCTTGTGCCATGAGTACATACCTAATCTGTGACTTAGTTTATTGATCTGCAAAAAGGGAATAGGCTGAATCTGGCCCTAATTTTAGCAAAATTTTTGTCAAATCCATTTACTGCATATAAACGTAAGAATTTGGCCCTGTTCTGACAGCCAGTAAGCTGGAGTGCAAATGTTCTACATGTGCTATTTGACCTCTACAGTTGAGGATTTAAAACTTTAATTATCGGAACGAGAAGATGAGAACAGATTCTGAGTTAGCTACTTTTTTTGAATAGATATTCAGACTCCAGGGGGAATAGTGATTTGCAGGCTCATTGAGGGAGAAAAAGGATGTCCTTTCTTTCCTAGGTGTACAGAGGGAGGAACAAAAGGGGGCCTTGATACTGTTCCATTAAAATAAATCACTTCTCAATCCAGGCGAGAATTTGTATCAGAATATTTGATAATCGAAACTTTACCAACAAGAGCAAATCAGAGAGGGCATTTGATTACTCAGGGCCAGATCCTGCTAAGCCTCCCTCAGAAGTGTCTTACTGAATGCAAGAGCAGATCAGTATGCAGAAAGCTACCTAAATAAGGCTGTTAGACAGGGGAGTCTATGAAAGAGAGAGCTGTGTTGTTTCTTTGTTCTGGCGAGAGTTGGCAGTGGACATATTACAGGAGTACTAATCGTATAACCTGACCTCCAGCTGCCATTGAAAACAGTGAAAAACATTTTTCTTTGATTTCAGTAGAGACAAGACAGGATAGTTAGGGTTAATTAATTAATTACTTTTCAGAAAATACTTTGAGATCTGCTGATACAGAGATCCTACATAAAGGGAAAGTTGCATTGTAGTCCACAGAGATCTTTAGAGAGCTGTCATTCACTGATACCACAATACAATCATAATTTAGTAAAACTGCTTGCTTCCTTTCATTAAGGCAGAGGTATATTTTTAGGATTTAAATTCTCTAGTCAACAACAGAAGTAGTATTGTGGGAACAGGGGAGGGAATGAAAGCAGTGAAAAAGAAATTAGTTGATGGGTCTGTCTGGAAAGAAAATGTGACATAAATATGCAGAAATAGTCAAATACTTTGCTGAGACATTCTCTTAAAATTGCGTGTGTGTGTGTGTAATATCCTAACTTGATCAGTAGGATATGTCATTCTGGAAGTGAGCTACATATGATGCAGATTTCTTGGGAAAAAAAAAATCAAAACCAACATACATTAAATCCAAAATATTTCAAAAGATAAAGTCCTTTCTACCTTACTCTGTTGGGGCTTTTTTTTGGTAATCTTAGAAGAAAAAAAATAGCTTTGAGTACCACAAAGCAATGCTTCATTTCTTATTAACCCACCTATATTTTAAAAGTAAATATACTAGTATTTCTTTGTATGCATTTGTATGCACACCCATTCACTTACACACATATTCCCAGAGCCTTAGTTTCTGTGTCATTTTCAGACTTTTAGAGATAAATTACCCCAAAGCATCCCTAAAAATAAACTTACAAGCCTGATTATATATAACTTTTTAAAGACATAAAGAAAGTTAAAGTTCTTGCCCCAAATGATTATTAGCAGTAACAAATAGCCTGTCTGAATTCTCTTTCAGCTGTAGATTGCAGTACATCTTACAAGCAGTCATTTAGTTTTGTAACCCCCTGACAACATAGTATAATATTACCATTCCCATTTTATAGACCAGAAGAACCAAAGCAGAACAATTAAACAAGTCACCCAAAGTTATACAAGGTCTGGGGCAGAGCCAGGAATAGAATCAAAGTCTCTTGAGTCCCTGACCTTCATATTAAACACAAGATCATCCTCCCTCTATTTCTAGTTAGAGCATTCAATTCACCCCATCTGGTGTGCAAGTGTAATTTGTACCGGAGGGGTAATTCATCCCTAGAGGAAGGCAGGCGGGGCTTGCAAGGGGTGTCAGCTGTGAGCTCAAGATTTGCATACCCTGTACAGTCAATGAAACGAAAATTTCTCCCAAGGAGCATCTCTGGCAAACACATTAAAAGGGGCAATGGAAGATTCAGTTGAGACCTCTCCAAGCTTTTAGAAGGTGAATTTCCTCAACTGTTTTCTTCCTTTGATTGCACAGTTAAAAATGAAGTTTATCCCTCAATAACTTTAAGCTTCATATACTACCTTGAAACTGTCATTTGGTGTTTGGGACAGGGGATCATTTAACATCTTCCTCTTAATCCTGCAGGGGACAGTCTGTTGATGGCGAGTGTGTGCTGTTGGAACCAATCCTTTAAGTGGCCTTCACATGCTTAATTAGCCAGTGCGAAATGAATGCCTCTCAGCTATTAGCGTCATCATTCAAGCTCAGGAGCATTCTTTCTAAAGGAGTACTAAATGTTGGAAGGAAAGAATTGTAATAACATTAAGGAGAACTTTAAATTATATGTGTATGTGTGCCTGCACATACATATACAAAAAATACATACGCAAAAATGTCAATATTGTTTGGAAATTGTATGAAAGTTCCCACTTCACGTTTTAGGAAAACCTCTCTGGGAACTGAGGAGTTGTTTGCTAGTTAATTGACAACTTAATTGATTATTGTTTCCTTTCATGGCACTAATTAGGACAAAAACCTGATTTAATGTGGTAGGGTTGTCCTGGGAAGATTCCCGGCCAACTTGGGAGCTTCAAGTTAAGAATCCCAAATTTTTGATGCTTACCTGAAAAGAAGTATTAAACTTGTCCAGGTTCACCTATAAATAAAAGTTAAAAACAAACATTGCCAGAAGGCAGACCTGTCCACTGTGAATCTGAAACATTTTAGCTTCAACATTTTCAAAAAATCACAAAAAAAACAGAATTGACTCATCTTTCTCATCACTTCATTGATGATGTAATCCTGCTGTCATCAAAAGCTTTCCTCCAGATTTCTGTCACTGTATGGAAGTGGGAAGAAAATCAGGCTCAGCATCTGTGCTTAGAGCAAGAAGCAAGATGATTTGATTTGTTGTTTGGCATTACAACAGGTGAAGCGTCACTCATTTAAGTCCATACGTTTTACAGTAATACTGGGCCATTTCCTGCTAAGGTTGAAGTCAATGAGTGTTTTCCACACGAGTTCAGCAGTCAATAGGCTCATATTTTCTTTAATATTTCTCTTTCCTTCCCCGGGTGGGGGAAACCACTTCTATTGACTTCCCTTAAGGGGTCTAATCAAGCAAACCACTACTGACAATGTGCTTTCCCAAGTTTGGTCCTTAGCAGCTTGGAGCAGGAGGTGAGAGTGGCTGGAGAGCAGGGGAGTTTCCTCTCACCTGTGTGGAGCTGCTAAGGTTTCATCCCTCTTGCAAGCCTGCCATGCCATCCACTTGATTCAGATGTGTGGGGAGGGGATTAAATATGCTTTCAGTCTCCTTCAATACCTTGGCAGAGACTGAAGATTTCACCCCAACCAGGTCCACCTCTGAAAGGTGTATCTTGGGGGCATAATAATAATTTTGGGGGCCAATACAGGTGGAGACTGTGTTCACTCCTTTTCCTTTCTCATTTGCGACCTTTCCCTGGATCAACAACTGTGCAGAGATCTGCACAAACCCTTGCTCAGGCACAGATTTCTTCAGAGAAGGTGGCGCTACTCACATGAGTAAAAGTGAGCTGGATTGGACCCAAATTTAGTATTAAATCCTTGCAGTTCCAGAACTGTAGCTTTAACAAGGCTTATCTGAGATGAAGGCACATTTTTCAGTGCTCATAACAGCAGCAAGATTCTTATTATACAACATTTAAAAGCAATAATTTCTGCAGATTTAACCTCATAGATTTTCTAATACAATAAAATTAAATTTAAAAAACCCTGAATGCAGCAGATATAACCCCTTCATGTGCAATTAGCAAATTTTAAATAGAAACCTTAATATTAACATTATTCTTTATGCCTCGATGAGTGGAATATTATTTAAATTGATATGACATAAGAGAATATAAATAATTCCTAAGTGTAGATCTAAACTAGAATTTCAGACCATATTGAAATGGCAAAACATTATCTATTCCCTATTTCCCAATCTATCATTCATTACAAACCTGATGACACATTTTTCTCAAAGAGATTAAATTAGCATTAGAGTGCTGATAAACATTATAAATAAATACGAAAAGCTATTCTGAAAATTTGGTGTAACACAAAATAAATGTCCATGTTCCACCAAATTTCATCAACTTTCTGGTAGCTGAGAAAGTGTTGCAAGCAGACGCATAAGTTGAGAGTGAACTGCTGCTCTCTTCACTGCAATAAAAAATGTAAACCTATTAAAAAAGGGAAATTTAATTTAATTAAGGACAATTCATTATTCCAAACAAAGCTATAGTTCATAACGGAGAGAATTACAATTGGCATTTTTATAAAAGAAAACTAAAAATGTGCTCTGTGTTTCTTTGTACAAACTAGACAAAATAGTGGCTTTCTCTCCACAAGCTATAAGAGTAAACCTATAAAATCATGATTATCTATGATGAGAAAAATCTCTATCATCTATATACATTTTTTATCAAAGCATTAAGGGGAGAATGAGATCAGATGCATTGCTGTCAGTAGCTTCTTTTCATTGACTACTTGTCTTCACAGTTTCAGGACTTTGGGGTCTTGGAGTTTTGTGAGTTTCTCTTAATTTTTTTGTTATCGCTTTGTTTTGTTGTGTTTTTTTTTTCTTTTTTTACTATGCACTTCATCAAGAAATATACAGCTATAATGATAATAATAATGAATATTACTTTTTTGTGTGTGTGTGTTTCATGGCAACACTTTCAGAAGGGACCAGACCTGTGTAATTTTCATGCAGTCACTTTGGGCTACAGGTGGTTTAAATCCTTTGAGGTGAGTAGCTTAGGGTACAAATCCAGCAATCCTGTGCCAAAATTCCCTGCAAATTCACTAGGATCTGGCCTTTGCAAAATGACATTTTATTGTCTTATTAAGAGATAAGAAGCAAATGACAAGGGTCAGGCATTACCTGAAACTTGCTTTCTTTGAGATGCTCGGTAAGGAAGCTTATCTGAGTAAGGAAAGCAATACCTTGCCTAAAGCTTCTCCCTCTGTTTCCCACAATGGTCTCCAGAAAGCCAGAATACAATTCCTTTCCTAATACTATCAGGGCAGAATAACTAACTCATGGTACATTTCAAGATTGCTTGATATCTACAGCTACAAAATACACACAGCCTAATATTCTGACATGAACCTCATTTTCTCCATACCCTCAATCCAAAGCTGAAGTTCTGCCCATTCCACTTTTAAGGCTGGAATGGGCATAACCAGTCTGCAGTTTGATGTTGATAGTGAAAAATACATTTTCCAAAATTCTTCAAAGCCTGAATCGTCTGATACTGGCTGAACCCAGCTCACACTATGAGAAGGAAAGTGAAGAAGTGCTCTCAACAGACTGTGCCCCACCGATGGTGCTGGATGGTATGCTGTCTGATGTGATGGACAGCTTGGGTACATGCTTGACTTCTCTGACAGTCAGTAAGGCCAGGCATGCACAGAGATGCTTATGTGTCTTATAATTACATTGCAAATTAATTGTGCCTTAATCTCTTCATGAAATTATAAACGCCTGTAATTCCAAGACCTTGCCATCATAAATTCTTACAGGCCCCATGGCCAAGTCTTCACCAAGAGTAAATTGCCAGAACACTAATGAAGTTGAAAGAGCTGTACTGAATGGACAGAGTTAGTGCCTCTTGGAACCTGCAAGTTCAAGCAGCTAAAAAGAAAAGAAATAAATGCCTGAAAAAAATAGGTAGGTTAACACAGGGCTTTGAAGATTAATAGAGTGTTGAGGGTCTCCTACAGAAACAAGAGAGAGGGGAAAGGAGGGAGGGAAAAAGACACAGGATTGGGAGTCCTGAGGACCTTGATTTACCTAAGTGTGAGGTTAAAAAGCAAAACAAAACAAAGTACATGACACTTACCCCAGTTTAGTTTCTGCATGGGTTTAATCTCAAATCAAAGATATCTTAATATTCACATTCCATAGGTTGAAGGAGGGAGAGAAATTCATAGAAGAATAATCCATTTTCAGTTATAAAGCTTCATAAGAAAGTGGGTACTTTTACAGTAATAAGGAAAAAAATAATTTCATTTTTAATATGTATCAAGACTTGCAGGCTTCCCAATCTCTCTGTCAAAATAGAGCTGCTCTGCATAGAGCACTTCTCGGTGCTACCAGTAAAGTTTCTGTGGCAAAAGAGTAAAGGAAAAAATAACAAAAATATCCTAGAACCAACATGAACTCTGTTCTTTCTGCAGCTGAGAGTGGAATGGCAAATAAGAGGAAGTGCTTCCAGACGTACAAGCTAATCAACCATATACTCTGAAGCACAAGATTTGATTAACCTTAGCGTGTGCAGGTAAAAAAGCTGCTCTGAAGGCAACTTTATTTTTCTTTTCTTCTTCTTTCCTTTGAAGTGATAGGGCCAGGTTTTCAGTCTAGTTCTGGTCACTATTCCCTATTCTGTATGATCAAGAATACAGTCTTTGTAATGACATCTACTATGCACACAGCTCTTTGAAAGCATAAAATAACTCACCAAATCAGTCCAGCCTTGTTAAAGACAGGCACAGTTTTTTCTGTAGACCAGGATGAAATTAGGAGAAATGTGTGTTAGCAATTCTAAAATACGTTACCAGCCTCATAGTATATTTGGCAATTTACATAGCTCAAATATAAGGAAATCCATAAGCTGTACTATTAGATGTTTGAAAGCAGGCAATGGAATTGTGTTTGGCCTCATTCAGTGTTTGAAAAACTGAGACACACAGTCCCGCTTGGCTGTCTGTAATCATGATCACACCAAAGTACATCAGCAGTGCAGCAAGCTGCTCTCAATTTTAACACATCAGCAAAAAATGAATATGGTGAAACAAAAATGGTTCCAAATTCCTGTCTTCTATTTCTCCTTTCTCTGAGTTAACAGCAACATCACTCAAAACTGTGCCAGATCCAAAAGCCAGCAGCATTATCCTTCAGCTGTGCTGAAGCAGGAGGGTTAGCTTTGTTTTTACTCCAAAGCTGGTGTCACATAACTGGCCAATGTCTGGTTATACACTTTTATGGTTTGACATTGCCCTAAAGAAATAAATCCAGACTTCTGTGGATTTGCCTCTCCTAGTCTTAAGGGAGTCTCATAGTTGGCTCCTGTTGTACTGAGTGGATAATACTAAGTGATCATTTAATAAAATATTGAAATGTAAATACTTAGGCACAGTTAGTCGCTCAGATTTCCTGAATAATCACCACCATGGAGGGAATGAGCACAGCTCTACACATAAAACATTCAAGGGAAAAGCCATCAGAAAAGGTTTCTCTTTTTCAACATCATGCAAATTAGTTTCTTAGCTCTGTAGGGAGGAAGCAGAACCAGCCCTGCAGTCTGTGAAAGAAGAATAATACTCCTAAGTCCCAAACAATGCCTCCCTGTGATATTGGCTGGACTGATAGATCTAGTTCAGAATTTGAAAGAAATGTGGGAGGAAATAGATGGAAATGTTACCTAAAAAGATTTCTAGACAGGTGGATAAAGACGATGTCACATTATCCCAAGCTGTTTGGGGGGAGATTAATAATACTGGTTGTTCCTAGTTCTGTATTTAGCACATTTTGCTATGAAAACTGGCATCCTTATAATGAAGACCATTTGCTTATTTAACACATGCACACCACGCTGTCCCCCTTAAAATGGGTTATCTGGGTTGTAAGACTGCTCTTAGACAACTTTCGGAACATGAAACAATGTAAAAAAAAAAATAAAGAAAAAAATACAAAGAGCATTTCCATAGGCTTTCCTTTGTTTAGGACTTTTTTTCTTTCCATAATTTCCACAACATACTTTTACCCACTGTGATGTTTCTGCCATTGGAGCCGTCACTGCTTCCGGCGCATCTCCTCTTGTCTTAGTCCACTGCACTGTACTAGCTCCTGTTTGTCTTTTTAGTACATGGAACTCTTTTCTAACTCCCTTGCATCAGGGTCTCTGTGTGTCCCATATTCTCCACTCTCATGTCTCATTTTCTTCTACTTCCCCCCTGAAGCAAGGATGCTCTGTGCCTGCCACTCAGTTGGCTTCAAATCTTGATTCCCTCATTTCTGTTTTCCTCTCTTGTTCTTCTTCACAGGGAACATTACATATCAGCCATTACCATTTCACCTCTCTGGGGAGGACAGAAGTTTCTGCCGAATTTCTCAACCCCCACAATACCAACACACACTGACCCTAAACTGCTCCATGTTTGTATTCTTATTTTTATTCCTGTCCCCATCACAATTTTTATCCATTTTCAAACTCTGTAAGAAATAACTGACAATTTTAGGCAATGCTAGGAAGAAGACTAAAAGTGAGTTGTAAGTGTTTTGCAGGAAAAATGGAAATAGATTATTCTTTTATTATTCTTCTATTTAATAAACAGGATTGACAATACCCAGTGTTTACCTTTGAGCAGTAACAAATTTAAGAACCCCCCCCCAAAAAAAACAAACAAACAAAAAAAAAAAACAACAAAACCAACTAAAAATAAAATGATAGCAGCAGTGATAAAGTCTGTAGTGCTGGCAATTTGAAAATATATGGTTTCCTTCTTTTTATTTCCTCCTCCTCCTCAGTCTCCCATTCTTTTCCTTCTTTAATATCCATTCTAATTACATGAAGAATTAACTCAAAGCTTCATAAGCTGATTCTATGTTCTGTTGAAGATTGTGTTGCATGACTACAGTAGTCTGCTTACATTATAAACCATGTAAAGGTTTATAACAGAGGGTGATTTTAATGGCTGCTGCCATGAATAATTTCCTTAACTCTTACAAGTCTGTTGAGTCTGGTCAGCCTACTGAAGTGATGTAAGAATTCTTGTGTCCTTTATCAAAAGCACAGCTTTTCCCCAAAGCCTATTATCAGGCTAGATAAAATGGGAAAAAATAAACTTGCCTTAGTATGGAGCAGACTTCCCTTTTTTTTTTTTTTTTTTTTTTTACTAATAATGGAATTTGTTTTCTAAAATAACCCACATAACCAAAACAGTAGGAAATCTTAATTAATAGGTAAATTTCTGTACATTTTTATCCTTAAGAATATTTTAATTAATGATAATTAACATTAGGTTTCAATATTGCTTAGGAACCTCAGTCATACATTAGGATCAGATGCATGTACATCTAAAATACAGAACATGGTTCAGCCCATCAGGCTTTTCTTGTATGCTACCTCCACTGAAGCAAAAGAAGCCACTAGTACCCATAACTATGAGAAATGCAAGGAGCAGGTGGAAGAAAATACTTTCATCTGTAGTAAGAAGGGTAATTTCCTGATAGTTAGGTCCATTAGGATAAAAATAGTTGGACAAACAATACTAGGAAACCTCCCTCATCTAGGAAGCTTAAACCTGAGATGGAACAAGCCCAGAGGAATAGCCTAAGGGAAGAACCCCACCCTGATGAGGGACTGGGAGCAAATAAATAATTATAGACTGTGGGGTTAAGTACTGTCAGTCTATTTTACCAAGTACAGAATAGAAATATTTGATAAAAAAAAATTATTTCTGTGCATTTGTTTGCCATTCCTACTCACTAAGAAGATTATCATCTTTCAAACTAGATCAGCCTTACAGCACTCCTGCTAAGCTTTCAGTCTCTGCCTACAACTGCCCTCTTCAGTTTCATCATTATAGCTTGTGCTTTCCCTTCAAAAGTCTCTTCAATGACCTGGCTTCAATGACTAGGCAATTTTTTAAACCTGTGACAAGTTGGCTTCTTTGTAGTCTGTTGGAGATTTACTGAGATCCAAACATTCTAGAAACAAAGCATCCATACCTGAATGGTTATGATTGATCTAGGTTTTGTCAAATGCTCAGAAGCAGGTATTCTCTTTGCTTCAAAGACCAATGATAGACAACTGTCCAATTTATTAAGGCTTCTTGGATGCTGTAATTTTTTTAATTCCTCCAGCATGGATATTTTTGAAGTTGATAGGAGTATAAGATATCAGACAAAGTAAATAATCTGGAGTTTTTAGGAACCCAAAGAACATGGATCTTCATTTATTTGATGGTTACTTTCTAATTTATTTTGAAACTGATCACTAGGCAAATTCATTTTTTTTTATGTCTTGCAGTGTTAATGGTTAAGTTTTTTTTATTTCTTTGTCGTTTTTTCTTCTTGAAGGCTAAACTTCAAAATTATACCACTTAATAATGTACAGGAGTAATCTCTAATACAGAAAACATAGCTGGAAGTTATGTTGAAAAACCAAGTAGTCCACCCTCAAGGACTCAAGTCTACTTCTTCAAGGAAAGATCAATTCTATCCACATCATTCCTGATAAAGGTTAATAATTTCTTGAAGACCTCCAGTGATGAAAAAATCTACAGTTTTCTTAGGCTAGTAATCCCAGAACTTCACTATTGTTATCTCAGGATTTCTGTTCTTCATTTGCTTTTTGATAAAGTGTCTCTGTCCTCTTGTCTTCTCTCTGTGATGAACTGATAATTTCTTTCCTTTTCAGAGTTTAAAATTACAGGTAAATGTTTACTGCTTCTGAGTGTCTTCTCTGCTATGACTTGGTGTTTGTGTCTTCACACAAAATGAAGCCACAAGGGGTTTAAACATGAATCATTTCAGAAATTGCTTTCTAATTCAAATGAATATTTATTCAGAGTCCTCTCCTGTTTCAAACAGATTTTTCTGAAAAAAAATTTTTTTTTTGTGAAAGATGTAATACAAAGCCCAACAGATTTTCATATCTCTTCTCCCTTTCCAGATTTTTCCTAAAATAAATAAAACCTCCCAAATAAATAATTAACAAAAATGACTTATTTATAATCAGAAATATTTGGCTACCAGATGGTCCAGAGTATATCTTTATATAATAGGATCTTGAATATGGTTTTAACTCTGTGGGAACAAACAGCAGAATATTAATAAAATGTCAATTAGTTTAATTTAGTCTCATATCTATTGAATATATATATTGGCACCTACATGGTTTTAATTTCATTTTGGGATTCCAGCTGCTATTGAAGGCAGATAACTTTTAAACAAGTAAATTAAAAAAAATTGCTCAGACAAATAAATATGTCTAGGGATGAAAAGAAATAATTTTAAATGAAGCTGACAAGATACTTCACTGGGAATATAAGAACTTTTTGTGCATCTGCATCGTTAATGCCCTTTATTGCTTTCTTTCTGACATTAAACAGTAAGTCTTAATATAAAATAAGTTTCATTATCAGCACAATCTTGAAATATTCCTGAAGTCAGTGTTTCTCCCCTTCCACATACTCCTCAGTTTCAAAATCTTAAAGTTTTTTGATACATCGGTAGATCTTTTTGTATAACTTATGCAAGTTTATTTTCTGCAGACTTTGCTGACTCCTCTGTAATCCATTCTTAGATCCTAGATTGAAAGTCACTGTTTTACATGTTTTCCTGAATTACACTGTGTTAAAAGCATCTCAAAGAAAAATAACTAATATAATAAACTTGCTGTGATTTAGCCACAAGATGGTATTTGACCCTCCCTCATACTCAAGGTATTTGAAGAGTCAGGCTGAGAATGGATGATGAGAAAAATGCGAAACTGAAATTCAACTTCAACTGTTATACTGGATCTGGCTGGGATAGAAATTACTTTCTTCACACCAGCCTGGATGGTGCTGTGTTTTGGATTTGTAACTAAAACAGCATTGGTAGCACACCAGTGTTTTTGCTGTTGCTGAACAGTGTTTGCTGTATCAAGGTTTTCTCTGTTTCTCACTCTGACTCTTTGCAGTGGCTGGGGGTGGGCAAGAAGTTGGAATGTACACAGCTGGGAAAGCTGCCCCCAACTACACAAAAGGATATTGCCTACCCTATGACACCATGCCTACAACAAAAACTGGAATGAACGTGTGGTTTGTCTTACAAGTTCGCTGCTGCTTGAGGAGTGGCAGGACATTAGTCTGATTGTGGGAGGTGGCAATTGCATTTGTATCACTTGGGGTTTCCCATCTTTCCTTCTCTTGAACCATGAGTTTTCTTGCTTTTGCTACTACTGTCTCTCCCATATCTCTGGTGAAAGGAGTGAGCAAGAATCTAGGTGGTTGCTTAGCTGCTGGCCATGGTCCAACCACCACAGGCATTCATCAGTTGCAGTAATTTGCAGCAAAATCCAGCTGGGAAGCGAGTTAGTGCTTGCTGATTAGCCAGTGTTGACCTCAATGCCATTGTAGAGTTCCTATAAGTAGAGTCCATAGGTCTACACCTACAGCATAGCATTGAATTATATTGATTACCAAGACCCTTTTGTTTTCTGACACTTTCTGGCTGTCTCAAATCTGTATCTTGGGACTGATAAATCCACATTGCTCCTAGGAAGAACAAAGGTGGTGATTCTAGATGCAGGGCTAAGCTGTCATATGTTAGGCTCCATGCATGCCTATTCTGATCAGAGTTCATGGCACATATATGGGTCTCATTTTAGGGTCTGAGTTAACCTAGTATTCATTCCATTCAAGTTCCAAAACTTATGCTGAGGTGCCCTGTTTTCTCTGAGGTAAGAAAAATTACTGTGTCGCTGGTGATTAAACTCTGAATTAAGAATAAACTCAAATTTATGTTTAAATTACAGTGTAGTCTTAACCTTTAATTTAAAACTAGATCTGTCTACACATATAGATGTCAGAAATGACTGAATTAATGAAACCCCCCTAAGACAATAAGTTAGGATTACTTAATTTTCTATATTTGCTGCTGTATGAGGTTCAAGCCATGTACTTCTCTCAAAGTTCATCAGAGAACATCCACAACTGTGTCCTATGTAGGAAAACTCCCACATTTCAACTTAAAGTGCTGTGCCATAAAAGTCTAACCTCCTGTCCTTGTAGTGCTAGATGTTAGAGTTATGTAGATAGCTCTCTCTTTCCAAGATCCATCTTCTTTATTTTCACCTTTTCCCATGAGGACAAAATACACAATTTCACACTCTCTGGCTATAGTAATTTCCTTTAGGGAAGGATGAATTACTAGGGTGAGCACAGCTACCACTGCATTATCTGAGGCAAAAACATGCCTAGTATAAGGAGATGCTAACAGAAGGGACCTCTGTCCCTTCCTTCCCTCCAGTTCTTTCCTAAGAAATCCTTTCCTGTCTTTCAGGCACCCTATGGCTTTTGAAAACCAAGCTGCTCCATTTAGTTTTGTTGGGGTTTTTTTTGTTCTTTTTCTTTTTTCTTGGAACTCATATATATATTACCTCTACATAAAAGCCCATATGCTTGTAGTCTTATTAAAGCCTATGCTGATATTTTATCCAGGACCCAGAATTTTGTAGTGCTGCATTGCACAGGAATTACTGATACCACTTAAATCCTGTGTTGTCAGGGGATAGCTTATTTCTACGATCTAGGTACTGCATATAACCCAAAACCATCTGCAGCCACACTGGCTGCAGAGAGGTAGATTAGCATTATCTCTGACATGTAGATCTTGGAGGTTTGTTTCAGTTATTTTGTAGGATGTTCCAACATAGAACAGAGCTTCTTTGCACTTGGGGCTGTATATGCGTGCAGCAAGGGATGGTACTTAGTCTGAAGAGTCTACAACACAAATAGCAGAGTGAGGAGGGAAAGCTTGCTTAGAGACTAGCCTAAAGTCGCACTGCAGGGAAGATCTGGGAATAGTATCTAGGTCTCCTGATCCCCTCAAGTCTGTTGCTTTATTCACTAGGCCATGCTGTATCCCTTCATTTAACTTCCTTCTCCTTTATTCTGCTGGATAAAATTCATCAACAAGGGTCCCTATATGCAAATAGACATTTGATTAAGGGGGAAAAAATCCCACAAAAACCAATCCTCTGGAAATACACCCTTCTAAAACACTCCTTTTTTACATTGTTCTTGGAATGATGCAGTGGCAGTGTTCATGATTTTGGGCTATTCGTACAGAGAATTTCAACATATTTTTATTTGTAGCCCTTGAAAGAGTTGTAAGTGGGAAGTGTGTTATATACAGTAAGCTTCACCTATATTGTATGCAAGTGCATGTTTACTAGGAACATGTAATCTGTGGGATAAAGGAAAAGAATGGCACTGGAGTGGGAGGAGAATTAAAATAATTGTCTTTCAATAGTGCTCATTATTTCTTTTAAATCCAGTGCAACATAAATTCAAAGAATTTCCCTTAAAAATGATTGACATGGTATCCCCAGACATCTCCTGGTATTGCTCTTCAATTCTCCTGGAAAATGTAAATTTTTATTTATTTATCTATCTTGATTTTTCAAAACAAGATGAAGGTTCAAAAAGTCTTAAGTGAAATTTCTGGGTCACATGACACATTTGATTACTGGGCATTCCTTATAACTCCCATGTATTTTTTGCTTATTTAGTGATCTACATAAGTGCAAATAAAAATCATAGAATCATAGAACGGTTTGGTTTGGAAAGATCCTTAAGATCATCTAGTTCTAACGCCCTGCCATGACCAGGGACTCCTCACACTAGACCATGCCACCCAAGGCACTTCCAACCTGGCTTTGAACACTGCCAGGGGTGGAGAATTTACTGCCTCTTTGGTTGTAAATCCAATACCTCTTTGGGCAACCTGTCCCTGTGCCCCACCACCCTCACAGTAAAGAACTTCTTCCTCATATCTAATCTGAACTTCCTCTAAGTTTAAACCCATTATCCCTTGTCTATCCCTATGGTCTCTAATGAATAGTCCCTTTCCAGCATCCCTGCAGGCCCCCTTCAAACACTGGAAGCTGCTCTGAGGTCTCCATGCAGCCTTCTCTTCTCCAGGCTGAACAGCCTCATCTTTCTCAGCCTGTCTTCATACGGGAGGTGCTACAGCCTTTGACCATTCTTGTGGCCTCCTCTGGACTTGTTCCAACAGTTCCATGTGCTTCTTATGTTGGGGACACCAGAACTGCACACAGTGCTCCAAGTGGGATCTCATGAGAGCAGAGTAAAGGGGCAGGATCACCTCCTTCGACCTGCTGGTCATACTCCTTTTAATGCAGCCCAAGACATGCTGGATTTCTGGGCTCAAGTGCACACTGAAGCCTGCTCATGTTATGTTTCTCATCAACCAACACCAAGTCCTTCTCCGCAGGGCTGCTCTGAATCTCTTCTCTGCCCAACCTGTAGCTGTGCCTGGGATTGCCTTGACCCAGGTGTAGGACCTTGCACTTGTCTTGGTTTAAGTTCATGAGGCTGGCATTGGCCACCTCTCAAGTGTGTCAAGGTCCCTCTAAATGGCATCCCTTGACTAGAATCACATTAATGAACAGATTGTTTTATAAACACAGGATCTTGTACATTAATGAGTACAGGGGGCTGTAAATCACTCTTCTTGGATACTCCTCACGGGAAAAAGCTTTGTTGAAGATTTTTGCAGAGCATGTTTAAGGCTGTGTTTTTAACAAGTACAATAAAACCAAGATTCCTTTGTGACATTTTCTTTTGAGTTTGTCTGAATTCTGTGTAAACAGAAGCCTGAATTTTAATAGAGTCACTTCAGTTGTTGTCCCTAAGGCACTTTTATAGCAGGTACTGAGCACACCTGTAAGGAGGGCTGTGCTGTGATCGCTGTTAGCAATGAGTTTCCTTCCCCTTTGACAAAAGTCCCATGATTTGCAAGAGATGGTCCATAAACCCCATTGAATGTTAACATCCCCAAACTGAGTTTCAATGATGTATCTGAGAGAAGACTGTTGTGAGGTATCAGGAGTGAAACCTTTCTATGGACTCAGGGATGTAAGTGTGAGAAAAATGCTACAGTTGGTTTCTCTTATAGGAAAAGCTACCTATTGATCAGAAAGATGATTTCTTAGGTAATTTGATATCTGAGTTCAGTTCTGCATCTTCCCACAGATTAGTTGTGTTACCTGGGACAAGTCAGCTTCCCGATCATCTGGTATCTCTGTTTCTCCTGTTGCAAAATAGGGAATAACAACTACTCTTTCCCTTGTTTGCTTAAACAGCAAGTTCTGTAGGCAAGACAGGATTCTTTATCATGCGTATGAACAACATCTGGCCTAGTGTGCCAGGTGCACAAATCATTTATTTGTGTAGTTAGTTAAAACGTGAGCTAAACTGTGATAACAAATCCATGTAGACAGTCTTTGTCTAGGATGAATATAAGGTAAGTAGAGTAAATTTTCTTTCTTTTAAGAGCTTAGTGTGTATTACCTCATATTTGCTACAGGCTCAAGACACATGAGTTGTCCTTTACCCAGCTAGCTATAATGGTCCTAGTAAAGCAAGGTATGTTCACAATGTTGGTTGTACTACACTTGATTTTGCAGGATAATTAAGGCTCCTCACCCTTTCTTAAGCAATGTCTCTTATTGCCCCTGGAATACTTTAGGAATAAAAAAATTGCGGGGAACTCAGTTTCTCCAGAGGAGCTTTTGCTCTTTGATCTTAAGTGTTGACAAAATAAGCAGAAATTTGGAGGAGTAGGAACTGACAATAACTTCTTTTTGTTGCACTGATAAATGGATTTGTGTTCGTTTATCTTTTGATCCAGAGCAAAGTCAAGCAGGCTACCTCAAACCACCTATGCTTTGCATTAACTTGTTTGTATTCAAATTAGAATGGGACAGAAGAGACAAACTCTTGCATCCAGCTACATGGTTTACCTGAGATCTAGAAAGTGAAAACATAATTTTCCAGAGAATATGGTGCCTGTTGTCTTTCAGCTCAGAGATGTGTGTGCTACAAACACACAATCTACAATTTGATCTAATAGAACTAGTTAGATCAAGGGTTAGATCAAAGCCCAGGCAAGCCCAGGAAAAAGAGGAGTATGGAAAACTGGTATGGGTTTTCAGATAATTAATAGAACAAGTAAACATACAACCTCGGATATCTCTGCATCAAATCCCAGTCTGAAGTAGTTGATGTAAATCTAGGTAAATGCACTAAATATTACTGGATTCACACCAGCAAAATGGTTGATTGCGTAACACCAACTACAGCTGCTTAGCAGGATCAGTAAATACTTGTTTTTATTCTAATAACGCAATAATAGCAGATTCTTGCTGTGTGTATAATTTCTTCCCCTTTATCTTCTCCAACTCAGATTAAGTACACCTTTAATAAAATTAAATTATTATTTTTCACTTGTACTTCCTCCTCCCAGTGTAGCTTAAGCTAGAAGGTGGTGTGGTTTTGGTGTTTTTTTTTCCTTGTTTCTTTCTTCCTTGTTTCTTTCTTTTTATTTAGTTGTTTTGACTTTTTCAACTGACATTAAGTGGGACTGGCTCTTCTTTGTATTTTTACTGACAAATCCATAATAATAACAGCATCAATACTGTATTAAACCCAAACTATGGGAATAATTTGTAATCACACTGAAATTAGTAATGTCACGTATCACATGGTGAGTTGTAGGGTATGGGAAGTACAACTACTATTAGCTTAGGTTATTATTATCTTATTATGGCCATTTAAAGAAGCTGTAATTCTGGGAATTTAAAGGTCATTTTGATTTATTCAGTTTAGTTTGTTATGTGTTTAGAAAACTAATTAAAGAAAAAACAACAAGGTTATATCATTCTTAATGGCAAATATGTGCAAAGAGGCTTCTCATTCTGAAACCCAACAGAATAATGAACATTGTTATAATTTTCAACATTCAACATTATTTCCTCTCAAAACTGATTATTTTTCCCTTGCATTAAAATGGTTTCATGCAATTTTGCTCTTAATATTTTGAAAGGGATGTCTTATGAATATTTCCCCCTCCAGGCCCGAAAGACTAAATGATCTCTTGTTAGTTTGAGCTTTCAGAAAAATTACGAAAATAAATAAATATGGAGAAAAATAATTATCTCTGAAATAGCCTTTAATCTCCATGACTGACCTACAATTTGTTTCCAAAGTAATGACTGTCATTGCTTAATGTTTCCACAAAGCCTTACACTGTAATGGCAATTCTTCTATGCTGTCTATTCAATGAAATACATAAGCTTATGCTCAAAAAAGTACTGTGGTGTCTTCAGCTTCAAGAGTCTTGAGCACATATAAAATTGCAAGCCAGGTTTAAACACATTATTGAGTAAGGAAGGATGTTTACTCTGTCTTGAGTATTTTGCAGAACTGGACCATAGTGAATAATGTTGTTTAATATGGCTCTGATTTGAAGCCTGAAGAACAGTGACAAATACTGACCCACATGAAGCTCAGGGCATGGCTATGTAGTATATCCATGTAGAGGCTGATGAAGAGGATTGCATAGAGATGAAAGTTACGGGAAGTATTTCTATTTAATAAGTACATAATTCCCAAATAAATTAGTGTAGTCATGACAAGAAAATTAACATTGTGATTTTATATTAAAAAATGTTATTTTTCTTCTGGTCACTAACGGCAAAAAGTTCCTGTTTCTCCAGTTCAAGTCTGATGTTACAATGCTTCACTCCTACCCCGTTTTACAGCACCAAGACTAATGTCACATAAGTATTGATTTTTTTGCCACATTGACTTTCATTTGAAGGATTCCTTCTGAAATGAGCCAACTGGAAAAGAAGTTTATTAATCCTGTACTTTCTTAAGAAGTCACATTTCTGACAACATCAAGTAACATTCTTCTTTTGTGGTTTTGGTTTAAAACTAAATATTTCATTTAGAAATGTTCCCCAAGGTTATGGGGCTCTGTGGAATTCAAAAGTCATGTACTCTTCTCAAAGAGAAAAGATAAAAGATAAAATACAAGATCCTGTTTTTTATTTCTAAAAAATAACAATAACAACAATATTATGATAGATTTTTGGGTTATCCCCATATTGGTCCGATTCTGCTTTCACTTAACCATAAGGGGGTCTTCTAGAATCTTAGATATTTATGCTGCAAATGATCTGTCATGTCAATGTAATCCATCTCCCTGCAAATGTACAGTCAATATCCAATATAAGCACATTACACAACCCCTGATGTAAATTAAGTCAACTACTCATGTGAACTTCCATTCATGTCTTGAAAGGGCTAAACAATGGCAGCTTCCAGTGTGAGAGTTATAGAATATGTGGCAAGGATCTCAAGTCAGCTTTGCATCCAGGTGGAATTACAAGGGGCTAGTGAGCACCTAACTCTGTTCTACTTCTGTAAAAGCCATAGAACCTGTTGCTAACATGAGTAATTATTCAATGCCTCATCTAGAAGGTGGTGTTTCTTCAAAGCTCAAGATTCTGGTGCTGGCGCCAGACATGTTTGTCAGAGGAGAATTGGATGCCACTTGTGCATCACCAGCAGCATTTCTCACAAAGTTGGGGGATGTCACTGTAGCTGTTACTCAAAAAACTTACCCTCCCAGTTTATCCAGGGAGAACTGACAAGGTTATCACCAGAGGCAGGCTGCTAGAGGCCCCAGCTGACAACAGAAATGAGACTATGTGAACATTAATACACAAAGAGACAGCTACCTGCTGAAAGCATTTGCCTGGAAGAGGTGCAGGCACTGAGGGTTATGTCTGTGTAAATATAACCCTCTCCTTGTCTCATCTCAGGAAGTTTTGAGTTCCATCCCAAATCTGCAATAGCTGGGATCTGAAAGGTAACAACAGGATCGTCCTTTTGTTATTGTGCTCTTAATAAATTCTCCGTGTGAAAACTTGTTAACCCTGGCTGTTGCTTCTATGTCTGCTTATATGCAAGACCTCTGCCAGCAAATCAATCCTTACATTGTAATGGCACTCACTTGACAAGATATATTTGGCTTAGTGCACTGCTGCTATTTGTTTTGTGTGCAGTGTCACACAGGGATGAGATGTTTAAAAAATCCATTCAGAGGAGTTGGTTGATATGCACAAAGGATGGAGAGATGAGGCTGAGCAATGGGGTGGAGAAGTGGGGAGGAACTTAATTGTCTTTAATGGTCTGTGATATACTAAAGGTACCCAATGCTGGTTTAAAACAAAAACAGAGATGATCACTTCTGAGGTCACTGTATCTTTCACGAATATCACTTTTCATTTTACTCTTTGATGATTTGTCTTTGGTTTTATTCATTCATTCTCATGTTTCTTTTTTTCCTTAATGATTTCCCAAATAATGGATTAGGGAGTAGACTGAATTCTTTGAGAAATATGTGGAAGGGAATTTGACTGCTGACTAGATAATAGCTCAGGGCACTGCTCTAGAAAATACTATGTGCTCAAGCTTTCCTGACACAGGAGGCACCGGCCCTTAGAGACATTTCTTTGAAGCACTGTCTCTCCAATGTTTCATGCTTGATCTGTCAAGTGGAGGAGCAAATTTAAGCGGAGAAACTTCATATCTGGAAAAGAGAAGCCCACCACCAGTCTATTTCAACCCCAAACTGGCAGTGCCAATGAATATTCCTATATCTCTCTGTTCCCTCAGTTCAAATGCTGTTTCTGGGTGTGTCATAGAGGAGCAGCAGAGGTTTTGCAGCAGTCTGTGGTCAAAGGCTTGAACAGGTCTGAAGACATGCCCCTTCCACTTCTGCCGATCCAGAAGCAAGGCAGTGAGAGAAGAACCTTTAAGCAGGATTTAATTTATTTTAATATTTTATTTTATTTTACTTTATTTTACTTTATATTCTTTTATATTTTATTGTATTTTTTATTTTATTTCATATTATTTTATATTTTACTTTATTTTAACATGACTCCTGGCATGAAACTATACTGTGAAGCTGGACTCTGTGCTTAACCATGAAGGATATTTTATTTTGTGCAGCAAGTTAGTGCAGAGCTCCAGAAATGCTTAACCTGGACTTATTTTTTTTCATGCAACAAAAGACATTGAAATGCAGAAAAATATTGAGTGAGATGTGGAAACAGTAACAGAAATCTCAGTTCAGTTCTTATTTACGTACAAATATTTTCTTAAGTACCAGCAGAGAAGTGGAGAGTACAACATAAAACTCTTTCCTTTCAAAACTTTTGGGCCAGCCACTCTGCCTAGGCATGAGAAATTCTGAGCTGTCCTTGTTTCTGTTTACATCCCACTGCAATGTCAGTGCAATTCCTTCTTGCAAACTGGAATTGAGCTGCATGTGCCCTGCATAAACTTTTCTCGTCATGAGGAAGAAAACTCAGCTAACCCTCACCTGGCACCTCTAAGAAACTTAGTATAGTTTCTGCCTGCTCTTTTACTCTTTTTATTTTCACACAAATTCAGGAAGAAAAGAAAAACAAAGAAGAAAAAAATAAATACTAATTAAAAAGAAAACAAACAAACTAACAAACAAAACCAAAAAAAAAACCACAATCCAAACAAAATCAAATGTTAGAACAAAGGCTAGAATCAGTGGACCAAGACTACCTTTAAGACAGGATATCCAGTATGACGCAAGTGAGAGGTGCAGTCAAAGGGCAGTCCTCTGCACTGACCATGATTTATTCCATTCCTGACATGAAGCTCTGCAATGTATCAGTTTCCCTCTGCTCTTTTAGTACCCAGGCCTGATTACTTTTCTGCACCAGAACCAGAGTTCATACCACCTCTGACCATAGCTGCACGATACCAGATGATCATACAGAACACCAGGGCTGTTTCTCTGATGCTTTAAATTACACCTCCAGATATGTTTACAGTTTCTTTTTTTTTAAACAAAAACGGTGCCTTCAATACGAGTTGACCAAGCTCAAGCCAACTTCAAGCTATGTGTTACCTGGCTGTTTTACAGTGGAATTACACTTTAAGCAGCACTGCAGAACAGTTAATAAGCTGTGCTAATATATCTCCACCTCATCCAGGAAGCTCAGAGGACAGAGAGGGTAAGCTCCCATCTGTCTGCAAAAGACTGTATAGGCTTCCAATGAGTCATGAGCTGGACTTTGTTAATGTGTAATGAAATTAATTAAAACCTCTCCCTTCCACCAATATTGGTTAAATATTATGACTCACCTGATTGCCTTCTGAGCATAATAAAACTTGACAGGATTGAAGGGGGGGGGGGATGCAGAGGAAGGAGTGGATGTGAGATGTTTCTTCCTCTTTGTGTTTTTTTGGCTTTTCAGTGCAAAGACACATTCTGTCATGTTACATACACACCAAAATATTTAGAAACACACAGGACAAAGATCAGCTTGCAATCATGAGTTCATGAACTCTGCCAGCACACAGATCTCTCTACCAGAGCGGCACAGCATCCTAGAGGCAAGTCAAATGAAACCAGTCAAAACAACACACTCAGGTAACAGAAAAGGCAATTGCACAGCTAGGACTGATCCTGAACAGAAACACATTTTGGCATGTATTGAGACCTTGACAAAAGGATGTCTCCAAGGTTACCAGCAGAGTTAACTTGGTTTTTTTTTTTTTATCTACTTTTTCATTATTTTTTTAAAGGAGAAGGAGTGTTTAATTATCAGTTCTCAAGCAAACGGTGGTTCGGCAAAATGTCAAATCTCCAGCTGAGACGCCACCAGTTTGTGCTTGGGATTGTGTGCCAGGCGGCTGTATGGACAGGCGAAGGCCTCCGACTGTTCACTGAATGAATTTTCACTCGTGCCTCACGACATTGATTGAAAGTGAAGGCTGCTGTTGGAGCCCTCAGGCTGTCTTAAGAAATCCATCCCTCCCCATGCTAGATCCTTGATGACTGTAACTCCAGCTTCAAGAGAGACTGGGTGAAGTGGGAGGAATTTAACCCTTCTGGCCCCTGGAAGTGGAACACTATCATTGGTTTGGGCTGATAATCAAAGCAAAAAAAAAAAAAAAAAAAAGAAAAGAGAGCAAATAACAAAACAAGAAGAAGCCAGAAATATTATCTTCCCCCCCCCCCCCCCAATAAGACATAAAAGACATCAGCAGAGAATTTGTTGTAAGATAGTCTTTTGTTTTGAAAGTTTAAGGCAGGACTTCCCTGAATTAATTTCAATATCAGAACAAAGAAGAAGGGGAGAAACAAACCTGTGAATTTGGCATGGAGAGTTAACTACAGTCATTGCTGAAGGAAGACGAAGTCAAACTAGATACAGATTGATGTAAATCTATCTTAGAGCTCACTGTGGTTGTGGTACTTGAACCATCTGTACTCACAGAGCATCAAATTTACGTGATTTGCTGGCAATACAGCTCTGATTGTCAAACACAGAGTTAAATAGCATGCCACAAGGTTAATGTATGTTCTAATAGAAACACCTGACAGCCAGATCATACTGAGGTATAGATATGTGCTGTCCCATTAGTGCCACAACAATCCATTCCTTACAAGAATACAGTCTATGAAATGTAGCAAAAATGTTTGTTAATAGCAAGCAGCATTTTGACTTGCTTTTATCACACTGTGTAGCATTTCTCCTGGAACATAATCCTTAACATTATATTTTTAATACTGGGAGTGAATTGTCATGAGATCTAAGTGGGACTGCAGTCTATCATGTCAACCAGCTAATGGTGCAAATTGTTTTTTATTGTGCTTTGGTTTGGGGTTTTAGGTTTTCTTTTTGTGCTCCTCTCTCTGTATTCTCTTGCCTCATATTTCAAGGACCATATTTTGAGTCAAGAGTTGTACATTATGTAGCTCAGTGGAGTTCTAATGCATCACTTGGAAATGTTACAGTAATGGCACTAACAACTGCAGACAAACCAAGAAAGTCACTGCCATTGCAGACCACAGATATGTCAGGTAGGAAAAAATCATACAAATGAACAAAAAAAGACTGAAACATTAAGGAATAATTTCTCCAGTTAATAAAAACAAAAACCACAGTACAGCAGAAAAACATACTAAAGAAAAAAAGAAAAATATATATACATCTTACTTATCATTGCTGAAGCTAATAATCAATTTTGTTTAAAAATTTCCCATGAATTCATAATGTAGGCATTCCCTTTTAAATCAAGCTGCATAAAGACCTTTTCCATTGTGTCTCTGATTTTTGGTAAAAATATTTCACATAATTAAAACCTAAAACACAAATAATAACATACAAAAAAAAAACAAACGAAAACAGGAACAGGAAAACAAGTTAATTTGCTGTGCATTGTTTTGGCTTTTAGATTTCATTAAATTTCAAAAAAAATCTTGCTTTTTTAGATGTAGATTTATTTATTTATTTGTTTCTCCTTTCCCTGGCAGGAAACAAGACAAGTTATATAAGGGTGAATATTTTCACTCAAAGGATAAGTTTTCTAGGCAAACAGCCTAGTATAACACCAAACCACCCCATTTGCTTCATTGGGTGATAGATACAATGCTAATTAATGTTCTTGTGACATGTGAAGCTTAAACTACTCCCTACTGAAATGAATGAAATGCCAGCTATTGACTCAAGTGCATGCTGGATTGGTCCCTAAAACAGACTGATGAAAACAGGAGGGAATCTATCCTTGGTTTCTGCCCTGGACATCCCTGAAATCATTGAAAACTCTGACATTAACCTCAGCCTCTGGACCAGCAGTTTCTGCTCACACATTAAAAGCAATTAGCTTCACCAAATTAGAGCAACTTGTGCAGATGGGATGGAGAAGCATTGGTGCTGTTATCCAGTAGTGGAAGACTGTCTTCAAATGCATAAAACCACTGAAACTTCCTCTCTGACCAGAAGGTTTACCTATAGTTCTCTCCTCTGCCACAACAGACATGGCCAGGACAATAGGCAGACAGAAAGTTCATCCTCCTGAAGCAGTGCAGGAAATATCTGACCCCCCTCCTACATCCCAGTCTCCTGCAAAAGATGCAGCTGCAGTGCTATCACTCCCCCAAGGGTGTTTACCTTCCATGAACCCATGTGGTGGTTTCTGGTCTCTACCCCAGAATTGCCTCAGTTTCCCATTTCAATTGCAGAAATAACTTTAAATTTCCATTTAATAATTTTATTTTTTCCATTTCCAATTGCAAATGTGTACAGCCTTAGGCACCATATCTCTACCCTCAGAAGCATCCTGTGCTCCCCATGTGCACACCTTCCACCCGGGGACCCTCACAGTCCATGCAGCACAGCCTGTGGGATAGGAGATGAACTCTGTCAAGAGTGGAGATTTTAGGCTCCTGGAGAATGTCACAGCCAATGAGTGATCAGAAGGGAGGTGTGTGGTAAAACACCTCTTGCCTCCCTTAAAAGAAGTGAGCCATATGCATCCAGTTCAAAGAAGAGATGTATGAGACATTTCCCAATGAGCTCTCTTGGCTACCAGATACCAGATGATTGGAGGCAGCTACCTGCAGTCTTGATCAGGAGTCTAAGCTTGACATATGTCCAAGATTTTCTGACAAACCCCAGTATTCAGTGTGTTTTTTTTCTCTCTTTTCTCACCCCTTCACTTTTCTTTGTGAAAACACTCTTTGAGATGCATTACACTTTTATTTCATCATACAGAACGGCTGAGGTGCCCTAGAGGTCCAATAGTCTACTCTCTGAGGCAAAAACTGTTAAGTTACCTCCTCTTTTTTTACCCAGCACCTTCCATGTTAAGTGATTTAACTGACAAGTAAAAGGAAACTGTTTTGGGGACCCAAGTAATCTAAATTTGTTTAAGGAAATAACATGCATAATAACTTCAGCTTATTCTTACTACTGTTTTTCCCTCCATCACTGCCAAATATGAAAGTCTCACTTTTGCATAAATCACACCAGAATATCTCTTTCAAAAGTTTTCTTTGATATTTTTGCTGTAGAAAATAATTTATCAGCTAAAAAAAAAAAAAAGAAAGATAAGAAGGAACCAGTAAATTCATTGCAGGTATTGATTTGTACTCTTAGGAAATCAGGCTATTTTCATTACAACACGTGCCTCTGTATTTGCTGTCTCTGTCCGAACCACCACACCACCAAGGAAGCGGAAAGGAATGTCTCATAGAGAGAGTTGCTTTGGCTCATGAGTAAACTTCATCATGTGAATTTTCTACTGAAAACAGTATTTTACAATGTTGAAACATGAAATGAAGAAACACTTATGCAAAGTCTGCTTTCATGCTTACTGTGAATATAGCAGAACATCTCGTTCATTTGGATTGGGACATAAACACATCATAGGTTTATACACATGATTGAAGCTGGAAGTTACAGACAAGCAAGATGAGATGGCAGGAAACTGTATAAACGTGTTCTGAGCTCAGGTCTATAAGGCCTTTATAGGAGTATAATAGCTAAGATGGCTTATTTTCTCCCAGTTAGAAATGGCCTGTGCCCTCTGGCTCAAGTATGATTTCCCAGGTATAATGAAGAAATATCTCAAGAAGTAGTCCTGCAAAATGTAAACTCCAGTTATGTGTTTACTCACATCAGCATCATTGTTCCTACAAATAGCCTTAGATGAGGCAAGTACTGTCTAACTTTAGTATAAAGACTCTGTGAGTGTTCACTTAACTGAGTTTTGTCACTGCACAGATTTTTAGAATCCTGTAAAAAGGTCAGATAAATGAAATTTGGAAAATAAAGACACAAGTTTTCGTCCTCCGCCTTCCTAGGCTGGCCCTACAGTGCTCATTTTGGGAAAAAGGTGTTTAGCAACTGCAGTAGAAGTTTGGAACAGTAATGTCTTAATTAAAATGTATCCCTGTCCTGCCTGCTTATGAGGGACACTTTTGCTTCGTATAGGACAGCAGAAGTAGTTCAGTTAGCTCATGTAAGGTTTTTGA
This sequence comes from Pezoporus occidentalis, assembly GCF_034315485.1. Taxonomy (NCBI): domain Eukaryota; kingdom Metazoa; phylum Chordata; class Aves; order Psittaciformes; family Psittacidae; genus Pezoporus; species Pezoporus occidentalis. Next base: position 1,115,415 of record NW_026913274.1, read on the forward strand.
AGATTCCATAGTAAATAAGTGGCACTGTCGTATGTGACAAGCCATTAGAAAGTGAAGCCTGTAACATCCAGTCCAGAAGTTCTCATGTTGTCAGATGTGTCTGCACGCAACACATTTTTCTTCAGAAGGTTTAGTCTGGAACACAAAGAACAAATTGTATCAGACAAAGCATTAGACACACTGATGAAACCCTCACTGCTAACTTTGCGTTTTTCAGCTCTTGCTCCTGACCCTTGCCTTCCCCACCTATTTAGCTGAGCAGTTATTTAGCATGGAAAAAGAAAAGAATCTGAAAGTAAAGATGGAGAGTCTACCCTGATGAAGAAAATGAGAGAGTATGTTTAACTTCTGTCTGTTATCTCTCTTCTTTCCTTTGGACAACTCCAAGAATAGTCTAACTCCATACTTTTACAAGCTCCTATGAGGCAGACAAAGACACACAAAAATAACCCCTCAGACTTCTCCAGAGTGAATAAACTCAACTCCATCAGCCTCTTTGTGTTCAACTTGTTCTCCAGATCCTTGACCATCTTGATGTATCCATGTCTCTTATGTCCAGGGGAGCAGAGCACTCCAGATGTATCTCACCACTGCCAAGCAGAGGAGAAGGATCACCTCCCTCAACCTGGTGGCAATGCTTTGCTTACACACAGTCCACGAGGCTGTTGGCCTTCGCTGTAAGGGCATGTTGTTGTCTTAAAAGTCAACCAGCTGATCAGGACCAGCCTAGGTCCTTTTCTTGCAAAGCTGCGTCTATCTCCCATTCAAATAAAACAGCTATTATAATAATAGGAACAGCATACAGACAACTCTAATTAGCAGAATTATATCAATATTTCCTTTCCCAGTCAGGAAGCCAGACACAGCAAGAGCAATACAGCAGGGGAGAGATGTGGCCCTCCTTCCTCTGGGGAATCAGGGGCTGGGACTGCCAGCAAGAGCAGCATGGCTGCCTCCTGTGTTTGTTTTCCATAAGGCGAAGGAAGTGTTTGCTCATCTGCTGTGCCTATGTTTAAACTGACTTTAGCAGTCTAATTGCCTGGTGTTTTCTGGAGTGTGTTTGCTTGCTGTCTTGACTTGGTTTGGACCGGAGTGTGTTTGTTCTGAGCAATTTTGGAGTTTGTTTGCTTTAGGGGAAAGTGGGGATTTATCTAGACTGAAACTTATGGTGTGCCTGTGCCAGCTGCTTTATAAGAGGAGTTTCTCTTCCCTTGGGCACCATTTTCTCTGGAGCTTTGTCCTTATTTTTAGTTTATGCAGGCAGGGGTACCTCATGTAGAAAGGGGTCACTACTTTTTCCCTGTTTGAGGCCCATTTCAAAAGGAATTCTTCATGAAGAAAAGAGAAAAATCCATTTAAGATAATTTCTAAACAATTCGTTGATGTTCTTCCAAAACAACAAACCTGATCCATTAACTTTTTTTTATTTTTAATCATAAGCACAGTACCACTAAAACTGAACAGACACAAATTTATTTCCTGGGAGGAATATGTGAATAAGAACTGATAAACAGAATATTTAGGATTAACTACATATAGCCAAAAGGTTTGTATCAACAAATAGCCTGCCATTGGTAGGGAACACCCTAGGTTTTGACAAGCAAATTTGCTTATTAAAAAAAACAAAACACACAACCAAACAAATAAACAAAACCCAAACAAACAAAACCCACAAACAACAAAAGCACAGACAGAAGCTCAGAACCAGAGAAAACTTGGACAAAGAGTTGAAAAAATTGAGCAGCAGTGGCAGGGAAGATAAAAAGAAAGAAGAAGAAGATGAAGAAAAAAAAAATCAGTGTTTCTATTTGCTCTTCTAATAAGCAGTAACATGCCAGGGAATTTTCAAAATAATAGAAATCAAAGTGAAACAGAGTAAGAAACCAAAGATATTTTTATTGGTATGGGAGTAACCTTAGCCCTATGACTTCTCCACAGTGAGAGTCTTTCACTGTTTTTTTCAGGATCAAAGGAAATAAGCTTCAGTTGCTTCGGTGTAGCTTTTTATTTTAATTGTTTGTTTATTGAATTGCATTGTAAGTGATTAGACAGGAATACATTAAGCAAAGCATAGACCAAGGAGGCAAAAGAGGAGCCCTAAACTTTCTTACAGGCGACTGACTAGTAAAGGAAGGGAGCTCTGAAGCATCGCCTGCTGTTTGGTGAGTGAGGAAAGGTTTTTTCAATGAGATGAATCCCCAGTGTCCCCTTGAAAGGACTGGGAGAAAGGGATCCTTAAAAGGTAAAGACAGCTGAAACTGTTTATGTGTCTTGAGGGCTTACGAAAGAATAATATGCATTACATGTTTATTTGCAATTTATCAGTCAGCCACTAGATGTCTCTGATTATTGCACACAGTTTCAGGCCACTTCAGTCTCTGGTAAACAAAGGAGACAAAAGTGGATTTAAAGAGTTTTAGAAGGCTTTTTATGTAGATCTCGACTTATGTTTTCTGTGTTAGATAAATATATTCCTTTTAAAATACCCATAACCCTTTGTATTACAGCAATATAATTTTTTTTCATACATACAATCTTCCTTTTATCACGAAAGATCCAGGTGTTTCTCCTCCATCTTGTAACTTTCAGATTGAGTAAATAAATATTTTATTTTCTCCTTTACACTAAGTGAAAACAATTTTAAGGTTCCACATGGTCGCTATTGTATCAGTTTAACAGAATACAGTACTGTGTTATCATGAAACCGTGATATTTGTTTACAAATGTGCCAGTTAATGAATGAAATGTCTTTAAATAAATACTAACTGTCTTCACTGAAAATGACAAAGTAGTTCTCATGACTGTGCAATAAACAGTGGAGAATGACGTACTGGCCAAATTCAGTTGAGGTCATAGTATGCATCACCCATCCGAAACCTCCTGGAGCTTTTGATTGAAAAGACATTATAGAGTATTTTATTCCCAAATGGAGTATATGATGTTATAGGCCAAGCCTTTCCAGCCCTGAGTGCTGATGATAAGAAAAATACACTTATACACACATGAATGCAGATCTATGAGTTTATTTTTTGTGTAAGCATATAAATATGATGGCCAGCTCTTCACTACCTTTTACTTGCAAAACCATGAATAGCGAGTTTCAAACTGTGTATAAAATGGAACTACCTTGGACCTGAGCTAGATACAGCCATATAATTTAAAACAAGAGGGAAACCTAAACAATGTACTGAATATAATGGCATGTTTACTTCAGCAGCTATTCAATCTGTAGCTGTCTTTTTGTGTTCCCTATGGGTCCAAACAGGAAGCAATATCTGGAAAAGAAAGGAGGCAGGCTTGGCACTTTGTAAAAATCTACAGGCTTAGCTATTTACTTTCCTAAAAATATTCCCTCCAGAGCAGACAGAACCTGAGTCTGATAACTGAAGTGCCACCTCCAATTTCACCAATTCCTTAATAATGTTCTGGAGTGGGTTAAAGCCTCTGGGATGTGTTAAATATATCACTTCATCATGATAATGATCATTTGAAAGGTTTATTCATCGCCATTCTTGGCAACAAATTTTTCTCTCTGCTGTGCCAACCACACTGAAGGAAGGCATCTCCTGTTCGACGTTGTGATTAAGTGTGCTGGGATGTCAAACTAGAAAGGAACTTCTTGATAGAGAGCAAAAGTGATAGAAATAGGAACTGAGATTCTCAGGGAGATAAATGCGTAGGAGAGATTTATTGATGAAGCATAGATAGTGCTAAGAGTAGAAGTTAAAATGGCAGAAAATGAGGTTCAAGGGAGTAAATTGAGGGAAAAAATTTGTACTACAGGGAGAAGCAGCAAATGGAAAGTGTGTAGCCATGATAAAAGAACATGAAAAACATGGGTAAGAAACTGACATGCGAAGCTGTAAACATCTCCTGGTCTTCCCCTGTGGGTAACCATTTTAGCAATCTACTTGCAGTGTCATTGCTAGAAATGAAATCTGGTATTTATGGCTTTGAAATGCAGTGGGCCACATGTATTGCTACTGTAATCCCACTGGTGTCACCACAGACTGTGAAGTTCCTCTGGGAAGAGCACACTTGGATGTTACACCTGCAGTTAATAAAACTCAGCACAGCTCAGCCCCTCTTTCCTGATCAAAGACAGTGGTTCATGATGAACCAGACAGAACAGCTGGCTTGAGGCTTTTGTGGCTGCTCTTAGGAAGAAGCTCACTGGCAGCTTGGCTCCACTGCTTAGCTAGTGTAATTCTTACTCTATTCCTCAATTGACATCTACCACAGACATGGCTAAAAGCTGTAAATACTTAGCTTTAACATCTTTCACTCTTGTTATTTAGCTCAATGATAATTATTTAGAATGGTTTTAAATTTGGAGTGTCAGCAGCATAAAAGATTTGCTTGGATGTGTCTACATATAAGGCTTGTAACACAATTGTAATGAGCTTTGATGGAGAAAGTCTCAGCTAATTCTGTGCTATTGAAGGGCAATAATTCAGTGCAGAAACAAAGGCATTGGATGGGAAAGGTGTCATCTAAACTGTAAATGTAAAAAAGATGTCTCTTGCAAGAGTAAGCCAGATGGATGGACTGCAGTTTGCGTTACAAGAACATAAACTGGATGTAACTATTTCTGCATTGGTGAAGCTCGATCAGAGCTCATTGTGGCTCCACTGGATGCTAGATCTCATTCAAACCCATGGCATGATTCTTACCACTGTCTCAGTTTAATACTGACCACAGTATTATAGCTCTAAAGATACTATAATTAAAACCAAATTACTCAAGGTACCTAGGTCACAGATTTCAAACTAGTGCAGTACTGCAGTAGCTAGCAGGAAAACATGATTTATCCGGATCCAGTGGAATTAAGATTAGGTGCTTCCTTTGTAGTGGAAGCACAGTCCAGAGCAGGTGTTACACCTGCAAAGAAAACTTCAGTACCTCCAGGTCACAGAATTAACACGTTAACTACCTAAAAGCTATAAAGGACAGGGGTCTACCTAATCAGGACTTAAATGCCTTAGTCTTTGCTATAGGCAGGCAGGTGAGGCATAACACTTTCATTTCAAAGTCAGAATGGGGAAAACCTATTTATTCAGAAGTCGACAAGAGTAGGCTTCAATCCCTTCTATTGTAGTGGTTAGACCTGCAGGGATCTTCAGATAATACTTTCAAAGCAAATCCTACCTGTATGAAGAAGTCTACCTTATCATTCAAAAGGCTATGTCAGGCTTGCCAGTATTTAACAGATTGATAAATTCTTGACTATTCTTAGTTAAGCCAAGGTAAGTGGGAGAAAGATTAAAACTAAACGTGAATATTCAACCTGGTAACAATGTCATCCACCTAGGAAAAATATATCTTGCCAGCAACTGAAAGCAGTACATTGGGTCCTAAGCTCTGTTCTCATGATCCCGAGGCATCTAGGTTATACAGAAAAAAATAAGAAGTTAGCCTTCTATCCACTGGTCATCGCAATAATAATGTTAAAGGTCCCTCTATTCGTATCTTGTCTGAGCAGTGAATTTCTTTCGAATTAGGTTGTTTTTCTAGTCTAGCCAATACTTTCAGACAAACCACATTCAAAGCCAAGTGCAAAACTCAACTCTACCTCAATAATTTCTTCGCATAAGTACCTGTAGAGAAACAGCCACAGCCACAGCTCAGCAAATCAAGCAATTTCCCTCCTGTGGGAAAGAAGAAAAAGAAAAAGATTATAGCTGTCCTGTCTAATCTGAAATATTTGAGATGTACTGAATAACTGCACTGATGAGACCTACGATTTCCACAAGAAAATGAGACATGTAGGCTCCCTCTGGGAAGGTGTTTGACTTTAACAGAAACATGCATGTTCCCCCAGGCTGGGATGCAACTGGCAATGTACCATCGATCCGTAAACCGACTGATTTCTTATCCTGTTTGCCATGCACAGTGTTATCACCGAAGAAGCTGTTCCACATTTAAAGCAAGAAGCCACTGCAGGCCAGCTCTGCTGGGGGGTCATGAGCGTATCTGATATCCTAGATGCCATATTTCAGGAAAGGAGAGAAGATTAATGCCTTTCAGAAACTTCCATCTGCTTATGCTGTACTCATTTCAACATTTTTTGTGGGGTTTATCAATCCTATACTCTCTCCCAGATATTTATCAGCCATGAAAAGAAGTCAGAGGAAGGGATGTTCCATCCCAATCCCCTTCCTGCATCCCCTCTTTACTCTCTGTATCCTCCACATTGAGAAAAAAGTGAAATTTTCATTGCACAATTAAAACAGTAAAGCCTAAGCTGATGTCCAAGTGAATCATCAGGGATAGCTTGACAATCTTCTGCATTAAGAAGACATAAAAAGTAGTAAATTAAAATATACTGGACAACGTGAATTACTGCACAGTGATACATGCCTCAGATCTGTGCTGGTACCCCAATGTTTTAAGATTTGCTGGAATGCTCTGCTCTGATAGACCAGCCTCAGCTATCCACTACCTCCTTTCCTCCTCCAACAGTGCTGATTAGCCTTTAATGCTGAATCACTGGACAGTCTGTCCTGGAATTTGGGATGAAGTGAATGATAAAAAATCAGCCAATGAAAAAATAAAATAAATAAAAAGGCATAAAGTCAAACCAAAGTACTGTTAGGTATCTTTTACAGGAATATTCATTACTTCTGATGCAGATCACAAAACTGGGATAACAAAGTTCCAGTTTGGCTGTTATTTCACCGTTTACCACTAGTAAATACACTCCTTGTCTCTCTCTGTCAGATTCCTTATCAAAAGGAAAATCAAAACCCCCAAACAAGACAGGTCATAAATCTGAAATCCTATTCTTGAAATTATTTGTAAAATGCTTTAACATCTATTGACTACTGGAGTTTGATAGGTTAGCAACAGTCCAGGTATGAACCCCATGTTTTCATCTGAAAACCTAGAGACAGTGGGCTAGAGGTGGAGAGAAAACAATGCTATAGAGGAATGTTTGAATGGTGAGAGAGACGAACAATGGATGGATAAATAGAAGGAATGGATTTTCGTCACTGGAAGTGAATAGCGTGTTCACTTTAATTTCAGGCCAACAAAAATGGATGTGTACGGGTTAAAAAAAGACATAAGACACAAAATGTAGGAACTTGTCTTCCAGCCTGTTGTTCAGGTGACAGATGACTTTGTAAATGTCACACAACTTTTTCCCTTCCATATGAAAATAGAAAGAATCTGATCAATTCCTCCCCACTACCCCCACTTCCCCAGGCAACTTCTGCAACCGATGCAAAGCATAGCATTCAGTGTCAAAGCCTGTTACATGCTGCTATCTCCTAATAATATTAAAATGAAAATGAAAGTAGCTCCCAAACAATCTTTAAATCAATCCTAATGTGATCAAATTGAATATCTTCTTCTTACTTTTCTTCCTCCCTTATCCCTTCCATGTCTCTTGAGCGTTTACTACAGCATTTTGTCTGCAGCAGTGGATTCAGTTGTCACATTGCTGATTGGTGTCCAGTTTCTCAAGTTTGGCATAACTGTTATGTTCAAAGGCTTGCTGTACCTATCTTTCTAATGTGATTTCTTTTTTGTTTTCTGACCTGGAGTTGAAGCATGTTTTTGCTGTCATTGTGAAATTGAACTGACCATAAGAATGTACGAACTTTTATAGAGACAAGGAAGTATCTTCTGCCTCTTCTGGTCTAAGGATATTTTCTAGACTTTGTATAGCTACCCTCAATGCTTACCAGAACTTTTACTTCTGGTTACTTCCTCCCTGTTTTTTGGTGCTGTTATGAAATAACCAGTATAAAAGTCTCCTTTGACAATTTTCATAATTCCCATCTCCATTTGACTTGCTCTGGAAAAACAAAGGCATTTGAAGAAAGCTGAAAAAGTGTATAAAATAGTTTCTACATAGCCATTCCTCCCCACTCCCCCCCCCCAAAAAAAAAAAAAAACACTAATAACTGATTTTTTACGATCAGACATTGAGAAGTAGACTAAATTCTTTTTAATGCATCAGTTGTTATAGCCTGGAAGGCTAATGTTAGGGTACGCAACCAAAAACTTCAAAGTCCTGGCCAAAGGTTGGCTGATTATAAGAGCATTCTTGCAACAAGAAGTTAGAACAGTTCTGTAAGAAGGGGAAGAGGGAATTGGTAGTGCTGATTTTAATTATTAATATAGCTTACTTTGCACAGATGAAAAAATAATATTGAGTATTGGATCCCAAAATATCACATAAAGTGAACAACCAGCCCTTAAAAACTCCTTTCAGTGGAATTCCAGAGAGGTCATGGTTCATATCTATCATTATTAAGTAGTTTTAACAAGGACCTGGGGAAAAAAAAAATAAACAGAAAATCATTACTGAGAGTATTTTCAGATGACAAATTTGGGTATAGCAGTAAATAATGAGCAAAATAGATGACTGACTTAAAGCTCTCTAGATTGCTTGGTAAATTGGGTGTAAGCAAACAATTGGGACCAAGTGTGCTATTACAAATCCAGGGAAGAAAAGGAATTAAAGCTGACTATACAAACAAAAGGATAATGCAAGGAGGTAGTGACCCAATTTTTAAACATGACTATAAATGCTGCTCTTCCAGATTCCCTTTGTAAAATCTTTTTCACATCAGAGTTCAGACATAATTTTTTCTTATGTGTCCCCATACAAATTCAGTATTGCATTTGATTTGACTTAGCAGAGGTAAAACTCATGTGGAGACTTGATTAGTTTGTAAGTATCTACTTAAAGAAGATTGTGGACAAAGTTGTTGCAGTGTTCAAAGGCCGGTTGTTAAAGCTACAGAAATCCAAACTGAAAATAAAGCATAGATTTAAACTGTAAGATGATTAAATACAGGAGCTATTTACCAATGGTGGTGATAGATTTTACATCTCTGGGTGTTCTTAAAATGGGTTTGCTTTTCTTTCTCTACTTCATAGATTTTGGACTTAATGTAGGAATTAAAATAAGGAACTCCCAGGGCTTAATTTGTGGAAATAGGTTTTCCTTTATACAGAGAGCTAAAGAAATTATACTGTCAGCAATGCCTTGTTTGGCCCAAGATTTAACCAATTGGAAAAGTGACCATGAAGCATTCACCCACATGTATTTTACACCAAGCCCAATTCAGCTAACTCTGTGGACATGGCCCAGAAGACTAAGGGGTGCACTATTAGTTGTCTATCTGGCTTTAAGGTAACATTTTCCCTGATACACTCAATCTTTTCAACTTAGTCTTGAATTTGGCACTGCTTAGAGCTACTTACTATGATTTAGAAAAAAATCCTCAAGTCTCATGACACAGCTGTTTTTGTCACAATAAATACCTGAACACAACGTGTTCCTGTTGTGAAGCTTGATAGGTTAATTGAGCTTCACAATGCTTGGTTTGAGATGCTTGGATAAAAGTGATAAATATTGGGTGAAATTACTGTTAATATTCTTTAAAATCTTTCAGGTACAGTATCACCCAGTCAGACATCCTGAGAATATTAGCAGAGTACTAGTCCAAGACATTCATCAACACATTTCTCTAATCAAGCTTCTTTTCTATTAGAACAGAGATTTTTTTTATTTCATAGATTCAGCACTGAATCATTAGGGCTGGAATGGAGACCATAGTGGGTGGCATATCTTGTGCTTGTGCTTCGCAGCAAGACTGAATTCATTTTCCTTAAGCCATTACTGTTAGACTGATTATAAGTCCGCCCTTGAAAGCTTCTAAGTGAAAGTGGTTTTGTGACCTTCCTTGGCAGTTTGTTCCATGGCTCTAGCTATCTTAATAGTTATAAAGTTTGTCTTAATCATTAACTTAAATTTCCCCTTTGTTGCAGCTTCATCCCATTACTTCTTGTTCTGACCTTGGTGACTAATTAGAATAATTGGCCCCTGACCTCCTTCTATTATTCTTTATGTATTTGGAAGAGAGATGGGTGTAGATCAGAAAATGTGGAACCATATCCTAGTGCCTTGACAGCCTCCGGAAAACATACAGACCTGGGACTTCTCTTTGACCTACAGCAAGGTTAAAAGCCATGTGTAAAAGTTAGAACAGATGTCCACCTTTAAAGAAGCACCCTTGTACTAGAGCTGCTATGTAGGTTGATCAAATTGTCCATCTCAGCAAGCCAAAATGGGCTTGCTGAACAGAGCTGAACTTATAACTACTTGGTTACTCAAGTCACATCTTCACTTACTTAGCTTAGGGTAGTACAGAGATTTCCACCAGAGGAACTTGCCTGGAATTCACTGCTATAGTACCTGAACAGTGCCAAATCTTAGCAATCCATCCAAGAAGGGTGGGATTTCTCAGCATCCCTGTTTTATTGAGGAAGAACAAAGAAAATCAGGTTTGATGCTCAGAAATATTTTAGGATATATTTTTGTTTGGTTTAGTAGAGAAACTGAACCCATGACTCCCCCCAGGATACATTTTTTATACTTCCCCTCCCTCTGAAACTCAGCTATTGATTTAAAGACCCAGCATGTTCTCCGCAGCCACAGGTATAGGTTGTTTTTTATTAGACTCCTTAATTTCTGAGATTAAGTTTTGTTCAGATTCAAAATATTTGTCTTTTCTATGGCAGTCTTTTGTCTAGGTAGTAACAACTGCCGATTTAAAAGAGTTGGTTTTAGTAGTTTTACTATATCTGTTGTCTTACTAGGGTAGATGTTGGAAGACTCAGAAGAGACCATTTCTTTCCTACAGAGTTTATAATTTCTGTTCCGTATAACTGGCACGTACTTAACACTTTTCCAATGCAAGGAGCTGAACTTATACCCAAAAGATACTCATGACCCTGCAATCATAGAAACACTAGTAATCTCCCATTGCAGAGCATTAGTATGTCATGTACCCTCAGTCTTCCCATCCAGCAAATACGATGATTTCTGAGGAAAACTAACTTCTATCTTAATCTTACTGGATTAGCACCCAGTAGTTAAATCAGCCATTGACATTGCCTGAAGTTGTCCTGAAAAGCTGTAGAAATTAGGTTTTGTTAATAAGACTTATAATACTATTCATAAACAAGTTTACATTATCAAATAATGTGCTTTTCAGAAATTAATAAAATTATTTTGAAGCTACTGTATACTTTTGGTTTATATTATACTCTGTGGCAAGGAGTTACATAGGATTGTTATATTACTCACAGACAAAAATATATATTTACTCCAGTGTTATTGTTTGCTCTATTGTTCTTGTACTGAGGGGAAGAGTAATAGTCTTCTTTATACCCTTCTGTAGCAGTTTCATTTTAAAGATCTTTTCTGCTTCCCTTTATCTGTGGAGATATAATATTGCGTTTGGCTGTACTTCTTTGCCACATTGACATTGTTGGTTTCAGGGAAACCTGTAACTCATCGATTTCAAGAAGAGTATATGGGAGCAGACCTTTCTTGATCTTCCAAATGATGAAGGAAAATGGCTCATAGAACAGAACACTCAGATTCGGTGGCTAAACTCACAAGTGATGTGTAAAGAAATTGAACAAGATTTCCTTAACTTCTGCTCTGTTAACATGATGCTTGCCTAGGATAGCACAGCAACATCATGTTGAAGTCTTAGTCCTAAATTAAGTAGGTAGATGAGTAAATCTTACCAGTGGGACCAGATTTCATGTCCTGCTTGACAGTTGTAACGGAAGGTAACTTCTGAGTCACAGCACCTTATCATTCATGGCATGTCACAAAATATTAACACACTTGAGTATGATTAAGTAAGTGACACATCATAATAACTTATCATATACCTTGAAGTAAATCAGAAGTCAGTGCCAGTCTCGTTTGATGATCTCAGCTCTACCAAATATGAGAAAAAAACAATATTATTTGCAAGCTAAGCCAACTTGTCACTAAGGCATCCAATGAAAAGCTTCTCCGGTAATAATCAAAATGCAATGGAAATAGCCATATCAAAGGTAAGGAAGAACTATGTAGCCATCAACATAGTTCTTGTTTGTGCAGTACACATTCTTCTGAAATGCAATGATAGCATTTGCATACAGGTCATTTAACTGGGGATAGAAGAGGGGAACAGAGTGAGAAGGTCTGAATTCCCCTTGACTGACGGTCATTGTCTTATCATAGGAAGGAGTTTGCCAAACTGTTCTATGGTTATGCAAATATGTTTGTTGTGATTTGAAATAGACCCAACAAGAGAGAGATTCTTTTTTTCTCTTTTTCTTTATTCACAATACTCTTTAGGGTTGTTAAGATGTATTTGATGAAGTAAAATAAAGTTCTGTCAAAATTAGATGCTCTAAAAAATTCTGAAAATGTTACTTACAAGTCCAATACTTATAAAAAGAACACTAGTCTTTCTTTTTTTTTTTTTAATCAGAATAATGATTTTTCCTTCTCAAAACCCCAGCTATTTTTACCTGTTCATTTCCTGATCACTGAAAAAGACTGCAGGTTTATGGATTTTTTTTTTCCATAATGTACTGCAGACAACAATTCTGAAGAAGATTTTTGATGAAAAGTAAAATAAAATATCTATTTTTCAAAAGCAGTCATACTAAAATGCAGACTTTCCCAACAAGCTTTTATCTCTATTCATTTGAAACCTTCAAAGGGAGGTATCAAACAGTCTTAAGAGTGTATTTTTTATCATTTACTTTAGTTACTTTGCAATTCCATATTTCATTATTCTATGCAGCTTGTATCAGGTGTCCTGAGATTCTTTCTTTTTATATTATAGAGTGTCTTGCTCACAATTCATCTTAGGTAGAGGATCATTTAGCTTTTCTTCACAGGATTGCAGCTGAGATCCACATCTCCCAGGAGACCATCTGTGATACAAGGTAAGTGGCTCCCAGGAGGATGTCACAAAAATTTACATCATTTAGTGTGTTTAGAAATATTTGGTAGCTTGTGATGGGGAACTAAAAATTAAAAAAAAAAGAAAAAAAGAAAAAAGAAAATAACCGCTCCTCCAGATTCAGTAATGCCCTCTTTGAATTAGTCTGCAGGTCTATGAAGCTGTAATGGAGACCCATGACCGTGGAAGAGACAGTACTGTCTCTGATTGTAATGCTATGGACACATATTTATATAAACTTGGTTCAAGGTTCATATATTTAGGCAAAGTGCACTGTACTCCTGTCTCTCCAAGGCAAATAGCACACCCAAGGTCTACAAATATGTAGTCTCTGATTAACAGCATGACTTTTTTTAAGCTGAAGATGGGGTAGAGGTGGTTAAAGGTTGCATAGAAAGAGATGACCACACATGGAGAGCCCTCCCAGAGGAATTTCTATCACCCCAAAGCTGGAAGAGCAAAAAATTGCATGTTATACTACTTGAAATGCCCCTAGTGCCAGCCTAAAGTGAGTAAGTGCGTAAAAGTTTGGGACACGAAGTGTAGCACCCCAAGTTCATACAAACATATTCCTCTTTAAACAAAAACAAATTGTATTGTTATTTTCACTTAGAGTCTTCCATTATCATATTCAGTCCCCACATTAACCTCTAAAAGGTTCCTAGCCATTTATTATGATATGGGCTAGAGATGTTATCTCTGAATACTGAAAAAAGGAGGAGAAACAAGTCTGCCAGAAGAACATCAAATTACTCTTATTGTTCAGAAGTGCAATTGTCATTGCTGATTCTATCAAGCAATCTTAACTCCAATGTCCCTGTGTACATGTACACTCCTAGCTTATTTTCGTACCACTTTCCTAGAAGGCAGCAAAGTACCATGATGATATTGATAAAAAGAAACCCAAAACAGAGAGAGTAAGTAGATTAATCATGATCATACAGAAGGTACGTGGCAAAGCAGGAACTCATATGAGGATCTCAGTATGACAGCTTTGCTTATCTAACTACCTCTACTTCCCGGAAGTTCAGACAGATAGGAATCAACCAAGTTAACTAGAGACACAGTATATAAAAAGAGTCTGCATGGGCTCAAGCTGAGGAAGACCATTACTTAAACTATTGAAAGCAGATGGATAAGTACAGGTAAAATCTTCACATTAATTATTAACTCCTTTCAGGTTTTTATTTTATCAGCAGAATGAAGGAGAAAAATAAATGCTTCTACGCTAGGAATGATCAAATTTTTATTTTTATTTCCAAAGAAAAGCTGTAACAAAGGTTCATCAATTATAAACCAAGGAAGAGAGGGTCAAGAAGAACACTTTTTTTATTTATTGTTATCCTCCCCCTCCTTTGGTTCTTCCTTTGCTCTTTTTGCTCTTGTGCTTCTTCCTCTTCCTTTTTGTTTTTCTTCTCTGTTGACCCCTCTGCTTATAACAGATTTCTTTTGGGTTCATTTTCACTTTCTAAAACTCATTATTTCTTTTGATGACCAGCATTCATCCTTCTAATAATTCAGCTATAAAGAAAGACAGCATGTAAAGAGAATAGCTAATAACTCCACCTGTTAATGTTTCAGTGTGCAAAGGGAGCCAACATCCTCAAGAGGACATGGCAACAAGTTTTGGAGAACCTTGTGTGGGACCTGCCATGGAAATAAACAGGGGAGACCCTAGTCACAAAGAGTGAAAAGTAGATTCTTCCCGGGGCTAGTGACAGCCCCTTAACTCGTTTTCGTTTTCTTCTCAAAGGCACAACAGGAAAAGCCTACGGATGGGAAAAGGGGATACAAGGATTGATGTTCAAATATCATGAAAATGGACCAGATCCTCAGCTGGCATAAATCAACACAGATCCACAGAAATCAGTGTAGCAATGCCAATTTACACCAAGTGAAGACCTGGCCCAATAAATCTATCATGCTCTGTATACACGGGTGAGTGGGAAGGAGGGATATACTATGAATTAGTGTCTGATCAAATAGGCAGTGAAATAGAAACTCATCTCTTCTTGCTGCAAAGGGCTAGCTGTGTAAAATGCTTCCTTTGAAGAGAAAGCATATCCTCAGCTACTCCCTATGTATTTTGGCCCTGTTCCTGTGAGGGGAACAATGGCCAATGTAGCACCAAGAGTGCTTGGCCGAAGGTTCAAATGCAATAAAGGCATTGATTCCACATTACACGGAGGGGCCAATGAGAAGTAGTTTTTTAAATATAAAAGAAGTAACCTTCCTGTAAGGGCGTTTCTTCACACATACCCACTCTTTGCCCTGAAAACCCCACCCAGAGAATGTTGTAAGCTGGCTCTCAGTGTGTGGTATCTACTCTACCAGCCACACTGTTGTTACCTACATCTCTCCAGTACTTGAGCACTTTGTGATAACCAAATGAAATTACTGCATCTGTTTCTTTACCTTTGGTGTTTAAAGGATGGTTTGGGGCTTGCTTGTGTTTTTAAGCCGTGATGTGCAGTGTGACATCTCTGAGTTGTTGCTGAAAAACAAATAAACAAGAATATCAACCACTTTATATTTTTTCACTGGTGTTTTTCTAATATTTATTCTTCATCGCTTTCCATCCTCCATAGCTATCAATACAGCTAAGAAGAAAGTGGGAAGCACGAAAAAAGAAGACTAAAAGAAAGCGGACTGGAAGAAAGCCCATTTGAGTAGTAAAAATCTCAATTAAAAGTATCACAGAAAAACCAAACACAATCTGAAGGTAAGTTCAAAGGAAGTTTTGCTCAGTTTTCGATGTTCTAGGTTGACATTTTTTGCAAGAGCAAATGCTGACTGCTTAAAAGAAGACCGGGTAACTCTCAGATATTGTCAATGATGTCATGCAATATTGAACTCTATAATTTGCTGTAAAGTTTCCTTTACTTTTGCTTTCCCTTTCCTTTTCCTTTCCCATTTCCCTTTCCCTTTTCCTATTGTTTTCCATTTCCTTTTCCTTTTTCCTTTCCCTTTCCTTTTCCCTTTCCCTTTCCTTTTCCTTTTCCCTTTCCCTTTCCCTTTCCCTTTCCCTTCCCCTTCCCCTCTTTCCCTTTCCCTTTCCCTTTCCCTTCCCCTTCCCCTCTTTCCCTTTCCCTTTCCCTTTTCTAATGCAATTTATATCTCAGAGCAGCAAAAGGAATACAGTGCATGTGAGCCAAAACTAAATAGCAGCTGGTTGTCAGATACTAATACAGACACAGTTACTTCTCCATATCAATAGTGAACAATTCCTCACTTAACATAAAAAATGGCTAGAAGAGAAAATATTGGGTGTAAAGGCAGAAAATTGAAAAGGAATAAACAGAAAATGGCAAAATCTCATTCAGACTCCAAATGAAAATTTTCTGTTCATCTCTGGAAATCTCATAGGTAATGTTTCCAATTTTATTATTGATAAAAGTTGAAAAATTAGGAAGTTGCAAAAATGAACATTATCAAACCATCAAAGCAGGGAAATTGTGTCACAATCAGGGCAGCACAGCAAACAAGCAGAGACAACCATGTTTAGCAGGTCATGAGGATCTTTAGCAATTTAATTAAGAAAACAACAAAGGAAAATAAGGAATTGACCTTAGTGACCAAGAAGGTCCTCTCCAATTTTAAATCCTTAATGAGTAAAAAGCTGGGTTTTTTTTTTGAAGTAGTTTGGGGTAAATTTTTCAATGTCTGTAGTTAAATGCAAATTCAGACAGTCCTACCAGGGATGAAAATTTTACCATATAAATGCTGACACTCGGCTTTTCCTTAGAGCTATCTCAGGGATGAAATAACCCCTGTCCACCTACACAAGCTCTCTATGATACAGACAGAACCCCATATATCAATCCTCTGCAAAGACAGCAAAAAGATAATTCCTCTCACCCAAACAATTCATGGAAAGGAGTAGAGTGGGTTTGGAGCTTGCTTAACTACAGAAACGAAAAAGAGCAAGACATTAACTTTTTTCCTGTTTATTGACTTGAACACATTCATAAGCTTGACTTCCAAACATAGGAAAACTGGAGTCACGGAAAAAAAATTCATAGTTCCTTTTTTCTTCCTCCCTCAATTCTGCCTTTCTTTTATTTTTTTCTTAGCCCTATTTTCAGGCCTTTTCTGTCTGGCTTTCTCTTTCCTATTACTTCTGTTTCTGCTTCTGTCCCTTTATCATTTTCTTCCCACCCTTTGTCTCTACAGCTGCAAAATATCGACACTCCCCTATCCCCACCACTGCTATATTCTGATTCAGACTACTTTGAATTTTTCCACTTTCCACCCACATAGTCCAGTTCTGGGATTTATTTTATGTGCGACCTCTATTGGGGCAGAGGCTAACATTGTTTCAGCTGCTTCCAAACAAAGGGCCATTTAATTGTTCCCTCATTTAGCTCCAAGAGGAGGTGGCTGCTAAGCACACCCGCTTCCCTGAGGTTTCCCCCAACATAATAAAGCTATTCTGTTATTTTATTCAAATTTGAAATGCAAGACTAAATCTATTTGAGGAGATTAAACACCAAGGAAGGGATGAAATATCAATCATTAAAAAAGGAAAAAGAAAACAAGACAAAGTGACTACTGAATAGAAACAAAAATGTAAAGATAAATGCAGATTTAAGATACAAAAATATTCTAAAAGGTCCCCAAGGAGAGATGCAGGACTTTATTCAGAAGAAGGCAACCTTATCAGGGGATATAGTGTATAAATATTGAAAAGCTCCCTAACAGGTTAGCCACACTGCTAGATGTCAGCACGTTCTTTTCAAGATCCATCTTGCAGCAAATTGGCTGTGAAAGGAAGGCAGGAAAAAAAAGAATGAGGAAGAAAGGAAGGAGAATGGCTTGACAGAAGGCCTTCAACCCCCTTTCTTTTTCTCCTCATTGAGCCATACTGCATATAAATGCACTTAAATATCTCTGAAATGCCTTGCTCATACAACCCCCTACAACTTCTGTCTTTGGCTATGATTTTCTCAGAAACCTGTCTCTTTCAATTCTGGAGGAGAGGAAAAAAAAATATTCTCCTTGCCAATAACACCTCTGTGAAATCTCCTCAAAGGACAGCACTCCTTGCACCTATGCTTTTCCTCCACAAGCTGCCATCTGGTTTAATGCATCTCTATTTAAAGCTTTAGAGTCATGTGACTTAAATCCACATAAGTGTTGATTGTACATGATTGCCTTTATTGATTCTTCCTGGGACACAACTCGCCTGTATCCAACTTCATATATAGTTTTACTCTGGACTTTTCTTCCAGTGTCTCCCTAATACTTTCTTTTCCAATCCTTCTATTTTTATGATTATTCTTTTACTGTGGTAGAGGCTGGGAATTTCAGGCAGTTAGAAAAAGCCCCGTTTTGCTATATGTGCAACAAGAGTTTCTCCAAAAATATAATGAATATATCTGTCTTGCTCTGAAGAGTACCTTACACTGTAATAAGAGCCAATAAATCTAAAAAAACCAGAACCCAAACCCAAAAAACCCCACAACAAACAAACAAATAAACCCCTCCCCATACACAAACACACACACAAAAAACCAGCATGATTAATCTAAAATTAGGGAGAAAATAGAAATTATTCTTGTGAGGAAAAGTGAAGTTATTAAAAGGAAGGGAAATTTGAGACAAGTATTTCTGTAATTTTCGTGATGGTCATAGGATCATAGGATCATAAAATAGTTAGGGTTGGAAAGGACCTTAAGATCAAGTTCCAACCCCCCTGCCATGGGCAGGGACACCTCACACTAAACCATGTCACCCAAGGCTTCATCCAACCTGGCCTTGAACACTGCCAGGGATGGAGCATTCACAACCCCCCTAGGAAACCCATTCCAGTGCCTCACCACCCTTACAGGAAAGAATTTCCTCCTTATATCCAGTCTAAGCTTCCCCTGTTTTAAGTTTGAATTCATTACCCCTTGTCCTATTACTACAGTCCCTAATGAAGAGTCCATCCTCAGCATCCCTATAGGCCCCCTTCAGATACTGGAAGGCTGCTATGAGGTCTCCACACAGTCTTCTTCAGGCTGAACAGCTCCAACTTTCTCAGCCTATCTTCATACGGGAGGTGCTCCAGTCCCCTGATCATCCTCATGGCCCTCTTCTGGATTTGTTCCAACAGTTCCATGTCCTTTTTATGCTGAGGACACCAGAACTGCACACAATACTCCAGGTGAGGTCTCACGAGAGCAGAGTAGAGGGGCAGGATCACCTCCTTCGACCTGCTGGTCATGCTCCTTTTGATGCAGCCCAGGATACGGTTGGCTTTCTGGTCTGCAAGCGCACACTGAAGCCAGCTCATGTTCATTTTCTCATCCACCAACACCCCCAAGTCCTTCTCCGCAGGGCTGCTCTGAATCTCTTCTCTGCCTAACCTGTAGCTGTGCCTGGGATTGCTCCAACCCAAACATAGGACCTTGCACTTGGCATGGTTAAACTTCATGAGGTTGGCATCAGCCCACCTCACAAGCCTGTCAAGGATAAGTAAGACTCATAGGTCTTTTTCTTTCAGATTGCAGTGGGAAGTAGATATCAATGTTTTTTTTCTACCTACTTTTTGCCAAACTACTTCCAGGATGAGGGGTGTTTTGGCTGTCTCTTATGATCCTTAATTGAGGCATTTAGATCAGTGGTTTCAGGCTTTTCTCTGGGTTTCTTTTTCTGATCAGCAGAATATACCAACAACTGCTCAGCTCTTTCTGTGCTTTATTTTTGTCCTTCCTTATCACTAACAAATTCAGTGGTGAAACTGTTTTCAGTATTGTTGCTATTTGGATATCCTTATATGGACCTGAATTTTTATTTATAAACTCATGTTCAGCTTCCTTCAAATTTTCTTAAAACTGAAAGCTGACTAGTGCTTCCTCTACTGTTTATAATTTACATCCTTTTTTCATGCATGGATTGATCACGTATCCTGGGTGCCAGAGCAGTCCTGATCAAATCAGCATGTAACTCATATGCTTAGAATTAGGCACCTGGTTACAGTGTCTGCCTAGTGAGCAGCTAAGTGAAATGGCTTGTGAACATCCTCAGAACAAATCTCCAGATTTATCTCCAAAAATAGTTACTAATGCTTGCAAAACATAATTTCCCTGTATCCAGTCAGGAGGGAGTGTGACTCCTCCTGTGTAGCATTTGACTTCAGAAAGTAAATTGACACTGTAGAGGAAAGACCCAGAATGTTTCCTGCTTTTATTTTATACTCTTTTTTTTTCTCCCCCTTCTCTCCCCTCTCTGTTCCTTAAATGATGGACTTGAGCTCAGATCATTTGCAAGACTTTTGGATACAGATCAGCAACTATACACAGAAAGTATGAATCTTAAATCTTCCATTTCACACTCTGCCTGAACAGGGTAATAGCTTGAGGTGCTGTCAGGACCTTCATCTGCAAGAAATGATGAGAGTAGCAAACTTTCTGTGATTACACAGCTGGGGAACAGGCCACAGGATCTTTGGATGACTGAACCAGGGAGAACTGAAAAAGCATTTGATTTTTACTGATGCTTACATGTGTGCACACTGGGGCTGATAGATTAAAGGAAGGATTTTGTATTCCTTCTCTGGACAGGAGGGAGATGAGAAGATAAACTACGAGGCTGAAATTCAGCTAATCTGGGGTATGACATTGCTATAGGCTGTTTAGTAGTCTAGTTTAAAGTTAGGGTGAAGTTGGGGTTTGAACCTGATGGTGGTTGTGGGTGGATTGGAAAGGGAAAGAAAAAGAAATGATAACAATATGTGACTCCCAGGTTTATCAGATTGAATACATCTTGGAGGGGTGTCCAGGAGCTGGGGGAAATGCGTATTTATGCATTCTTTCTTTGAGAATCCCCCCAAAATATTGGAAGCCAGTATATTTTGGGTTTCGTGCCAAAGTATTTAATAGAGATTTTTGTTCACTGTTTCGTTATAGATTAAATTTAAAGAAAATCAAACGTCTCTGATATTTGAGTGAAGAGATCCTGTGGAGTTTAATTCAGAAGACGATGCACTGAGCTCAAGATGATTGTCTATGCTTTTTCCCCCAGATTTTTTCAGCCCGCACTAGTAAAATATATTTTGTGTATAGGTAGTATACAATCATATATCAAAACTAGCTAAATAGAAAAAGAAAGAGGCTACCTTAAGGAATAGTCAGTTCAACACATCTGCTGCAACAACTAGAAATAGGATTTTGATTTTATCTTTAAAGTGGGAGAAACATTAACATTTAAGTTGGTTTCAAGAGGGGCCTCTGAATCACATCTCTTTGGCTCATCATCACACATTAAGAATGGGATTCAGAAAGCAGTCTTGGATGCACCAGGCCCAGCAGAGTGGTTGTGAGCTAATTCATTATGGGTGGATTTTCCTTTTTTTTTCTTGTTGTAATTTAGAAGAATGCAATTAAAACTGAACTTGATAATTAATTCTGAACCGGTGAGAACCAGTTCCAGAGATTATGACTAGAATGCTATGTAGCCATTGATATAAATATTCATGAGGTTTCATTGTTTTATGGTTTCTTGTGAAGCACACAGCTTATCTGAAGAAGTAGAATTAAAGTACTATTATTTAACATTACAGTGTAAATAAGACTCAACAGAGAAAAACAAAAATATATGTGCAGTAAAATGTAACATACATATTCTCTAAATATGTTTATGAGTATTTGGGCTTTTAAATGTGTGTGCTGTGTGCTGCGTTCTGTAATTCTCTATATCATATACAGAAATTCCATAGCTGGATCATTAGACAGTCTTTTGGATACATAAAGTTACAACATATGAAACTGTTGCACTCAAAAGCACGTGTGCACATATTCCCATAATCTCTATCATCCATAAATACAACAGAGAATTCAAAAAGGATAAACAAGTTTGAATCTCGGGTATTACCTGGTGGCTGAAATTCATAGAAATCAATTTATCACTAAAAAATCTATCAACATATAAACCTAACCATGTATAGTTGATGACAGTAAGAAAATGTCCTGTCTTAGTCTGCTCTTGCTCAAGATGTTCATCATGTCTGCCTCCAGAGCAAAATCTCTTTTAAACATGGCATCTTCAAAAATCCCAGAAAAATCAAAATACACTGACAAATGGTGCCTGAAGGAAACAATACAGCTAGAGGAAAGCTCAATACTTGGCTCAATTGAAAAAGACCAGGAAATAGGAGAAAAGAAAAACAAACTGCAAAGAAGTTTTATATCCAGTATACATTTTTAACTTTTTTTTTTCTTTGTTTATATTCTGGGTTTTGTTGTGCAGTTATAGTGGTTTAAACATGGCTCCATGTCATATCAGAGACCTAAGGAAGCTGGCTGTAGCATAAGGCCTCCAGTTAGTAACCGTAATATTCAAATGGAACAAGATTTAAATCTCCTGCGCTGGCATGTTCAGTTCATTTATTGTGAGGCACTGAAAAGTCAAATTCAGTATTATGTGATTAAGGTACATCTGTCTCAGCACAAGCAGTAACCATATTTCTTTAAGTTCAGCAGGTGTTTTGCAAAGAATCTAAAGGATTTTGCACAAAATTAGTGCCTATAATAAAGCGCCAGTGATGAAGAGACAGCTCTTTATATCACTGATATATTATAGTTTCGTTCTAATAAATGTCATTGCCAAATATTTCAAAACCTAAAACAGGTTTGCTGACTGAACTGTTTTGCAAGCATATTTGCTATGCCTTATTGCAAAGATGTTCTTTTATAGACATACAGTAGAAATTTTATTTGACACTGCTGACTACTAAATTGGCAGCTTTTCAACTTTGCCAGACTCATGCAACACAATTGAGATAAAAGGTAAAATGCATAACTTCTGCATTAATTCTTGCTTGCAGTGTCATAAGAATCCTCAAGATGTGTTAATTGAGTCTAAAATATGTGAAACAAATGATAAACCCCCCCCTCACACCTTGAGATCCTCTCTCCCCTTCCTCTCACTCTGCCTATTCAGTCTGCACTAAGCCTACTGTTACAATAGATGCCTGGCACTGAGACGTGAATCTCCACAAAGAAAACAAGTCTTTGGTATATTCTGTTTCTTGTGAAGGTGTTTGAGGGAAAAGAAGTGACCTTTCCAGCTTTCTGGTTCTCATTTCTTGCATTTACTACTGAGCAGCTACTCTGGGCTATGATTTTAAGTGAGTAAACATAGAGTTTCCTAATTCATCAGGATCAGGGATACACCCCTGCAGACACAATCATGTTGAATTTTCAGTAAAAGAAGCACACAAAGTTCTCACAGAAGTTTGAAAAACCACAGAATTTAAGAGTGATTTGTCTTTATTTAAACTAAAATTTGTAATATGAGTGTACATTTTCATTACTGATTTTTAAATCAAAATTAAAAAAATTCTCTGAAAACATAATTATCATTAAGATTTTTTTTATCCTTTCAATAAAAGGACAGAATCAGCAAACAAACACAAATTCTCTAAATTTTATGAATACTTAAGGGTTTGGGAAAGACAGAGGATTTTTTTCTGTGGGATTTTTTTTTTTTTTTTTTTGATTGCCACCCTCCCTTCCTGGAATCCTGGAGCAAATTTTTATGATAGTTTTTTTCAGTTATTTGTGACCTAGTTTTCCATCAATGTCCAAAAAAACAAATGTAGAAGATTGGGATTGTGTGATGATGAGTATAAAACCGGAAAATTAAACCATTAAGTGGGAGGTTCTGATTCCACTTGAATTCTTTTTTTGTAAGCTCTTATTGAAAATTGTTTTCTTTTTCTTTTCTTTTTTTTTGGGTGGGACAGGGAGAAGGAGCTTTATTGACTCTCTTTTGTCTCCTATGAAGTGCTAGAATAGGCAAATTAAACCCAGCAGATTCAAGGAAAGGCTTCTTAGGCTGCTTCTATATCTTTTAATTTCAATTGGCATACAAATGCACTTTAACAGCTTGTCCATTTTTTATTTAATCTATGGGGAAACAGCAAGAAAAAATGTAATTTCTGGGTGGGAAATGTAACCTGCAAACAAAAAACAGCAAGAACAAGAGGAAATTGCAGCTTAAAGCTCCAGAGTTCTATGTTAAAATACGCATCAGGCACTTTCTTGAATGCTATTTAGTTCATCATTAATTTTTTCTATTAGCAACTTCCATATAAATACCCACATTCAGCTGACATAATATAAAATATCTGAGGTAGGGATGCAGCTACTTTAGATTCTTCTCACTGTCACTGGAAAGAAATGCTTCTGAGTTTCTGGATGAGCCAGTCCACCCTCCATAGGCGTGGGAAATGGAATTCCTTTCCATTGATTATGAAGGGATCCCACTGTGGCTGTGCTTCTAACTTCGGTATCTCAGTTAGGTTCCCATAGCTAGGTAGGACGAATTCCAGCCAAAACCAATAGTAATAGCAAAATATATGTTGGACTTCTAGAAAGAAAAGAATTCCCAGTCTTTCCCTTTTTTCTCTCCTCATCTGATAACCGTGTAAATGGGGAGCCTTCCTTCAGTATGCACTTTCTCTGGAGCACTCCAGCTGTTTCTGCCAAAAACAAGGAGAAAATGCAGAGTGTAGCTCCAGAAATAATGTCTCTAAAGTGTCCCTAGTATGCAGCTCCCTCTGCAGAGAGCCTTTCTGGGTTTGATGGACCAGCTCTGCAATGAATGGTGACTGATGGACAAGATTAAGAAATCCTGTGTACATTTTATGGTGTTGCTGTGAATGGATGCCTGGAATATGCTGTGAAAAGAATTTTTCTGCTATGACCCTGAACCACTGCACAAGAAGTATCTTGCCTACCCACTTGGCTACCAGGGTTTCATTAAAATACATGAAAATGAACACCAGGAAACCTTGTATTTGTTGTTGTTTTCTTCTAAGAACAGAAGTAAGCAAGGTGAAGCAGAATGCCAGACAACACCAGTCGTAAGTTCTGTTCTCAGAAATGTCTTCTTTTACAAAATACTTTAATCATATTTTAAATACACTGTTGAAAGTGATAAACGTTTTTACCTCATTTACACTCATTTATGGAAAAGCAAAATACTGTAATCATTAAAAAAATGAAAGTTCTACTTAAGCATTTTGTCTGTTATGAGGTAAGTCTTTGCTATTTTATATTTTAAAAGTTTGCAATAATATTTTCAGCAAACCACTCTTTTTTTTTACCAGGGAAAAACAAAGCAAAACACCATGAACCAAAATGCTAAAAAGTTTTCCATCCTTGCCATCTACTTAATTGTTGTGACTTGATGAAAGTTTAGCAATGGGATTTGATAGCCTCAAATCATTTTTTTTTAATTTCTTTTTCTTTTCTTAATAGAAAGGCAAAATATGTGATGACGAGTTTCATGTATGAAAAACACACCTCATTTGTACTTAACACTCTAGCAAGA
This sequence comes from Pezoporus occidentalis, assembly GCF_034315485.1. NCBI lineage: Eukaryota > Metazoa > Chordata > Aves > Psittaciformes > Psittacidae > Pezoporus > Pezoporus occidentalis. Next base: position 1,140,512 of record NW_026913274.1, read on the forward strand.
AAATGTATGAAATACAAAACCCAAAGATATATAAAAAAAGGGTAATGTGTTAGAATTAATGCTTGTGCCAATGTTGTGAAAAAAAAAATATACAAATCTCATGATTTCCACACCTGCTCATAATGCAATGTGTCAGGCAAACATCAGATAGGTAGATGATTTTCTCTCTGTAAGGCCAGAGTTTGCAGTTTAGTGGAATCTTTCACCTCGTTTTCAGTAACATACCTCAAGAAATATGTCCCCCATCTGTAGAGATTTTGGAAGAAGAAATTATTGGTGAGCTTAGAAATATGCCTTTGGGGTGAGATAGCACTGTCAAGTCCTACAAAAGATGGAAATAAACCCTTCTCCCTGTTATGACAGACAGGGCAATAAGTTGCGCATTGAAGCTGCTTCAAGGGAGATATCAACTATAGTTAAGAAACTTTTTCAGTGGTAAGGCTAGTTAGGAGACAGAATATAGTTTTAAAAGCAGACGATGGGGTTTCTAACTTAGAAAGACTTTCAGAATAATGTAGACAACTGTTGACTCAAAACAATCGGGGTGATGTTGGATTTGGCACATGCCTGGCACATAGAGTCAGTCTGTCTGACCTCTTGATATCTTTGAGCCATGTTCTTCTGTGATCCTATGAGGAGACATTTGGGGATAAAGGTGCAAAGGCTAGCATTAATAATAAGAATTCAACTTTGATCTCTCTACAGACTTTGTGTGTCTTGTAGCAATTACCTTTCAAGTTTTTCATAACTCAGCTTCATAAAATAATACAAATTACCTGGTTTATGAGGCTGTAAAGATGCTGATGAAATAGAATCTCAAAAGGTGTCCAGTATACTGGTGACTGAAGTTGCAGAAGACACAGGAAAGATTAAATAGTGACAATTATAATGAACTACTCGGCCTGTAAATAGGTTGTATTTGCATACTCATAAATACACCTAACTGTGAAAAGGAGTATTATCAATCCTGGTTTACAAATAAGAAATTATAAGTCCTTTAAAAAGAAACTAACACTCAGAAAAGGCATTTGGGGAATATATTTAAATATTTGTGATGGGTTAATTTAAATGAACTTTTTAATTGTATCAATGAAACAAATGGAATAATAGAATCATAGAATGGTTTGGTTTAGAAGGGACCTCAAAGATCATCCATTTCTTAGGCAAGGCAAAGACATCTTCTGCTATAGCAGGTTGCTCAAGCCATGTCCAATCTGGCCTTGAACACTGCCAAGGATGGGACAGTCACAGGTCCTCTGAGCAACCTGATCCAGTGCTTCAACACACTCACTACACTCAACTGACTGGATAAAACAGATAAATAGAATACATATTGATGCCACTGGTTATATTTCACTTATTTCAAAGGGCAAATAACTTTAACTGCACAGATATCTCTTTCTTTCACCAAGAACTTAATTAAAAATCCCAGTCTTATCCCTTAATCTCTTTTATGAGAGTTGGTGTCCATTGACAAGCTGTTTGAACTACTCCTAGGCAATATAACCTATGTTTTATTCCTGAAAATGTTGTGTTTGCCTCTTGAGTCTGGCAACTAGAAGGCGCCTGTCATTGAAGTTCAGAGCTTGGATATTTGAATGCATCCTGTGCTGAGTCTTAGTGACTAATCATGAGAAAAGGGTAATGGTCATGTATGAATGATTGGGAGTTTGTTTTGGAACAAACGTGAATTTAAGTTGTTATTTTTATGCATGAGCTTTTTTTCTCGGTTTTCTTTTTTGCTTGTTTGGTTGGTTGGTTTTTTTTTAGGCATGAATTCTCTGCTATTTGTGGAATACTGGCTACATAAAGGGCATATGAAATTTTAATGAATCAGGTTTCCAAAAATCAGAAAAAAAAAAACCCAAAACAAAAATAACAACAAAAACCCCAACAAATTGAAAGTGGACCCTTTCTATGTTATCACAGATACAGGGATATTCATTATTTAACAGTAAATAATGTAACTCAGACATTGAGTCACCACATTAGGATGAAGTAGTGACTCCATTACCAAAGTGCAACCAGTGGTTCATTATAAACCTAATTCTGAATCACTCCTCCTACCCCTTCTCCCCAAACAACTATAGGAAATGACTTGCAGATAGCTTGCTTTTATTTTAAAACTATTTTACAAGTCTTGAAGCCAAGGAAGGTTTTCTTTATTTTGACAACTTTTAATTTAACCAAACAAGTTCAATCAGAAACACAAGAAAGGAGTCTGAGTCATTTTCCCCATTAGGAAGATGCCTGTCAATGTTTATGGAGTGAATCTCAATGATCAAAAATTACCTTATCCTATGCCAGCAAATGGATTACATTTAGGTGTCAGCAAGAAAGAACAGTGACCTTTTTTCAAGAAAAGGGACTAAATGGGTCTGCATTTCTTGTGCAAGAATAAATCTTTAGAAAATTCTGAAGCTGATGTCCACTGCCAAGCTCATAAACATCAGTTTGCAAAGATCTCTTACTTCCTTGCAGCCTTGCATAATGACAGTAACTGTATTTAAGCTCTGAATGGATATTAGTGGGTCATAAAAACAAAATGAACATAAAGACAGCTCTACAAAGCCAGACCATGTGTTTGCTCTGTCTCCAGCATCAGGCAACAGTAAATGGCTGATAAAGCATATGAGAATGTATATTTTTTTTTTATTTTTTTTTTTGAGAGAAGTGTTATCTCTGTATTTAGTACCCTAAAAAGTTAGTACACTAAAAAGTGTAAACTTTGAGCTTTCATTAATTCATTTAAAATACATTTTGTTTTAAGAAAAAGATCTTAATTTTGTGCTATGTAAAATATAATTGAGGATTTCATTAACAGAGCGCTGAGTTGGAAGAGACTATGAGAAATTGTTTTCTATTCACCTTTTCCATATTACCCATGGTTTTCTCTAGTCTATCTTGCATAGTCCTGTCTTGTACACATGTAAGCTTGACTGCCTATATTAACTGAGTTTACTTTACAGTTTATCATTCAGGCTAATAAATAAATAAGTAAATAAATATTTTCTTTGAACTTAAGAGGTGCTGGACATTTACCTGCCTTAAACACCATTGGAAATGGCATTCCTAAAGATAATGTTAATCAAAAATGTCCTCTCTATAGTGAAACAATTGAAACCCATAAGAGAGCTATGTTTGTGAATTTCATTTAGAAGCAGACGTACAGAGAAACAGGAGATAGAAATTACATAATGCTTCATGACTTAAATATGGTAAAAAACATATCCTGAAACATGCTTAAACATTTCAACCGGACAGATAGCACTGAGGAGCAAATGCGTTTCAATGAGTGCATATACCCTTTTCTCTTCAAAGAAACTCTTCAGTTTTATGTTTAAACGCATAGATGGCTCAGCATTATGTTTTTATTGTACGGTTTACTTGTGCCTGAAGTCATGCTTTTCTAGGTCTTATGCCCCTTTGCAAACAGCTGGTTAAATGAGGCAGGAACATAATGTCCTCGGTAGGGCTTCATAAACAGAAGCAACAACCATTTAAGAACATTTGCACTAGTTTGGACAAAAGTCCTCTTGTCTCTGGCAGTGGTCAGTGCTGAGGCAGTATTTGTCAGAAATGAAATGAGCAGATAGACAGAAACACACATCGGCATTCACAGAGGGTCAGAAGTATGGATATGTGTGTATGTGTATCATGATCGTTAACCTGAGACACCTCTAGCTGCTGACAGAGACAACTTGGATCCGGAGCCTGGCTATTGCTTAATATTATTATATGATCTTTAAGTGCTTTTTAATAAATAATGTCAATCCCTTCCCTATTGATTCCCTCCCTTTTCTAAAGTTGTACAAGGATGCATTTTTTTCAGATTTAGTTTTTAGTTTTGTGCTGCTCTTTTTAATTTTCCTTTCAAACACTGCAGGCTACCCTTTGTGTCCTATTACATTGTGTACTGCACCTAGCACCATGGAAATGTATTATCAGGGGATTCTAGACATTACTGAAACGCAAATTATGATAATTACTGTATTGCAGCTGCTCAGCTGGTATTTTAGTTTGGATCCAAAAAAGTTCCCCTTTTTTTTCCTCACACTCTATTTCCATCTTTATAGACTTTCAGTTGAAAAGAAGAGAGAAAAACAATAATAAAAAGCCCTTGTGATTGTTTTCTGGAGGGAACAATACTTTTATAAATCCCCCTTGAAGCAGTACTTGATATTGTAATAAGTTTTTCTTTCTCTGGCAGTGATCCTTGGAAGGGGACACACATCTTCCAGAGGGTGGGGAGAGGCTGCAGGTGAGAGAGGGAGAGGAAGGGAGAGGCAGAGGAAGGGAGGATGATAGCTTTGTAACTAAAAATGATGTCCTCGAATACTTAAAGGAATCTCCCCTGCCCTCAAGCACCCACTGCAGAGCAGACATTCCCAGCCTTGAGCACTGAACCTGCCATCTTCTTCTTCAGCAGATACCTTTTAGGAGGTGCCAGCTATGTCAGCGATTTCAGCATTATTCATGTAAGGAGGCAGAATTAAATTCCTCAGATCCTGGCAGAGCAGGGTAGAGGCTGGAGTTTACCTACCGTTGGTCACGCATAGGGTGATAGCAAGGCTGCAGCTGCTTGGCTCCCACTTAAACAAACCTCCTAACCAGCCACCATGGAGCATCTTTCCCTCTGTTCCCATGGCAACATCTCTATCCTCTGGTGCCTATGGTGTCTCTAATGCTTTCGACTAGTTGGATTCCTTGGCACCTGCTTCCAGTGCCAGGTCTTGTCAAACCTTATTAGACTGAGAATCCATTTTGGCTGCACTAGTGGGAAAAGAAAGCAGACAAATTTAGTTCACCTGAGATCTCTTTCAAATCCCAGTAAAGTCAATTTCTCAAGTTTCCAACTAAGAGCTGAACTTGCCTAAGGCAAAGATGTGCATGTGCACTCACACAAATACACAGAATCTCCTTACGTCACATGCACTGTCTCTTCCTTCTTCTGTAGAGTACACATGTACAATCACACTCCCTTGTGCTTACAGAATAATATAGATTCTCTTACTTTTGTTTGCAACAGGAAACCCTATAAAAGATGGGGGTTTATGTATGAACAAACTGTCAAACACAACAAGCTTGGCCCTCGGGTTGTATGTGTCATCTTATCACATACATATACTAGCACATAGGTAGTTATAGGAACTACCTATACCTCTGCTACACTGACACACAGAAACTTTTTCTGTTTTATAGTTGATGTGGCTGATAGATGCCTGCAGATTCACAATACCACACTTAGTCTTTTCACGCACTCACTCTTCTACACTTACTTATAGCTCCTATAAAGTCATTGTGTTTGTCTAAATACAGATAAAACTTCATCAGTTTAACAGAGGAACCAAAGGCATATTTCTAACCAACATGTATCTTTACTGAGTAGGAGGAATAATGTTGCAAGTATGATTATATCCCATGCTCATAACCCTCATATCTGAGTTCCTATATATACATAAGCATATTAATATGAAAGAATGACCGATATGCTGGTACCTGCACTGCATTTTTTGATGGGCATGTTTTTCCAGTTAAAGCAATATCTGTCTTTACCTTGGTTCCCAAGCTGACTTTTTCAATCACCAAAAAGTTCAGAGTTTGAATTTAAGCATTTAACAGAGACACACTGCAACTCTGGCCTCCCTCTCTACTAATGTTGTAGGCTGATAACTTTGTTTAGTCAAGTCTGAACGAGATCTGTCTAATGGTGCCTAATCTAAATAAGTTATCTAAGCTCTTTCTACTGAGACAGAAAGAAAAAGACCTGTAGAAGATGATCCAGTACACTAAACTTCTTTTTTGATATCTTCTTTTTTAAAAGAACTAGATGATTATATACTTTGATAAGCATATAAGTTACATGGCTAAAAAATAATCTGGGGCAAGAAGCTATTCATTTAAATCCTATTTTGTTGAAGACCTTCCTGTCTTTTGAAGTTGTATTTATTACTACACGTTTATGTTCCATGATTCAGAGTACAAGTGCTCTGTATTATCTCCAGCTTCTAGATAACGTTTAAATAAGTTTTGCTTCTAGCTCCATCAACATGCTGGGTACCAGCTTCTGTAGTCATTTTTCATGGAAACACCTGTCTATCAGACCTGTTTTCTTAGCTGTGATCTTAAGTAGGATTCCCAGGACCAAACAGCACGGGTATCAAAATTCAAAATACTTTAATTTATAGGCCATTTCATTGTCTTCTTGGTGTTCACTCAGGGACATGGTAAACGATTCAATCATGAAGACCAACCTATACAGACACGCTTGTGCCACCAGTCCCCAGAAGAATAGTGATATCTAAAATGCCTGCCTAATCCTAATGAGCTTCGCTGTGGGGAAGGCACACAGGAAAGATGTCAGACTTACTACCCTGTAATTTTTCTCAAGTGTCAGTTTTCTGTAAGTTCATGCTTACCACTGGACATGTTTAAAAATAATTGATTTTATTCTGTCTACAGTAAAAGTTAAAGGAAGATTTTACTATTTGGTGATCTGGTTGCAGAAGCAAGGTGATAATCACACTGATTGCACAACATTAGTGGGGCCTGTTGTCAGTAATTTCTGACACACCACTCACCAAGGAATGATTCAATCTCCTTCAAAATGCTTTTGTCAGAAACCAACTTGTTTGGTGTAATGTCACCGAGCACAGGATACAAGCTCCATTCACAAAGCTTCCTCAAATTCTCCCGCTCAGCTGCACTGGATAGACTTGGTTTTGGAGGCTGAAAACAACCTGTGGCTTAAAATTGTGTTTCATATAATAAACTTCAGGACAATGTTAACTGCTACAAGGGCCACAGAGATGATAGGTGGGCTAGAGCAACTCTCCTGTGGAGACAGACTGAGGGAGCTGGATTTTTCAGCCTGGAGAAGAGAAGGCTCTGGAGAGACCTTAGAGCAGCCTTCCAGTACTTAATGGGGCAAAAAGAAAGCTGGGGGTGCCTCTTTACAAGTGCCTGTGGGAATAGGACCTGGAGGAATGGCTTTAAACTGAAAGAGGGTAGATTTAGATTAGATATTAGGGAAAAAAATCTTCCCTGTGAGGGTGCTGAAGCTCTGACACAGGGTGTCCAGAGAAGCTGTGGCTGCCCCATCCCTCGCAGTGTTCAAAGCCAGAGCCAACGTGGCTTTGAGCAACCTGGTCTAGTGGAAGCTGTCCCTGTCCATAGCAGAGTTTTGGAACTAGATAACCTTTGATGTCTCTTCCAACCCAAACTGCTGTATGATTCTATGATTCTGCCAGAAACATGTTTTTCTAAAGAGTATTGTGGGTATTACACACCCAAAACCCCTGCTCGCCTGCATCAGAACTCTAGGAGTTTCTGAATACAACTCTTTCCTCTCATGTCTGAGTAACAAAAAAATGCCTCTCTGTTTTCTATTTCACTCATAACTTTAGTGGAACTCACAGTAGTTGGATTTCAAACTTACCTAATTAAAACTAATCATCAAAGAAAGCCAGTGAATCTGCTTACTTACAGAACTTGGTGGCTATGTAAATATCTTAGCTTGGGCTATTTGATTCTTGTATTCTAATTGAAAGGCTTGGTTTCTCCCATCTCTCTGATGCATCCTAAGACAATCTACAGTTCAGCTTTTCTAGTTGAATCAATTATGTAGTTTAAAGATAATTACATAAAATCACAGTAGTATCACTCAATTCAATTTCTCCTTTAGAATTTGTAACACAGAACCTTAACAGGAAACTAAATTAAGCGTAGGGCATTTTGGTTGTTTCTTACTGACAGTTTAGGATAGCTTTTGTTTTTCAGGGCTTCCTATTGGCTATGTGTCTGGGAGCCCTAAATTAATCCAGAGATCTCAAAATTTTTAAGCTTCTAGTTTTAGGTTATCCACCTTAGGAGGGCAATGTATTGATTTCTGAAGTGGAAGAGTCCTTTCTGCAGGAAGTGCTGAAATTCATTGCCTTCAAACTAATATGTACACTTTTTCTTCTATTTTTTTTTTAACTCCTATTTTCTTCCGAAATGGAGTCATGAGCTTCAGACAGCATTGGCTTATTCCTTGTGCTTGTGTGCAGCCAGAAAAAGACGTTTTCCTAATCATATTCTGTTTTGTAATCTGTCTCATCTGTGCATTAAGATAACCTGAGACCCTGACATTCTTAAGTTAGTTGAGTTTAGAGGTGAAGTTCTTTTCATCAGAAAAGTTTTAATCTCTGGAGAATAGGGGCTCTGTATCTCCCTCACAAATAGTATAGCCTTGATAACTGAAAATTCAACCTCGCAAAAATTCATCTGCTATAATTTTTACATGCACTTGTTCATTTCATTCAAAGCTCCTGCAGTGACATTTCAGAAGCTTCAATGCATTTAGCTAACCTAAATTGTAAATTTCATATTCAAGACTTGAACTGAAACAATAATGTATTAAACTAAAATTTAGAATCCATGAATGTTAACAGAAAAACAAAGATTGTCTAACAAAATTATTTTATTTTTTAATAATTTTGGGGGAGGGGTTGTTCGCCACTGTTTCTGAAACCCAATTAATATAGGTATAAACCTACAGTATTTCTTCACTTTGCCTTTCATTATTTTTTGTCATTTTAAAACCTAAAAAAAAATTATTATTCCTTTTCTTTTGACCATTTTGTAGCTTGTATTTTTCTTCCTCCCCATTTTGCTCTGACATGCAGCAGAAAGGCTGTGGCTGCAGTGACATACAGGATAAATACCAGCCTTCATTTTAGCTACAGGCTACTCCACTCTCTGGGAACAAGTGATTTCTGTCATAATCCTGAAAACACCCAAATTTAAGCACATGGGGCAAGTGAAACAGCTGACTGAGTGCTAGTAGTGTGACTGGTAGATGATTCATGCTGCTTGGTGATCCTGGTGGTATAGGTTTCTATATACTTCAAAATGCAAATTTGGTATAGTCTTTCCTTAACAAAATGAGATATAGACCTTCATGGATGTTGAAGCCCACTGAAGGTATTCCAGAACTGGGGTTTCATTATTGAATTCTATTGAAAAGAAAGGCTGTGCTGTCAAATGGACACAATATCTTTGCATCTGGACCCGGTCTTAGGAAACGTTATGGTTCTGTCTTATGCCAAGCCACCTGAGAAACCCACTAAGTTTTATCTCAACCATTTTTGTTATGTTTCACATTGTCTGATGCAGATACGTTAATATGCCCATATAAAATTTATTTCAATGAGGGTTTTGCCTGGATTGTACCCTCTAAGATCAAATGCTGTGAAGTCTGAACTGTTCTTATCCCTTGAACTGAGGTCACATAGGGATATTCTCTGCTGCATTTCACTCTCAAATGTGGGCTGAAGCAGTACTTTAAAATAAAAAAAAAAGTAAGGACCTAGGTGGTATTGGAGATGGATATTTCAGATGGCAATCACACCTAGAAATCTCTTCTTGCATTAGTGACTCCACTGGCTTTAGCTAAAAACCCTTTCTTCTGTAGAAGTGAGGAGTGCATACTAGGCTCTGTCTGCAGCAAATTGATAGGGAAAGAGACCTTCAGATATGTTTCAGCTCATATATCTTAGGAGGGGATGTTTCCAGGGCAAATAGAAAGAGCCTCTTTGTGACCAACTTAGATTCAACATCTAGTATTATTTACACAGTTAAGTAGATGAAATGAAGCATATAATTGACATCTTTGGTTCACTTAGAGTAGGTACATACCACCATATGCGTATGGATTAATTTCTTATTCATTTTCTTTTCTAGATGTTTTTGATGATGGGTATTATAAAAGAATAGTGTTACATAGTTGAAAAGCACATGAATTTGTCACTGACATTTGAAAATTTATATTCCTGCCCAAATCTGAGTATTTCTTTATCACAAGTTGAGAATGTGCTTACCTTTTGTTAGTAACCCTTATTAAAAGAGATTACATTAGGATTCTTTAACGAAGTATGCTTCTCTGTAGATAATAAAAATAATAATTATTATTACTACTACTTTTGTAATCTTTAATATTACCATTAGCTTTATCATAATTTTATTTTTAATATTCACACTGCAGAAACAAATATTAAAACATGAAGTTGAATAATAGCAATAATCATTGTCAAAATAATAACGATGATCATTGTATATCATAGTAACAAAGCTGTGAACAACCACTGACAGTAGTAATTAAAATAATCATGCCAGTCTAAAACTTAGAGCTGAACCAACCTGGTACTGAGCAAACTGTCTCTTCTCCAATCCTGAAAGATCTGAGTGCTAAATGTTTTTAGGTATTAATGTTCATCAGGGGAAATACTTGAAAACAGAAGACAAACAAGTGAGCCTTTGCAAGAGGTTTTTGGATACAAGTCATCAAAGTTAGGGAAATTTGCTTAGTTGTTTTCTAGGACTGACTGCAATATGTTATCCAAATCTCCAAGGTCTTGGTAGTGTCCTGGGCTCAGCAGTAGCAGTCATTTTTCTCCTTCTTAGTAGCTGGTGCAGCACTGTGTTTTTGACTTTTGGCCTGGGAACAGCTCTGATAACACCGATGGCTTTAGTTGTTGCTCAGTAATGTTTACTCTGACCAAGGACTTTCTGAGTCTCATGCTCTGCCAGGGAGGAGGGGAAGCCGGGAGGAAGCAGAGACAGGACACCTGACCCAAACTAACCAAAGGTGTATTCCATACCACAGCACGTCATTCCCACTATTGAGACAAGGGAGTTTTCTCTGAATCACTATACAAACTGGGGGCAGTTACCCGGAAGGGTTAGATAACTGCTCGGGTCAGGCTGAGTATCGGTGGGTGGGTGGGGAGTGGTTGTATTCTCTTCCCTTGTTATTTCCCTTATAATTATTATTATTTGTGGTAGCAGCAGTGATTTGTGTTATACCTTAGTTACTGGATTGCTCTTATCTCAACCCATGGGAGTTATATTCTTTCAATTCTCCTCCCCATCCCTCCAGGAGCAGGGAGGGGGAAGAAGTAGGGAGGAGGAAGGGGTGCAAGTGAGTGAGAGAGCAGCTGTGTGGTTCTGAGTTACCGGCTGGCCTTAAACCGTGACAGTCAGCCATGTGAAAGAAACAGATCACCAAGATTTTAGAACATTTTTGTATCCATCAAGATAGATGCCATAGTACAAATGCAGTGTATCATTACTATTTTTATTGCTGCACATTACAAATAATGTTTGTCTAGAAAATTTTTTGAAAGAGACTGACACTGGTGCAATCACTGATGTTCTCTGTAAATGGAAAAACAATTAGTTTTCAGTCATTTGCCTTCCTGGGAGTGCTACATGTGATATTAGATCCCCGTTTTTTTTAAATGATGAGAATTTCTGTTGCAAGACTTTCAGACAATAAGGGTGGATCAACTCTCCTTGCTTGCTGTCTGTGTCACTGATTTTGGATGCTATAATCACACTGCAAGCATCTAGGTTTGAAAGGATTCTCTGATGATTTTCCAAAGCCCCTGCTGGTGTTCTGGGGAGTCAAATATGTGAAACTCTGCGAGCAGCCTCAGGGAATATGAGTGACAATGTGACCTGGATGTCTTTGTAAAAGACTGCTTTGAGCACATCCAGGCATAAAGCATCTTGAAAGAATTATTTGGTAATTTTTTTTGTCTTATGTTACATAGGAGGTCAGATTGGATGCTTATTAAGGGCATTTTGAGTCTTAACAAAATATCCCTCTAACTGCTAATCTGTGGTCCCCAACAACAAGAAATGTCAGGAGAATATTTTGAGAGAGAAAGCATACACACACTTAGGGTGGAAGAAACATACATCTATTTCCAAAAAGCACACAGGGTTTAACTACTTACCAGAAGTGTGTCTGTAATCTAGACCTCTCAGAAGGTCACAGAGTTTCTGTGCTCTGGTGGAAATATTATTCCTGATCTCTAGAACAGTTAATATTATCTAAGCCCATTTATAGATGAGGTAGTTTTCCTTTCCCTTCTAATCCAACTGAGAATCCAGGACAGATGGAACACAGTGAAAAAGCCTCATAAACAACAGTTAGAATTCCTTTGTAAAACATGGTGGCTAAGTCTGAACTAATTATCCTAGACTCTCCTTCTAAACACCTTATAGAAAAAAATTCTTGGCCCAGATTATAGTATGTGAGGGTTGAAGTGGCAGATTGTGTAAGGACTTCCTTCCTATGAATAAAACTATTATAACTGTTAAGCAGAGAAACAGCAATCCTGATGATTTCAAAGTTCTGTATTCAGAGGAAAAACAACAAAGTCTTCTCTAGAAAGGTAGTGTTGTTTCTTCATTTGCTCTTTAAACAAAGTTTATGTCCTGAAGGTATTCTCTGGGTATAAAATGTTGACATAAAAATACTGATACATCAAAAGAAGATATTTACATACATATTCAGGTATTACTTGAACCAAGAGCAGGTCTTTACAGGTCTCTGGCAAATCCTACAGTAAAAACAATCATGAGGAAGGAGAAGGGGGCAGGGGAGGAGGAAAATCCTAAAGGCACTGTGATAGCTTAGGTCATGTTTCAGTATTTTTAGATGTTATTTGCTGAATGTTCTAAAAATTAGCAGGTAAATACTCTAATGATTAGATAGGTTTAGTCACAGTTTTGTTCATAGCAACAATTTCAGTTACTTTAAAGAAAATCCGAAGACCGAAAATGTCATAACATCTTTATATCTATCTATATAAAAAGAGAAGAATTTATTGCTGGTGTAATAAGAAATCTTACCAGTTTAGATGTAATTATTACAGAAAGAATACTTTTGTGCAGAAACAGTTTCAGCTATAATGTGGACAGAGTTATGTTATAAATCACTTAGATTTTAGTTTTTTTCATAGTGTTATGTTAATCTTTCTACTTACTCTCATGGCCTCAACAAAACCGAGCTCATTCACTTATAGTAGGGTGTTATGATGAGTTGTCAGGATCAGAAGTCCTTTGTTGTTTTTTACTGTCGTCTATATAAAACGATGTGTTTATAAGCAAACTCAATTAAAAAAAAAACAAAAAACAAAAAAAAAAACAACGCAACCCTAAACACTTAAAGTTATACTCAGTTTTAAAGGCTAAAACTCAGTACATCCTACTGGCCTCAGCAAAACTTGTTCTGGTATACTGGACAAGGGCAGCAGGTTTTCTAATAAAACTCTAATCATACATGGCTAATTTGTTTTGAGTGTCTTTGGCACACTACAGTCGTCTATCCTTCTAGTAGATTATACCAGCTATTCAGTGTTGAGACAAATATTCAGGCCTGATTTCTTCTTCAAAGAGCTTACTGTCTAAGTTTAGATACATGACATGGAAATGAGAAGTGACAAGTGAACAAAAGAAACAGCAAGGGAGCACAAAAGAATACGAATTACATACTTATCGCAGAGTTTCTCCAAGACATGATTTGTCTCACCTAAATTTAGTCATCAAAGTTATAAATCTAGTATTAGCAAATAGAAGACTACTTCCACGTGTGGTCAATGGAGCTAACTTGATGCCTCCAGAAAACAGTTCAATTTAGAAATTTATTTTAAAGTAGATGAATGACTTTCTGAATGTCACAACCCCACTCATCCAACAATTGAAAGACCTTGGCTTGTCCTTCTCACCTAGCTTTCAGTCTGTGATGTTTTACATGACAAATCTTTTGTAAGAAGACCATATGGCTAGCTAAAAAAAGATGATAAAGTAACGAGGCAATGATAAGGAACAAATTCTTGAAAGATCCTGGAGCTGCTTCTTGTCCTATACACTGTATTAGAAGTGTGTTAAAGGACACAGATCAATCTCATTCTGCTGTCTTAATACATTCACATATAGGATCTGTCAGCAGTGGCTTTTCTATTGGGAGATCCATCTTGCTTCAGAACAGCGTTCAGAGAGGAAACTCACCCAGGCTCAGCCCTTTGTTTTGACACACTGCATAGGCAGAGTAGCTATGCAATCATGCAACAAAGTCATTTAGTAAAAAGATAAAACAAGTGTTTTATCCTAAGCATGTTAATGTCCAGTGCTAAACAGCCACGGAGACCTGGAACAATGTGTTTTTTCAGACTTCAGAGGACTCAACAACTCCAAGTTTTATGTGCACCAGCCAAAATTTACATATTGTTCAGCTCTTACAAGCTAAAAAATGTAGGGGTGGCATCACAGGAAACCTTGAAATTAAACCTCTGTATCAGTCTGCATTGAATCAGATCTGATTCCAGGGGCTGGGAAGAAGAACAAGAAAAATGTGACAGATGCCAAAAATGAAATTTCAATTGTACTCCTAGACCATGCATTAGAAGTAATTACTGGTTTAGTATATGGAAATGTTTTACTTTTTATAGACATTTTGATATGAAAAAGGTCTTGTTTTCATCAGGGAGTCTGCTAGATGAGTTATGATTAGGAGGAAAAATATTAATAGCCTATTCAGACTCTGTAGCCCTTAAAAACTAGACATCTTACAGGTAATTTAGAACTCTTGGCTGAGATACAAGCTTCTTTCTATTGACTGTGTAAGGAGGGCAGACACTTTTAGGCTCCTAAACACTGCATAGGAAGATACTTAATGCCTGGGAATGTCAGAACCAGAGGGTGATTTAAGTCTTACTTGTAGGCACTACTATCTTCACAGTATTCAGAAGGCTAGATCTGTTTCTAAAGTTGTATGCCTATCGTGAGCTAAAGATGACTGAATTTAAGCAATCTGGTTATAGTCTGTAGTGACTTCAGAATGGAGGAATGTCTTCCAACATAAGGCTTTGATCTGTGGCTAAAACAACTTTCTTCTGTAAATGTCATCATTCTTTAGTCTGTAAATACCACATACATCACATGTAAGGGTAGGTTTTAAAATGGACAGATTTAATGCTCCTTTCAAACACAGAGTTTCTTATAATCTAAAGGACAAATTCTCTTTTTGTTTTCTTTTTTAGTTTTTCCTTATGCTGCAATGAAAAATGCAGGCATAAAGCAATACTCTGCCAACATTACACATCATATATAGATAAATAAAAACTAATTACTGAAAAATCTTTTACTTGCATACACAGAATTCAGAATTAACCCTGTCCCCTCACACTTATGAGTTCAAATTAAACAAGAGAGATTCAGATTGGATATAAGGGAGAAATACGCTGATAGATCAACTTGAAAACCTCAAAATTCTCTTGAAGGTTTTTTTTGGGAAAATTATTTTTGTTAAAGATAGAATTTCTATGGGCTTTCATTCTTTGATTTATTAGATCAATTTTACAAATTTTAGGCTGCTAGACGTTCTGTATTTGATCCATTTAATAAGGCACTCAGTTATAAATAAATAAATATACATTGCTTTTATTGCTATGGCTTGCAAGAAAAATATTTGAAATTTGGAAAAAAGTCAGTCTGCACAGGTAACTTCTGACTGTTCATTTCAAATCAGAAAAAGAATTTCTACCTCCAGCTCTTCCAATATCTGTTTTCTGAGCTTCAGTTCTTTTCTCTACCATGCCTCAAATTTCTCGTTTGTAAAACAGGAATAAGTATACTAGCTCTGGTTATCCAGGAGATGCAATTGCAACTTAATGAAAACAGACAGAATTGCCAGTTTCAGCTGCATATGGTTTGAAAGTAGAACTGAAATTGTTAATTTCTCATCAAGAAAAATATTTGATTTAGATAGATACAACACATTTGAAAAATTTCAATTGATTTTTTATTATTTTATTGTGATGTAGTATGCTACAGAATGGTTTTGTATAGTGTTATGCAATATTAAAACACAGAAAAGGAAAGCCATTTCAGAAGAAAGAACAAAAAGGAAAAAAGTACCTCATTTCAAACAGTGTCAAACTGAACTATTTTGAATTGTGAGAGCTCTTACTCCATATTCTATGATTTCTTCAGAACAATATTGTATTGAATATGACCCAGTTTTGTAAAGTGTTTAATTTTTGAGTGAACTGTGCATATTTGATGGGTATATGGTTTTGTCAAATACTTTTCTACTTCCTTGAAAACTGATATGAAATCTAAGAGTGGAAAGTGATATATAAGACCAAGAATTACTGTACTAGGTCTTACTCCAATCAGGCTAAAGAAGGATAGCAGCTCAGATAACTTCCTCATCTCCCTTACAATTATCTATGAAAGTACCAACAAAAGTCAAGTTCCTGACTGAAGGAAGGGTGTGAAGATCTTGAATCCTGCATCTCTTAGTACAGAAGAAACATGTGAACTGCATTAATATGTTCACTATGGCTTTATGTTTCATGACTGGGCTTTCAGATATGTCGTAAAGTATGACCATTAATTACAGTATTTCCTGATGATGGGTTTTATTTCGATGGGTTTCAAGAAAACTAATTGAAATATGGAAAAACATCTCTTAGCTCTTCTTTCCCATACAAGCTCTAGAGTGACAAGGCTGGATTTCATGATCTTAATGCTCAGATGATGGTGTAAATTTGCAAGACATCTTTTTTTCTTCAGTCATTGTTTTCATGGGATATATTGGAGTATAATAGTAAATATTTTCTCTATTAGTTGCACACAAAACTGAATAACAGATTCACAAGCTGTTGAAGTGCTGACACATAGAGAAACAAACATGCACATGTTGACATAAAGAATGTTATTTTATCAGGTTCATTTACGTAGAAAACTGGGCTGGAATATACACAAAGAAACAATTCTACATGCTGATCAAGTCTGATAGATGAGAACATGAATTTTCCAAGATCTAACATATAAGTTGAACCAAGCCATAGACCAAACAAATAGAATAATGTTGAAAGAATAAAACTTTCCCAGTCTAAGTTGCATGAGAAATGACTGTGTGATTGGAATATAGGGTATTTGGATCAATACTTGAGTGAAAGGCTGAGTCATTTGCAGTAAAGTCATCACCTGAGTGCTCAGAGTAAACACTCGACTCTGCCAAAATAGGATGTGTATTCTAGGAAGCCAAAGTGCAATCTCACAGGGTGAAGAATCAGAAAAATCCAGTAGTTATGAATGGGTAACACTAGCAAGGATAAAACAACAAGGGACCTCATCCCTCCTGCTTCAGGGCATGAATTGTTTAAGAAAGATGAAAGGTATTTTCACCCCTTTTTCCCCTGAAGTGTAATATTGAACAATTGGATCTTCTGGCTGCATGTGGGACTCTGTTGCTCTTTAGTATCAAATGCTATCACTGGTGAGAAGGCAGTAGGAGAGTGGGACCCTTGGGTGCTATTTCTTGTTTGCAAACAAAAGCAAAAAATATGTAGGCATATGGATGCCTCAAAGTTGGAAAAAGCTATGTGGCTGCTTCTTTGAGCTGGAGGTTGAGGCGCACATGCCCCTGTGGATTTAGGTT
This sequence comes from Pezoporus occidentalis, assembly GCF_034315485.1. NCBI lineage: Eukaryota > Metazoa > Chordata > Aves > Psittaciformes > Psittacidae > Pezoporus > Pezoporus occidentalis. The sequence continues at coordinate 1,157,790 of NW_026913274.1, forward strand.
AAATAAAGTTTTGTCATCCTCAGCCTCTGAAGTGATTAAATTTGTCCCAGTATCATTAAAAAATGGAATTAGCAGCAATTCATGGAGGCACACTATCCTGGGGGTGGTTTCGGCAGATATGGTGCCACCACTCTAATAACAAGGGCTAAGAATGATATGTCACAATTACTGCTGGTGCTGCTGTTGATTTACGTCAATACACCAGTTCCATAGCAGCCATTGTTCAGCTTTATGCAGATTTCCTGGCAAATATTTCTGGGTATGTAAATGTTATCAAGTCTTTGGGATGTGGTGGTGGGTCACAGAGAGATATTCATCATTTTGTAAAGCCAATAATGCACTTGAAATTAGACAGCAGAAGAATGTTTTGACAATCAGTCTGCAGAAAGGAGAAGTAGAGAATAGAAAAGAATGACAAAAAAAAAACCTAAACACTTTTAAAGGAAAAGTAAACCTATTTTAAAAAGATTGTGTAATAATTTATTTATAGTGAGAAGAGGTAGTACTGAATGATTCTATGAGCCCTCTTCATGTCTCTGTGTTTCTGAGAAGAAAGACATGCCACACTTTCATTTCAACTTTGTTGAAGTGGGTCAGTCATAAACTGACCCTCTTAGTTCTTAATTTCCTCGCTTTTTGATGATGTGAAATATTAGAAATTGAGCTGTTCCTCTGTGGTTTAGTTTGTTGGGTTTTTTTTTTTTTTTGGTAGAATTTTTGTGTTTTGTTTTTTTTTAAATGTGTCCCAAATCATAAAATCCATCAGATTTAGTGTAAGTCAAAGCTTTTTTGATGCAATTCAAGGCCATATTCATAATGAATATGAAGTGAGTTTTAGCTAATCTTTTCACTTAGATAGAAACGGAACAAATGCTGATTTCATTTTTCCAACTGAAGATAAACACCCATTCAGTCATTACAGCAGCTAAGGAAGAGGCAAAGGTTATATTGATAGAGACCAAGACTGTGGCTGGTATCAATGCCAAGAAACAATGATTCCAAATCTCCAACCAAAACGTATTTAACGTTGATGAATGAGCATGAAGACTAAGAGGCATAATTTCTTCCTTTCCAACATTTGAATAAAAACCAAACAATACTTCATTTTTTTCCTACCTACCTCTTCTCCTTTTCTGTTTCTTCACTCATTTGAAAAAGATGCTTCCTTTCTGTTGATCTCTAAACTTACTTTATGAGTGCAACATACAGGAGAGAGAAAACAAGTCTATTATATTTCACAGATCTTTAACATAATATTCTGAAGAACAGATTCAAATATGACTTTGAAATGTTTGGAAAATTCATTGCATAGAAACTTTTTTATGTGAAATAGCCTGAAAATCCCACCTTTCTCACAGGAAGTAAATTTTCACTAAGCGGAATTAAGTTAAATGATCTTTCTTCTAACAAACCAAATATGGTTCCAGATTGGAACAGAGTTGCAGACTTGACAATTGAAATTGTTTCTCAACATGGAAACACCAACCTAAAATATTTAATTTTATTTTATAATGCAGTATGTATCATTTAACAACTTTCTTATTGTCTCCCTCTCTCCACCTCTCCCAACTCTGAATTTGAACTTAGTTGGGAGAAGTGTTACAAAACCACTGCAGCTTTAATATTCTTCTTAAGACCTCATGTAACCTCTCAAGTCCAATGTTATAACTGTGTGAACACTTATAGATTTTTTTCTCTTTTCAGCTTTCTTGACCTGACATAAAGGTTGACAAGCCTGGTGACATAATGGCTATTATTTCAAGTAGTTTCTAAACAATATCATTTTAATGCTCTTCTGCTTTCAAAAAAATTATAGGTTTCTTTATTTTTTTATGAAACAATGGCTTTCAGCTCCCATGTTATATTTCCTGGGCAAATTTCTGATGAGACTGCCATGACTTGTTATTAATGCAATTATTGCTGTTGACGTCAATGGAATGCTGATGTCTCCATTCATGGTGTCACTTCTGAAGACACAGTTATAAACACTATTTTGTTATTTAGCCTGCCTGTGTAAACCAAATAAAGAAATACTATGAAATAAAATAAGCTATTAATTCAAAATACATCCAGATAAATAAGAACAATATTTATAGAAAAGCAGTAGTGAGAGATCAGCTGTGAATGTGAATGAGGAGCTGATAAATTCTCATTACTTGCTTGGGGCTGACAACTGAAATGACCTGCTACACATCCGCTGGAAATTCAATCAGGTACCTGCAAATAGCAGGAATCCCCTGCAAAAATCCAACATGTGCAGGGTTTCACTTAGTGTTTAGGTGTTCCATCCCTGTGCAGTCAGGAGTGGCGGAGGTCTGTCAAGATTTCAAGCTTCTCTAAGGCATAAGGAAACTTTAAATGGCTTGCTTTATTCTTTTTCCTCCCTACTTCATCCTACTGTGAGGTTTGTGTGTCTTTGTTATTTTTTGCTTGTTAGCTTTATATATATATGTAAATTGTGGCCAGTTTGTTAATGAGATTATTATTATACCTTAGTTTCTTATGATTTGGACAAGCTTGAGAAATGGGCCCATGAGAACCTCGTGGGGTTCAACAAGGTCAAATGCAAGGTCCTGGGGTCAGGGCAACCCCTGCTACCAGTACAGGCTAAGGGATCAAGAGATTGAGAGTACTCCTGAGGAGAAGGACTTGGAGTTACTGGTGGATGGTAAATGAAAGATTGGACATGAGCTGGCAATGTGCACTTTTAGCCCAGAAGGACAATTGTATCTTGGGCTGCATCCAAAGGAGCATGTCCAGGAGGTCAAGAAAGATGATTCTGAACCTCTACTCTGCTCTGGTGAGGTGAGACCCCACCTGGAGCACTGCATCCAGCTCTGAAGTCCTTAGTACAGAAAGATATGGACCTGTTGGAGAGGGTCCAGAGAAGAGGCACAAAAACTATCAGAGAGATGAAATACCTCTCCTATAAGGAAAAGCTGAGAGAGTTTGTGTTGTTCAGCCTGGAGAAGACTCCACGGAGACATTAATACAGCCTTTCAGTACTTAAAACAGGCCTATAAGAAAGATGGGGAGAAAATTTTTTATCAAAGCCTACTTCAATAAGACAAGGGGTAATGTTTTTAAACTACAAGATGGGAGATTCAGGCTGGACATAAGAAATTTTTTTTACAACGAGGGTGGTAAAATCCTGGCACAGATTGCCAACATTGGTGGTGGATGCACCATCCCTGGAGACAGGGATGCCCAGGTTTGGGGTAACCTGATATATTTGAAGATGTCCCTGCTCATTGCAGGGATTTGGACTAGATGAGCTTTGAAGGTCTGTTCCAGCCCATACTATTCTATGATTCCATGATTCTATGAAAACAGGGGTCTGAATTCTATGATAGAGATCCTTTTCCATCATGTGTGTTCTTATGAATTATGATTATTATTAGTGATATATACTGTTACAACAAACAAACAAGAAACCTAAATATCTCCTTGATAGCATGGATGCATGCTTATATATTCTGAAGTAGCTGAGACACTCAGAAATTTTGCAGGTGAGACATATTCAAATGTATACAATTAACAACACTGCAGTACCTTCCACTTGATTAAACCAACTATATATAGCAGTACCCTGAGTTCATTCAGGCAAACAAAGTGACGCTTATGAATTTTATTTGCATTTTCTGCTCCAGATCCTTACTCTTCAACATACCTTAATAATTTAGTTGAACAACAGATTTGTCTGCATAAGACTGTTCTATTCTACTAAGTAGTCATTAGGCTGCCTGCCCTAATGACTATGATGCAGTTGTAGAATTCAAGGAACCTGGGTTTTATTCTGTCATTAACACAGTGCACAATTTTTGAGCAAGTCACTCTCTTGCAATGAGAACTTGCATAACTTCGGGCTGTTCTGTGCTGCAGGTGAATGACAGCTGTCACGTACATCCAACTACTATTACCCTTGAAAAATGCTGTTTTAGTTAGATCAATGATTCTGACTATATATTTCTAAAAGGATATTTGCATTTAAAGGCAATAACTCATAACCAAAAATCTTTATTTTTCTTGATTTCAGTGGGCATAATGCCTTATTTGGAAAAACAAAAAAAAAACAAAACGAAGAACAAAACCAAAAACACACACACACACAAAAAAAACCAAAGCAAACAAACAAACAAACAAAAAACAACAAAACACCTGCACACAGAAAAAAAATCCCTAAGGAAAAAGTAATATTAAGGTCAAGGAATCTGTCTGCACTCTCATACATCAGATAAAATGAATGATCCATAACATTACCAACCACAGATATGGAAAAAATTTGATTTTTAGAAGGAGTTCTCACCCTTCTTTTTATACAACAGACATGTAGATCCATATGCAATTGAAAATAATTATTTTGGCTTTTGGTTTCTGTGTCTATTTCAACATATTTTAATGTTCTCTTTCCTCTTAGACATTTTTTCCCAACATCATTGTCCAGGTTGAATGCAATTTACTATGGGATTACACACTTGCCATTCTCAGAAATTGTCTAACCATGCTGCAGTAAAAGGTTTTAATACTGCTACGATACTACCTGAGTCATAGTTTCCATACCTTAATATCCCAATTGGTCACAAATAACAAGAATCCTCCTCAGACCAGTGTTTTGTAAATACCTTAGAGCCTTTGACTGATTATTTTTCTTACTGTGGAAGATAGGGTTCTTTAAAACAGGCTTGTGGTAATGGGAGAGTAAGTCCTTATTTTCAGGCAGCCTACACTTGTAGGCAGAATGAAGGCTGTCTAAATTGCTACTACTGTCAAGCTCCTTTGTTTTAAGTTTACAAGATACGGGTTATTTCGCACCTGAGACAAAACAAACAAAACGTCCCAAAAATGCAGGATAAGTTGGTATCCATTCAGTTTTGTTTTTCACCAGCCTTAGTAGATTCATGTACTGCCTACATTAGTGAAGTATCTAAAACTTTCTGTTGGGTGAACTGAAAAAGTGGTAAGGCTTGGCACAAAATTTAATTCCTCTAAGGGATTTGTTCTATGGAGAGTCCCAGTCTTTGTCTGCACTCAGGCTTCTCTCATGTGAATGTAAAATAGACATCAAACCCCAAACAATAACTAAAAAGCCCTCAGCACTTTATCTGATCAAAAATCACTAAAGTCACATGAATCATACCAACAACTAGATCAGATTCATATCAGAAATCTGGGCAAAATGAAATGCTTTCAAACAATTCTCCTAACTCCTGAAATAAAGGACATTTTTCTGGCTAAAACTGTGATAGAAGATTGACAGTAAAATTGGGATCCTAAAAGCCTGACTGGAAAGACAAGAGCACCTGTTTCAGTCCCCACAGCAAAAAGGAAGGGAAATTGTAATATCAAGAGGTGACATATTTGAAGGTTGCATTTTTCTCAGTTCATTTCCATGAAGCTGGATTCACCCTCCCTGACAAGGTCTGAAGAAAATGTAGTTTATGAGGGTGGTTCAAGTGTGATAAAGAAGCTGCAAGTTGAGGACATGAAGGGTTAGGTGCCCTTGAGGAGCGGATGGGCTCGAGTGCTCTGCAAGGATTGATGTTATTAAATTGAATTATTATTATTAGCACTTGTACAACATAGGGAATGGATGAGCAAAAGAACAGAAAAAACTACACATGAACAAAAGTGAATTTAAACTGCAGAGCAGAAAATATCTCAAGAAAACTGCTAACTTTTCAATTACCAGTATATGTAATGTATGCTTTAAAGAAAGAAAACATCAGTATGTCAGATAATTTTGATACCTCCTTCAAACTCTGCCTTAATATCAGTTAAAAATTGATGCTGGTCCTCCAAATTATGCAGCAGCCTCCCTTACCACAAATGCCTCCTTAACCCCTTGTAGCTGGGAGCTACACTAGTGTCCCACTGAACATTGTTTAACAAGCCAGCAGGCACTTGCTGGTATAGGTTAATTGTGGTAGCCAGCTCATGGAGATAGATAACACTACATATAGACTTTTGTAGATCAATAAATAGGTAGATAGATGATAGATAGATAGATAGATAGATAGATAGATAGATAGATAGATAGATACACAGATAGATACACATGCATTTACCTCTATGTATTTCTGAGGGCATATATGTGTGTATATATGTACACACGTGTGTTTGGGTAAGTATTTGAGCACATAGGAGGAAATATGTATGCTTTGGAAAGAACACCTCTGTTTGCATTTGTTAAGGGATAAATGCACTCTACTAAATAACAAACCCATTGTTTCTATCAGAAACAAAGTCATGCAATAAGATATTACATCTTTACTTATCATTTCCCTTCTTCTTTTTTACGACACAATTTGAGCTGTTTGGCCTGTGAGTCATATATTTTTTGATGCTTTTTATCACTTACCTTTCCAATGAAGAAGAATCAGAAAAAGGGATCTACCATTCACAATGGCTTTGATAAACCTTGCTATCATGTACACCAGAAGATAATATTTCAAATTGCGTGTTATGGGAGTGGGACATATGATAGCGTTGATGGGGTAGCAATGAAAAGAGAAGTATGTGCAATCAATATGTCACTATGTCACCTAGATAGTGACAGCTGTAGTTGCAACATAATGACATATCTAATACAGAAATATGTCTACTCCCCACCTGTCATTGTCTTTCAGGTGGGCTTTTGCAGACCCTTCTTACCCAAACCTTCAGGATTTAGTTTGGACTTAAAATCATATTAAACATAGCCTTCCTTTCTGGAAGTGGCTCACATTTGGCAAAAGCAGAGAACATAAAGCTCAAGTTCTTTGCTCTGATTTCATGGTTAGTGTATTGGTATACAACTGCTACACAAACTCATACAAGTTAACATACAGGCAAATTCTGGGAACAAATAGTTCATATAGTTTCCTAAAAATACTATGAATATTTGTTATGGTTTAACCCCAGCTAGCAGCTAAACACCATGCAGCCACTCATTCACTCCCCTGCAATAGAATGGGAAAGAATACAGTGAGAAACCTCATGGGTTGAGATAAAGACAGTTTAATAAGTGAAGCAAAAGCTATGCACGCTAGCAAAACAAGCAATTCATTCACCACTTCCCATCAGCAGGCCGGTGTTCAGCCATTTTCAGAAAAGCAGGGCTCCACCATGCATAAAGTTTATTTAGAAGACAAATGCCAACACTCCAAATATCCCCACTTCCTCCTTCTTTCCCTCAGCTTTTATGGCTTAACACAACGCCATTCTATATGAGATATCCCTTGGTTCAGTTTGGTTCAGCTGTTTCATCTGTGTCCCCTCCCAGCTTCTTCCACAAGCTCCCCCCCCCACCCCCGCATCCTTGCTGGTGGAGTTGAGTGAAGAACAGAAAAGGGCATGAATTATCAACACTGTTTTCAGCACAAATCCAAAACATAGACCTATACCAGTTACTATTAAGAAAAACTCTACCACAGCCAAAACCAGTGCAATGTACCCCTACCAGAAAGCAAGAAGCATTCAAGTGATAAATGAATATTGACACTGATGATGATAAAGAAGTAAAGCTATTTTGGGTACCTTATGTTTAGTCTAAGTATTTAGATGGCAAGCCATTCCATAATTTTGACCAGCTTTCTCTTCACTGATCCTCATAATACCTATTTGGTAAGAGTTCATCTTAGAGAATAATGTCTCATCTTTGTTACAGCTCATGTTTGCATTGTCTTTTTTATGGTGTTCCCCAAAAACGTGGATGCTTTAGCTTTCCAAAACATGTTTGTCAAAAAGTCAAAGGAACGATTAAAACAAAGTGCCCTTCAACGTCACTGTTAGCCATGGACTTTCAACCTCTACCCAAGGCGCTTTCAACCTCTACCCAAGGTGCTTTGAACCCTCAACTTACCAAAAAGTGGGGGAAAACCTTAGCATTGTGCACAGCATCAGATCATTCCACAACAGTAGCAGAGCTGACAGCCGTGTATGCATCAAGTCCTCCATGCCATAATAAGGCCTGACAGTTTTAGAACAATATGTATTTCTGCTGGCTAGATATGTCAGATACCTAAAAGGAATTTGCCACAAAAAAAGAAAACAAAACCAACACTTTTCCCTCTTTTTCTCTATTTCTTTTTTTTCTTTTAAGTAAAGCACTTACAGAAAAAAAATTAATAAAACTGCACTGCTTGAACTGACAACTCAAGATGGGTCAAAATTCAGGACAAGGGACAGACAGAAAATGCAAGAAGAAGGATAGCAGGTAAATGAGAATGATAAAGCTCCTATTAAAGTTAATTGGATACTAATCCATGGTGTGCTTGGCTTATTTAGCCCAACCTAAATCTCTTCCAAAGGGAAAGTTCACACTGTGGAATATCAAAGCCAGAACACCAATTGTCCCCGATTGCTTTCCAAAGTTTGAGAGTCCATTTATCACAGCTCACTCTTTCTCTGTGCATGCTCATATGTTCATGAATTAATGCAGACTTATATATGAAAATCAATGTTTCTTACACATATAAACACCATGGATTTGAATCAATCTCTCAACGCCAAAGAGGGTTAAATATTTAAACAAGCTATGTATTGAAATGCATTTTTAATGCCATGAAGTCATTCTGATGAAAGATTACTCAAGAGCCTTCATTACTGAGTTTAGAGTAGTGTGGTATTATTGGAACAGATGGCACAGCTGTGTGCAGCCTCAGCCTCCGCCCTCCCCCCCCAGGGTAAATCCAAGTGCCACTCCTGTGCAAAGTCACCCACTGTCAGCCAATGGACTGAGTGGATGGATGGCTGCATCTAGCTTGCTCATACATGATAACCAGCACTGCTAAAATCTTTAAGAATGGGCTTCTTAAAGAGAGCAGCACCTTCTGTAATCCCTTGTTTCCTACATGCAATGGAAGGCAGGGAGGGGAACAGGGAAACAGTGCCACGAGCATTGAGAATGAACTCGTTGTGCTGCTCTGTGACTTAATTGCTAGGATTATGTGGTATCATTATATCAACTGCAATTGTCTCTATTAATTTCAAGCTGGCATCTCCCCCACCCCATCCTGCCTTTCTTTCCTCCCTCTGCTTTGCTGAGTGAGTAAGTGCGGGTGTTGAGAGTGGCAAAGAGAGGGGAGAACCATGTGGACACATTTTCATGATTATTAATTAAAAAAGACAAAGAAAGATACAGGCATGTGTGAAGTCAGGTTCTGTGCTGTGGCAGTGTAAGAAAGCATTAGCTACACGGCTGTTAACACTGTCACAGCTGCAGCAAAGAAGAGTCTCACACTTCAGGAGAGTACTTCTGGAGCTTTCCATTGCATTGAGTTTTGAGTTAGATACAGGCACAGTGAAAGTCTGTGATTAAGGCCCTGGCTTCTAGATTTATACAAGAAGATCAAATTAATCCCATTTCCTTTAGCCTATATTTGCAAAACTGCCACAAAATGCCTCTCTCTGTTCTTGCACTGATGCAATTATTAGTTTCTGTGGAAAGATTTCTAGTTTATGTGTGCACCTCTTCAACCACCTAGCAAATAGGTTGAGTTTTCTGAAAGATTAATACTAGAGCTACTCAACAACATTTAGCTCTGCTACATGGTATTTTGGTACAGAAGCCATAATCCAGGTTGAAGGAGAGGTATGTTTGGGCAGCATCGGCTGGAGAACCATCAGCCTGGTAGACTCCATCAAAGCATCCTCCCATAAATTTAAACATCTTCTGTGAGCTGAAGTACCTACCTGGACTCTGAATATCCAGGATGGAATTAACATGGTAAATTTTATTTCCAGAAACTAGAAATAGAGATATAGAGCATTTAGTGATGCCTATTATGTTCTGCAGTTCCTTCAGCGGTTTCCTTTTTGATCTTCAAAATAACTCTTTGCTTATTTAAACAGTCTTTATATTACTCTGGTGATCTTCTTTTGGTATCCAAGTCTTTTTCTGAGTAAAAGTGGCAAGGGTGGAATTCAATATTCTAGGGGAGATCACATAAATGACTTGTATAACAGCATTAGCTCTTCCTTACCACTACTACAGAAAATTCATTTCACATCTGTTAAGACTGCATTTACTTTTTCCATAGCCACATAGATACTTCAAAGTCAAGCTGTTATCAAGTAGAACAAGTAAGTCTTTCTCTTCCTTTGGATTTTGCCAAATAAACAAACTGCCTTTTTGTAGTTTTTTCTTCATTTTTCGTCATGCAATCTGTTATCCACTGTTATTTCTATTACTTCAGTTTCTAAGACCATTTCTTTCTGTTTGGATTGCAAATAGTGACTTTTTTGCTTTGGAATTCCCTCTTAATTTGGCATAACTAGGATATATCTTTACCCTGCTTATGATTTGAAGCATAATTTTCAAACAAAGCAGCAAACACAAAACCAACCTTTGCTCTGCTGAAATTCTTAAATTAAGATTTCAATAATATCAGACAAGTAAGTAAAGCATTAAATGAGGCCCAGAGAAAGGAAACTACATTATTATAAGAAAAACTATTTGCCTAATTTAAATTCTATACTGGTCAAAGCAGTTGTAAATAGCACCAGATTTAAGAATCCAATATAGGTAGATTTATACCAGCAGCTTAGGTTACCAATTGTAAAGTAACATGGTTATTTCTGGTAAGTACTTAAAATTTGTATTATCTGTGCACTCAAATTACTAGGTAATGTTGCTTAACTCTCACGTCACCAAAGAAAGTTATGTTAACTCGCTTTTCATTTGGAACAGGCTAAGAATATATGAACAAACAGCTACTTTGCTCAACTGACAAGTAATAACTCCTCAAACTGCCACAGCTCTATTGATCTCTAAACAATACCAGAAAGCAGTGATTTGTAGCCATCACAGAAAAGCTACAGTTTTAAGTGAGGATTTATAAAGGACATAGAGGTGGCAATGTAGATTTTTATTTTCAGTATTCTACAGCAATTAATACTTGATCTCAGGAAAGACAGCATTTACAGTTAAAAAAATAAACCAAAACAACAACAAAAATAGAAATTATTTATTGTATATTTAAGGAATATTTCAAGCTTTTGAAACATAGGAATCTGCAAAATAGATTAGAAACAAGGCCTGTGTAGTCCTGCCTTGAACAAAATCTAACATCTTCCATTCAGATAAGTTTGCAGTATTGATCCTGGAGTTGCCCAAAGACATATATTCATATTCTCCAATGTAAACTCGCAGCATGCTAAATGAGAACCTAATCCAACCATTACATAGGTCTACGTTAACTTTTCTGATTGTTTTATTTGGTTTTAAGCCAATGGCATTTCCTAGAAATCCAAAGGCAATAATAATAATAAGGGAAATTAAAGATAATGAAAGGATTAGAACTAAGACAGAGCACTCAGAGCTGTGTTCATCATCAGGCATTTTCATGGCCTTAACAATTGCTGTAATTTGTGTTGAACTGAAATGTCAGGCAGATATAGAAACAACTTTAGAAGATTTACTTTGCTAAAAGAACTCTTTACTAATAAAATGCTCTACTAATAAGGGAAGATACCACTAGAAATTTTCATGTGAATTGAAACATCTTTGCAAAGTCAAGTAATTCTGTACCATGATGTATGTGCTTTATTTTCACAGATATTGTTAGTTTTCCTTGTTTTTCATGCATTCTCATGAAAAGAAACCATGGCTCTATAACATGCTAAAAAAAATTCTGGTGCAGAAGCTGGTAATGCTGGCAGCAGGCCTGCTGTAAGTCAAATCTAACCTAAAAGCTCCTCTCTGCAATAGCTTGATTCCTAGAAAATTAGGTATTACCTTGGTACTGCAGTGTGTTAATGAAACTACACAGCTTCTGTAACTGCGATGGTTTATGTCTTCTAAGTTTTGAGTAGGGGCTCTGCCCATGGAGACATGTCCCCACATTTATGGAACTTCTTCAAACCACCCTTCATTACCAGAAGTGCTCTCTTCACATTTCCACTTTATTTATGTAGCTTCCATTCCATTTACAAGACTGAAAGCATTAGTATAAAGAAGCTGGCAAGCAGAAACCCCTTTTTGGCTGGAAAGGTAATGGAATTTTGTTCTGTTATTTTACCAGGAGTAGAGGATGATTAGTACTAATTACATCTTGAGACACTGAGAGAAATTTGGCGTAAAAATACAAGATGTCCTTTAAAAATAACTATTGCAGTAAAAATGTTATTCTTCTTCAATCAAACAAACAGAAAAGGCTTTCTGTTTACTGAACGTTGTTTTTCTTTAATTGTCATTTCATAATATACTTGAATTTCATAGAAAACTATTTGCATTTGACACTATTCTGTCAGCTGGGGTTCAAGCTTACCAATAATTTCAGAAAGAACTGTACAGTATTGGGCAGACAGCAGAAACACGGAAATGCCCAACAATGTGACAATACATATTTATTTCGGAAGAAAATACAAAAAAACAAGCTAGTTTTTCTAATGATCATTGAGCGATGTAGTCAGACATGTATTTGCCTCCCTGACACTCTCAATGATTGACCCATAAGATACTTACCTTATTTTATTACTCCTGTATGTAACACTGGCTGTATTCTGCTAAACAGAAAAATATTTACCCTGCAGTTTAAATAACAGAGGAGCAGACACTAGCCTTTCAAACAGCAGGGGTATGTCTGCTCACAATATGGAGGTCTGAGTTGCTACAGATGTACAGTAGAGAGACCTGACTTAAGTATAACATTGCTACAGGTATGCTATAGCAGCATACAGGAGATTATGTCTGAGTCTTGTGAGGACATTCTGTCTACACACACAAAAAGTCTATGAATGGCAGGCACAAAGAACAGCTATTTGAACTTTATTAAGGAAGACAGAGCTATTAAATTGGAAGTGCCCTAATGGACACAGTTGCAGCTGTGCTTCTCTGTGGAATGAGCAGAACTGTCTCACAAAGGGAGATGCTGGTTATTGATCATTCAGAAGGACATTTCAGTTAAAATTCATAAACTTTGAAATCAGTGCTTCAAAAGTATGTGTGCAATTTTCCTAATATATTATTAGACTTTTTAAAACCATATGATCAAAGCCGGCATCTTCATTTTATTGGCAGCTGAAGACAAAAATAATTCTTTCCCATTCAATACCTTTAACTTGAGTTGTATAAAAAAAAAAAAAAAACTAAAATTACAATCCTTTCACCATCTATGTGTTCTTCTCCACTGCGTCTTCCCCCCACTCCTATTTTCTTCCCGTCATTGCTTCTGTAATAGAAAAAAAAAAATATTCAGGCATGAGTGTTTTGCTTAATCAATGACTCTCAGGTGCTAGGAACCTGGAGCAATAATTTTGGCATATGGGGCAAACAGATGTTTTTTCGAATGAGACCTTGAGTAATTCCAAGAAAACACTCCTGCAGGTGAAAGTGAAAAGTGTCTCTTGTGTTAGAAAGGATTCTACAGCAGTGGCTCTCGACCTTGGAGAATTGGAGCCACTTCACTGCTGAATAGAGCCACATGCTAATTATCCTTCTACTGCATTATGCTGTTGCATCATTTTTTAGTCACTATCAGAAACCATTTTATGGTGATTTAACATGTTGTTAGGTCCAGGATGAAAAATCTGTAGAATAAAAATTAATAAAATGGTGGTTTTACCCAGGGTACTTATCCAGCACATGCAGTAAAGTCAACATCATTACATTTTATATTTGAGTTTCCAAGACCTTCACTGCCATTTGTTAGGAGCTTTCTTCAAACTGCTTTAAAGTTAGTTGAAAATTCCTACTGACATATGCCAATTTTGGAACGGGCACTAAAAGATTTGAAATAACATTGTGAACCTTAGTCTGAATATCTAATTACTGTTTCAGTTTTATCTCAATGGTTTTCCTAACGCTATGTTAGATAAATACCTTTCCTCCTTTTTTCCTAAGGCACCATGGCTTACGTGGTCACACTGTGTGATACTGAGTTGGTCCATGCTTCTACAATATCACTGAACATTCAGGCTAATTTCAATCAAATTTGACAGAAAATGTAGAAGTCTGAGAGACAAAGTCATAAAAGTCATGTGGAAAGACACTGTATATAAAGCACTTTTTTTTCTGATTAGTTATTGAAAGAAAGGTGTAATGTTGATTTGTTCCATATATGAAAAATAAAAATAAAATAGAATCTGGGAGAGACACAGACACGAAACCTAAAATGAAAAACAAAACTTTATTTCAACATTACCCCTCATCTAATGCTCATGAATCCATTTGTGAGATACAAAATTGTATATGACCTGCCTTTAATGTTTAGTTCACAGAACGTGATCTTTTTGAAGGAAGAGATACTTTTGGCCACACATCGCATGTAAGAATTATAATATAAAAATAGTAGAGAGGATATAGTGCTTATGGTGGAAGTAATTTAATCCCATTGCTTGGACTGAATCTGAAGCGTTTACAAAGTCAGTTACATGGTTCAAAGAAAGGAAAAAATAAGTCAAAGTCAAAGGTCTTCAAGTCTCTTCTACCAGTGAGGGACAAGTTCAGGAAGCTGAGGAGTGCCTCTAAAAACTTCTGTCTTGCACTGAGATCAAATTCATCTCATACACTTTCTGGTGTTAAACTGAGATACACCAAGTAGGATTAAAGGCTCTCTGTAAAGACAGTAGAAGAGTTCCTCCAAAAGGCAAGTCATCTTTGCTTTTAGCTTCTGGGAGAGGTCTTTCATTTACTGCAGCTCGTCATATCCTTTGGTATGGAAGGGTGGCATAAAAGGTTGGACTAAAGCAAACGCTGAGGCTTCCAGATTGACCTGAAACCCAAGCTCTACACAAATACACATTTTAACATAGTTATCATGTTATAATTTATAACACAATGAGGCAAGGAAGGATTATCCTAAAGTACGATCTCATCTAACAAGCCCTATAAAGATGAAAAAGTAATTGTCAGATGTGGCTATTCTGTACCTCAGCTAAAGCTGGTAGATCACTGGCATTGAGCTATGTCAACATAACAAATTCAATTACCACAATATCAGACATTTTTGTGTCATATTCCACTGCTTGGTATTTGCATCCTTAGAGAAAGTCTCAAAAGGAGCTCTGAAGTCAGGTGGAACCATTGTAGTAAGGCTTATCAAAAAACACAAACTATAGAAATTCACTAAATAAACACTCATTTAAATTAGGTGATTTGTTTTAGGTAAGAGAAATAAATTGAACCCTTACTGTTTTCTCTTAGAAGGACTGTAAATGTCTTGAACAATAGAAGACTGCTTATAAATAAGGAAAAATCACACACAATTTTTAGTCCAAATAAAGTGATTTGATCTAACTTCAAGTACCAAAATTAAATACTTCCTAGTGTAATCACACAGGTTTGCCCCAGAAGAAGAGAAAAAGGGATGAGAGAGGTGAGGTGAAAAAAGGTGTGGAGAAATACAGAAACTTACCAAGAATGGTTAAGGTACCAGATGGATGGAAAATACATTTGTTTATCATTCAGCATTTGAATTTTGTATATCTGCTAACTAAGCTGAAGTGTTTTCTATTAGCAAAGTCCTGCTCCATGTAAGGACATTTAAAGTAGGATTCATCTCATTTAACTTTAAGTCTCACTTAGCCAAAACTAACTGTCTCAGCTCCCTTTGTAGTCAGTGCAGTCAGAAACACGCTCCTCCAGAGGGTAATTCATTTCAGCTGTCATAGTGCTTAGCGGATCACTACTGGAGACACCTCTATGATAAAGCAAACAAGTCTCAGACTTTGATAACTCTTGAAAGTATAGATCAAAAGTGGATGACTGTTTTAGGCCCACTGACACCTTTAACCTTTTTCTGTTTACCTAACCACATGGAGCTCCCTGAGTCTAGCAATAAAAGCAGGCTTTCAGTGTCTTTTTTGGTTCTACTTTGTTTTCTTTCTAATTTGCAGATCACCTTATTGATCTACAGAGATAAGAGGTGAGCACAGTATTCCAATTACAGCTATACTGGTGTTAAATAAAGAAATATTGCAATTGGCTGGGTCTAATTTGCCCTGTTTGTATGTTCAGTGTTCATGCTAACCCTTCTGACCACTATGATGAATACTTTTCCAGAATCACACGGTCTCAAAGTTGAGTTTCCGTCTTCTCTAATAGTAGCTTATGGTCCTTATTTCTAGGAGTACAAGTTTGCATTTCATAGCATGTATTTAAATATATATGTACATTCAAATACATATAGATGCATTCATGGGGTGCGAGGGGAGGCTGTTCATTTGTCTAGTGACCAACTTCAAAGGCTTTTGCTCATTCTTTTTTTAATACTGCCCATTAAGAAAACATACCCAGGGATGATGTTCTGCTCAAAAGCATGCTTGTTTTATGGGGATTCCTTTATTTCATTTCAGTCTGAAAATGTAAGCTATTTTGAAGATAACTTGTTGACTTTATAGTGCTCTCATTTTTTGACAAAACCATTTCTGATATCAGGTTGAAATTTTGAAAGTTTAAAGATTAGATGATCAGAATTGACATCATCACTCTTCACTTGTTCTGTACAAAAAGACATCAAATTACTGTAGGTCTATTTTTATAAACCCATTTTAATTTATATTAGTTATGCAACTTTCCTTTAATTCTATATTAATTAAATCTCGTATTAGCTATTTTGTTGTTTGCCTTAGGTTAACTTTAAGCTGACAAAAGGACATTTATCAAGGTCATCTTATTTTCATTTCTAAATGCTACTGTACATGAAATTTTTCCGGAACTTTGGGGATTTTTCTGTGGCACAAGAGTGCCTGTTATCCGTTACATTCCAGAAGAAAATTCACACAGCTCTTTTGAAACTCTTGAATGAAATACTGGGGTTTTGGGGATTTCCTTCTTTAATTTCTCCATAATTACTCTTTGAATGAAGAGTATTTCAGTTCCATCACCCAGTGATTTGAAAACTTCTATCCTTTCCCCATATGCATGGCAGAAATAAACTGATTCACTCCAGTCACTCTTTGTTTCTTTGATTTGGGTTTTGGGTGTTTTTAATTTAGAATAGGTTGCCATTCTCCTTCCTCCCTTGTCCACTGTATCCTTCTTAAAAAGGTTATACCCATTTATTTTAAAATTCTAGTCATGAAACTCTTCCCATCAGGTTTCAGTAATACCAACTAGGTCAAATTTATGCTCATAAATGAGCAATTCCTATTCCCTGTGTTTATTATCCAGACTCCAAGCAGTGGTGTACAGGCAATTAAATAATTTCTTCTCCTCATGTCCTTTGGTGTCTTGATTAATTTGGTTCCCAAGATTCTGATTTTGTTCTAAGTAAGTGCATGTTTCTTCCTGCTTTTCACCTTCTTTTTTTTTAATTTTTTTTTTAATTTATCTTTTAGTAGTTTAACACCTGCCTGACTACAGTTATTTTTTGTACTAATTTGGTTTAAATCAGGATAAAATATTTGATCAAAACTAAAAGTTTACATAAGGATATACATGCTGTGATTCCCAGGATAATTTCTGGTCACAAGCACAAGTCAAGTAGCCAGGAGTTGGGACACATATTTGGGGTTTAATACAATTTTCTACAAAAGTGTTTTAATCTGTAGGTTTGGGTTGTTGCTTTTTGTTTGTTTCTTTGTTTTTTTTTTATCATAGAATCACAGAATGGTTTGGTTTGGAAAGGACCTTAAGATCACCGAGTTCCAACCCCCCTGCCATGGGCAGGGACACCTCACACTAAACCATGCCACCCAAGGCTCTGTCCAACCTGGCCTTGAACACCCCCAGGGATGGAGCATTCACAACCTCCCTGGACAACCCATTCCAGTGCCTCACCACCCTAACAATAAAGAACTTCTTCCTTATATCCAATCTAAACTTCCCCTGTTTAAGTTTTAACCCATTACCCCTTGTCCTGCCACTACAGTCCCTCATGAAGAGTCCATCCCCAGCATCCCTATAGCCCCCTTTCAGATACTGGAAGGCTGCTGTGAGGTCTTCAGCCAGCCTTCTCTTCTCCAGGCTGAAGCCCCAACTTTCTCAGCCTATCTTCATATGGGAAGTGCTCCACTCCCCTTATCATCCTCATGGCACTTCTCTGGACTTGTTCCAACAGTTCTGTGTCTTTTTTTTATGTTGAGGATGACAGAACTGCACACAATACTCCAGGTGAGGTCTCACGAGAGCAGAGTAGAGGGGCAGGATCACCTCCTTCAACCTGCTGGTCACGCTCCTTTTGATGCAGCCCAGGATACAGTTGGCTTTCTGGGCTGCAAGCGCACACTGAAACTGGCTCATGTTCATTTTCTCATTAACCAACATCCCCAAGTCCTTCTCCACAGGGCTGCTCTGAATCTCTTCTCTGCCCAACCTGTAGCTGTGCCTGGGATTGCTCCGACCCAGGTGTAGGACCTTGCACTTGGCATGGTCAAACTTCATGAAGCTGGCATCAGCCCACCTCACAAGCGTGTCGAGGTCCCTCTGGATGGCATTCCTTCCCTCCAGCATAACAACCAAACGACACAGCTTGGTGTCATCGGCAAACTTGCTGAGGGCGCACTCAATCCCACTGTCCATGTCAGCGACAAAGGTGGTGAAGAAGAGTGGTCCCAACACCGATCCCTGAGGGACACCACTTGTTACTGGTCTTCAGCTGGACATTGAGCCATTGACCACAACTTTTTGCCTGTGGCCATCCAGCCAATTCTTCATCCACCGAGTGTTCCACCTATCAGATTGATGTCTCTCCAATTTAGAGACAAGGATGTCGTGTGGGAAGAGACAAGGTTGTCATGTGGGAAATTGTTTTATTACAAATAAACATGCCCAATAAAAAAAAAATACGTAATTTGCATTGCAAATATGTATGTGGATGTACAAATTAAGTAATAATTTAAGTTAGGTTTAGATATTCTATATTCTATAAGAAAGATATTTAAGCCAATACAATTTTTTGCATGCTTTTGGTTTCCCTCATTCACACTCTTACGTTCTTTTAAACATGTATACACACACATACACACAAATAATGAAACTTTCAGCCAAATATGGCACAGGAAAGTGGTTTTTAGTGTGTATTTTGTCATACAGGGAAATAAATCTGGTCTTTTCAAGCCAGCTTGCTGGCCCACAGGCCTTTTTTTAATTTTTGAACATGTACAAATTCAGTCAACCAAAGTATTGTAAATTTTGGAGAGCAATACTTACACTGTTTTTCACTTCCAGAAACACACTTTTATGTGTTTTGCCTTTACAAGTCAGAAAGGATTTCTGAGAAAATAAGATGGTAGTCTTCCATTGTAGCCTTCTTTTAAAATTCCTAAAATCTCTTTCATATATTGCATGACATTCCAAAATCATTGCCATTAAATAGAGTATGCACCAGCTAACAACTAGAAGACCTTTGTATTCTAACTTTGGATTTTCACACAAGTTTCTATCCATGTATCCAGTGCCTTGGTCTGGGAAGACTTCAGAATGTCCTACTTTTTGAGTTTCAGAATATTGTTTCTCTTCCCTATAGCAAAAAATATCACATAAACCAACTCCATCTAATCATTTAGATAGACACCCCATTTTACTATGATGTAAATGGAACTATTATGCACAACTGCACATTATATTAATATATTTCTTGTATATTGCTTAACTGTGTCTTTAGACCTTTCTTCTCATTTTCCATATTGAAGACCTGTTGAGACCAGAAATGACCAGGTATGCAGAATTCTTGCTAGTCTTTTTATTTCAGATTGTGTGTCTGCTTATCCCTCTGCCTCCAGTTGTAGAGTATGGTGACTGAATGCTAGCCGTTAGCTGCCAAACTCCTACTCCAATGTGAGCCTTATCTTCTGGGTTTGTTTTTTTCCCAATAGATTTTCTTTCCTAGAATCAAAAAGAGCATTGTCCTGTTTGCCTGAGAATTTTTACACTCCATGGTTCATGTTTCTTCATCAAAGAGGTCTGGTGTTCACACTTGTGGTATAAAATTGAAGTTAAAATACAAAAATTCTTTAAGCTTTTGAGAAGGAAATTAATAAATATATTCACTTTTCCAAGTCAGAAATAATATTTCACCACAAGATAACACAGTATTGTGTGTAAAAATGCAACAAAAAAAGGTCATCACAATCTTTTACAAAATCTGCCACTCAGTTCCTCATAAATTCCCTTCACAACTGGTTTATTTAGTAACACTCAATTGTTGGCCCTACCCCTTTATAACAGTGAAGAATTAATAATTGATTGATACATTGGAAGTGAAATTAAGTCCAGCATTTTGAATAAACAGCATCTCCACCCATTTCAAATCATGGCAATACCCCTTAAAGAAATCCTGAGATTGAAAGGAATCATAACCAATATAATTTCAATAATGCAGAATATTTCCTGCATTAATGCTGGTTTGTAAATTCCATTTTCTGTTGGAAAAAATTACAGTTGGAATGAAGCTGGTTAAATAAATGTGCACTGCTGAGAGTGAGATGCTGCTGCAGCTAAGAATATGTGGCTGTTTGCGGGGGGGGGGACCTTTTTCTCACATACTGAAAACAGTCAAAGGCTTGTGTACATTTTGTATCATCCAAATGTAATTTGAGAAGCTCACTTCTAATCTAGTTTGGGCTCTGATGATAGCAGCTTCAATTTATACAATCAGAACCATTTCTGAGTGACTTTGCCTTCCCCTACATCAAAGGTAATTATTATTTTTATAGTTCAATTAGCAAACATTACATTTCTGTTTTCCTTGCAAAGATGGCGCCACCTAATTTAACACTAACATACTTATCCCTGATGCCCTCTCAGGGACATGATGTTATTATAATAGACTCTTCTGGACCTATTGATTCCTGGGAGCAAGTTTCTTTCCAATTTGCACCTTTCAACCCCTTTCTTTAAACTTGCACTAATAGGGCAATTTGCCAGTTGTAGATCATAGCTTACTTTTTTTTTTTTAATAAGAAATCTATACAGCATTTTGCACCAGAACAGTGCTTTTATTACCTTTGTATCTTACTGATCAAAAAGAGCAAAGATGTCTCTGTTTCTTTCTGCATAGACACAAGCAGGAAGTTGTTTTCCTGTACTGTAATAATTATTTTCCTCAGTTTTCAAAAAATGTTCATGTCCTGTCCTCAGATTAAACCAATACGTCCCCCTAAAAGGCATTCAGAAGCAGGAAAAGAAGGACTGTTGCATTGAGCCAACTCTATGGAGATTTATCCAGTGCCTGAAAGGCGGAGATCAGAATGGCTGATTTATTTACGGAGGTTTGACACTGGGTCATCCACTTCTCAAGTGAACTTTCTAATCGCTCATGTATGTGAACATCTATCAGTCACTCAATCCACTATGTGATGATACAGTTTCTGAAATAGAATAGTCTAAGAGTATCTTTTGTATTCTTAGGCCTTAATACAAGATGCTTACTTGCTCTGTCATCCCTGGAAAGCTGAGTGAAAGAGAGAAGCAATTGCAAAGGTCAGCCAAATTTTGAATGGGCCAAAGCTATCTCTCTTCTGATGGCAGACTAGGCTAACTGGTTTGAATATATGAAAATAACCCTTACAGAAAAAAAGAACTGGTATAATTATCTTGGTTATTAGAATAGTTATCTAGAATATGAATGGCTTTCCTTCTTGATCTGATTAAATGAGTAACAATTTTTTAGCTTCCTCTTTCATAACTATATATTCTATAACTCAATACTGTATTTTATTATGATGTGGGAACTTCTCTAGAGTTTGAGCTTTGCCCATAAATTCCACTGAGGACCTGAGATGTTTGTTGTCATGAAAGTTTAGTTGAAATGAGTATGTCTCTTTGGGAAATTTAGTACTCTTACAAACCATTTTCTCATTAAACAGTTTGGTTTTAATTGGGTGAAATGAATGGAGGCAAGACCAGAACTCAAAGTCCTAAATATTTTCTTAGGAGGCTGTTTTCTGTTCTGACCGTAATTTAGTTGCCTTTGACACTCCGAATTGTAGTTTGTATTTCCCAGGATCCTGAGATGATGGGTAATCCTGAAGAAGATTGGAAGACTGCTTCTTGGGGTTACAAAGACTGTTCCTTCATATTTTTCCTAACATCAGTTCAGCCATAGCTTATGTCATGCTCCCCTTCGTCATGACAGTAAAAAGATATCCCGGTGTTATCTGAGAGACCCCCATCACCTTGCTTCTATCTTAACCTTTAGGCTCTAGCAAAATGTGTTTAAGTAAGTCTTTGTCACGTTTTACTAGAGCATGTTTTCATTGATTATGCACAATTATATCATTGCATCATGTCTATTCACCTGTGCACACTAGCCCCAACCAGTGTGATTTATTATCAGCTAAATTGTTCCTAGCAGAAACCTGTTTATCACTGTCACATGTGCAAGCAGCAGATATGAGTATCTGTATGATCAGCCTTTGTGCATCTATGTGTGTATGTGCATTTGTGCATGTGAAGGTTTCTGATGGGAGGTTAGGTGAAAGCGTCAAGGCTCATGGAGGTTTCTGATTAACACTGTTAAGTCCATACCCCATCCTCCACCACCCATCACTATTTTCCAGTTTCATGCCATTTCGAGCACTAAAATTGGTGATTGCAGAAATCTCTGTTGATCCTGATGTAACTTTATTGATCCCTTTCAACCTCCATCCATATAACGTAATTGAAGAGCTTCTTAAGGAAACAAGACAATTAATCAGAACCCCAGTTAATTAAAGATCTACAATGACACTGGAAAACTTCAGAAATGATGGAAGGACCCTAGAAAATAGGAACATTTTGACTTTCAGGAAACAGGCTTGCTGTAGGTTCTAGCGGCTCTCTTTCAGATTTCAACAGGATTGGGCAGCTCAAGGGATTGCTTAATTCCCTACAGAAAATGATCCTTTACTGTTATGTGTCTCTTCCTTCTCTTTCATTAGCAAACAAACAGGGGTGCAAAATGACATAGCAATGATTTACTTCATATCAAATTTTAAATAAGGATATATCATAAAGAATTAAAGGAATTGCTGCCTTAATATTTTACAAGCCAGACCTTCCACTGCAATATGTTAAAGAAGCCAGCTGAAGGACAACTTGCTACAGAGGATAGGAGCCTAGTGTATTGTTCCCTACCTTCACTTAATTTTGCTTCACAGCACACTACTCTCCACTTAAAATCTTGTGCTTAATTGTACCTAACTTCTTCACTTTCTGATGAGATGGCTGTCAGTGATCCTCCACTGAACTGGCAGTCTCAGACCAGTGAGCCCAACATCAAATTACACAACGCACAGCTAGTTCTACCTGGTACCCTGGTTGGCAGCCACAGTTAAATGGTAAAGGATCTGCCCCCTTGCTCTGAGAAATCATAGAATCACAGAATCATAGGACAGTTAGGGTTGAAAATGATCTTAAGATCACCTACTTCCAACCCCTCTGCCATGAAGAATCTTTCTGTTACATGATGATGGAGTGTACATGTATGTGATGCAGGAAGGCTTGAGAGCAGGGAGTGAAGCTCCTTCTTTACCCTGTACCTTTTCAATGGCTAAAACCTTACAGACTTGCCTTTGATGTGGAATGATGGCAATGAACAGGGCCTAGATTCAGACTTTTCTGCAGTTTGTGAACAGGCTGCATCTATTTGATCTGGATCTATTTGATAAATGTGTTCCCGTAATAAACTTGGCTATGGCTTAAAGAAAATAAAAACAATATATTTACTGATGTATGAAACATATAGGCGTTCAGCCCTGTGGCTTAGAAGCACTGTGCGCTCTGCAGCCAGTGTAAAATACAGGGGATTACTTATTAATTACTTAATTTCAGATTACTTAATCTGAAATGAATGACCACATCCATTTTTTTCCACAAAAAGTAGTCTACATTTAACTGATTTTAATGCACAAATTGCCCAGGTATTCTGCCAAATTCTTATAGCTCCAGAGCTAATGAAGTTTATTGAAATATTCACATAGTTTTATGAGATGTGGTAAAAACATTACCATACAAGTGTCACAACTTCTGAGAAAAGTCTATTTCCTAGCTAGCATGATATTATCCCAGATACTTTTAAAGCCGGCTTATACTCTTTTTGTTCAAAGTGGCTTGTTCTAAGGTCTAGACAATCATCAGGTGTCAGGCAATTGAGAGTGTTGGTTTTGTTCTGAACACTCTTTAACTGTTACAAATTTCCAAGCTGGACTGGTTTTGATGGCTCATATCTGTGTTTTCCAGAAACTTTGTTTCCAAAAACCCCTTAAAAAGAAATTTCTCTGCCCACTGGGATGAAATATATTACCCAAGCTTCCTGTCTAGGGGTAATGGAAGAAAGGTATTTAAAAATATCCAGAAAGAGATTCTTCATGGCTACAGTTAAGGTATCTGTTAGACAGATAATATCATTTTCTGCAGGTCTTCAAAAATACAGAAAACGACTGAAAGTTAGGAAAGTTATGCAGAATACATTCCATTATAGACAATTACAGAAGATAACTTGCTTTCATTGAAGTCTCAGGGAAAGGATTTGTCACAGTTTTAATCTTTTTGTCCAAATTACTTACTTCGAATTTGGTTTGTTCTTGGCATGAAGGACCTCAGACTGAGCTCAGTCTGGCTGGCCTTTTGCCTGGATTTGCAATAGCCATCTCTTCACTTAAGAACCAATATAGACTGGCTGAACATGGGTGATTTGTTGTGTAATTCTGTAATAATTTATTTTTCTGCATTGGTTATTTTTTATAGAAGTGGAGAGATTCTGCATTAGCGGCTATATATGAGTTGTTTTCTTTACTATTCAGAAGCAACGAAAGGTGAAAATAGGCATCTTCTATGCTGCAGAAAGGGATATAACAAAATAAGAAACTAAAATATTCCCTTTGTAGAGGCTTCTTTTTTTTTTTCTTCTTTTTCAACAAAAATATCTGCTTAATTGAATTAACCAACATAACTGAACTTTGATAGAAAATAACTTCTTGGGTAAAATTTCAATCCAGATTCAAAGACTGAAATTTAAGTTTCTGCATTATAGATGTCTATGCATGTCCTAGTTACTTAACCCCATGGAATCACAGAATGGTTTGGGTTGGAAAGGACCTTAAGGTCATCCAGTTTCAAACTCCCTGCCATGGGCAGGAATGCCTCATCATAGACCACGTTGTCCAAGGTTCTGTCCAGCCTGGCCTTGAACACTGCCAGGGATGGAGCATTCACAACTTCCCTGGGCAACCTATTCCAGTGCCTCATGACCCTCACAGTAAAGAACTTCACCTGTTTTAGCTTAAAACCATCACCCTTTGTCCTGTTGCAACAGCCTTTGATGAAAAGTCCCTCTCTGGTATCCTTGTAGGCCCCCCACCTCAGCTGCTCTGAGGTCACCAAGCAGCTTCTCTTCTCCAGGCTGAACAGACCCAACTTTCTCAGCCTGTCTTCATATGAGAGGTGCTCCAGTCCCCTCAACATCCTCCTCCTCATCATCATCATCCTTGTGGCTTCCTCTGGATTCACTCTAACAGCTCCATGTCCTTCTTATATTGAGAACACCAGAACTGCACACAGTACTCCAAGTGGGGTCTCTCAAGAACAGAGTAGAGGGGCAGGATCACCTTCTGTCATTACAGATTCTGCCACTGAGTCCAGTCCCCAAATCACAATATAGTCTACACAGCTATTCAGAAATACCACAGAAACAGCTTCTGGAAAATGCACAGCAAGTTCATTGAGCGATGAGTTAACCATTCAAACTCATACACAAGCATCATAAACAAGCTCATGCACAAGCATCTGGTGTCATAATTCCAGATCACATGCAACTTAAGTTCAGGTTAGAAGATATAATACAGGGCCTCTTGAAGACCAGTATTTTCAGGGGGCACCTAAGTAACTTACAGTGGTTGAACTTCCAAGACTAAATGCCCAGTGACAGAGCTGGGAGCTTGATTACTAGGCTGAGAGTCTCATAGGCATTTGAATATGGTGCCAAATCCCACATTGTGACTTACTTGAGTTTTCTCATTGTCTCTCAAGTCATGATGTGATGGTCTGAAAACTGCAGTTTTCCCAACCATATCTTTTAAGAAGTATTGAACATTTCTAGCCAGGGCTTTAGTCCAAATCATCATCTTCATGGTAACTCTTGATATGTAGACAGTAATTCCATGAGAGAATAAACTGTCTTTTTTTAAGATTATTTTTTACAGTGCATAGCTCATTTTCTGGTTCTATTACAGTCCTGGGGCATAAGGACTGTAACTTAAAGACCATGTTAGAGGACAAATGCTAAATATTAGTCAAGAATAATATTACCTTATAACTTGCGGTAATTTCTTGGTACAGAAGGTATTGAACATACTTATTTAGAAAAAATAAATGCTTGCTCTTGAAGTAGATGGATCATTTTTCTTTCTAATATTTGGTATATTCTTTAATTTTGTCTTTGTTTTGTCTTGCAAAGGTATGTATGTAAGTTCCCTCCTATATCAGAGGAATGGCAGGCAGTCAGCTGCATAAAGGTTTCAACAGTTAAATTATTAAATTAAAGTTCTCTAATTTAAAATGTTATTATCTAGACTCAGGACAGAGAGAGAATAGATGCTGTTGGAGCAGTATGCATGTGGAGTTTTATAGCACCAGAGTATAGAAGGAGTGATATAAGGAGGACATTACTTACTCTGGGAAGGACAATCTTTTGCTAGTAATAGCTGGTACTCATGAAACAGACACCACCTATCTTGAATCTATGACAAAAAATTGTTGGACTTCAGCGTTTAGAGGTAGTGGGCTGTAAAATGTCAGTTAATAAAATTATTAACGTTCTGTTACTAACTAGAAATATTTAGGAAATTTGAAGGAGTCTGAAGATGGGAAAGTATCTGAAAAAAAGTAACTAAGAGTGAAAGACTAAATAATAGAAGATTATTTTAATATTGAATAAACTCAAGATAACATTTGTTGGCAGGAATTTGAAGTAGAGAGTTCCCTATCTGATTGACTTATCCACAATTTATGAGGCATCCTACTAAAAATTTGAAAAAAAAAAAAAACAACAGTGAGAGAGAAGAAAAAAAGTGACTTAACAGCCAATGTGAATGTAATTTGGAGATTTTTCTACAGTTGTGAAGGATTGTTCTACTTTCTAATTACCTATAGAGAGACATTTTCATTATTTGAACAAAGCTGATTGTCAACCAGCTCCAAAGTCAATCAAAAGTCAACAGAATGATAGAGCAATATTTTAGTCTGTCCAGCAAGACTAGACAAACTTATCTCTTTTCATATGGTGATTATGAGCGTTCTTATTGTGTTAACTGATTTATCTTGCAAAATTCTTAACTCACTCTGGGTACAAATAGAAAAGACATATTAATCTGCCCAAAATATATAAGCCAAACCTTCAATCAAAGCATGTAAAAACTTATTCATGATACTTATTTTCTAAGTATATTCTGTTCTTCCAACCAAAGTTTAGATTTTACTTTTGCTTTAGTCTAAAGGAAATTGTTTGTGTTGTAGTTGTAGAGAATACCTAATCATTCCACCTCAGCTCACAAAAAGTAATTCATTAATCCTGTAATCCATAAATATGCTCTTAAATATGTACTCAAGAGTATTCTCTGTAAGTATATCATCACCTCACTAGTGTATGTCATCAACATGATATTTCATTAATTAAAAACATTTCTGAGTACTTCCAGTACTGCAAGAAGTTGACATTGTATCTGCTTTGTATAGATTGCACAGTCAAATCAGTAGTACAAGTCTAAGAGTACCTGCTAGGAAAACTAAGGAAATAATATAGAAATTTAATCCCTTTAAAGCATTTGCATACCATCTGAGCAGCTGAGGTGATAAACACTCTGTAGATATGCCAGCAAGCCAGCCAGAAAGGTTACAGCAGTTGATGTGCTCCTTTTACACAATAATGGTTTCCTGGCCCACCTCACTTCCCTGAAATATAATAGTGTACTTTACCTAAAGAGCTGGAATGTATCCTTTGTAATGATATATTATGACTCTGAATAAATCTTTGAAGTGGCATAGGTTCTCAGCTGCAAAAACAGACCTTTAGCAAGATGTTTGCCAAACTGTAAGTGTTTAGAGTGTAGGCTGAAAATTTGGCTCAACCTCTGCATCTTAATTATTTATTTGGTAAGGGGAGGAAAGGAGGTTCAGTCTAGTTCAAAAGCCTTATGCCTATCGAATCAGGAAGAAAAGATTTTTCATTAATAACTCCAACTCAGTAACTACTCAACTGTGTAGTTTCCAATTAAGGACAGCATACTTTGGTAGAGTTTTGTTTTGTTTTGTTCTGTTTTTTTTTAACTTACATAGTAGTTTTTTGAGTTGAATAAAAGACTAATTTACTGAATCTTACTGAAGTTGATACTGACTTGGCTTCACATGCTCTAATATATTTTTAATACATAATTTCAAGGGAAGTTGAAACAGAAAAATTAGAGAAAGAATAGCACTAACAATGGCAAGAACAAAAACTAATATAGAATAAAAAAATCAGAGTAATGTGGTAACTAGGTAAGATTCTGTTTGAATAAGAGCTTGAATATTGTGTGAAAGTATGTCAATTCTTGTCAGCTTTCCTCTTCTCCATTGCTAAAGTTTAATGGGAGCTAACCTGACAAAGCTTTGACATGGAAAGAAGAGTTGTGGCCTCTGTTTGCCCTTAGAAATGTTTAGCATTGCAAAACCCGTCCTTTCTTCCCTTTCCCCTTTGTTTGCTTAAGAGGATTTCATTGGATTTCTTGCATATCATGTCGCTTGGGTTTACAAAATATTGGCAAAGCTTTATAATAAGTAGCAAATCATTATTACGTGCTTTGGTGTTCATTGTAATACAATTAATCATCATAAATTTGCTTTGGTATATTCAAGTGGATGAAACAGCTAATTTCAAAGACAGCTTAATTCACAAAAAAATCCAATTTATTATTATACTCTCACCTTTAAGGGCACAGAAAATATATTGTTCACGAGCTACATCAAGTAGGCACTATTAGATACATGATGGACAGGATGAAATAACTAATCAGTCTAGCATTCAGTTTCATACTGTTGGTAATTTATTTATAGTTAAATAGTAAGTAATGAGACCATTCAAGTTGCTTGTGCTAGAGCTATGCTAACCTTTTTGAAAAATGGAAGGGAGAGGTATGCTTGGAATCCTAATCAGATATGGTTTCATGGTCTTCTACAAGGCCTTATTTATTTATTTATGTTTGTCATTTTTTGCTGAAGTCTCATTGGAAGCTTTGCAGGGAATAAAAAACAAGGTCTCACAGTTCTGTACTACCTTTGGAAATGAAAAGCATGGCAGCTGCTCCTCTGCATGCAACGACATTGGCCAGAGATACGGGGTTGTGGGATATATCACTTAATGGGATCTGGCAAGATTCAATCAGGCAGTAATTCTAGCTGGGACTCTGTAACTTAAGTAATTCTGATATAATGGTTAGGCTTTTAGCTGTGGATTTCAGATGAATCAGTCTGATTTCTCCACGGTATTATTAAGAAAATAATGGACAGAGGTATTTCACTCAGCTAAAAATATTCTTCTTTTTCCAGAATATCCCATGTTTTTTGTACATCAGCAAAGCCCAAAGCAGGATCTGTAAGGAATCCTGGCTGTGTTTCTGGAGCCAATCTGGGGACCCCAGTTTGACCCTCTGGTTCCTTTGCAAAATTAGTATTCATGAGAATCTCACTCTTATTTAATAATTGTAAATAATTGTAGAGTCTTGGCACTTCTAAGACGGCTTTTTGTTGGTTGTTGGTTGGGTTTTTTTTCCTCTATCTTTCTTTAGAGAAAAGAATTATGGTTCAACTCAAGGAAACCCAAAATTTTAGCCAAACCTGAGACCCAGGTTTTTGGTTTTTTTATGTCATTTTGGGGTGTTATTTTTTTCTTTTGTCTTGCTAGTTTGGTACCTGTTGACAAGGTTTTTGAGGGTGCTTATTAATGGACAGGTCTCTTTAGCAATTTAGTTTTTATTTAGTCTCCACCACTGAATGGACATTGACTAGGCACTTATGTCACTTCTGTTCCCCATGTGCAGTATAGCATTATCAGCAATTCTCTACTTACACAAATAATATAAATACAGATTTTCAGATATAGCAAGAATGCTGTAATGATCCTGGTCTGTTCACTTGGCTTGTAGACATGTAGTTACTTGAAAGAAAAAAAGTTAGTCTTTTATTCAAATGTATAAAACCAAGCGCATAATTTACAGAGAGGCCTAATACATGGAAGTGGAAAAGATGTCATCAGTAATGACATCTTTATTGGGAATAGAAAGGCAAACCAAAAGAAATCAATCAATTAACCTGCCAAAGTATGACTATGGAGAAATGTAAAATTTAGGATTATTCCCCAAAGTTAGCCTCTATCATATCAATGAGTCTTCCTTCATATAAAACAGAAGTGAAACTGAGTCCCCAACTTTTGTGGATCATTTAACAGCAAATAAGTTATTTACATTAATCTAAATTCTCATATAAGAATGTGGGAATCACATTCAGGATCAGGATTTGGACAGTAGTTGTAACACATGCTTTGCAAACTGACTACCTATCTGCTTGTACTTAGGAAGATTCTGCACAGTTAAGGATCTCATCTGTACCAAAGGAAAGTAGAGGAGGGGTATAATAATCTAGAAATATTGGAAGGATGTAAAAAAAAAAAAAAAAATTAAAAAAAAAATCTTGCCCTTGGACTTTGATTAAATTCAGAGTGATGATGATAACATTTATGACAGTAACATGTATTAGGTTGGCTAGCGACATTTATCATCCCCACAAATACTACCTAGAGAAGGTTAGGTTTTTTTTTTTTCAGATTTGGTGTCTTTTCATGACAATTTTGCAGTGCAGATCAACAATACTAATTAAAAAAAAAAATAAAACGAAATCAACAAAAAAATCAAAACAATGCCAACAAAAAAAAAAACAACACAAACCCCATGGAGTGAACCAAATGGGAAACAGAACCTGAATACAAAGATACCCTTTATGTCCAGTGATAATGTGAGTTTGTATAATCAGAGAAATAAGAGAAAGTGAAATTCATATATGGAGTAAAAATCTCAAATTTTCAGTGTTTTACCCCAAACTATCTCTATACTATGTAAACACAGATGAATCAGACAGTTAAGACAATTTAAATGAAAAATTCAATTTAATTTTGTTTTGTTAGCTTTACTGAACTGAAATAGTTTAGTTTGGCTTGCTGGATCTAATCCTGATTCTACACTATCTTGACATTAATATGAATGGCTTTAAACTATTGTGGTATCTCACTGGATATATAATTTGGGTGTCTTACAAGAGCATTCTTTTAGAATCGTAGAATAGTTTGGGTTGAAAGGGACCTTCAAAGCTCACCTAGTCCAAACTCCCTGCAATGAGCAGAGACATTTTCAAATATAGAAGGTTGCCCAGAGCCAAACCCTGCCTGATCTTGAATGTCTCCAGGTGTCGTGCATCCACTTACCTCTCTGGGCAACCTGTGCCAGGATTTTACCACCCTTATTGTAAAAAATTTCTTCTTCATGTCCAGCCTGAATCTCCCCTCTTTTAGTCTAAAACCATCACCCCTGGTCCTATTGCAACAGGCTCTGATAAAAAAAGTCTCTTTCTATTTTTCTTATAGGCCCCTTTTAAGTATTGAAATGCCACATTAAGGTCTCCCTCACTGGGAGAAGGAGTCTTCTCCAGGCTCAACAAGCCCAACTCTCCCAGCCTTTCCTCATAGTGTTCCATCACTCTGATCATTTCTGTGGCCCTTCTCTGTACACTCTCCTTCAGGTCTATGTCTTTCCTGTACTGAGGACTCCATAGCTGGACTCAGTATTCTAGGTGGGGTCTCACCAGAACAGAGCAGAGGGGCAGAATCACCTCCCTTGACCTGCTGGCCACGCTCCTTTGGATGCAGCCCAAGATGCAATCGTCCTGGACTGCAAGCACACATTGCCAGCTTGTGTCCAATCTTTCATCTACCAGTACCTACAAGTTCTTCTCCTCAGGGGTACTCTCAGTCCCTTCATCCCCCAGCTTGTATTGATACCATGGGTTGCCCCAACTTATATGCAGGACCCTGCGTTTGGCCTTGTTGAACCTCATGAGATTCGCATGGGCCCACTTCTCAAGCCTGTCCACATCCAAGGGGTTAGTTTCCTGTACCTTGGATGTGTCATAACTTTTACCATCTAAAAAGTATTGATCATAAACTATTAATTGTTACACCTTTCATTAGTAGAACTCTCAAAAAAATTACCCATTACTTCCTAAAATATTTGTCCAAGAAATAAGGACAAACGGACCCTGAAAGGCACCCCTCCCCTTCCCTTTCGTTGAGTTGAACTGTTCAGCTGCATACAGCTGAAGTTAACCAGAATATACCTCACTCTATACATTCAGCAAGGAAGGAAATCCCAAAGTTAGGAAAATGTCAAATCCCCAGTCATACTGACAATTTACAGCAAAATTATGAACTATGGCCAGATAGTACCACAGTCATCCTAGGGTCTAAATATCAGGTACCTAACCTTACATTTTTCTAGATGTGACTGATGTCTGAGTATGCCTCCAGAGGTCCAGGAAACAGGAAGCAAAAGATGTTTAGATAAACAAAAGGCTGACTTCTTAACTATGCAGTTAGAAACTTCCTTTTCAGGCTCACCTGCCACTAGCACGAATATCTCATTCATGGAAACATGTCCATCTTTCCATGATTAATCTGGTAGGCTCAAGTATTCTCATAAGTGCAGACTAACCATTTCTATTTTTGCAAGAAGGGGGCTACATCTGGGAGATTCATTAACATTCAAGCAGCTTCTACCAGGTTATTGATTATCATAAAAAAAGTCATTAGCATTATTGAATCCCCTTTGTTATGACAGTAATCAGCAGCTCCTTCCTGGTTTACTGGGAGCATTTTTGAAAGGTTTATGGCTTACTCCTGATATAGATAAATGTTTTTAGAATCCATGGGTTTGCCTTTCATGAATAAAAAGGTGATTGAACAAAGACTGCATTCATCATTCTGTTTATCGCCCTGAAACAACAAGTGTAATTTATAAACCAATAATACCTTTTTGTAGTGTTATACACGTGTTCTAAAAGAATGGATCAAATTAATGCAGGCCTAGAAAACAACGCCAACACCAGACTAATACATCCAAACCCTTAAGGGTTTTGAAAGAATCAACCACCACGGTGACTTTGATAAGTGCTTTGGGTTTGTTGGATTTTTTTTCTCATTCTCTTTTCTTTCTTTTTTCCCCATATTTTACAAATAAAATGATGGATCTCTTCTAATATTACAGCAGTTCTATTAACATTAACACAAGCAATGAATGCTTGTCCCTAACTAATATTTTCAATAGTAACCCTAGGGATTATGTATGCATTAGAGTCACTCTAAAGAGGTATACAATTATGTAACTTGTCTGGGTGTGGAGAAATATATATATTCAAACATAACCCCTTGTCTACAGTCATCTGAGAAACATCAGAATGCACATCCTACTGCTCTGTAAAGGGGGACTCTTTTTTCCACTTAACATCCTGGAAAAATTCCCAAACCAGAAATAGCACCTATGCCCTGTATTTTAGTAGAAGTGGCCCTTAGGTAACCAACTCAAGATTCCCAGTGTATCTCACACATCTTACACATTAGACTTCAATCCTCAAGTAACAAACTTTTAACTAATAACATTCACAGAGGGCAGTCAAACCTCTCGAGAGATGTGGAAATAAGAACATCAACCAGAACTGCTCAAAGTCACATCCATTCCCTTATCCCAGATCATCTTGTTCAGGGCAATTCCCATGGCAAAAAAAAAAATCAGATTGCTTATGTTTGAATTACATTCCTTGGCTTTTAAAGACTAACTGTACCATTGTATTCAATTCTCAGTTTACTTATTGCCCCTTCTGAGAAATTAATTTTTTTTCCAGTGCTGAACTTTGTTAATTTCTGTATCTAGTTGACTTTTGTTATGCTTTGGCTGGTAAGAATGAAGTGCTCCTGAGTAACTTACACTTTTCCTTGTTCAAGTGACTTAAGATAAAGGTGAAGTCCCTTTCTTTCTTCCTTCTGGCAAGATAGATAAATTGATCTGTTTATGCCACCATATGTAAAGCTGTTTCTCAGCTCTTAGATGCTGCCTCACTTCTCCCTTTGTTACAGATGGTAAACTTTGTATTTTATCCACAGTATCATATGGGATGGATACATCCACCTACTTTATTCCAAATACAGAACAGAAATATATACTGTGTATTTCTGTTTTTTTTTTAAAGTTCTTATTTATAATTATACCATCTGCAGTTAGCAGAAGGGATTTTTTGTTCATATTATGTTTTAAAGTACTTTTTTCTTTCATAATCTCCATTACGAAAGTCAACAGGATTTTTTTTTCTTTAAATTCCCTTACCTGATGTCTACATTATTTCCCTATTTCCATAATTTTTACATTGAAACTTAAAAAGGAAAAAAAAAGCCAGACTTTCTCATCTGGATTTAAATTGGATGACATCTTCAAAAATGTCTTTTTATTCAGTTTCTGTGCTTTGGAATCTGACTACCAATGGACTATGTGGAATATGCTTAAATAGTGTCAATGTTTACTTCAGATTTGAAACTTGTCAATAGTTATTTAAAAAAAAACAAAAAAAAAACAGTCCTTTTTCTTGGTTTCAGGGTAGTTTAAAAAAACAACTAGAATGCTATTACAAAAAAAAAAATCAATTAAGAAAGATTGTAAACTTCAATATGTAGAAGACTGCTAAAGTTCAGGTCAACAAATTATGTTTTATAATCTATTATGTTAAGACCCTCTATTAATTTAATTTAAATATTTTTTTCTTCTATTGTAAAATAATGTTGGCTTTGTTTCTTCATTACACATTATTCTAGGCATTTAAGCAAGAGACCTACAATAACCAAAACTATTTTAAGATTTTAAAATCTAAGTACAAATTAAACACCTGAATAGGTATCCTAAATGCCATCCCCAGATGCTTCCCCTTTATGTACTGCTAAAAGATGTGTTCCTTGTGTGACTATTTGTGGAAAGATTTGTCATAATAAGGAGCTCACAGGCTGGGTTTAAGTATGTGCAACTTGATTGTCATAGTGTCATTTTCCCTCATTTATGTTGGTTTAAAGCCCTCTTGATAATTCTAGAAAATCTATTAATTGCAAATGCTGTCTTGTATAAGGAGAGTAACCTTAGAAGTGCTTTGAAAGAATAAGAGGCAGCAAAAAGGTTTTCAAAGGCATGTTGCAGAAGATTGTGCCAAACCTGTGACAATAAATTTAAGATTTCCGCAATTCAAGATAAACAAAAGAGTTTAGACTAGTAGGACTATCTTTAATTAAATTAATTTTACCACATCAGTATCTCCCTTTTTCAAGATGAAATAAATATATAATATATGTCCACCTACTGAAATTTAACAACAAAGTTTCTTCACTATCAATAATGGTGCTGCTATATGTGCATCTGAAAAAAAAAAAGATGTGATGCTTTCCTTACCATTCTGAAATACCTGAGAATACAGTCATGATTTAGATGGTATATGTAGACTACATACCACAAATAATAGTTAATTTAATGTTTGGAGTTACAGATATTTTTTGAGTCCAAATGAAGACTCATCATGTCCAAAGTCATATGGAGAATGATTCACTCCATTTACATTCACTTGAGTAAAATTTCTGGCATCTCACCAAAATTAGTTGTCCTCGCTCCACT
This sequence comes from Pezoporus occidentalis, assembly GCF_034315485.1. NCBI lineage: Eukaryota > Metazoa > Chordata > Aves > Psittaciformes > Psittacidae > Pezoporus > Pezoporus occidentalis. Next base: position 1,193,409 of record NW_026913274.1, read on the forward strand.
TTTAGTTAATGGAGAGAAATGGACATATGTACAGGGTGAGTCATTTGATGCGAAGAGAAAGGTGTACGGGAAGAGCTGTTCTGTGAGCTCCCTTGCTCTCATCATTGTTCATAATCAGAATTTAAACAGGTAGTTTGGACAAGCTGCTTACCTTTGGATAGCTAAAATTGCATAAGATCACTGTAATCTCCAATAATTATGACTTTCCTAATAATGTACAATGCAATTCCTTTTCTCTATTGAAGCATACATGCCTAAGAATCTTAAAATGCACTAAATAATTGCATTTTGGAACTCCTTGCTTCAGGATGCAGCAGTTATTGCAATTTTGTATGTATTACAAAAATGATTGGATATGGTCATGGAAGAGAAATTCACTGAAATCTGTTAGATGCAAAGACATAAGCTCTAGGGAAGAAAGCTTTTGCTGAAAATAATTATAACTAAAAGAATATTCTGAACAGTACAACAATATATATATTTTATATTTGGAGTCTTTCTTAGCACTTGACTATTCTACTTGTGTGAGATGGGCTGCTAAGCTTTGTGTTTGATCTGTTCCAATATACTTACTGTATATTCTAAACTCAGATAAGGTTAAAGTATTACTACTAATTTTAAATTAAAATTCATAGATCAGTGGTTTTTAGATAAGTTTGACAAAATAAAAATTCTTTCTGTGCCATTCCTTACTGGGAACCAGAAAGTGAAACTAACCAATCTACTTTGATTGAGTGAAGTAAGAGGGGTGCAAAAACTATGATACACAAGATTTTTTTTTTAAATGTGACAGTCTTTAGTTCAGAAAGCAAAAGTAGAAATGTAAATATCAATGAAAGCCTGCTTAAAAAACTGATTTGTTTCCTACATAAGGGATTTCAAAAGACACCACCACCTTCCATTTTTCAGGACAGCCCCAGGCAAAACTAAGAGAATTGGCATAATTAACATGAGATGAAGACTTCCTCAAGTATAGCTCTCAGTCAAATGAGAGAATAATCAGGTCCTTATACAACCATTTGGAAACAAAAATTGTCCTAAAAAAGGAAAGGAAGAAAATAAAAAGAAGTTCCACAACTTGTTATCATTCCGCTATAAATGTGAAATACAGCTCCTTGGTTTACTACCACCCCCTCCCCCAAAAAAAAAACAACAACAAAAAAAAAAAACCAACAACAACAAAAAGAAAGAAAACAAAACCAAAACCAAACAAAAATAAAACCAAACCCAAAACCCCAAAAACCAAGAAAAACAAAAAACAAGCAAACCACCAAAAAGCAATTAAACAAAAATAAATGTAAAATTATATGATCTTGTATTTTTCAATAACCCAGTACTAGTAACAGTTACATATATGAGACACATGACACTTTTAGACCATCTTGCCATCCCTAGTCACTAGCATAAAGTACTATCTTTACTGTTGAAGACATTCAGTTGCATATAAGTATTTTAGTCTCTGGCAATGTTGATATGGTGGCTGCAATTACATCTACTGTGTTGGGGGTATGGTGCCACAGCTAGTCAAAACCAGGGAAATCAGGGCTTGGGGCTACTCTGAAGACCTTTCCTCTCAAGAACAATCTGTAAAGTACCTATTAAGAAGTGTAGGTTTATATGCAAATTCAAAATATGTTACAAAAGTTGGGACAATAAGTTCTAAACCTGAAATGTGAAAGCTGAAATCATCAGTCACCTTTACAGCACATTTAACTATAGCTTACAGTTCTCCAAGTTTTGTAACACCAGAAATCAGTGATGAGTACTCAAAACTTATACAACGGCATGAGTGGACTGAAGTCTGTTAAGGTACAACTCATTCACATTGTCTGATCAGCAATGCACTTAAGTACAGATCTTGGTGTTGAAACCATAATGTAGATACCAACTTTAGCCATTTTAACCACATATTTACAGTTGGTTGACGTAGATACCAACTTTAACCACATATTTACAGTCGATTGACATTCAGGTGTTTTAGGCCCACTATGAATGTAAGTATGTACATAAATAGATTTTTTTTATATTTAAATCAAAAAAAAAGAAAAAAGAAAATAAGTTCTTACGTACTTTTGGTCATTTGGCTATTTCTTATTTTCTTATTTTCTAATTTTCAATTAGTTTGGTTTGGTTTGGTTTTTTTTTTGTGTTTGCTTATAAATGCCATTTTCAGCTTCTAATCCTGTATTTAAGACCTTTCTATTTCAGTTACACAATAAAGTTTAGTGCTTCAATATGATTTTTTTTTTTTTATATAGAATTAATCCTTTTTCTAATTTTCAGCTCATTGTAAACTGATCCAATATTTAAATCAGTTAGGTTTGGAAAATAGTTTTTCTTTCCTTGTATAACTGAAAGCTATTCCTCTTGCCTCCAAACATTTGAATTTTAAGTATTACCAGTGATTGAATTACAGCATCTTATCTCTTTTAACATAATTTGTGAAGAAAGGATATTTCATTAAATTTACTAAAATGCCAGTCCTCCAACATACGCACGGACACACTGTAAATTTCTCAGTTCAATCAGATTGAAATTAGAAAAGTGTTTGTTCATTTTAAACTTTACGCAACCATTTAATCTGTTAGGTAAATTGCGCAAGTGCATGAAATTCTCTGAATTCTCATGCGATTAAAACACTCAGCAGAAAGCTTCCACTTGCATAAACTTTATGCTTAGAAATGCATATATATTTTTAAATGAATAAAAGAAAAAAAAAAGCAGCTTTTTTCCAATGAGAGCTATTAATATTTTATGTCTCACTGAAGAGCTGTTTCCTTATCTCTTTCTTCTTGACATCAGAGAGGCTATTAGCTCTTTATTTTTATGTCTTCTTTTTTTCTCACCCCTACCGTGCCCCACAACCCAAATAATAACAACAACTTCAATCTGCCTCTTCCTGGTCGGGACACCGTACTTGCTATCTTTCCACTTTATTAACTTAAGCATTAGCTTTTTGAAGCGAGTAAAATTATAAATGACATGTAATCCTATGCTGGGTGGCAGAGGGCTGCTTCCTGAAGCCGTGATTGACTGAGGTGAATAGGGAAAGGGAAAAATTTGTTCTGAGGGTTGCAGAGTGCCAAGCGATATGTCATGGCCTCTGGCAACAAGAGCAGCATTGTATTTATAATCAGTGCAACATGCTGAGAGGGCAAATTAAGCTGCAGGAAGCCCAGCTGTGGCAGTGACATAAGGGGCCATACTTTACTCCATATCCTTTCACAGATGTTAGCTTGTGCTGGAGCCACAGCTCTAGCAACGTATTTTGGGTCTCACAGAAAGCAGGCTCTGCTCACAGATAAGGAATCACTCTTTCTTAGCTTGTGTGGCATGGATTCCTGTATTTCACCAAGCCTTTTAGTTCTATAAATCCCAATGGCTGTCTATGCTTATGAAAACTGTTCCAAAAGAGGTTGACAGACCCCACTGTAAATTAGGCTCTCTGTCCAAGTTGGGCCACAGTAATAAAACCAAGGCTAGTGCAAGGTCAGACCCAATAAAGCAAATGTCAAAATTATGTCAGCAGGAAAATATGGAACTAAAGCATCTTTAGGACTTCAGAGATAAATATCTGCCTGTGATGCACTGCAGGGTCAGTGGCTGGACCACACAGCCTTTGAAAGAGGGAACACAGATTTTCTGCACGAGTCCCATTTTTGCAGTTGTAATTTGTACTGGAATGAGGCTGAAGTTTGAATACACAGGCTGCCCACTTGTGATGCTTCTGCTGTGCAATGCAACGTGAATTTTAAACCCTTTGTTGTCAGTTACTTTTTAATCTTCACTTCAAGACCTGAGAGACAAATAAGTGTCAGTGGTACCCAGTGCTGTGCTAGTACCTGGAGAAAGGGAGGACTGAACTCCAATATAGCTTAAAGGTACAAAGTGCTAAAAGTCCATCTTTGTCCAGACCTAGAAACTTGTATATCAGTGGTAGCTGCATGTGATGTGACCTTTAAAATTCTTTGAAGACGCTATACCTCAAAGAAAATTTTCAGCTCAACTAAAATACAGTCAGGTTGGTTAATTTTGCATCAATGAGTAGAGATCAAAGTCCTTTTAGCTGAGATTATAAATCTTGAAGTTGGGGATATCAGCCCCAAACTGCATCAGATCCTGTCTCTCTTGGGAGCTTTGGAGTTGGACAAACTGTTAAAAATATCAATGATGTTACCAATTAATTATAAAAAGAGAAATAAAGAGAGAAGTGGAGCATAGCGAAACCTTATTTGAAAAGACAATGGCAAGAAGTGCTTTTAATGTTACAGAGTTGCCCCAAACAGTAAATGTTATTTCTTCAGACCAAGCTTTTCTTCAGTTGTAGTTGAAAGAAATACTTGTTCCTTCGTCAGAAGTGAAGTGTAGCCTCAATTTTTAGCTCAGATTAAATTATAATCCAGTCTGGGCATTTCTTAGGCATCTTGAATGAGGCATGATGGTAACTAGTTGAAAATACATTTTTTCTCTTCATACTAAGGTTCTGCAAATAGTTATAGTAAATCAGCAGAGAATCCAAGTGTTTTATCATACTATCAGCAAAAATACACAAAAAGCGTATTTTTTTAAATTAATGGCCAAATTTATTTTATAATATTATTATGACACCCCCCCACCCCCCCCCCCCCAAATTATGAGAATGACAATTTTCAGGGGAGAAATATATGAAACTGTCAGCCTTTTTGGCAAGAAAAAAATTACATTCTGATATTCCTTGTGCAAATATCTGAGTTTATTTCAATCATTGAACTCTAAATAACCTTGAGGCATAGTATGATTCTGATGAAAAGTTTGAACATGAAGATGTTATACCAAGCTAAGCACTTATCAGTTTTCTTTGGAGGAATCCAAAATATTGAAATAACCTTTCCATTATTATGTCCTTGAAGACTTTAAAATCTTCCATTTTGGGCCCTTTAAATTTCTTAATTTTTTTTATATAAAATCTGCTGAATTTGTAGACATTGTCTTGCTGTGAAACAGACATACATGCTCTTCAGAATATGCACAGTTTTGAGGCTCCAGAACTTGGTACGATATTTCAACCTTATTCACACTTTCTTTTGTGCTGTCATTAGCCTCCAGAGACCTGCCTGGACATTCTCATATGTGAAACACTTAATGCTAAACTAACTTAAGCATGGTTCATTTTTGAAGCTGTCAAAGAGTATGCTCTTACGGTATCCATCATGCAACACCTCAGCTATACCAAATTCTAATTGTGCAGATTCTAATCTATCTGTTTTCATGCACTGTCTGGGATCAAAACATACATGGAAATTTAATCATATCTGAATTCTCAATAACTTTGGCAAGGAAATGTTGTCTTTCATGTCAAACACTTCTAAGAAAATAAAGATCTTATTTTGTTACAGACATCAATTAACTTATTCAGATGACGTTTAGCTATCATCTAATTATATGCCTTCCATTAGTGTACAGTTTTAGATATTCATCTCCGCAGCAGTTCCAAAAAGCTTCAAGATACTGCTCCCTAGGTTTATTCTACCTATTTTTATACATTTAGTTGGGAGACTAAAATAAACATTTAGTCACCTTGAGCTCTGTCTTCAGGACAAATCATGGATAGGTGTCTCCAGACAGTTATCTAGCTCAGAGATGGGGTGAGTCACTCTCTGAAGCACCTTTTCCTACATCAGCTACTGGGGCGAATTAATTACAGTGAGAATTAGGCCCCTCTGTAACAGACTGGATGTTTCTGGACCTGGATGACATGTTTGAGAAACGTGCAGCACAGCTCAGGATGGAAACAGTCCCCAGACCTCCTACACCATCGTTAACTTCTTCTCTGGTATCCTTTCCTCATTGTTCTGTTGTCTCTGTGTTTATTTTTTAAGTTACATCAGATTATTCAGTAAATGAACTGTATTTAAGACTGCAGAGAGTTTTTTTTTCCATATGATAATGCCTGCTTTGAGAGATTCCATAGTAGTCTACCACTTTTTTCCATAAATAAGCCAAAAATAGATGAAGACCATTCAATAAACTGTTACTGTCATTTTCTAGGAAAAAAATAAAAATAAAGATCCATATTTAAGACTTAGTAAGAAATGGACAATGTTGTACAGATATTTATAGGAGTATACAAACAAAAGAGGGATAATAATTGATGCACTAAAAATTCTGAAGCAAAAATTTCTTGATGGAAATCTGTTTTGATCAATATCATTTATTTTAAATAATGTCCTGATTTGAAGAACTGAAATGAAATAATCAGTTTACTTGGATATTTCCATTTAAAAATTACTTTTAAGAAAAAACATGTATTTTTCAAACACAATAAAAAGGGTTGTATAAAAGCTGATGCATAGTCCTATTGGATTGTTTAATTTGAAGATATTTTTGACATTTTTATTTTTAAAATTTCATTCTGAATTATTAAATGTTTATTTATTCAGTGACAATATTTGACTTGTGCCATCATTCCCAATAGAGATTCATTTTTCCATGTTAGCAGTTTTCCATAAAATAAAAAAAAAAAACCAGCCAACAACCAAACGTATTTTTTAAAAATCATGTTCAAAGAAGAAATGTCTGAAGCAAGAGACTAAATTATGTAAAGCAAATCAGGGTTTCTCTTATGTCCAGCCATAATCTACTGAGATGTGGTAGTATGTAGTAGTTGGTTGGGTTTTGATTGTTTTTGTTTTTTTGTTTTTAATGAAATAATTGTTAAGAAATCAGAACAGCTCTTCATAGATATCAGAGTAGCACTGGATATCACGGCAGTTTGTAAATATATAAGGACATTTATTCATTGCTGGAGTATATCTGGTGGATTCATTTGGAGCAATTATTTGGTGGTTCATAAACTTCAGTATTTTTAAGGGTCTCTCAGGTTCCAATTGGAGAAAATCCCAGTGTTGGACCTTGTTTCAGCTCGTGATCCCAAAAGTAAAATTAAGAAACAAAAGAGGTCAAGTACCGTAATCAATTAATCAGTTTATTACAAAACAGTTACTATAAAAAAAGGGAAATTATTGTAATAAAGGAGATAGCGATAGGAAAGATTGGAAAAAAGGTAGAAAATGAAGCAAGGACTCAGCTTGGAGAGAGAGAGAGAGAGTCAGCACCGTGGATCCAGGAGTTCCTGGAGATCTGTCGTCATCATTGGTGGTGGCAGCTCTTCATCATTCATAGTCAGTAACAAAGCAGTGTCCCACAAGAGTCTGTAGTAGTTATTGGAGGTAGGTGTCCTCTTGAGGTGCCCTTCTGTAGTCATCCCCTTGAAGGCACCCTTGGAGGTGTCTTAATGGAGTTGCCCTAGTGATGATGTCTCATGGAGGGTGTCCCTCAGGGTCTGCAGTAGTCGTCGGTGAACAGTGTCCTCCTGGAGTGATATTCATGACAATGGCTCGCTGGCAATGTGTCTGTTAGTGATTACCTTTTCCGCTTTTATAATGAGCTGGCGGGAGTACCTAGGTTCTTCATGTCATGTATTACATGTTCCTGGTGGACCAGTTTCCTTGGTCTTGCAACCAGCTCTTCAACTGCAGGTGTCGGCGCATGCACCTTTGCAGCAATTCTTGGGATAATAGGCAGCAATTCCTCACACCAGTCCTCAAGGTAATGGACAGAAGAATCTTAGCTCTTTCTCACTCATCCCTCAGGCAATGCTTGGTGGAATCCCAGTTCAGCTCCTCACACCCTTCTCCCAGGCAATGGATATTGCAGTCCTTTCTCAACTTCTCCCACCCATCTCTGAGACAAGAGATAGGTGAAATTCCATCTCAGCTTGTCAGACCAATCTTTAAGACAATGGACAGTGGAGTCTGATTTCAGATCAATCTCTCACAGGGTTTTCACAGGTTACTGATACACCTGTTTTGTTTTGTTGTTTGCTTTTTTTTTTCCATTTAAAATTGCACTTTTAGTCTTTTAAATGCAGAAGTAGATACTTAACTTTGAGTTTATCCACAAAAATATTCAGATTATAAACTGTAGCAAGTTCCATATATCTGACTATGGATAGTATCATAATTTTTCATTAAGATAACAGTTAAGATGTGGAATTATTGCTGTAGGATGTAGTGGATGCAGAAAGCATGCATAAATTCAAAACTGAAAAGAAGAAATTGAAGGAAGAAAATTCTAATGAGCTTTGTATCACAAGGAGGCCATTTATGATTAAGATTGTTCTCATGCACACAAACCACTGATATCTGGGAGCATGGGAAATGTTTGTCCTAATTTTATTTGCTTTTCCAGGCAGTTGTTATTGACCAGTGCTGGAAATAGGACATTAGGCTAGATATACCTTGGTGTGACCTACTATGGCTTCTTTTCTGTTCGTTCTTCTCACTACTTGAAGGGATTAAAGATCAGACGTTTGCTTATTCACTTTGGCCTCTCTTGAGTGATAGGTTCTTTGATGGCTGGATTCTCTACTGATAAAAAGTCATCACTACTCTATCAACTATCATACCAATTTCTACTGGGCCTTAGTAAAGATGAGAGTTATTGAAACAGGTCTGTAATCACTATATTCATTTTTAATAGGGTAACAGAAGGCCCTTTGGATCAGAGAACAACAGCATTTGTTATGATTTGTCGTGCAAGAGGTTGAAGGTTGCACACTTGAGCAGAAAGGGCATTCTCTTCAACTAATTCAAATGACACATCAATGGGAGTGAGAAAGAGTTTAATGAAGGTTTGAAAAACCTGTGTAAAAGTTTAAAATACACAAGAAAACTATTCACAGATGAAACTAAAGAAATAAACTATTTTTTGTTTGTATTCCATCATGATAAAACTGACTGCATTTCAATAAAGGCAAATGAGTAACCAATTAGCTGAAATCCTTTACAATCAGCTTTGAGAAATATTTCCTGATACGCCTTTCTTAATCCCTTCTTTGAAATGTGTTTTTACTTTTCAATAAGAAATGAATAGCACAAATAGCAAGTTGTTGGCTGTTTTGGTTTTTTTTTCCTTGCTTGAAAAATAATGCTGAAGGAATTGTTTTGCAATTGAAAATTAATGTAACCAATTATGTCCAGGAAATTTCTTCCATATATTACTTGCCATTATGTCCAGGAAATTTCTTCAATATATTACTTGCCAAGTCTTTGGTCCTTGTGAAGAAAATAATTTTAATTTATCTCATTTTTCACAACTGAGCCAATGATTGTTTAACCTACAGTGCCATTGTGACTAAGTAGAGAAATATTAGGGTTCTTGGTCATTTTATTGGAACTCAGCTATTAAGTGTGCTATGTTAGCACTGAGAAACACAGAAATTTCCACATTAGAAAGAAAAAGTCCTAAAGAAAGTAACAGGATGAAAACATTTAATTTGGCTTTTTTTCTTTTTCTTTTTTTTTCACTGCTTTAGAGCGTTAAATAAAAAAATACATCTTTACTATAAAACTCAGAAAGGTGGATAAAAGCAAGATATAAAAAGGTTATAATTTTCAGTTGAATGTTATGTTTAGAGTTATTTTTTTACATGTTTACATATTTGCTAGCCCTTGTATAAAACTATTATTATTGCTTTATTGTTATATCCTTGTCCTGAAGGTCTTACAAACCCAAAGTGAAAATGCAGTCCTGATGTTAACTCTGGAGACTGTAAAGTATAGTTGATTTAATGTACATGGTTAGTATTTTCAAATTTCCCTTGAGGATTTAGATAAATGCCTTCTACTAAGTTATGTAGCTGAGGTACTACTGTAGGCACACATGCTTGTGTTCAACTTTATGTGCTTTTAGCTGTTCCACTCAAATCAATAGCTCAGAGCTATAACTCAAGCCAATTGACAATTCTGACCTGCAATTTTTGTCAATACTCTGAAGTTCACCTACGGAAATTCAGCTTTTCTGCCAAGGTAGTTATGAAAAATATTCAACCTTCCATCTGTTGTATTATGATAAAAATTCAAAAGTACACATTATAAAAATAGTGCTGTAGATTCCCACATAAGAAACAGATTGCCTTTAGAGTTGTCTTTTGCCAAGTTAGCTAAAAGTTACCTCACTTAAAGTAACAGAACTATATTATTTCTTTCAAAAACTTTGGGACTGAAATAATGTAACATTTCTATGATTTCTAAGTGACAAGGGACATATTTTTGTTCTAGGTGCATAGTTAAAATTGAAACTGACAACACGGAAAGCCTCAAGGAAAAGATTGTTGAAGAAATGAAACATGTCTAAATGATCAAGTTAAATATGTTTATTGATTCTAAGTGTTGAATAACATAGTTTTCTGAGTTGCACTTTTTCTTGTAAGGATGTGGGAATGAAGATTGGAAATATTTGCAAGACTATTTCTTACCAACTCAATTAGGTGTAGAGTGTTTAATATTGCAGCTGTTTTCTGCCTTTGTAACCCACTCATAAAACTGAGGACGAGGCTGCTGGTTAGAGAGCCTTTCCAACCTGTTGTTCAGCTACTGTGCACAGCATGAGAAAACCTAGAATAAAATAAAAAAAAAAAAAAAGCCTGAATACTGTTGGCACGAGATTTTATTTGATGAGTGTTATAACAAAGTTACACTCTGATAGGAGCAGAAAATTATTTCAATGAAGGATTTCAAAGTAATCTTGAGACTTGAAAAAGTGTTTGGGTGCCTGGGATAACATGATACAACCACCCAAACATTATGAACAGTATCTTTTTCTGATCTGGAGAGCAGAGCAATATAAAGGGAACAATACAGGCTGCCTTGTCTAAAGGCTTTGTATATTATGCAGAGAAAGGGGAGATGGTTTAGGTGACAATGTTTTTATTCCTTTCTATCATTGGCTGAATGAACCTTTGTCGTTGCAAATTATAAGTAAGCAATAAATGATAATATATAATATAAATAAAATTTATCAAAACAAAGGTATTTTTAAAATAGGGGGAGATAAAGAACACATGTTAAGATTTTCTTCATACCCTGCTGGAAAGAAACAGGCAGAAATGTAACAAATAGATTCATGAAATAAGAGCAAGAGAAATCAAGACAATGAGAGAGAGAAAGAGGAAAGGAGGGAGAGAGAGAGCAAGCAAATATACCTAAACGTTTGATGTTGACTTTCAAGGCCAAAAAGGAATTTAATGGTCTTTCAGAACAGAAACTATGATGAAATTTGGTCTTTAACCACACTAAGTCTTAGGGGTGTTTTTCTACAATAAGAGCAAGACAATGCAAATGAATTTAAGTCAGATGAAAATCTTTGATTATACAATGCATTAGTCAGATCCACACTTAGATTACAGTGATCAGTTCTGGTCATCACATTACAGCATAAAATATTGAAGCACTTGACAAGGTAAAGAGACAGGAGATGAGTTTGATCTTAGGCTGTGATTATATTGTATTAATGACTTCCTATCATATTACTGGCTTCTCTATCTTATTAGAGAAACACCACATCCTAATTGAGTAAGAAGGCAGACAAAAGAAGAAGAATTTTTGAAATTGTTTTTATTATCGTCTTTTTAGCATTTCTTTTCATAAGCTGTATACTTCATCCTTATTTAAGGAAAAGGACATAGTATTAAGCTGCATATTTCAATAAGGATAGTGTGATTCATTGATAAATAAACCTAAAAAGAACGGAGCATTACGCATTCAATACATTCATTCAAAATATCTCATGCTGCATCCCAAGAAGAAGAAGCCACACAGAAATGAAATAAAAGACAGCCTTTAAAAATGAAGGCAGTGTGCCAAGAATATAATTTCATTCCTTTGTAGAGTTATACTGGGTGACTTGGTTACTAAAGTCTAGGTAAGTTACACTGTGAAATATGTAGTGGCTAAACTGTCCTTATCTGTGATCCTGCCACATTGTCATTCCTCTGAAATTCATCTACCAAAAAAAAATGAAATGGATCACAGGGACAACATAAGGCATACTGTAAGTCAAAGGCAGCATAAAAAATCTTTAGTGCCGTAAGTATATGTTATTTCTGACAGAATCAGTATTACCCCATAAGAGAACAAGTAGGCAGAATGGGCCTGCCTTGTGTTAGCAGAGGCTGTTACTCAGCCCACATTTGAGAACCTGTGCTACATTAAAGCTGCATGTGCTGTGGTTCTCCTCACTGTGGAAACTCTGAGTAAGAAAAATCTTTTCAGTACTAAACCATATAACTAACATTCAGGGCTTTCAGCTCCTCTACTCTTTCTGTGGACACCATGGCTTTCAGCTCCTCTACTCTTTCTGTGGACAATCTGCTCCTTTTCAGCATTTAGTATTGCAAGAAAATCCTTGTACCACTAGTACTCATATGTTCAGATGCAAATATGCTGCTTGGAGAAATAAATATGAACAAACAGAGGAGCTTGTTTATTTATACTCTTCCTGTCATCAGGAAATTGGATTAATATTTTCTGGGAAACTAATACTTGAGATGTTTTAAGAAGCTGATTATCAAAGCTGTAACTTGGTGAAAGATCTCATGTGTACTCCTTTTGTTTTTTTTTTCTAGGGGAGATGGTAGAAACTGTTATTATAGTTAGAGAAAAGCAATCAAACCCGAAAATTACAGCGCTGCACTAGGCATTTTCATCACATATTAACCTCTTTTCATGACTATTACTCCATTTATTTCCCCTTGTTTGAGGAAAACAGTTATTTTCCTTTGACATCAATGTGAAATTGAAGTCATAGCCTTTAAACAGAAACAAAAATTTTCTTCCACAAGAAAACTTTTACCATTTAACATACTCCGACTTCATCTTTATCAAATTCTTAGTACCAAAAGATACAAAGCCTTCATGCTGGGAAACATAAAATACACAAAGGTTAATGTTAGTCTTATGGGCATCTGTCTTTGTTCAATAGGCAGTGGAAAAGCCTATTGAAAAAGATCCTCCAGAGGGTGATTTGGAATGATATCTGGACTCTGAATTGTCCCGTAGAGAGATGTATCTTTCACTATCACTGTAGAAGAAGCCTGGGCATTAACCACTTTAGTCTATGTGAATACCCCATCTTGTCCACACACACACAGACACACACAGACACACACACAAAACCCAAACCAAAACGAAAAAAAAAAACCACCACAAACCCACAGGGGAAACAATATAACAAAAATCTCAAACAAGAGACAAAAACAAAACCACCATAACATTACACAATCAAATGGGTAGACTTACTCTTGTTATTACTCATTATTTCCAAAGATAACTAAATTTCAAAGTCAAGTACTTACAGGCCAGGAAATTCCCAACCAGAGATCTCTAGCTGATTTAGCTATCTAAATCTCAGCTTCTTTCAGAGGTGGATTTTCTAGAACCTCCTGATGAAGTGCATACCAGCTAAAGCCAGCTTTTGTTTAGTTCTGAAGTTTAGAGTGCAGTGACCCCACAGACAATGGTCAGTGAGGTAGTGAACCAGGAATGGAAATCAGTCCTACTCACAAGAGTGAAGGATTTACCCCTCATAACTAAAAGATGATTCCTGTCATGGAAACGACAGTGCTCAGGCACAAATTTTCCAAGGGGCTAAGAGTGACAAAGCCTTTTATGTGGGAATTCTCCATTTCAAGTAACTGAAAAAGCTCATCTGTGTTACAGCTCTACCAAAATTTAGTCCACTCAGCATCAATGAATTCAGTGCATTAGGCCCTTTGCTTGTTCTTGCTAAACTTAATCAGATACCTCTATATTTCTTTTATTATTTTTATTTTAGTACATTATAGTCCTGGCTGTTATTGCTTGGTTGGTTGGTTTTGTTTCTTCTTCACTCACTGAACCAGAGCAGAGTTTTGCAATACAGCCAAGAAAGAATTCTGGTTTGGAAATGTCATATTTCTGAGGGTGTTACATTTTGAGATTTCTTTTCTGGGGAAAATAAGAATTCATTATCTTACCAGAGGAAAAAAGAAAAAAAAAAAAAAAAAAAAAATCCCACAAAAGTAGAGAAACAATGGGCATCAAGTATGGTAAAATCTTTTTCAAGTGTAATAATTATTTCAGGTTTAATTTATAGTCACCTTTGTGTTTTGAGCTACATAGGACTAGGCTGAAACAGTTGTATTTAAATTCACAGGAAAGTGTGTTTAGGGGGAGGAAGGAATAAACCCTCCCCAGTGTCCTACTTAGCATTGCTGCAGTTGTATGTGGGATAACAACAGCTACTCACCCAATATTACAGCCAGTGTGGAGCAGTCTTAGCTCTGCCCTTGATTTATTCATCACCCAGGGAAGCTGTCCAGGCATAAAGCACTAATCAAGGTCTATGAAGTTACTTTCTATATCAGACAGTAGGCAATAGGGAATGATTCTGCTCACCCAGCCTTCAGTGATTTCTGCAGCTTATTCCTAGGTAGTGTGGTGGCATGCTGCCCCTCAAAATACTCAGTTACAGGCCCCTAAACTTTTGAATCAGTTTGTAGCACACATGTTCTGTGTCTATGAGCTGTCTTCTCCCTCCTTGCTTTATTTCTGTCAGGAGTCCTACTGCAGGCATTTGACTCATGTGCATAGATGCTGCGAGGCACAACAATGAACAGAATACAATCCAATAAAACAACAAAAGAAAGCAAAGAATTCAACAGCGAGAGAATAAATATTGCATGGAACTCACGCCAAGGTTACATGTTTAAGAGTTTTCCATTTTATTGTCAATCATTTGAATCTCTCAGAGTGAGGGCAGACATTTTTATAGCACTTTCTGTTTAGCATTGGACATTTGAAGTGGCACAGCAGAAAAGAAGGCGAGTTTTTAGCCATAAATTGTGTTTTGCAATGGGAAAGCTGCATAATAATGAATTATATAAGGTTTTTTTTTATTCCCATTTTTCTTCTTTACCAAAGAAAGGACCCACTCATTCTGAAAACACATTAGAAGTCAATGACAAAGTAATAGAAAATGTTGACATTCAGAAATATCTTTCTGAGGAAGTTCTCTAAGTGATAGTTTTCAGAATCTATTCCACACATGTAGATGAACCTGGAGGCAAGGAGCACAGGTGATGTCCTCCATTCTGACTGAAAAATCGAATCTCATTAATATGAAAGGCTCAGTGGCTAAACATTTTTTTCATCACCAGAATATTTGTCTTTTTCTCAAATTGTTATTTAGGATTATTATTATTGATAAGAACTATCAGTGGTATCTTCACTTTTATACAGGGCCTTTTCTCTCATAAGGTCGCAGTGCCTGGGCACCAAAATCACTTCCCTAATCATGGGGATGCAGCCTTGATTTTTATCTGTGACCTGTGAGGCGGCACAGCAAACAAGGAGACAAATCCAATGAATACTAAAGCATTTTGCACAATTTCATTTGCTCTTGTGAGGAAAATTTTCAGTTTGAAGCTTTGGTACAAAGAAGTGGAATAAGACAGTCTAACTTGGAGTACTTCAGAAACTTCATGATAACAATGGTCTATATTCCTTGTTAAAAATTTCAGCTTGTATTTAAATATATATCTACCTGACTGAAGCTTTATTATCAAGAAATAAGCCATCTAGTCAAGTCATTCTTCTGTGTTCTCTCCTTTTCTTGAAATAAGGGAATCATTCCAGAACATCCATAGTCTCAGCCTGAGGTCAATGACTAATTGATATAGAGAGGATAATTTGTATGGATACAGATACATGTGTGTGTGTTTGTATTTATGCAGAAATTCATAATAATTATAAATTTATGTTCCCAAAATATTTAGAAATGCTTAGGAAGAGCACTTCACACAGAGAATTAAATCTGGGAGACCTGAAACCTGTCCCAGCTTTCCTATCTGCTGAAAAAATGCATGCAAATCCATGACTACTGGGGAAAAAAATAAAAGCAAGAAACCAGCCAACCAACCAACCAAAAACCCCCACAAACCAAATAGAAAACCTCTAAAAGACATAATGGGACAAGAAAAAGATACATTTGTTACTATAGGCAGCCATGTATTAGCTGTTGTTATAGTTACATATAACTGCGTTATAGTTGGCTGAAATATTAGCATAAATATAACATAAACAGCTGAAGTGAATATGGAACTTTTTCAGAACTCGTATTTTATAGTAAAGGCTTTTGTAGATTGATGTTTTCATCAAACATGTTGCTATCGGTCAAGAAAAAGTCATTATGAAGGAAAAATTCCAATACAATAAGGATCTTGAAGCTCAGTGTTGTTTCCATTGAACTGTGGAATTCATGTTGAATGTAAGCTTTATACTGATTTGGCTATAGTTGTCACATGAACTCCCTATTTTGTAGAACTACTATAACATGGAGAAAACCACTGGGAACCTCTCTGTAGCTGAAGGAAGGGGACAGGCTGCATATAGTGTGTTTCCTTCCTTTGGAGAAGTGAATTAAAAAAAAAAAAAAAAAGAAAGAAAAGGAAAGGAAACAGATAAAATTACTTAATTAGTTAAAATAGCATGCAACTTGAATGTATTCTATTTCAAAAACAGAGAGTTGAATCTTGTGTGTTGACTGCTGGAGGGAAGATATGCCATCCAGAAGGAACTTGACAAGCCTGGGAAGTGGACCAAACCTCATGAAGTTCAACAAGGGTAAGTGCAACATGCTACACCTGGGTTAGGGCAATCCCAAGCATCAATACAGGCTGGACAGAGACTGTAGTGAGAGCAGCCCTGAGGAGGACTTGAGGGTGTTGAACAGCAAGAAGCTCAACATGACCCAGCAGTGTGAATTTGCAGCTCAGAAAGCTAACCGTATGCTGGGCTGCATCAAAAAGACTGTGGCCAGCAGGTCAAGGAAAGTGATTCTGCCCCTCTACTCCGCTCTCGTGAGACCCCCCACTGTGTCCAGCTCTGTGGTCCCCAGAGGGATGAGGACCTGCTTAAGAGAGTCCAGAGAAGACCACAAAGATGACCTGCTGTAGAGACAGACTTAGTGTTCTTCAGAAGAGAAGACTCCAGGGAGGCCTTGTAATAGTCTTCCAATATATAAAGGGGTATACAAGGAAAGGGACTTTTTACAAGGTCATGTAGTGATAGGATGAGAGTTCTTCTCTGTTAGGGTGCTGAGGCACTGGCACAGGGTGCCCAGAGAAGCTGTGACTGTCTCATCCCTGGCAGTGCTCAAAGCCAGGTTGGATGGGGCTTGGAGCAACCTGCTCTAGTGGAAGGTGTCCCTGCCTTCCACTAGATGGAATCTTTAAGGTCCCTTCCCACTCAGACCATTCTGTGACTATGATTTTACTGCAACAAAACACTTCCAATCGAAATTTCTATTTTCCAGATCTATTTTATGTACATAGATACAGATCAACGTAAACACATCTTTAACAGTCAAGTAGTAAGAAAAGAGGTAGCTAACTCAGGTAAAAACCCTTATTTAGTATTTTCTAAATACTGTATAGTTAATACAAGGGACCAGCGGAAAATTTCTATACAAGCAGCTGTTTAGTGGCTTAGAAAGCTTTTTTTTCTTAGAAAAACATTTCACTCAAAGAAAGGGTGGGGGAAGAAACGGAGAATGGTGAGGCTGAAACCAGGAACAGAATGGTAATTATATGCTTATTTATGTTATAAACTGGCACAGCAACTTGAGACAACCTTTCTGAGGGTGCTGTAGATGGGCTGCCTGAATTAACTATTGTGAGCTCCCAGTAACCCCGGCAGAGTAACAGTTCAAAATATTTTCAGAGTACACCTGCACTACTGATGCAAGCATATCCAGAATTGCTCTTTGGCACTGGCATAAACAGGAATGGAGCAATCATCATGTGAAAGCTCTGTAATGCTTCAGAGAAGGGTGTCATGCTGAGATTGCTTACCGAGTGGGAATTCTTTGGAGGAAACCATCCCATGAACATTAATTAAATTCAAGTGTTTGTGCATCTGTGCATCTATAATAGACTTAGACTTTAGGACTATTCTACTAATGCAGCAGAAAAAGAGGTCATTAGAGATCATGGTTAAATTATGATCTGGACCAAGCCACTCTGGAAAAATTCTTGATGTGAGATGCTGGTACAAGCAATGGTGATGGAAGCTGTTCAGATTGCAGTGAGAGTGATGAAGAGGGAACCACATGTTCCAGACTGTCATCCCATTTTGAGCAGACTTCATGACAGTAAGTTCAGGTAAGTGTAATATAGAAGAGGAAGAAACTGGATGTTTGAAGCCTAAGGCTTTATTTAGTTTCCAGTGAAAGCTGAGGAAGAAAAAAGGGAAAATGAGCAGGGAATTCAGGAAGTACAGATTGCAGGAACTAATTTGAGAAAGATGAGGTTTGCTAGAATGGGACATTTCTTAATCAGCTCCACGTCATGTTCGGAGAGGTAGAAAAATCCCCAAACTCACATTTCAATCTTTTTTAAATGTGCTTGCTCCAATCAGAACCAAATTTTGTGGCTTGTTGTTGGCAATTTACCAGCAGCTGGCTTTCAACCCCCCAACTATTCAGTCAAAGAAATTGCAACAAACTAGGAGGGTTAAGAAATAGGAAGAAGAAAGCACAGTTCACAGGCAGCACTGAGAACAGACATATTGTTCTGCTGATTGTTCCTTTAAGCATGGATAATCGTGTACAATGATGTATTCATTAAAGAGGATTCTCCATGTGGAAAATGCTCTTGAAAGGTTTAAACACCGTGAATGATCCAAAACTCATCATAGTGTCATGGGAGCAGGGGCAACTTAGAAAGCAACTGTAAAAAAGGGAAAGCAAGAGGGAGACAGCACAGGAGAAGAGAGCTTTGCAGTTTGATGCAGACACGATTAAGCGTATTCTGGGTAGAGCCAAACAGCCTCAACTAATGCAATGAAGGTTGAAACATCTTTAGGACAGAGGAAAGCATCTTTCAGAATGTTCTCTTTGATTAAAAGTCTTGCTAAGCTGGGGTGGTTGCAAACATGAGAAGTGATAACTCCCAGGGGGAAAGCTAGCAAAATAATTTGTGCTACTTAGGAGATGTCCTGAAGAGGAGATGCAAATGATTTCCAATGTGTATAGATCATAAAGCTCTTTGAAAGTGACAAGTACAGTTCAATTAAACAATTTCTCTGTCCCTTTCTCTGACACTCATCTCCCTCTTAATTCTTCCTATGTTTTTTTTTATAGGTCCTATTTTTATTCTTTCCCCCTTTTCCTCTCCTCCCCTCTCCTTTCTTCCCCTCTCCTTTCCTCCCCTCCCCTCCCCTCCCCTCAATTGGTGATTTCAAGCAGTGTCCCCCATTCTGGTTTGAAAACAGAAAGTGATAGGAAAAATAAGTTTAGATTGGACTGGAACAATCATTTAGGAGTGAAGAATCCATTCTTTGAGAGGGGAGTAAGACAACTCATCTGGTTTAACCTGGGAAAATAAGAGCTGAATAAAGGTATAATCTTTCTCTGTGGATACTCTGAGATGAAAATATTTGGGCTATTAAGGAGAAGTTATGCAAGCTATAGCCAGTGTTGCTGCAAGAAAATGATCACATTTAGTTATTTCTAAATAGCAAAGCTGAAGATTAGCTTTCCAGAAGATGAAATAAGAACCCCTAGCATGAACGGCTGCAAAGATATGGGATTATGAAATTGAAGTTTCCTACTTCAAACACAGGAACAACACTCATAACTTGCAGTGATCAATGATCTGCTCCTTACCTGTAGCTTGTTTTGTTGATATGTTATGCCTTCAGTGTTTTGAGCTAGTGGCCTTCACAGGAAAGATGCCAGACAGTATCTTACTACTATGTTGGC
Source organism: Pezoporus occidentalis (assembly GCF_034315485.1). Taxonomy (NCBI): domain Eukaryota; kingdom Metazoa; phylum Chordata; class Aves; order Psittaciformes; family Psittacidae; genus Pezoporus; species Pezoporus occidentalis. Next base: position 1,213,029 of record NW_026913274.1, read on the forward strand.
GTACAGTCAGTGTTTCTTCTGGAAGCTATATATATGGGCTTACATATGAAAATTCACCCTGAAGTGCCTCATTGAAACCACCTGTCTTCACTCTCCTGGCACTGTTACTACACCTGCAGACAGGTTCTGGAAATTAAATTTGTAATTGTTATATACTGCATATAAACAGCTGGAGTCCTTTTCTCTGCTCTATTCTGAAGCAATGAAATCACAAGAAAATTACATTGGGTTTGAATCATTGTCACCAGTTAGCAAAAGAAAAACTTAAAATGGAGTAGCTGAGACAGTAAACTGAGATACACTCAGATGCTGTAGAAGTTATATGGGATGGAAAAGAAAGAAGTAAAAACATTTGCCATCAAACTGAGAAAAGAAAAAAAGGACAAATGGAGGCTTCTGTAATCTTTACCTCAGGGAACAATCTCAATGTTAGTGATTTCAGACAATAAACTTTTGGGGGATGAGAAACTAGTTGAACACATGGGTATAAGCCTCTATTTCTTTTCAGCCTTCCTGTGTGACTACAGGAAAGCTGCTGAAGGTAATATACAAAGTGAGCCCATTAGAGCCTCCAACTTCAGCACTAGATTATCTTTGATAAATCTCATCTCTCTTTCAGGAGAAGTGATTCATAAACAGGTTTTCAGACTAGCAGTGCAAGGACTTTAAACATAGTGACTTGCCAAGCTCACATGTTGAACAAATAGCAGATCAGAGCTAGTCAACAGGGAAAATTAACTCCAGGAATGTATCTGAACTTTTTTCCCCTCTCTAAGGTGAAAAAATGTCTGAGATTAAAAGACTGGGGTATCTCTTGATTGGAGGTGGCTGCTGGAGAACCACGTGCATTAGTATGGTTTGTCTCTTACCACAAGATAAAAGTCCACAGCTAGTCAACACAAAGTACGTCACAAGTCAATAGTCTTCGGTTAAATCCTGTTGGTTTTGATGTATTAACTTGGTGTTCTTAGGCATTGTGTTAGATGAACCGTTGACTACAATTCTATTTTTGGTCCAGATCTGTGATCTTCTACAGGTGGGATAGAATCAGTCTTAAAATATAAATTTATAATTTGTCCACTCCAAATTGAAACAAATAAATTATGTGTCCTCATCTGTCGTGGTTTAAACCCAGTCAGGTAACTCGTTCACTCACTTCCCCCCCTTTCTTGCCCTCCCCCTGCTCCCGGAGGGACAGAGAGGAGAATCGAAAAGAATGCAACTCCCACGGGTTGAGATAAGAACAGTTTAGTAACTAAGGTATAACACAAATCACTACTGCTACCACCAATGATAATAATGATAAAGGAAATAACAAGGGAAGAGAATACATCATCTCACCACCAGCCGACCGATAACTCGCCCCCCCCCCCAGCCCGACCAAGCTCTGACCGATACCTCCTCCAACCCTGCCGACCCCCAGCCCTTCCGGCTAACTCCCAGTTACATCCTGGGCATGACGTGCTGTGGTATGGAATACCTCTTTGGTCAGTTTGGGTCAGGTGTCCTGTCTCTGCTTCCTCCTGGCTCCCCCTCCTCCCTGGCAGAGCATGAGGCTCACAAAGTCCTTGGCCAAACCAAAACATCCTTGTTATCAGCTCTGTTCCCGAGCTGAAAGTCAAAACACTGCACTGCACCAGCTACCAACAAGGGGAAAAATGACTGCTACTGCTGAACCCAGGACATCATCTGATCTAGACTGAACTTGCACTGCTGCATAAAGAGGGAAATACAGGCATTGAAAACAATGGGACTACTAGCCTTAGAGCAGATAATTTTTTGGAGGTGGCAATGACACAAGTTTCTGCATGCTCACCTTTCGGCTAATTAACAGAGAGTATGGGATCCTTAGCCAAAATTAAGACAAATGTACATTATCCACTCTATGGAGAATTAAACACCACATTATATGGTCAAATCAGTTATGGGGTAGAGGAGTTCATCCACTTTCACTGCATTTTAAGAAACAAATGTGGATGAAGCAGAAAAAAACTTTAGATTTTATTCTAAACTGTTTATAAACCCCACAAATTATAAACTCACTGATTCTAGAAGTAAGTCAGTGATGGAGAATTCTGAATCCCTTTCTTTATCTTGAAGACATAAATCCTTTTCTGATACTGAAAAAAAATCAGCCCTAGTGTCCCTCTACTTCAGGCTCTTAACTCAGAAGAACAGAGGAAGAAAAAATGCCCTACTTCATAAAGATGTTGTGTAGAGAAGTATATAAATTATTGGGATCTGTTCTAATACAGAGAGGTCATATATGTATGTGTGTCTGCATCAGAGGTAGCTAGCTAGAATTGATTGCTACATGAATAAACATTTACAGCTTCAGGCTCTGCAACAATAATGTCCCCTCCCTCATCTCATCTCTGAGTTTCTAAACGGTCATATCCTGCATGACTCTTTGCAGACTGTATATTGGAAAGGGCAAACTCTTGCTATTCTTCTATGCTGCATGCTAAGCCTTTCCTGCCCCCATTACCGTTTGATCTTTTACAAGGTTATCCTGCTATGAATTATAGGATGTAATTAAGGAAGATGGTTTTAATCCTTCTCTTTGTAGATGTACAATCTATTTATACAAGAATCAGCTACATGATATTGTGAATTTTGTACAGTCTATTGCTGAGGGTGACCAAACCAGTTTCTCTGGATAGAATAAATCCTCCCTACCCTCGCCCTTCAAACTTCAAACTGAACTTGATCCAAAACTCCTTTTCTACAATTTAGAATAAGGTTCATTCATTTTTAGGTTTCATTTCATGTGAAAATGCTGTGAAATAGACTGTTCTCATGGTATTTTCAACCATGACATGAAGTAGAAAGTGCCGAAATGCCATGAGAAAACTTATGAGCAAAATACAGGTGAGAATCCTGGGAAAGCCCACAAATGCAAAGGTTGATTCTAAGAGGTAACTGCAAAGACCTGGGTAAGTTATATATTAACAGTTATATATTAACCAGAAACTATAAATAATTGGCCTTCTAAGCAAAGCCTGACTAAACTAATATAATATGAAAGACTTCAGATAGTAGCAGTAGTTGTGCACAGATTGCTGAGTTGTTCATTCTGCTGTGATCCACACCATTCTAACCCTGAGTGTCTACACTGAGGGGCATATTGCAGAGTCTGTATAAGCAATCTAGTCCTGCCCTGTGCTGGGGTTATATTCTATGGAAGCTAAGGTACTTGGGGGAGATGACCGTATCCTAGCCTGATCCTGACAAGCAGTGTATGGCTGAAGTGTGCAGTTCAGCACAGTTGTTCCTTCATTCTCCAGTTTATATAGGCATTGTAATAACAATCTTATGTAACTGTTAGCTGCTAGCAGCAACATTTACAAGTATCATCCCCACATTAGGCATTATAAAACCATGGGAAGAAAGAATTGTGTTCAGGAACTTCAATTTGACATAAGAAAAAGGTAATGCTAAGATGGAAGCAGAGCAGTGGGAAGTGGTTTTGCATCTTAGCCTTGGCATTTTGCCCAGACCATTCAACAGCTCTATTTGCACCTATGTTACTCTTTGCTACCTGCACTACTGTGTAATGATGAGGGCTGGGAGTGACTAGGCATTCAAGAGCATGGCTCTTCAGCCAGGGCTGCAGTGATCCCATCTCTGATAGCGGCTGTAGTGCAGAATGATTTGTGAAACACACACATACATTAATATGCTAAACATTCCCTCAGGTCAAAGAAAATTTTACAGGATCCCCATAATCCTTTGGCACCATCACATGACAGTCTGAATCTGAAGTTTTGTGCAGGTATAAACTGTTGTGTTCCTGCGCAAGCCATGGCAGAGAACATCTATGAACAGGGATGGGTAGGCTGGGACTGATGTGCTACTGGTGAATGCTGAACATCTGATGGATCAGGGAAGGGTGGTGCAATGACCTCTACATACCTAAATCCTATAGAAACTAATTCTGGGATAAGTCCAGAGAGACACTATTGATTCTGGCAGAATTATTCTGGATGCATAGCCATGTCACTGAAAGCACAAATTGGCCTGACATGTAATCTTCTTTGGGATGAAAGGCACTATTTAAATGGAAGATGTTATTATTATTATTATTTTCCTTCCAGGGCTAGTGAAGCCCACAGCTTTCATCTTCAAGCAGAAGGGGAGGATGGAAAGAGAGTGATCTTTTATGTCTTTAATGATAGAAAAAAAAAAATTAAACAAGATGTAAGGATGCCACTCAAAATAAATGTCAGTGAGAAAGTAGGAGAAAAAATAAAATAAAAATAAAAATAAAACACAAGAAACCAAGTAAAACTGAAGTAGATTTGACCTCAAAGGAGATGAAATTGAGTTAAAGTTTACTACTGAAGTCATGTTTCCCTTGGGGGGTAGGCTGCCATTTAAGCTGTTTTTTCTCTTTTACTTGTACAGTATAATTCCCCTAATGCAGTTCTATAGGTCAAAAAAGGAGCTTTACTACAGCTGGGCTCCAATTTCCATTTACTGGTAAGAAAAACTTCCCCTTGTATAAAACAACTTAGTAATATTTTGTGGAAGAATTGGCTTCTAAATACTACCTTACAGAAGAAGAAGGTAACCTGCATCCTGGTAGTCTGAAGCAAAAGCTACTTCTTCAGTACATTAGCTCTTGACAGATTATTCTCCTGAGTCTGCTACTGACTCACTGTGTGCCCCTTCGTCTACATTTTGTGCTAAAAATGGCGTTCTCAGTGTATCCAGTTAATATTTAGAATGTGACTGTTATTTCTGTTTTCACTTCACCTTTTCTTGAATTATGTTCTCTTTCCTTCCCACCCCTCCCTTTTACCCACAGTTGTACAAAAAAACCCAGCTCTTCTGTTGAGATTAAAACATACAGACTGACGACTGATTCGATTGTGCTAGAGGCATAATTAAACAGCTTTTGGACCCGACACTGATAATGAAAGAAAGGAGCAAACTGACATTAATCAAACAAACAAACAAAAATATACCGGAAAACTACGCATATGCTTTCTCGCAGCTATGGCACTTGAGAGTGCTACTTGTAACAGCAGGTGATAAGGAAGCTTCAGACAGAAGAGTGATTTTTAAGCTGATGGTGCCCCTTTAAAGACACACAGGGAGACTACATACCCCACTGTGCTGGCATAAACCTTCATTTTTCCTTCCCTTCTCTGCTCTGAAAACCAGCTTGCTGCTGCCACAGCATAATCCCTAGTAAAGCCTCTGTTTTTAAAAGAATTAAATTCAAACTCCGATCTTGCTTGTAAAGTCCGAGAGGATGTAACTTGTTAGCAGCGAAAAGAAAGGGTTAAGCCAGAATTGGGGTTTGTGCTGTCTGGGGTTGCTGGAAGGTTTTTGATAAGGAAGCAACAACCCTGAATCCCTTGCATCCCAGAAGGAGCTTGAGACCAAATTGAAATGGTGTGTTTATATTCACCCTTTGCTGTTGGAAAAACAATCACCCTTTGCTATTGGAAAAGGAATTTCTGAAATGTCCACACTATATACATGAAACTAGTCTCGCCTCTATCTACCTGAAAGCTAACATGAATCTCAGTTATCTTCTTTTGGGTTGACCCTTCTTTTCTTTTGTTAAGGTTTCCATTAAAGGTTAGTGTAGGTCTGTTAAAGCCAAGACATTCTGGTTTTTTATTTATCTAATAGCTAAAAAGCCAGGGTTTTGGTTCTCAGACTCAGTTTTCTCACTGCATCATTTTAAGTGCTCTGTCACTCTTACTATCTGTTGCTTTTTTGATTAGGCCAACACATTGTTCCAACTGGAAGATCAGAAATCCTGCAATTCTGAACAGAAGACTGTTCAAAAAGTCCTGTGCTAAGGAGGCAAGAAAGTGAGAGAAGACAAAAAAGTATTTCTCACATTTCTTTCCGCCTCTTTTTGCAAAAAAATCACATGTTCTCATATCATTTCAATATAAGTCCTGGGAAATCATCAAAAATGAGCCGCTTTCAAGATCCAGTTTACCTGGAACCATCCAGATCTCTAAATACTGTCTGTCCTTATTATGGGTTTATTTGGCTTTGTAATAGGGATGATATTACTGATGAACTCATGATCATCCCCGGCAGTCAGGAGGTGATGGGTCTGCTAGCTGCCCAGAGCTGCTGCTGTAATAAGCGTCGCCTTCCTTCAGCCTAAGATAGGTGGGTCTGACAGCAACTGGAATGCTCCAATAGCTGCCAGCTAATGACAGTTCTCCCTGTCTACATCACGTTCTTCCTTGCCACTTTTCTGTTTACCTTGGGAAAAAAAAAATGAGAGCTAGAAGAAGGTTTAATTTGATGTTCTTTTTTATCATTTACAAAAGCATCACAGTACCAATACAAGTATGATTTTTCGTGTCACTGAGGGTCAGATTTACAACTACTGAGGCAACTAGTACTGAGAGGAAAAGCACACACTAAACACCTTCCTGAGACACAGAAAACGTTTCTTATTCATCTGAGGTTTACACTAATTGAAATCACAAATATACTTCTCCTTTTGTTATGCTATCTTGATTATAAATGAGGGCTTGAAACAGGCAAATAGAAAACTCAAGCCTTTCTATCTTGTTCTAAATGACTGGAATAAGTATCTTCCAGGTGTACTACCATTAGGAAATCCAAAGTGAAATACAAATAAAAAAGCTGCCCATGTTGAGATAGTTCATGAGGATAGCATGCGCATAAAGACACCATAGACATTTGGGTAGAATTCCAACCTGTGGATAATGTTGAGTGCTTACATTTGTGCAATTTCTTATCTTACATCTGAAGTGCACGTGAAAAACAGGTGTAGATAGTTAGTGGTACAATATTTGCTTGATTTCGACAGAATTTGAGAACCTTTAAATGTAAGTTTGCTGAAAGGATCACCTAACAATCTACAACAGTTTTTTTCTAAGGAATCGTACAATAAGGCCAGCATGTCTTCTGAAATTTCTGATATTTCATTTTTGAATACTGGGGTTTCTAAAATGTTTTATATTTTTCAGTATTTGCTGTTTTGATCCAACCTTGTCATGACTTTTTCGGTGAACCTCCTCAATTTTCTCATTTTGAGACTTAGGGCAAAAGTTCTTTTTGCTTGTTGGCTCTTTTCTAAGACAACAGCAATTGAGAATCCTAGCTGGAGCACAAGGATTCAAAACAGAAAAGAGAGGGGTTCCTCCCACTGTACAGGGTTACATTCTGGGACAAAATATGTCAGAGTATTGTGGGCAATTAAAGTTTTTGTGACTTCAAAAGGCAAAAATACTGGAAGGAAAAAATACTGGAAGAAAAATCCACTGAAGCCTATAAATAATATATGGAGATGTAAATAAATAAATATAAACAAAATGTGGAGATTCCATGTTTGACTGTAAGCTCTCAGTGCTGCAATTTATTAAGGTCTGAGAGTGTATGTGGAAGAAGTATCAGTCACTCCCTGCCTAATACTATTTCTTAGGTGCCTTTTATTTATCTCTGTCATGGACAGAACTTCAATCTGGCCCAGTAAGTCAGTTCTTCACTGGGCAGGGAAGGGAGAAAAAAAAATGAAAAAAAGAGAGATACAAAAATTACTCCAGTTGTGCTTAAAGCCATGGTTAGAAAACTAAACTTGATTTTTTGAGCTGCAAACATATTCCAAAGCCAAGTACCACCCTATATTGCTCATGACTCATGCTAACAGATGGATGGAGTTGATACACCTGCACTGTTAGCCAATTTGTGCTTGTTACACAAGAAAGGTCAACAAGATCAGGACCTTTAATGTCTACTAAGGTTCCCAAGCCTTTCAGGTGCCCTACTTCCATGTGGCACTTTATGGTTTCCTGTAGAAACCATGTGGAAATGAAGGGTTTTGATTAATTTTCCTTTTAAATTTTTGCCTTTCTTTAGCCACAAAAGTCAGCACAAAACCTGTTAGCAGGGAGAGGCAAAGGTGAGGAAGAAAAGAAAGGAGGAGCCCCAGGCAACACCAGAAGTTAGTCTCATTCCTTTGGCTCCTCTGACCCTAATCCACCCAGCTTTAACAGTATAGATTTGTGTTTGAAAGAAAAACAGCAAAAGAGCTACTTCTTGGCTCCTGTTTGCATGAGCACAAATTTTTTTATATTGCTCTTTTAAGATGACCTTGTTTTACACAGGATTTTAATATAAGCATCCAACAAGGTCAAAAATAGTGACCCTTTGAAATGAAAAGATTAACATTTTTATAGATAGGAGAGGAAAATAGACAACTTGCAGTGGAGCATGAGAATTCTATCTTGTTCTTCCTTCCCTTCTTTTTTTTTTTTTGTTACAGCAAGTAATGTTTATGGATTGCAAAGAGGAGATTGCCCATTAAAAAAAAAAAAAAAACAAAAAAAAACAGTCTTCTACAGTATTTTCCAATTTAAAACTGCATGCAAGTAGCACACAGGATTGTCCAAGAAAAGTCTGACTCACTAGTTTTTCAATTTAGTTTGTTAATAGCCTGCCTTTCATAAAAACATCAAGCACAATAACAAAAATACCTAAATCAATAGGATGATTCAGGAATGCCTCACAGAGATGATATTTTTGAAATAAATATATACCACTCAGCTTGGTCTGCTTGACATCAAATTTATATACTCAATAAGAAAGCATAATTAATGGTCCCAAACTGTATTTTCTTTCACCTATTTCACATCTCAAGGAGCTGATTTTGTCAAAAAAGGGAGGGGGTAAGGAAAAATTGAGAAAGTGTTCCATTCATAAATGGAATGAACCCATTAAAAATTACTTTCTCTCCAGCTCCCTACCAGTGTCTCCTGGGGACTAGTGTGTATTTTATTAAGAAACAGAAGTGTGGAACGTGCTTGCATTTCACAAGGCCTGTAACCAGGTGATTTATCTTTTCTCCTTTCCCCTGCTGACTCCCTGGGCATTCACTAATTTTTAGGGAACAAAGGAGATGAAGCAGGACCCCCCTAGTTGGCTACTGGTACTAAGGTCCACTCTATATATCGACCCCTATGACCACCATAAAATTAAATTTTATCAGCTAATTTGATTTACAATATTATCTAAAGATTTCTAAAAAAAATAAGCAGGGTGTGATTTGAAGAAGAAAGGAAAAGGCTATAGGACTGCTTTTTGAACCAAAAGAAATTAGGTGCTTAACTGACTTTAAGTGTTCTGCAAGTCTCCCCACACAGTGGGGAAGAAACTGAGGGGGGAAAGTGCATTGAAGTTGTGAGTCTTCAGGCAGCTCAACTATGAACCTCAGTTAGTGTCAAGTATTCTTTTTTGAACAAAGGAAAGAGATCAAAATTAAAGTCATTGACTGAATAGCAGAAGTGGTTAAAGAATTACTGCCCTCCTACTTTTTACTTCCTTCCCACCAGATGATTACCCCTCCTGGAGCAAAGTCAGATAATATGGTCAATTCCTGGCCACAAGAGCCACTGTGGGTTTCACAGAGGTGGCTCAATGCCTATAATATTTCTTTAAGCCAAGCACAGAGCTATGGGTTGGAGGGCAGAACAGCATGCTCATCTTCCTTTATCCTTGCTCTTCTATGGTGGCAGAAAAGTAGGGTTTGTAGAGGTAAAGGGACAATGATAACCCTAGTGAGATTTTCCCTTGCAGTCTGAATATTGTATTTTTTTTGCCTGTGTCCAGCACAATTTTTATTTTTTTTTCTTTTCTCTTTGCTATACCTGCTTATTAATTCCTACTTTAAATTCACACAAAGCTTTTAGGCCATGGGTTGATTCATATCCCACCCAGGTACAGACAAACTATATAGTGGAAAGTTAGCCCTGGGTTAGGAGCTGCATAATTAATGTTCCCAAACAGGTGAAGCAGTAGAGGGATATTTTAGGAATAGTTAGGCCAGTAGTGAGGCTATGAAGGATAATTCCATCAGCACCCTTTAAAAGCTGCTCCTGGAAGGATCAGAGGAAATGACATTGAATGTTAAAATACTGGTTTGGAACTGCTCAAACTCTTTTTTTCATGAGAGCACCCAAAACATGAGTTCTTAAACCAGTACTAAGAAATAGCTACCAGAGTTACTTATAGCAAGATAGGAATTTATACTAATATTTTGCCCTTCCAGTCACAATTCTGATTTCTACTTCACATCTCACTGAAAGCTTTTCTGTGAAGTACATTTGACAAGTTGATCCTCTTACATTTAAGAGGGGACCCTGAGATTTTAATGCACATGTTAAACACTGGTTTGTGTCTCACATGCTCAGATTTTTGCTGTGTGTGGTCATTCTATGCCATGCATTTGTGACAGGTGGAAATCCAAGGCTCCCTGAAAAGTACTACACTCATGAAGCATCCAAAATGTGGAACAGATATCAACAGAAGACAGGAAATAAGAGTGACCTGAAGAAACTAATGCAGAATGTATCTACTTTTAGGGTAACACAAAGTTACAGTTTGACAACTAGAAGCTACCTAAAAATTTAATATAATTTTTTAATCAAAGTTTCTTATTGGACTTTAAAATCTTAACTAATCAAACACAATATTTCGTCTTATGTTGCACCTACAAAATGAATCTGCTTTAGTCAAGGAAAACTGAGGCATTGAAACATTCATCAGAAATTTGTGGAGAAATGGATGAAATCTAAGAGGCTTAACTCTTAGTCCTGTCCATGAAGCATGGCACTGGTCTGCATTTTGTGGTCAAGAATCACAGCAAAATAAGACAGATCTGAATTCTGGTCTGATTTCCACTCACCTTGATAAAACAAACAAGCTCTAAAAGGCCAGAATTCTCGGAGGATTGTATGCGACAAAAAAAAAAAAAAAAAAAGAATCAGGAAAGAAAGTTTTTCTGCATTACCACTGAACAGGTGTAGATTTAATTTTTTTTATTATTATTTTTCTTCTTTTTCTGTAACACTTTTTCAATATTTAGTTCATATTAAACATTGCAACCCATTCATTATCCTGAATCTCTTCTGAGCCAAACTCCACCCATAAATAGGGTTGCAATGACTCATAAATCTCTGTGGCTGGATGCCTGAAAATGCATGTAGAATCCAGCACTGGGTTTGGACATAATAAATAATGAAAAATGAGGCTTGGTAGTTGCCATATTTTGTAATGAACTGTAGTGAGGGAAAAGAGACAATAGGAACTATCCTGAAACTTGCAAGATTAGATAGACCTATTTACAAAAGGGTTTATTTATGGTGGAGTGAAATAGTCTTTGCAGAATTTTCCTTGTGACATAATGACTTCAAAAAAAAAGAAAAAAAAGTTTGTGTCTCCTACAGAAGGTATAATTAAATTAGAGTTTCCATAATAGGTTAAAATTTTCCTTTTGGGGAATAAAAATTTCCTATGAAACAATATCAAGTCTGATAAAATTTTGTCTTTGTAGATGAAATATTTTTTTCTCCATACAAACTAGCTTCAATCCCAGAATGAGAAGTTTAGATTACATTTTTTTTCAGATTTTATTTCTCTTACAGCACATATTGAATTTATGGACATAGCATCACAAGCAAAATGAAACATCTTGATATCTCATCATAGAGAGTTTAGTTAAACTCAATTTTTTATTGTGTTTGTCCCAGAAATCATCATCCTCAAGGCCATTTTTAAATCTTAAGGGTTGACTTCAGATCCAACACTGATTATATCACTCAATGAATAAGTCAGAATAACATATCTGTGGAACTGTAACTTCTGGCTTCAGCTAGCTCTAACAGATATTTCCAGTGAAGTTTTAAAACCACAGTATAAGAGTCATTAAAATGCCATCAGTTACAGTCACAAAACCATAGTATCTGATGTACTATTTTATTTTTCTAAGCCACATCTTTCATATTGTGCTGTCACAAGTGTTGACTTTTTAATTGCAGTTGCAGTATGTCATCTAATTGGGCAATATTGCAGTAAAGAAGATGTTCTTTCTGAATCCAGCTGGCAGCTAATTTATACCCAACACAAAAACAGCTAAATCCATGTTCTTTAAAATGTAGAAGGAATGGCAGAAATGTCCTCTTACTACAGGCAATCTTGGATTTTTTGTGCTCTTATTTGAAAGTTAAGACTCAAACTCCTTAATTTTTAAATAAAGTTTTAGGAGTTTGTTCCTATGTTGTGGGTTAAACCCAGCACATATTTTCTTTTCAAAGTCCAGAGTGATGGAGATAGGAATTCTGAGGGAAAATGCTATATTTCAGAAGTTAGTGCTTATATCAAAATATGGAGCTGTAGTTATTTTAAGCGATTCAGTGTTTGGTCACTCGCATGCTAACAGTTTCCTTCCTTACAGACAATTAAAGTTTCCTGTGTTACAACTCGTGCTTTTGCCTCTTGTTTTGTACCTCCAAGGGCAACCACAGGATTTCCCTGAACCTCCTCTTGTACAGGTTGACCTGACCATGTCATACATGGTGTTCTCCACTCCTCTGACTATCCTGGAGCTGCTTTGATAGCCTAACTCCATAGTGTGGAGTAGCAGTACCCCAAGGAAGATCTATCGTGCTAAATGGAAAGGAATACTCACCTCCCCAGGACTGTAAGCTTCACTTTTGCTGGTGAAACCCAGTATACAGGAAGTTTCATCTGTGCAAGGGGACACCATCAGCTTGTGTTCAACTTCTTCCCACCAGGAATCCTCACTTTCTGCAGAGCTGCTTTTTATCTAGTCAGCACTTAACCTGTACTGTTGCATGGGGATGTTTCATCGCAGATATGATGGCAAGGCAGGCATGGTTGTGGCTTCTCTAACAAAGGGCACAGTCCCACAGTACCCAGCCAAGGACAGCAGAGACACTCCAGGGAGGGTAACCAGGCTAAGTGGTTACAGAACAGGTTCCTAATGGTGGTGCAAATCCAAGACAAACAAATAATCCAGCACCAGGATCAAATCTGGAGACAGTGACTCTGATCAAAATGGTGTCCTGTGATTGCCATGAAAGCCCAGCAAAAGGAATGATGTCTGACATCAGGCTGGGATGTCAAATTTGCATGTCAGCATCCAGGCAAGGGCCAGTATTAACAGACTGGGCATGGCTTAAACACAGTGAAACAGCTTACACAGCTCAGAATAATGTCAAGAGCCCTAGATGATAAACATCTCTTAAGAGCAGGGAGCCCCTGCTGATGCTTCACCTAACTCTTTTTTCACAACACCCTGAACTAAAATTAGGCACCTGAGCCATATTAGAGAGCTGGCCTTAAGTGTAGGCAGCCAAACTAAAAGGAGAGGGGAATGCGTTCGGGGCCCTGAGACTGATGAGCATAATGATCTGTGAGGCAGTGTATTTGGCGTAAGTGCAAATAATTGCCCAGAGACCTCCTTGAAAATCCCAAGTCTGATGTCTAATTTCCACGAAAAAATTTTGAAACATCAGCGTTCTTTTGGGGAATTTACCTGAGAAATAAATCTTTTGCAATTTCTTTAATGTTTGTTAAATATCTTACCTACTGGCTATGCTTCAGGGGTGTTTTAATTAGCAAGACAGGTTTTTGTGGCAGTTGTCTTTTTGCTTGTGTCTACAGGCATTTTAGCACTAACAAATTACAAGGGAATAACATGAATTAAAAAACAAAAAACCAAAAATCGAATCTGTAGACTTCTCCTTCTCCAATTTACCCTTCAACTCCAAAGTACAGGTTGGGAAGTTGAATTAAAGTTTTTCATCACTTAATTGTCTGTCTGTCTATATTTCATGGTGACAAATGAAGAACATCCTAGGAGCCAAATAATTTGCATGCTGCAGTGGGATATGGGTGATAAGGAACTGTCTGCAGTAGTGCTCTGTGCAGCTGAAAGTCCAAACATTAGTGGCTAAGCAGAATATACAGTCTGAAGAAGAATTTGTGGTACTGATGATGAGAATACAGAGTTACAGAACAAACCCAAATTTGAGCAAGTTGAAGGATTCTATTGTTCTGGTCTGATACAGAATCCTTTCTAAGATAAGCTCTTTTAATGTGAATCCTTAAGCCCCACTATAATCATATAACAAGACTAATTCAAAATAACAATCAACCTAATCTGGTGTTTAGTACAATCAACTTAGAGAGTAAGTGTACAATTTATAAATCACTTTCATATACCACATACTTTCAGAATTCTTGAAAATTACACGCATGCTGTTGCCAGTTCACAAAGAAGTTCTTTAAATCCATGGGTCTCCATATCAATGTCTTCCTTTACTATTGGGAACTTTCAGCTCAGTGCCTCACTTTGTTTATCCAGACTGTTGAGACAATACATAGAAATAGAATCATAGAACCATAGAATCATAGAAGAGGTATGGTTGGAAAGAACCTTAAAATTATCTAGGTCCAACCCCCCTGCCATGGGCAGGGACACCTCACACTAAACCATGCCACCCAAAGCTTCATTCAACCTGGCCTTAAACACCAAACACCACCAGGGATGGAGCATTCACAACATCCCTGGGCAACCTATTCCAGTGCCTCACAACCCTAACAGCAAAGATCTTCCTCTTTATATCCAATCTAAACTTCCCCTGTTTAAGTTGTAACCCTCACCCATTGTCCTATCACTACAGTCCCTAAAGAAGAGTCCCTCTCCAGCACCCTTATAGCCCCCTTTCAGATACTGGAAGGCTGCTATGAGGTCTCCACGCAGCCTTCACTTCTCCAGGCTGACCAGCTCCAACTTTCTCAGCCTGTCTTCATACAGGAGGTGCTCCAGTCCCCTGATCAACCTCGTGGCCTCCTCTGGACTTGTTCCAACAGTTCCATGTCCTTTTGATGTTGAGGTCACCAGAACTGCACACAATACTCTGAGTGAGGTTTCATGAGGGCAGAGTAGAGGGGAAGGATCACCTCCTTCGACCTGCTAGTCATGGTCCTTTTTATGCACCCTAGGGTATGGCTGGCTAAAGAAGAAGCAGAGATGATGATGAGAGGAAAATATGTGGAAAGTAAGGGAAACATTTCAATGTCATTAGAGGAGTTATACAAATTGATTTTTTTTCTTTTTTTCTTTTTGTTCCTTTGACATGACCCTGGATCTGATTGGTCTAATTCCCAAAAGGAAGACAATTAGACAATAATATCAATAAACAACCCACAAAAATGAATCTCCCAGCTCCCATGACATCACAAAAGTCTTCAAAAAATTGCTGGAAATCCTTAATGCAATACAACTGTGAAACTTACGCCCCCCAAAATCAATAAAAGACATTTACAGTTCTGACCTCTTCCAAGAATTCTAAAACTTTTCTCCACAGCTTTTGTAAAACCAGTAGAGGTGAGATATATAAAGTAATATTAGCAATATAAAAGCTAGTATAAGTATGCCATATCAACAATAGGAAGCACAAGGTTGATTTTGAATATGTGTATTTTTTCTGTGCTCACAGTTCCTGCATTTGGTGCTAAGGGCACAAGAAAGAAAGTATTGAGAAAAAAACAGTGAAAAAAAAAAAGGAATTTATTATCCTTGTCCTATATCCTTTAAACTGGTTGGTGTTTTCTCTGTATTTTATTTCTTTTTCTTTTTAAGTAAAATTCAAAACAGAAATGTCCTCAAAAATTCTGGTGAAAAAATGACTCATAGCACAAACTTCAAAGCCATATCTAGTGACCCATAGCTTCATATTTTTAGGGAAAGCCATCATCTTAAGCTTCTCCTTACTAGTTCACATTTTTCAGTTGCCATATTATACCTAAAATCTACACAGCCTGGAATGGAGGACAGAAGGAGAGAAGCAGCTGGGACCTTTGTTTCTGAATTTTTTTTACGTGTGAGGGAGTTGAGATCTACTTTGGCTGTTTAGCAGAGCTGAAAATGTAGAAGTCTTCAAGTAACCCTGATCTATTAAAATATTGCAAAAGTAGTACCATTCTAATACAACCCTAGTATCCAACCTGAATGAAGATACAGGACTCAATTGAATTACAGACCCATAGAATCATAAAATACCAGGTTGGAAGGAACCTCAAGGATATCTGTTCAAATCTTGGCAAAAGCACAGTCTAAACAAGATGTCCCAGCACATTGTCGAGCCGAACCTTAAAAGTGTCCAATGACATAGAGACCACCACTGCCATGGGGAGATTATTCCAATGGTTGATTGCTCTCATTGTGCAATAATTATTGGTTTAGTCCTGCTCAACTACAGCCCCAAAACGCACTATCACAGAACATCACAGCAAAAGAAAGATTACTGTGAAATGTCTTTCATCAGTGGTCAACCCAGTCTTTCCCCACCCCTCCACCCCTGACCTTCAGCAGATGTCCTCATGTAAGCAGGCATTGCCAACCACAATCCAACCCTTATTCTTTTCAGTGAGATGTGGAGTTAATTACAACCTTCTTCACTGCTTCCTAAAGCATCTGAATCTTTTCAGGCTTTCCTCCATTCTGCACTTGAGTGCTTTCTGCAAGTAAATATTGGTTTTGCCCTAAACTAAAATGTCCAATCTATATATATTTCACACAAGTGTATGTTGATAAATAAGCTAGCAAGTGTATGCATTACATATAAGGTATTTTTTAAAAGAGTATCTGGATTTTATAGAGTGTAAAATATGGATATTGCTCTATTTATCTTACTGTAGCTTCATGGAAAGGTGACAGTAGGGATTAGAATGCTATGCTTCATATACGTTCTGGAACACACTTTCACCTTACTTCACACAGAGCAATCCAATAACCCACCCAAAAGAGGGAGAAAAGGGAAGAAAAAAGTAAATGTAAAAAAGGAAATCATATAGAACAGTGTAAAACAGGTAATGACTAACTACTAACTTTTAAATCAACTGAATTCAACAGATGTTATTTCCCCACTCTAATTAAGTATTATATGAAACGTGAAGTCATACAAGACTCTGTGTTTCTAGTCATACAGATTTCATTTCTAAAGCTTACAGGAAACTCAAAATCCTGTATGCATTTCTCTTCATAATATTGCTGTGAAGAGGCACTTACAGCCAGTTCATAGATGGGGCTAGTAGTGCATGCAGATATGAAGTGGTTTGTGAAGATCCCAGAAGAAATCCAGAGCAGGATAGGAAAACGAACACTTCCTACAGGGCAGGATAAAGGCAAACTTGGAATATATTTTTAATATGTAAGTTTCTTTACCTAGACTTTTTAAAACTGAAGTCTTTAATGTAACCTGATTACATTACCTCAGGTTAGGGAATGCAAATTCCCATCATGGGTGAGCACCCACCGAGATGAATTCTGGCTAACTTGAAGAGTCAATGGAACAGACTGAGCCAGTCTGTATACCTCTAAAGCCTGAAGCCATTCTAGTGCAGTAATCTTTGTATCATCTACTTTTTCTGGTTTCAAACCATCCACTATAGCAATACATAATACATATAGCCTGACATAAATATTTGAAACCACCATAATTATCAATGATTATAACACAAACAGATATAGATAACTTGTGGGTTTACCATCTGACAACACTACAATATTTTGAGTGATTTTCAGTTCATCTGACTTCAGCTACCTTTAGTATACACCTAGTTGATCCCAGAGGTAAAAGAGCTTTTTCAGGAATAGGTAATTTTACCTATTTTATAGATCTATGCTGAAATAAATTAATTGTATCTTAGCACTGTCTGATCCTTCTAGTGACAATTGGTAAAGATGGAATTTTAATAGGAACTTCTGCAGTCCACATTTGGTGAGCTGAATCCCATCACTGAAACAAGGCAGGTAGCCAATTTCATCTTCCTCAGCTACATACTGTCTCAGTGTGAGCACCTGATCATGTTACTAATTCAGCTGTGAGATTTTTCCTAATTAACAAGCCTCATTCTATCTCACTGAAAGGGGAACTTGATATTCTCCAGTGGGATTTGTGCTGCTGAACCTTCAAGTACCAGACAGATCTCATGCAAGTACATAAACACATCAACTGTTTTCTTGGTTGCTAGTGAGTGGCACAAGTTTTGTGGACAGAGGAGAACCCAATACATTTGAATTACAGAAAGTGTGAAGCGTCTTATAAGGCTGGACATGAACAAATTCCTTATATACGAAGCCAGTCACTGGTAGAACTTTTTATTATTTTTAATTTTCTTTTTTTTTCTTTTTTTTTTCTCAGTGTCTTCTGAATTACTTTTATGTTCCCTCCTGCCTAAAACATGCAGCAGATAGGAAACCTGGGTGACAGCAGCTTTTGCTGCTACTCAGAACTGCTGCTTGATTTTGAAGGATCCTCATCAAAGGAGATAGAAATCAGCCCATCCCACATTTGACCAGACCATGCCTTTATTATTTAAATAAAGTGATTATGATCAATAGCCATGAGCAAGATTCCCATCACCCTGAGGACTGTATATTCACAAAAAAGAAATATGTCTCCCTGTCTGAAAGAGTTTGTAAGATATTACAGACAGCAAACAGACAAGCAAAGTGTAAGAAAATGATGAGAGAATAGCAATTTCCATAATGGGCAATATACACGCTGCCCTTGGGCAGTGTGACTGTTTTCATGCTTGCTTATTTATTTATTGGCCTTGAAGCCAAGGAAGAACAATAAAGTAATATTTGAAAGAGGATAAGGAGACAGACTTGGTTTAAAAGGAGTCCCCTATAACAGTGAACATCATCTGAGGAGCTTGTATCATCTGAGATGGAGAAAGCTTTCTGAGCCATTGGGTCTAGCTGCTACCTAAATTTGACAACCTGTTTTTTGACGTGGGTTCTTAGCCAGTATGAATGCCCCAGAACGAAGAGGCCTTTGGTCATGGGCCATCTTTGACATAGCAGTAGATGCAAGGTATCGATGAAGTGAAAGCATGTAATAGTGAATCAAAACAATGTATTGGTGAAGTGATACATGTTTTGGTGGTGAAGTTAAACATGAACCAGTTTTCCCATAAAGATAGCCAGACACAACTGTAGAGGTATATGCATTTTCCATTTGTCAAATGGCCATCTATGTATTCCAAGGGGATTGCCCATGATCCTGACATTTTCTCCTCATCCCAACTCAGTATCCTACCTGATTCAGCCAGTTGGCCGTAATAATGACAGGCAGCAATTTCCTGCTCTAACCCTTGCTTAGATAGCAACATGTTTTCATTTCTTTCTGCAAACTCATGATGCATTTCCTTGAATTGACAGACCTCATGGAGCACAAACAGGTAAGTTACAGACAGACAAAGACAGGAGGTAGGCAGGACATGGCACAGATGTCTAATGAAAAAGTAATGGAGAAGAGTGAAATGAAAAACAGGTAGCAGATATGGGAAGGAAGGTATTTAAAAGTGTAAACCACTCCAGCATTGATCTGTAGGGACCTGTCCTTGGACACACTGCCAGGTATCCCCTATCTGTAAGGGCCCAGTCATGCCATTTTCCACTCCAATTATGTATATTGTATTTAGAACTGTAACCCAAGTGATCTGATTCCAACATACTCTTTGTCTCTAGAGCTTTAAAATAGGTTCAGATTTTGGCCCCATTTTAGGTTAGGCCTTCATCAAGTTCAGCTGAAGTTAGGGTTGCCTTACCTAACTTTAGTTACCCACATGTGGGGCATGTTGCCTAGACTAGTAATTTAGTTGTCATCCATAGACATGAGATAAAATGACTGTCCATGGCAGATTAACCATGATTTATACAGATGTCTAAAGCCTACGTGAACCAGCCTTTGCAGGTGCCATGTTTCTGTGACTAGAAAAAACTCACACAAAGCTTTTAGATTAGATTCCTAACTTTAAACATTGTAAATTTCTTAGAAATATAGGTCATTCTTCTGTGCCATACACAATGCAGAGACTGGCAGTCATAAAGAAACAACAAATTCCCAAAACAGCATAAAAGGCAAATCTTTTCCCTCTCTGTTGTGTCTCTTTCTGAGTACCAATCATTCAAGCAACCTTGACTCATGCAGGTACCAGGATTTTTTGCATTCCCAACGCCTCTTCCAACTGCAGTCTCAACAACAGCAAATCTCTGAGTGTCTCTTCTGTCCCCTGGCACTTGCAAATTGCTTTGTGATATTACAATGGTTTAGCTGCCCCTAAACATGAGAAAGGAAAATGCAATTGTGCTTGTGTATGTGTGTGTATTACTATTCCTCCAAGGATTGCAACACTTTAATATTTTTGGATTAACTCATGATCAAACATTGATGAATCACGGTATTTTACTGAAAAGCACAATCCTTAAGTCAACCACCTAATCTAAGAGAAGAAATTAAACTCTAAACCAACATAAACACATTACAAGTCATTAGTGTAATTAAAAAGGAATGTATAATTAAAACATTTGTGTATTTTAGCTCAAATTCATCTGTGGTCGGAAATTTTAATGAACTGTTCATCAAAGAAATCTCTGGAGTCTAAGGATAAGTTTAGCATAACAAGAAATTGAATGTTTTCTTCTCTTTGGCATAGGAAGCTCTGTTCCCACTGCCTTCGAAAGCCAAGCTGTCATTGGCTCAAGCAAACTAATAATGATTCTAAATGGTTATGATTGCTTCAATGTTTTAAACTGATGTTATCTTTTTTATCCCCTAAGAATCATGTTTTTCATAATTACTTCTCTTTTGTCCTTTCCTTAAGACAAATGATTTTGTAATTAGTGATGAAGGAACCAGTGATCACTCCGAGACATCTGTCAAGTTGTCATGAAGTATCTGTCCCTGTAGCTATATTTAAACTTTCTGTTTAATAGCCTCTTGCTTTATTTCACCATTACATCTCTGCGGTACCATAAGCAAGATACCCTAATGATCAAGTTCTATAAAACACAGAGCAATTAGATTGTAAGACATATTGCTCCCATGAAAGTCCTTCCTTCTCATAACGTAGCTCCCTGTCTTACCTTTCCTTTACCATCCCCCAGTCCCACATATTCACTTGCAGTATTCATTAGCTGTTATTAGACAAGACCACTTTGTCAACAGCTAGCCTGATGTTTGGCCATATTTCTGTCTTTGAAAAATTCTTTTGTGCATCTTTTGCATACGCTTGATGGCTTGAATAGCAGCCTCATGAGTAAAATATCATAACTAATGTAATCAATGTGATTGGAGTTTAGAAGAGCTGCACTACTCTCCTAGGTCTACAAATTTGTTTTGTTTTGTTTTCCTTTTTTTTTTTTTTTTGCATAGTGACCTTAAACTGCTGCTGATACTCTATTTTCTTCCCCTCCCATCCCCAGGGCAGAGATTGACCCATTTTGAGTGTTTCAAGGCCTATGGCAATCTATCCATGGCAGGATTCTCCAAGCACTACAGAACTTACAGAGAGATTAATAATATTACTGTAGTGCACATCAAGGCAAAGCAAGGATATTATTGTGTATTGTAATATTTATTTCACCCTGGGGTATATTTTCAAGTCCTGTACCCCTTAACATAAATCAGCTTGTTTTCCTCTTCCCCATTTTTAGACTCCAGAGTATTATTCTTTGTCTTAAGAATGCTATCCTTCTAGAAATTATTCTCTAATGAGGCAGGAGAAAAATGCTTTTGAATATACTCAGATAAAGCAGATAGATTCTGGAATACAGATACATATTTTAAAATCAAAATCCAAACAATAGTGTGTAGACATACTGACACATCATAGATAGATAGATTGATACATGCATACATACAGACAGACATAGGTAGATAAATACATAGACAGATCAGCTCATCATTCAGGTAACATTCTAAGTATATAGGCACTTCCTTGCCATGATGATAACAGAGATATGAAACTGAAGACAGGTATTTTGTATACTGTTCATCCAGAATGAACTGAACTTTTCAAAGCATGTCTTTTATCCTCTCTGTTGCTCTCTGGACCTCTGAATACCAAACTTAAAAGTATATTATTTTACAGTTCTTTGTTGTATCCATTCAAAGTTATTTTTTTTTTGTGCTTCTTGGTACTTCATCCATTCAAAATGTAATATTAATGAAAGTGGAAAAAAAGGAAGGGAAGGGAAGGGAAGGGAAGGGAAGGGAAGGGAAGGGAAGGGAAGGGAAGGGAAGGGAAGGGAAGGGAAGGGAAGGGAAGGGAAGGGAAGGGAAGGGAAGGGAAGGGAAGGGAAGGGAA